>NC_044041.1:93380815-93980815 GCF_901765095.1 Microcaecilia unicolor | reverse complement strand
CCAGAAGGCTTATAGTTTAAGGTTGATAGACTAATACTATTTATTTTATGATACAATATTCACCCTGCTTTTAATAGTAACTAGTTCTGAGTTCCATACATGATAGAGGTTACAGTCAGGGAAGCATAACAGAGGCTTGTGCGTGCATTGTCCATCACCACTGAAGGGATGCATGTCCTGAAATCCATCATTGTGATAGTGCTCAGAGGTTGTGAACCCCTCCCCCATCTAGTACAGTCAAGGAAGCGATGCTCATGCTTGGGTTATTTGATAGTGGAGGGTGTTGTGTCTGATACAAAAAGTGCCAGTGAAGACTGCTGGTGCAGAAGAACCAGGCATAAAGATAAACCACACTCAGTATTGTACCAACAACCACCAAAATATACATAGATTAGTTCTCTTCTCAGGGCAACCTTTTAAATCAAATGTTGCCTAATATGTTTTCATCCTAGAATCCATTATTGTACAACATTTATGTTTCCTATTGTACACCTGAAAACATTGTCACATGGGGAATAATTTATGTGAGCTGCAAAACATAGGCATAAATTTGCCCAGATGACCAAGTGCAATGAAGATGGTGGTGGCCTGCTGGGTTTATTAATTTCTATTACAACCAGTGAAAAAGTTGCTTAAGATAAGTAGTTTTGGTTTCTGTAATCTTTTTAAAAATTCTTTCTGTTGAAAGGACACATGACATGGAATATATGACATAACTTATTAATTTTAATTTATCTAGTCACTGTTTGATACATCACCCTTCATTAATAAACATCAGGATGGTGTACAATCCTGGATTATAACAAAGGGCATTCCACAATGTGGGAAAAATCCACAATTCCAGGAATAACGTGTATAGAATGTTTGTACGTTTGGGAAGCTTGCCAGGTGCCCTTGGCCTGGATTGGCCGCTGTCGTGGACAGGATGCTGGGCTCAATGGACCCTTGGTCTTTCCCAGTGTGGCATTACTTATGTACTTATGTACAGTGAAAAGCTACCAAGGAATGAATTACAATAGTCTTAATGATTAGGAATCGGAGAATTCATGAGTATGGTAAGGGCTTTATGATTAATGTAAAACTTTAAAGACCTAATAGGCTGAAGAGAGAAACTTTCTTCATTATCATCGAGCCAAATGGAGCAAAGCTGAAACAATCTTAATTATAACCCCTAGTAATGTTAATCTCTCTTTGACTGCAATGGGACAGCCATTGATCTATAAGCAATTCAGGATAAGGTTGCTTGTGGCAAGCCAACCAGCGATCTGATGCAGTGTATGTGTAAGTTGGGAATGAAAAATACTGTCCCAGGAATAATTGTCAATGTGAATCTGAATATCATTCCCAGGCTTTGAATATAGCAGAATTAGAAAAGGTACTGAGAAGGGCGACAAACATAATAAAGGGGATGGGATAACTTCCCTATGAGGAAAGGCTAAAGTGACTAGGGCTCTTCAGCTTTGAGAAAAGACGGCTGAGGGGAGATATGATAGAGGTCTATAAAATACTGAGTAGAGTGGAATGGGTAGATGTGAATCGCTTGTTTACTCTTTTCAAAAATACTAGGACTAGGGAGCACACAATGAAGCTGACAAGTAATAAATTTAAAACAAACCAGAGAAAATATTTCTTCACTAAATGTGTCATTAAACTCTGGAATTTGTTTTCAGAGAATGTGATAAAAGCAGTTTGCTTAGCAGAGTTTAAAAAAAGGTTTGGCTAATTTCCTAAAAGAAAAGTCCATAAGCTGTTATTAAGATGGACTTCGGAAAATCCACTACTTATTTCTAGGATAAGCAGCATAAAATCTGTTTTACTGTTCTGGGATCTTGTCAGAGGCGTGGCTGGTGGTTGGGAGGTGGGGTTAGTGCTGGGCAGACTTATACGGTCTGTGCCCTGAAAAAGACAGATACAAATCAAGGGGCTGGTGGTTGGGAGGCGGGGCTAGTGCTGGGCAGACTTATACGGTCTGTGCCCTGAAAAAGACAGATACAAATCAAGGGGCTGGTGGTTGGGAGGCGGGGCTAGTGCTGGGCAGACTTATACGGTCTGTGCCCTGAAAAAGACAGATACAAATCAAGGTAAGGTATACACAAAAAGTAGCACATATGAGTTATCTTGTTGGGCAGACTGGATGGACCGTGCAGGTCTTTTTCTGCCGTTATCTACTATGTTACTTGTGACCTGGATTGACCACTGTTGAAAACAGGATACTGGGCTTGATGGACATTCATTCTGTCCCAGTATTGCAACGCTTATGTTTTTATGAGAGTGGCAAGGGAAACACTGAAAATATTGGAAAGAGTAGGGGCCAAAATTGAACCTTGGTAAACACCATATGATAAAGGGAAAACCGGTAAAAGAAAATTCTGAACTGACACAGATAAATAAGATCTAGACTAATTCATAACGGTAAACCTAAAGCCAATCTGACTCAGACGTGATAAAAGAGAGAATAGTTAAATGCCAATGAGAGATCAAGTTGTATTAGCAAGACATTTTTATCAGCATCCAAATAAATGATTGCTTTATTTCACAGGGCTGCCAAAGAGTTCTCTCTGATGTGAGCAGTGTTGTTCAAAGTAGTAGGTCAAAATACTTAAGTAAAAGTACAATGAAGAATGCATTAAAAAATATTTACTTAAGTAAAAGTAAAAATGTTACTGCTTAATATAGTACTTTTTGAGTAAAAAGTAAAAGTATTGTAACTACAGTGAATGCAACTATTGTTAGCATTTTTTTCTCAACAATTTTATTGCTCTACAATTCAATCTACTTCACTTTTAGTACAACTAAGTTTTGAAAAGGACTGTCACTCATGTGAGTGCGTTTGTGAGTCATTAATCCAGTGGCGTTCCTAGGGTGGCTGACACCCGGGGTGGATCGCTGATGCGCCCCCCATGGGACAAAACAACACCCCCCCAGGTGCATTTTTACCTGCTGGGGGGGTGCCGCGCGCCAGTTGGTTTCGCTCGTTCCATGCTCCCTCTGCCCCGGAACAGGACGTAACCTGTTCCGGGGCAGAGGGAGCACGGAACGAGCGGAGCTGACAGGCGCGTGGCACCCTCCCCCCCCCAGCGGCGTGCACCCGGGGCGGACCGCACCCACCGCCCCCCCCTAGGAACGCCACTGCATTAATCCACCACAGCTAAAAAGGTGTTCAACTGCACTATCAGGAAGCGGATTGTTTAGTCTGATAAAAAGTTCCTTCAAATCAGGCCAGGCTGCAATATTACTGATGCCTTTTAACTGGGCCTGCAGGTATTGTTCAGGGAATCTCTGTCTGAAACATCTGATTTCCTTATGGGAAAGAATGCTTTGACATCATCACTGTCATTATCATCTGCATCAATTCATTTGCATTTTCATCTTTGTTCTTATTGTCATACTGTCCAATTACAGAGAAGGCTTTCACAAAGTTGAAATCATTGTCTGTAATTGTCATATTTTTCATCTGATGGCAAACTCTGAATATTTTCAAGAACTGATGCAACAATGTCAAATGTATAGAACCTCTCCGGTCTTAAGGCCAGGCAATTAGACTATCAATCCAGTGGAGTGTCACGCCAATGGAAAATTTTCCCTCGAATGTCCAGCAGGGGCGTAGCCACGGGCGGGCCTGGACGGGCCCAGGCCCAGCCACTTTTCCTCCAGGCCCACCCATCCAACATCCTGCTGCTGTCGCTGCCTTTTCTCCCGCGGCTGCGCCAGGTCCGGGAAGCAGCATTCAGCAGCATTGCCTGCCTTTTAATAATAATTCATCTCCCCAGGCTCCGCTGCATTTACTTCTTCGCCCGTCGCAAAGCGCTGCCGTTCGCACAGGCAGCTCCGCTCCCCTTTGCTGCTTCCATCTGGCCCTACGTATCCACTACAGGAAGTGGATCAGAGAGGGCCGGATGGATGCGGCAAAGGGGCTTTGCGACGGGCGAAGAAGTAAATGCAGTGGAGCCTGGGGAGACTAATTATTTTAAAAGGCAGGCACGCAGGCAACGCTGCTTCCCGCCACGCTGGTGATTGGCACAGGGATGAGACTTCTCAAGCCTTGGGGGCCTCCAGAAGATTCTTCAGCTGGCAGGGCCCGGAGATCCCCGCCAGCCCAGGTATTTATCTTTACGGGAGGGGGATGGACAGAGAGGAAATATGTGGGTCATGCCCACCCAGTCCACCCCCAGGCCCACCCAAAAAATGAGGTCTGGTTACGCTACTGTGTTGAAGTAGAGACATGTGTCTGTTCATCAAAAATTGCAATCAGCTTCAGCTTCATCTCTGCTTCAAAGTGACTGAACTCATCGCTGTTCTGTTTGGCTGGAGACTAGTAACCAGTTCAGTAAGCACTGTCAACTCCACTGTTCTCATAGGTTGTATTCCCTGAAGACCAAAATTTGAGATGAGATGATCCACTGTTTGTATAATGAAGTTTGCAATTGCGAAATCCAGTTCCAGGTTTTGCTCTTTCATTTGGTATACTGAGGAATCATCATTTAGGTCTCTCTGACATGTTTACTTTTAACTGCAAGCATCAGAAGTAACTAGGAAAAAGTAGTAAAAATTGGTAAAATTATTACTTCAGTAAAAGTAAGAAATTTCTCCTGTACTTCTTTACAAGTAAAAGTAATAAAACTGACTTAAACACAGTAACTAGTTAGCATTTACTTAGTTAGTATATCACACTGGCTGCGAGACTGACAAAAACCCAGTGGTTGGGGCTGGAAACAACTCGATTTCTCTAAGAATGGGATAATTTGCTGTGCCACAACTTTCTCAGTAACTTTAGCAAGCAAAGATCTATTCAAGATGGGTCTATAACTCTCAGGGACAGAAGGATCTAAGTTGATCTCTTATCAGATCCTACTGCAGAAGCCTATTTTCACCTCTCTGACACAATGTTTTGAGATACTTGGGGGCAAATGATCAATATTTCAGAAAAAGCTTTAAATATATAATCGGGTTACTTCTTGATATGTTCTGTGACTTTTTGCTTATATAGAACTTATGATACCCCTAAATCAAGAAAAAAAGTTGTCCTTATATAATAATTCTGAGGTTGTAGTAAAGAGATTTGCGTTTTGATTGAATTATGCACAGTGGCATACTGTGTTCTATATTTTAGGCGATAATTTGATAACGGAGAACCTTTACAAATTCTCAAAAAATGTGTCTATTTTATAAAGACAATCCTTTATATGACAGGGTCTTATAATGTTCCCTAGTAATGCACAAAAACAACTTAACACTTGCTCCAAGGCAGCTGTAAATGTGTGTTTGCTCTGGGGGAAATTCTATATATGGTGCTTTAAAATTCAGTGCTGTAAAACCACGTGGTTAGCGTGATTCTATAAACTATGCCTAAAGTTACACATACTTTTGTAGAATATGCTCGCGTGCAGGGCCGTCGCGAGACTAGGGCAGGCCCGGGGCAAAGCCGCCCCCGCCTCTGCCCCCCCCCCCCCCCCCGCTGCAGTCCCCGGTCTCACCTGCCTGCCTCCATGGCTCTGGGCCCTCTTCATTCAAAGTGGCAGTCGCAGATCGCGTCTCTTCTGGCCTTCCCTCCCTGTGTCCCGCTCTCGTCTGATGTAACTTCTGGTTTCCGTGAGGGTGGGACACAGGGAGGGAAGGCCAGAAGAGACGCGATCTGCGACTGCCACTTTGAATGAAGAGGGCCCGAAGCCGTGGAGGCAGGCAGGTGAGACTGGGGACTGCAGTGCCGGCGGCCTGACCCCGGCGCCAGGCCCCCCCTTGGAGGCCCGGGCCTGGGGAATTTTGCCCCCCTGCCCCCCCCCCTCGGCAGCCCTGCTCTTGTGCCATTCTTGCCTAAATACTTGTGTCTAAGCTAGGTGCAGATTGGGTGTATTCCATAATACTGCGCATAATTTGTTTTTGAAATGCCCACAACCTGCCCATTCCACACCCATGGCCACGCCCCCTTTTTGACGGTGTGCATTAGAATTTACACACACCGCGTTATAGTATACACCTAGACAGTTGTGCACATAAATTCTAATTTAAAAAGCCAATTAGTGCTGATAATTGCTTAACATCTAATTGGCACTGATTGGCTTGTTAATCAATTATGTTGTACAGCATTTTTGGCCATGTGGCCAAATTAGTGAGCACAACTTAAGGTGCTATATTTAGAATTTGGTGGTCTGTGAGTACATGCACTAAAACAGGGGGAAGGAGGAGGAGAAGGGATACGTGATCCAAAGAAAAAAATGACCCCCCCCCCCCCTCTGTTTCCTAAGTCTCCTGGCAATGCCGACACAGCCCATTCAAAATGAATGGGCTGTGTTGGCATTAGAACTTGGCAGCTGCTAGCGCGGCTTAGTAAACTGGGGGGGGGGGGGGGGTTAAAGAAGAAAAGAATAGGAGTGGACTGATGGTCTTTCAATGTGCCAAAAACGTGGACTTCAGAGGATAAGAAAATCAGCAATTTATTGATGTAGATCAAAAAGGCATACAGTGAACCACTTGTAGCGGACTTGTAAACTCAGATGGACTTGGTACAGAACCATGTTTCAGTGGAAACCGCCTGCATCAGGAGTCTCAAAGTCTAATTGTAGTCACATGCAGTAAAAACAATATAAGCAATGCATTTATGACACAAAAAGCAACAGTAATGTGCATTAGCACTGCATATGCTCTGTAAACACTCCTACTTTTTTGTACTGCAATAAAGTGCACATGTACATCGCAACTTCACATATTTTATGAGTCATTTTCTATGAACAAAATATTTTAACACACGGAAAATTCTTTATAAAATGACCCCTGAACAGTTGTCTGCTGCTTACAGGTGAAACAAAGCACAAGGTCAGGAACAGATAAGTTAGGAAAAGACAGAGCGTGGCAGAGATGATAGAAAAGTGCTATGATTAGGACACATGGAAATGAAATGAATGTTACATTGTAGGAAGGTACTCAAGAAAGAGGTGATAGGCAAATGGCCTGAGGAAGACCAGAGAACCTGTGGATTAATACCATTCATCAGGATGGCAAGATCCAACTCTCTGTTGTGCTGAAAGCATGGTGGTGGGTGGCCAGGATTGTGCACCCCACTTAAGTGAGAAACATGTGTAGATGTCATCTGCTGTTTGATCTGTCATCAAATATAGTTCAGTACCAACATGCCACAATGTTTAAAATTATCACTGGAGACAGAGCTGCAGTGAAGGAATGTGTGTGCACAGCATGGACTGCAGGACCAGCTGAGGGCTGTCAGAGCCAAAGACCAAAGATGCCACCTAGTGGTGAACAGATTGTAAAGACTCTCCTTCACTTAATTTTCCGAGTTATTTATCCATCAATAGATAGTCCTGGTCGAGCAGGAAGGCTGAAGGAGCAGGGGAAAATTACAGCCTCCACCCCCTTCCCAGAAAACATAATAAAAGTAGGATTTGGGAAAGAAAGAGATCGAATTATCCCAACTGATTCTGTACCACACATCTTGTTCCCATCATCTGTCTGCTTTTTGTCCCTTAGCTATACGGGAAGCCGTATTGTAGAAAATCTTTAGCATCATATCTATGTTAGTTGAATGATCTAATGCATGCTTATTAGGTGTATCATTAGTATTATGCTAACATTGTATTATATCTCTGGTATTTGAATTCCAGTGCTGTTAAATGTGTATATTTTTGATACTGTTTCACAGTAGTTCTATTATTAAGTTTCAATGTGCTGTTTTCAAGTTTACCTCATTTATTGTATTTATGTTTACTCTTGGTTATTTTACTATTGTTACGCTGTTAACAAAATTGTAAATTTTATGTTAAACTGTAGCTGTTGGTCACTGCCTTGGGTGAATCTCTTCATGAAGGTGGTTTATAAACCCAAATAAAGATGTGCCAGATTAAGGATTACACAAACAGATTTTCAAGTCCCCTTGAAAATCTAAGAGGAGTTTAGCCCCAAGTTCCCAAGACAGTGGACTGAAAAATCTTGCTAGCGAAAGAGCAGAAATCCTGCATGGGAGGAGAAGCAGCAGAGCTGAGAGATGGACATGTTGAGCAGACTCTGGGCCAGAGAGAGTGGATCAAGCTTGACCTGAAAACAAGCAAACACCAAGAAATGCAATTGGAGAAGTAATGGATAATTTAGGATTCTCATGCAGCCTTTGTTGGTCTTATCCCAAGCTTTCCATTCTTTCGTGTCAGAATATATTTTTATTTCCTTTGTGTGTGTGTGTGTGGGGGGGGTTGACGGTATCATCCTGATTATTGATGGCTGTTTTGAAATTGCACAATTTCAGAACAAACTGAGAGCTAGTTGTAGGTTTTAGACCTGACCAAAATCTTCTGGGAATGCCTAGCTACCTCTACTCCAACACCTCTCACTATACACACATACACTTTCTTAGTCAAGCAGCTCGACAAAAACAACAGCCAGATTATTCCCGGCCACTGCATGCCCTAGGAGGTATATCATGGATGCTATTAGATATGTATTTTAATCTGATATACAATAAATTAATCATAGCAACCCTAGGAATAGCTAAGGTCCCTCTCCTTGGAATTGTGTAAAATGGCCATTTCCAGGAGCAAAAACCCATGCTAAAAATGTAATTTGAATTTCAAAGTCCACCTTTCCAAGGGTTGAGAACCCATTCATGGTGGATAACATGGTTAAGAGGTTAAATCCACCCCCCCCCCCCCAATGGGACAAGTGCCATGTTAAGGGTATGGGTAGGTGCCACACTTATACTGTAAGTTGCCTAGATGCCAACATTTAGGAGCTAACTTTACATGGTGTACGAGTTGGCACCCAAATGCAAAATTATGCTCTATTCTATAGCAATCTGGGTGCCCAGATACCACTGTAAAATATGATCTTGGGCACCTAATTTTTAGTGCCCTTTATAGAACTGGCCCCTTTGTGCTTGGCTCATTAAATCATGGTAAAGTTGTAGTTTTTAGGCCTGAGCAGAAAATTAATACTACTACTACTATTTAGCATTTCTATAGCGCTACAAGGCATACGCAGCGCTGCACAAACATAGAAGAAAGACAGTCCCTGCTGAAAGAGCTTACAATCTAATAGAAAAAAAAAAATAAAGTAAGCAAATCAAATCAATTAATGTGAAAGGGAAGGAAGAGAGGAGGGTAGGTGGAGGCGAGTGGTTACAAGTGGTTACGAGTCAAAAGCAATATTAAAGAGGTGGGCTTTCAGTCTAGATTTAAAGGTGGCCAAGGATGGGGCAAGACTAGGGACTCAGGAAGTTTATTCCAGGCGTAGGGTGCAGCGAGACAGAAGGCGCGAAGTCTGGAGTTGGCAGTAGTGGAGAAGGGAACAGATAAGAAGGATTTATCCATGGAGCGGAGTGCACGGGAAGGGGTGTAGGGAAGGACAAGTGTGGAGAGATACTGGGGAGCAGCAGAGTGAGTACATTTATAGGTTAGGAGAAGAAGTTTGAACAGGATGTGAAAACGGATAGGGAGCCAGTGCAGGGTCTTGAGGAGAGGGGTAGTATGAGTAAAGCGACCCTGGCGGAAGACGAGACGGGCAGCAGAGTTTTGAACCGACTGGAGAGGGGAGAGGTGACTAAGTGGGAGGCCAGCAAGAAGCAGATTGCAGTAGTCTAAACGAGAGGTGACAAGGGTGTGGATGACGGTTTTGGTAGAGTGCTCGGAAAGAAAGGGGCGGATTTTACGGATGTTGTAAAGAAAGAAACGACAGGTCTTGGCAATCTGCTGGATATGAGCAGAGAAGGAGAGAGAAGAGTCAAAGATGACCCCAAGGTTTCGAGCTGAGGAGACAGGGAGAATGAGAGAGCCATCAACGGAAATAGAAAACAGGGGGAGCGGGGAGGTGGGTTTGGGGGGGAAGAAAATCTGATGGTTAAGTCTCTAAACAGGCAGAAGCATACTTCTCCTCCAATTCGACATGTCCAGCGCGTTCGACATGGTAAACCATAAAATACTACTAAGACTCCTAGATTACTTCGGGATTGGTGGACACATACTTAGTTGGATCAAGGGTTTCCTAACCACTAGAACATATCAAGTGAAAACAAGCTCAAACACATCACCACCGTGAAAAGCAGAATGCGGAGTACCTCAAGGATCACCACTATCACCGTTCCTTTTCAACCTAATGATGACCCCACTAGCCAAATCCTTATCCATCCAAGGCCTTAACCCTTTCATCTATGCAGACGATGTCACAATATACATTCCTTACAAATGTGATCTGACAGAAATCACCAACGAAATCAAGCTCAGCTTGAATATCAGGGACTCATGGGCAAACGCATTTCAACAAAACTCAACACAGAAAAAAACACACTTGTCTCCAGTGGCGTTCCTAGGGGCGCTGACACCCGGGGTGGATCGCCGATGCGCCCCGCCCCCCGGGTGCAGCGACCCCCCCCCCGGAACAGCGCGACCCCCCCCGGTGAAATTACCCCCCCCTGGGTGCAGCGCAACCCCCCCGGCCCCCGGGGGGGGGGGTACCGCGCGCCTGTCAGTTCTTCGTTTCCATGCTCCCTCTGCCCCAGAACAGGAAGTAACCTGTTCCGGGGCAGAGGGAGCATGAAAACGAAGAGCCGACAGGCGCGTGGCACCCCCCCAGCGGTGTGCACCCGGGGCGGACCGCCCCCAACGCCCCCCCCTTGGTACGCCACTGCTTGTCTCATCCTCTCATCCCAATACAATATGAACAAACCCACAAACATAAACACCCCAGATTATACCCTCCCTGTCTAAGAGCCTGAAAATTCTCGGCGTTACAATCGACCGTAACCTCACACTAGAGAATCAAGTGAAATCTACAACAAAGAAATTGTTCCACTCAATGTGGAAACTCAAACGCGTGAAACCATTCTTCCCAAGGGAAACATTTTGCAACTTGATACAATCTATGGTACTAAGCCATGTAGACCACTGCAACGGAATTTATGCGGGATGCAAAGAACAAATTATTTAAAAAACGCGATTCGAAAGCACCAAACCCCTTCGAGAAAAACTGCAATGGCTCCCAATCAAAGAACCATCTGGGTGGGAACTCGCCTGATACTGGCCAGGCACAGCGTTTACTTAGCCAAATAGTGACAATTTTCAGCCTGCTGGCTAAGTAACTGCATAAAGTTAAGAGGACAAAAAGGCTGTGTTAACTATATGCCCTAAAGTTAACCAGGCACCACTGATACCTGGATATTCAATGCCAGGAGTTGCACTTGCCCCGGAATTTAATATCTGGAGTCAGTTCAGCCCACAGTATGAGCGACTCAGACCCCGTAGTAGCACTTTTGTATAAATGAGAAGGCTCTCTACAGAGCTTTATTCTCGCAAGTGCAGCAAACTGCGATTACAACTATTCATTTCTGGGGCATTGAACTTACACCACGTGTATGTCATAGAGCTATTTTTTGACCCCTGAGGCAGGCGTTGTCTAACGCTGAAACACGGCCTGTGTCAGGTCACTCATCAATAAAGAACCTCAATTGTCCCAGTCTTGAAGGCCCAGTGTTGCTTTTTTGTGTGTATACTTTCTATCTATGCTGTATTACCCTTTCTATCTGTGTTGTACATTTATGCGGGAGAATTTGTGTGCTACTGGGGATAGTTCTGGGGGCTGTTTTATTAAGATGCATAGGTACTAAGGCTACAAGTTACTCACTGTTAAATATGCAATTAATGCATTAATCATGACTTGCGATCTAAAACATTAATCACGATTAAAGAATTTAATCACATTGCAGCATCTCCTCACGCCTACAAGGGTCTCTTCTGCAGTCTTCCACTCTTGACCCCTGTCCTCTGCTTGATCCAGCATCTTCCCCTCCAACCAGGATTCAACATAACTCCCCACACGTCAGTCTACC
Organism: Microcaecilia unicolor; assembly: GCF_901765095.1. NCBI lineage: Eukaryota > Metazoa > Chordata > Amphibia > Gymnophiona > Siphonopidae > Microcaecilia > Microcaecilia unicolor. Next base: position 93,968,997 of record NC_044041.1, on the reverse strand, counting down.
TTAAAAATGGTCTTCTGTTGGTCCTCAGCAGTGGCAGTGGTGCACATACGCTGCCTGTGGTCTGCTCCAAAATTTTCCCTCTGGCCCATTTTGCCTCCTCTGATATCACTTCCTGTTTTTGAATGGGCAGGATGGGTCAGAGGGAAAGCTTAGGACAGGCAGCCACTGTCAGGAACCAACAGAAGACCACCTTGAAGGAAGACTGCGCGGAGAGGGGAATTGAGAGGGGGCAGATGCCGAACCTTGAGTGGGGGGGAATGGAGTGAGCTGTAGGGATCACCAGTGGAAGCTATTGCCAAAGCAGTAAGTTCAAGCAGCCACGAAAAGAACTTTGGGGTCCTTTTACTAAGGTGTGCTGAAAAATGGCCTGCGGTAGTGTAGACGCATGTTCTGGGTGCGCGCAGAATTATTTTTCAGCGTACCTACAAAAAATGCCTTTTTTCATTTTTGGCCAAAAATGGACATGCGGCAAAATGAAAATTGCCGCGCGTCCATTTTGGGTCTGAGATTATCAGTCCTTTAGGGAAGGGAAGGGGGATGGGATTTGATATATCGCCTTTCTGTGTTACACTCAAAGCAATTTACATATTATATACAGGTACTTATTTTGTATCTAGGGCAATGGAGATTTAAGTGATTTGCCCAGTCACAAGGAGCTGCAGTGGTTAGTAAATAAATAAATAGATAAATAAACAAACTTTAATCACACGATTAATCACAATTAAAAATTTTAAGCAAACTGCAAGCCCTAATGCCACCTCTATAAAATAGGCTTCATGGAGGCATATTTTCAAAGCACTTAGCCTTCCAAAGTTCCATAGGTTTCTATGGAACTTTGGAAGGCTAAGTGCTTTGAAAATAAGCCTATTTGTATACTTTTCACATAGGCACCCTATTATAATGTTACCCCCCCCCCCCAAATGGGAATAACCCTTCAGTACACTTGGCCTCAAGAGCGCACAATATTCTAGAGATGAGATCTCCATGCAATGCAAACATATCACCTTCACAGAGACCATCAACAGTATGCAGATCTCTACCAGTGCCTTTTCTTTCTGAACAGAACCTAAACAGGAAGCACATTATGTGCATGAGACGCACAACTTGCATTTCCCCCTTTTTTAAAATACCAGGTGGTGGCACAGCTCAGTGATCTTGTGGTTCAGCAAGCTGCGCCATCAGCGCAGCTGCTGACAAACCCAAGATCTACAGCTCACCTGACCACCCAGATCTCAAGTGACTTACTAGATGGTCCTTCCTTCCTCCTGAGCCCTTCCACCAGTCAAGTTTAAATGTAAGAGAGAACATGGCCAGCTCGCATATTGCAGACACACTTCAGGACTGCAAAACCGAAAGAAAAAGTGTGGCTTGTGTCCATCCATCCAGAGAAAGAGGAACTTCTGAGCAGTACTGTCACTCCTGTGGTTTAGCCTCTCCCTTCTCCATTAACTGCAGACCAGAGAGGGAGAGTTCTAAGTACTCTGTTCCTCTCAAAAGAGTAGTGGGAGGAAGGTAGGATGGTGCGTGGTTTTCCTGTTGAAACTTTACTCTCTAGACATCTAAAGAAGACCTAACATCTCCAGGCACATCTGTCACGGTAGGTGTCATGATGCTGAAAACGAATTCTCTGCACTCTCTCCTCTCTGTGGCTTCCGCTAGCCCCCACCTTCCATCAACCCTCCCCTGAGACACCACCATCATGACAGTCCTATGAATAATCATTGCTTTGGTATTATTTATGATTGCTTATAAACCGTTGGCCCTGTGTGCAGCATTTGTACAAGAGAGAACACAAATCAGTCAATCATACTGAGGATGGGGAGTCCCCATTACAAAAGGTGGTGGTCTGTAGGAGAAGGGGAATGGCATTCTTCCTCATGTATCTGAACCAATCGGCTCCAGGGCCATTCCAACTTTGGTTATCCTTCCAGGTGCGTGCAGGGACTGGTCTAAGTGAAATCCATGTGTGTGTACAGAACACACTGTAACAGACTCAAAAAGGAGTTGAATTAGCACCTGTCTTCAAAGCATTGCCTTGGCTACCATCTATCTACTCATGCATCTTTCATGACAGCTCATAAATTCTCGTTAGAGAGATTTTCATTTCTATGTTGTCAAGCTTGAAGCCCTGAAGACTGGCAGAGGGGCTCAATCCACTTTTTTAATTCTTGCCAAAAATGTCTGTACATCTGTCTGTTCAAGTCCAAAATAACTCTCTGAAAACTTAAGTTGCTGTGGTCAAAAATGAAACCAGATATTCAACGTCGGTCGCCGGAAACAACCCAGCATTCGATATCCGGTTTTAACACCTTCGGTGGACAGCAAAAGTGCCACTACTGGGTGAATATTAGGGGGGGGGGGGGGTGGCTGGTGTACATTCAGTAGGACAGATATATACACAGAAGCATATTGCCAAAACACAGTAGCTATTGAGAATGTAAATATGGAAAAAAAAGTCCCAATTACTGATTTCTTTGAAAAAATCCTCATGATGTAATTCTTGAACAAAACTAATGCAATACTGTGTGATAGCTTAACATATCTCCCATTTATCCAGAGATGCTGTGTTTTGGACTTTTGCTTCAGGCTTGAAAATGCATTCAAATGATAACTGGTGAGTTAGTTTAACTTTTGACAAAAATTATGGAGGCTACTCCAGAGAAGATGTGTTGGTGAGTGTTGCATCACGTGATTTCCTTTGGAGAGGGTGTGGTTAGTATATTCCTTGGAAAGACCTTGAAAGTGCATAGAGGGAGATCCTGTTCAAGTACTCTGTGGCCCACTACCTTTAAAGGCCTTGAAGATCAGGGATAGTTTGAAATTTAGCCCTGTATTGTAATGGAAGCCAGTGAAGATTTTGCAGAAGTGGTACGTAGGCAAGTCCTTTCCTTGGGACTTCTTTTACAAAGCCATGCGGCAAATGAGAGGACGCCCATAGGAATTGAATTGGTTTCCTCTCATTTGCCGCACCAAGAATCGGTAGTGTGGCTTTATAAAAGAGGCCCTTAGGTCTTTGTATTCCTTGATTTTATAAGATTTTACAACTGAGAGACTATACATTTAAAAATGGTGTGGGAGAAGGATAGTGACCTCTCTGAGGATGATATTTCTTGGAATTTATTCTTGGAATTTATCCATCATCCCTCATGTTCCACCACCTCAGGCAATCTTTGTACTTCTTTACGCACAGAACTCTGTGGACCCCTTATAAAATGTGGAAGGTGGAGCATCTCGTTAATAAGAAATAGTGGTGGATAAAGGACTTCTTGTCTGCCCACTTTATTTTATGTGCAATTCTCTAAACATCAATTGCTGTTTCTCTTCTCTCCTCCTTTGTAAACAAATATTTTCTGGACTTGTCCCAGGAATTTCTGAACATCATTTGTTGGTATTTTGAATTGGAATCACGAAGTTAATCTGGGACCACCTTGTGGATCCTATTCAGGTATTTTGCATCTATCGGAATCATGATGGAAAGGCCAAGATAAATTAGAAGCCTTTGGTGGCATCTGTTGCCTGCCAGAACTTAAACTGGAAGTGGTGGTCTTACAATTCTGTTCTAGAAATGAAAAAGCAATTTTATTTGAAGATATATATCCAGTGATAAAGTAACAACTGCATGTCCTTGAGTTAACATTAGATTAAAGAAATTCTTGTGAAGGTACAGCTTGGTTAATGTCTTCATTTGCACATAGATCTCTGAAGCACTGGGGCCCTTTTACTAAAGGTACGCCGAAAAATGGCCTGTGCTGGTGTAGGCGTGTGTTTTGGATGTGCCCAGGTCCATTTTTCAGTGCACCTAGAAAAAAAGGCTTTTTTTGTGGCCGAAAATGGACGTGTGGCAAAATTAAAACCAGTGCCTGTCCATTTTCGGCATAAGAACTTACCACCACCCATTGACTTCGCAGTAAGGTCTCACGCGTTAACCGGGCGGTAATCGTCAGCACACGTACACTGACGATTACCGCCAGGTAAGCGCCACGTGGTAGGAAATAGAAAATATTTTCTACTGCATGTTTTGGACACGCGTCAAAAATGGAATTACCACCCAGGGCACACGGCAGCAGGGCGGTAGTTTCAAATCGACATGCGTTGGATGCAGGTAGGTGCCAGTACGTGTAACAGCTTCAGCTTACCTCTATAGCCGGGCAGTAGTTTCAATTTGACGCATGTTATATGCACATAGGCGCCTACATGCCTTAGTAAAAGGGCCCCTCAAATGAGATATCAGGAGCTCCCTGGTACTCCTAATAGTCTGGTGAGAGACAGAAAGTGCTGGAAATTTCCAAGTGCTTTCAGTTTCAGCAACAAGGGTTATTTTCTTTTTCACTTGGCTTCCTATTCAAGCCAATTTAGGAAAAATAAAATAAAAACCTCTCCCCACCCCATCCCATGTAGCACCCTGCATGAAGGACAGAGCCCCAACCATGCATCTCACACTATGTCCCAGAAACCAGATTTATCTTCTGAAAGCACACCAGCCCAAAACAAAACAAAGCACCAAGAGGCAAGTTTGCAGCTGCAGACATCACTTTTGGAACATCTTTTTTTCTCACAATCTCTTTCTCAATTCAAGAGGGGAGTGGGGGTCAGGAAATTGCTCATTTTATCGTAAGTGATATCTTATGATCATCACAAGATCAGATGTTGCAAGTAAGTGTCTAAGTTTAGTTTAATTTTTACTCAATATACTGCAATTTGGAGGACCATCACAGTGCTTTATAATCAAACAGTACAAGACAATAATGAAAAATAGATAAATTAAAATAAAAATTACAACATTATCATACTGAATTAAACAAAACAAATTAAGGGGGTCTTCTACATAGGTGCACCAGTATTTTAGCGTATGCTAACCACGTAGGTGTCCATAATATTCCTATGGGCATCTACAAGGCTAGCGCATGCTAATTTTTAGTGTGCAGTAAAAATGCTAGCGCACCTTTGTAAAACGGGCCCTAAAACAGCAATATAAAAACAAATTAAAATAGAAAGTAGATTCTATATATGGTGCCAAAAAAGATCGATGCCGAAAAAAGAGCTGTTCTATAAGCCATGCGTAAAGGGCTCCTTTTACAAAGCAGCGGTAAACCCAACGTGGGCTTACCACTCGATGTACAGAAAGTACCGCTGGGCTACCGCAGCAGTCCGGTGGTACTTCCCATCCCTACATAAGTACATAAGTAATGCCACACTGGGAAAAGACCAAGGGTCCATCGAGCCCAGCATCCTGTCCACGACAGCAGCCAATCCAGGCCAAGAGCACCTGGCGAGCTTCCCAAACGTACAAACATTCTATACATGTTATTCCTGGAATTGTGGATTTTTCCCAAGTCCATTTAGTAGTGGTTTATGGACTTGTCCTTTAGGAAACCATCTAACCCCTTTTTAAACTCTGCTAAGCTAACCGCCTTCACCACGTTCTCTGGCAACGAATTCCAGAGTTTAATTATGTGTTGGGTGAAGAAAAAGTTTCTCAGATTTGTTTTAAATTTACTACACTGTAGTTTCATCGCATGCCCCCTAGTCCTAGTATTTTTGGAATGCGTGAACAGACGCTTCACATCCACCTGTTCCAGTCCACTCATTATTTTATATACCTCTCTATCATGTCTCCCCTTAGCCGTCTCTTCTCCAAGCTGAAAAGCCCTAGCCTCCTTAGTCTTTCTTCATAGGGAAGTCATCCCATCCCCGCTATCATTTTAGTCGCCCTTCGCTGCACCTTTTCCAATTCTGCTATATCTTTCTTGATATAGCGCACCATCATTTCCAGCACTACAAAAATGTATGTATTTTTGTAGTGCCGGTGTACCCGGCGGTAATCAGGCCGTGCCGTACGCTGCCCAGTTACCTAACGTGGGAGCCCTTACTGCCACCTCTATGGGTGGCGGAAAGGTCTCCGCCCTGAAATGGCCACGTAGCAAGTGCTTTACTTGCTGCGCGGCCATTTCCTGCAGGAAGGCAAGAATTCCCTTTTACCAGCTGCGGTAAAAGGGGACCGCTGCGCGCGTTTAAAACATGCACTGATGCCAGCGCTGGTCCCCTTTTGCTGCAGCTTGGTAAAAGGCACCCAAAGTTAGGTGCAGTTTATAGAATAACGCTTATGCCTGGGAATAGCACCTAACTTGAGGCTACTCCAGGGACATGCATGTTGCTCTAATAGACCTGGCTATAACATCTGAGCTGTCATAGAGGTTTGTAAATAACATTTTTATTCACATTTTTTGGGTGTGGGAAGTGGTCACTGACCACTAGGGGAATAAGAGGGGGGGAGTCATCCCTGATTTCTTCCAGTGGTCATCTGGTCATTTAGGGTAATGTTTTGTGCCTTATTCATTCTAAACACAGGCCTAGACCAAAATGTTGAAGTTTCAGCCCTAGACATTTTTGTTTTGTTCCATTATGGCTGTAAAATGTCCAAGTGTTAGGAACGTCCTAATCCCACCCCTAAAACGCCCTTGACACACCCCTTGTAATTTGGACAACCTGCAGACAAATTGTATAGATAAACGTCTACAAAACAGGTTAAAAACATCCAAATGCTGCTATGTGCCACTTTTTAGATGTTTTTCTCTTTCGAAAATGAGCCCCATGGAGGGGCATTTTCGAAAGAAATGTCCAAGTTGGGATTTGGATGTCTTTGTAAAACGTTCAAATCTGGAGGTGGGGAAAACAGTATTTTCGAAAAAAGATGGATGTCCATCTTTCGTTTCTAAAATACCAAGGATGTCGTTGGATTTGGACGTCCCTAGAGATGGACGTCTTTGACTTTCGGCGATTTTTGAAACCAAAGACGTCCATGTCAAAAACGTCCAAATGCATGCCATTTAGACATGGGAGTATTTGTAGTGCACTGGTCCCCCTGACATGCCAGGACACCAACCAGGCACCCTAGGGGGCACTGCAGTGGACTTCATAAATTGCTCCCAAGTACATAGCTCCCTTATTGTGTGTGCTGAGCCCCCCAAAACCCACTACCCACAACTGTACACCACTATCATAGCCCTTATGGGTGAAGGGGGGCACCTAGATGTGGGTACAGAGGGTTTGTGGTGAGTTTTGGAGAGCTCGCTGTTTCCTCCACAAACATAACAGGTAGGGGGGGTATGTGCCTGGGTCTGCCTGTCTGAAGTGCACTGCAGTACCCACTAAAACTGCTCCAGGGGCCTGCATGTGCTGTCATGGACCTGAGTATGACATCTGAGGCTGGCATGACATATTTTTAAAGATGTTTTTTGAGGGTGGGAGGGGGTTAGTGACCAGCGGGGGAGTAATGGGAGGTCATCCCCAATTCCCAATTCTGGTCATTTTGGGCACCTTTTTGTGCCTTATTCATAAAAAAAACACGTCCGGGTGAAAACGTCCAAGTTTTACTTTAAGACGTCCCTGCTTTTTTTTATTATGGCTCAAAGACGTCCAAATGTTAGGCACGCCCAAGTCCCGCCTTCGCTACGCCTCCAACATGCCCCCTTGAAATTTGGACGTCCTTGCGACGGACTGCAGTTGGAGACGTCCAAAATCGGGTTTCGATTATACTGATTTGGACGTCTCTGGGAGATGGGCGTCCATGTTCCGATTTATGTCGAAAGATGGACGTCCTTCTCTTTTGAAAATGAGCCTGATAGTAACATAGTAGATGATGGTAGATAAAACCTGTATCATCCATGCAGTCTGCCCAATAAGATAAACTCATAGTATAAGAGATGATGGAATACTACATATGTATACTCGATCTTGATTTGTCCTGGCCATTTTTCAGGGCACAGACTGTAGAAGTCCCCCGACACTGGCCTCAAATGGGTGGCAGTAAGGGCTCCCCCCTGATATGAGCACGTGGCAAGTGTTTTACTTGCCACCCGGCCATTTCCTGTAGGAAAGTGAGACTTCCCTTTTACCAGCTGTGGTAAAAGGAGGTCTTGGCGCATGTGTAAAATATGCCGACGCCAACACCGGCCCCCTTTTTTCCGCAGCTTGGTAAAAGAGGCCCCAACAATCTAGAATCAGAAAGTTCCTGACCCTTCAGCACTGAAAAGGTACGCCTAGCCAGAAAAGCAGTAAACTACCTTAACACCATCCCTCCGATTCCTATGGATGCCAAAAGGCTCAATAAAAGGCCGTGATCCACCAAGTTGAAAGCTGAAGCGAGGTCTAAGAAAACAACCAAAACCAAACTCTCTCTTTCAAGAATTCCTCAGACCTCACTTACAAACTCCACTAATGTGTTTTCGGTACTATAACTGTATCGAGAAGCCGACTGCCTAGGATGAAGCACATCAGTCCTCACCACAAACTCCAACAACTGGTGTTCCACCACCTTTTCCGACCTATAACTGTTATAGGCTGATAACTTGCAGTCTTAAGGGGGGGGGGGGGGGTGCCTAATGTCATACCCTTAATAACAGGCCTAACCAAAGTATGTTTCTATGCCTGAGGATATTCACCAATATCCAAACGCTGATTCAGCATAGATAAAAGGCAACAATCCATGGAATGGCAAAGAAAGCCAGGAAGGAGGAATAGTATCCAGAGAAGTAAAATTCTTTTTCACCTGCACAATCAATTTCTGCAAGTGATGCAATGAAATAGGCTGAAAAACCTCCCAAGATTCACTACCACAATCAGTACCCCTCTCCATAGCACAGTCCACATCCCCAGAAACTGAAATACCCAATAATGGAAGTGTTGCTCAAAGAGACTTAATTGTACTTACAAAATAAGAAGCCAAACTTTCCACTGATGGGAGCAACTGTGCTACCAGAGATCGCTTATCACACAGTGCAGATGCCACTGAAAGCAACCACTGCTTAGGCCAAACATCACACTGCACATGCGAGGAATAATAAGAAAATTTCTTCTGTTTCACCTGCAACGTATAATACCTCTGCAAAAGCCTACACCACTCACAAAGTTCCACCGTACGGTGCTTAAACCGCAAGCGTTCAAATCATCAAGCTTGCATCTTCAGCATTTGCAGACCAGCGTGACATCACAGTTTTCTAGGCTTTAGCCTCGTACCTACTCTACTAAGTGGTGCAAAATCTTCCAAGACTATACTCAGCTGCTCATGCCATTACTATTCTAAGATCTTGCCAGGTACTTGCAATCTGGATTGGCCACTGTTGGAAACAGGATACTGGGCTTGATGGACCTTTGGTCTGTTCCAGTATGGCAACGCTTATGTTTTTATGTAATACAACCTGTTCCGATAAAGATCTAACCATATAAACAGGGAAGCTGCAAGACAATTTTGGAACAGTCAACGGTTCCACCTTGTTCAAATTACGGAAATATATTTCCTCAGACCGTGCCTGCGCAACAGGATCCTCCACTCCCCACAAAACCAATGATAATAACTTATTATCAGACCATAATAAGGGCAAATGAGAAACATCCTGAACCACCACATCTCCACAGAATGGGGGAAAAGAAAGTAAATTTAATATATGACCTGCACAATGGGTAGGTTTTCTAACCCATTGAAGGAGATCCAAACCATAGAGCAAAGAGAGAAAAGGAGAAGCAAGCACCATTATGATCATCAACATGAATATTAAAATCTCCTAAAAAGACAATATTCTGAAATGAAATAACCAGTTTAGCAACTGATTGCAGCACAGACTCCCTATCCCCAGCTGAAAAATTCAGAGGGCAATACCAACAAAAGAGCTAAATAAAACACACCCACATGACCCAATTTCACCAACAATTCCTTCTTTGGTAAATGGGCCACAGAAAGCTCCACAAAAGGATAGTTGTTTTTACATAAAATAGCCAAACTGCCCCCCTTGTGGGATCTGCGGAAAGACAACATTGCCATAAAAAAAGCTTAGGTATCGGCTGTAACAAAAAAAAAAAACTCCTCCCCCTTACGCAACCATGTTTCAGTCAAACACACTACATTCGGGGATAGGTCCTCTAGTAACTGATACAGGAGCTCTACCTTATTCCTCAATGACTGACAAATAAGCAATAAAACTTTCAAGGTGGCGGTAAATGATCAGATTGGTCTATAACCGGGTCTCCTGTTACTTAAGGTTGACCACCAGCTTACAATTAACTCATGGCTAATAGTGACATCATTCTTTAAAGGGAAAGGGAATAGGATTTAGCCTGCACAGTTTCAGGTCAAAATAGCCCTGACAAGAAAACCCAAACACAAAATAGCCCTGACCAAAAAAAAAAAAAACAACAACAACAGACAAAAAAGCCTCAACAAAAAAACCTGACAAAAAGCCCAAACACAAAATAAGATTGACCAAAAAAAAAAACCCTGACAAAAAGCCCAAACAAAAAATAGCCCTGACAAAAAGAAAAACAGACAAAAAAAGCTCAAACAAAAAAACCCTGACAAAAACAAAACAAATCTAAACAGACAAAAAAGCCTCGACAAAAAAAATCCCAAACACAAAATAGCCCTGACCAAAAAAAAAAAACCCAGACAAAAAAGCCTTAACAAAAAACCTGACAAAAAAGCCCAAACACAAAATAGTCTTGACCAATAAAAAACCAGACAAAAAAGCTTTGACCAAAAGCCCAAACAAAAAATAGCCTTGACCAAAATAAAAAAAAAAACCCTGACAAAAAAGCCCAACCACAAAATAATCTTGACCAAAAAAAACCCAGACAAAAAAGCCTCAACAAAAAAAGCCCAAACACAAAATAGACCTGACCCAAAAAAAAAAGCAGACAAAAAAGCACCTGAGAAATCAGTCCCTGACATAAGGGCCTGTCCACAATTTAGACCCCAATAAAATGGCCCGCCCCCCAAGTATTTTACCTGTTCTGCTCCTGAATCTACTTGTGAATTATATGGGTAAAATAACATATTTTGAATACGGCAAAGGGCCCTGCTTACTAAACAGCGTTATAGACGTGTTAACCATGTACACGCTTTAACCATATACATGTCTACAATATCCTTATAGACGGCTACATGGTTGCGCATGTGTTAAATGTAGGCGTGCTAAAAACACTAACGTACCTTAGTAAACAGGGCCCATAGTGTGTTATGAAGGTTGAATTTATTACTATAGTTGGGGAAGATAGTTTTAAAAAATAGTACACTGCTTCTCAATTCCACATAAGCCTCTAGGAAATGAAGGAGAGTTTATGGTAAAACAATTTTGTCAAGACTTGGGGTTGAGTTTGATTAAATTGAATGCCTTGAATAAATGAGGTGGCGGTAAGGGCTCCCACGATAAACCAGCATAACAAGTCAGTGCACGGTGCTGCCCGATTACTGCTGGGTTAGCGCCGCATTAGAAAACATGCAATTATTTTCCTTAGAGCTGGAAATAGTGTGCGTTTCAGGTGTAATTACCGCCAGCGGCTGCGTTGGGCCTGCGGTAGTTATGAATTGCCATGCAGCCCTTTAGTAAAAGGGTTCCTAGGTGACTTCCCCAAGACCACAAAAGTTGCTGCTGAGGGATTTGAACCAGGCTTCACTGGGTTCTTAGCTCACTACTCTAACCATTAGGCCATTCCTCCACACTAGTTTGCTGGCTGGTAAACTGGAGTGTGGGGAGGGAGAATGGGTGTGTGAGTGTGGGGAAGCGGGAGATAAGAGGGATTGGAAGGGGAAATAAAAAGGAAACTGATGCAATGTCATGAGAAGCAAGTGGGCAGCATAGCTACTGGCCCAATGCTGGTGGCAACAGGGGAGAGGGAGCATCAGAGTAAAAGGACTACTGACAATGAGTGAGTCCACTATCTGGAAGAAACAGCTTCTCAAAGAGAGAGAGAGAGAGACTGTGGAGGCAGAAGTTTCCTTCCCATTTGCATTGATGAAGAAACTTACAGTCCCTTTTACTAAACAGGAAGTACTGCCGGGGTACCGGAGCAGCCCAACAGTAAATCCCACCCCTAGCACGCTGTTATATCTGGCGCTACAAAAATAGTGCCGGAGTGTACCCAGTGGTAATTGGGCAATGCTGTGCGCTGCCCAGTTATCGCCGGGTTAGCACAGGAGCCCCTACTACCACCTCAATGGGTGGTGGGTAAGAGCCCCCCCCCCCCAAAAAAAATGGCCACACGGCAAGTGCTTTACTTGCCACATTGCCATTTCCTGCAGAAAAGAGAGACTTCCCTTTTATCTGCTGTGTTAAAAGGGGGCCTCGAAGCGCATGAAAAACGTGCGCTGACGCTTGGTAAAAGGGGCCTATAGACAGCTGTCATAATCAATGATAACAATCTTACAGTTTGTTAGAAATGAGGAATGCCTCCAGTGTTCATTTCTACATTAGGATTGTTCTAGAAAAGAGCCTGTGTCTTAATAAAAGAGGCGCATTGGACTTCTTGAAGCAGGGAGGAGGGGTTCTGATGGTGTCTTAGATCACTAGACTAGGAATTTACATTGGGTAGATGTGGAGGGGCATAATCGAAAGGGGCGCCCAAGTTTTCCTGAGGATATCCTCACAGGACGTCCCAGCGAAGGGGCGGGGAAACCCGTATTATCGAAACAAGATGGGCATCCATCTTTTGTTTCAATAATATGGTCGGGGATGCCCAAATCTTAGCATTTAGGTCGTCCCTAGAGATGGTCATCTTTAGACTTGGTCGTTTCTGATTTTCGGCGATAATGGAAACTAAGGACACCCATCTTAGAAACAACCAAATCCAAGCCCTTTGGTCATAGGCATAGTTTGACTGTTTCATTTGGGGGGGCAAAGGATGGGGCGGAGCATATTAGCATATTCATTTGCATATATACATATGCAAATGAATATGCTAATATGGAGGAAGGAAGGGAAAAAGAGCTGGCTTTTTTGGGGAATAACCATAATGAATATGTATGAGATATCAAGCCAGCTCTTTCTCCCTTCCTTCCTTCCTTCCTTCTTTCCTCCTTACCCAGCACTCCCTCTTCATCTCCAGTAGTATTTCCCCACCCCCTTTCTCATACCATACCAGTGTTGACCTTAGAAATGCATAGGCTCTATATGTAGATCCTTCAAGAGGTAGTGTGTCATGATTTAGGCTCTACCCCCTTTTTTGATGTTTTGGTGCCACCTCAGTAAGGCCAACACACAATCTCTCCACTGCAAAATGCTATACACAGACTTGTGCAAAAACACACTCATATCCTTACTAAACCATAACAGCACTAATTCCAAGGACAGGACGAGCTACAACCTTATGTGTGAAAAGGCAGAACTGTATTTACACCAGGCTCTAAAACACCAATACACTACCTCGTGAAAAAAAAAGCAAAACAAAAAGGGCTGCAAATACTACACGCTAGCAGAATACTGCACCTTGATCACACATGAAAAACACATGACACAACAGACATGACACAAGGAACTAGAAATAAAAAAAATATGAAGGCAAAATACTGAACTGGAAAGTTAACTCAAGAAGTCAGACTCAGCATGCAGCAATACCAGAAAAATTGAAACTTACATGCAAAATATCACAGATGCACATTTCCAAAAGCTGACATATTCCAATTAATAAATTCTGAATAAAATACTTTTTCTACCTTTGTTGTCTGATCATTTAGTTTTTCTATTCGCTTTGGTCCCAGTGGCTTCTGTTTTATACAGTGTCTTCTTTCCATTTGATATTTTTTTCTCTCACCATGTCCACCATCCTCCTGTGTCCTTATGCGTCCTGTCTACAATCTATAGCCCTGTCCCTATCCTTCCTCGAGTTTCAGTATCTGCCCTCAATGTGTTCCAAACCAGCCCTTAAACTGAGCAGTTTTCCCTCCATCCATATCCAGCATTTCTCCTCGCTCCCCTCCATCCATGTGCATCTACTTCCTCTGTCTTCCCTCCCCTCTATCCATGTCCCGCATTTCTCCTCTCTCCCTTCCCCTCCATCCATGTGCCTCTCCTTCCTTTGTCTTTCCTTCCCTCCATCCTTGTCCAACATTTCTCCTCTCTTCCCTCCATCCATGTGCATCTCCTTCCTGACTTCTATCCCCTCCCTCCATCCATCCGTCCAGCAACTCTCCATTCTCCCCTGCCCTCTCCTCCATCCATCCATATCCAGCAAATTTCCTCTCTCCCCTTCCCCTCCATCCATCCATCCATGCCCAGCAATTCTCCTCCTTCCCCTGCCCTCCGCTCCATGTCCAGCGATTTCTATTCTCTCCCCTGCCCTCCTCTCCATCCATCCATGTCCAGCAACTCTCCATTCTCCCCTGCCTTCTCCTCCATCCATCTCCAGCAAATTTCCTCTCTCCCCTGTCCCCTCCATCAATCCCTGTTGTCCAGCAATTCTCCTCTCTCCCCTGCCCATCCTGTTTCTGTTTCCTTAACTTTCTTTACAAGATCTCCAGTCCATCTTCTATTTTTTCTCTCCCTTCCTGTCTTCTTCACTCATTTCCAGCATCTCCCCTGTCTTCTTACTCACCCTATGTCCAGCATCTTCCAATATCCCTTTTTCCCTTCCAGCATTGTCCCTATGTGTCCTTATACCCTCTCTGTCCAGCATTGTCCCTTTGTGTCCCTGTCTCTATGCTCCCTCACTGACCAGAATCTCGCTTCTCTGTCTCCCTGACACTCTCTTTTCTCTTCCCTTCCTCTTACCATCCATTCACGGTCCAGTGTCTCTCCTCCTTTCCCCAAGTCCAGTCTCCCTTCTTCCCTCCTACCAGCTAATCCACATCCACAGCAATGACTCTTGGGATTTGCTCACACCGACCGGCTCCGTTCTATCCAGGCTCAGCCTCCTTCCTGCACAACAGCCGAACACCCTGCGACTTTTCTGCCTGCCTTGTTTGTATTCCGGTGGTGTGACACGTGGCCAGGTAAACTGCAGTGCAACTTTCCTAGAGAATGCAGGGGACTTCGCGCTATGGCTGAGAGTTTGCTGGTGGCTGAGGGTCCTTCGCTTCTACCAGGGGCCTCTACTAGTGCAAGCAGTGAGGGCAATGTTGTTGGCGGTAGTGGCGCCTCCGCGAACCCGGCGCCGCTCTCCCGGAAGCTGCACAAGATCAGGCAGCAGGCTCGCTCAAGCACGCTGCTCGTGACGTCACTTACGTCGTCAAACGTCTTCTCTCTCCCAATCTCCGGTGGGGCGGGGCGCGGCTGTTGCAGGCATTTAAGAGAAGCCTGCAGCCCGCCTCTGCGGGGCTTCTATTGGTCCAAATTGCCAGCAAATTGGACCAATAGAAGCCCCGCGGAGGCGGGCTGCACACTGAAGAGGGGAGGGGAATGCTGGGCTTGTCGTCGGACCTGCTTAGTGCTTGCTGTTTTTACTATTGTAGTGGCGCCCCGCCCGCCAGTTCGCCGCTGCGGATCGTCGTCGTTTGGGGGGGCAATGCCCCCCCTCGCCCCCCCTAGTCTACGCCCATGCCTTTGGTCATGGGAGGAGCCAGCATTGATAGTACACTGGTCCCTCTGACATGCCAGGACACCATCCGGGCACCCTAGGGAGCACTGCAGTGGACTTCAGAAAAAGCTCACAGCTATGTAGCTCTCTTACCTTGTGTGCTGAGCCCCCCAACCCCCCCCCCCCAAATCCCACTACCCACAACTGTACACCACTACCATAGCCCTTACAGGTGAAGGGGGAGCACCTAGATTTACTACTAGTTAACATTTCTAAAGCGCTACTAGGGTTACACAGTGCTGTACAATTTAACATAGAAGGACAGTCCCTGCTCAAAGAGCTTACAATCTACAGTGGGTTTGTGGTGGGTTTTGAAGGGCTCACATTTACTACCACAAGTGTAACAGGTGGTGGGGGGGGGGGGGGGGATGGGCCTGGGTCCGCCTGCCTGAAATGCACTGCACCCACTAAAACTGCTCCAGGGACCTGCATACTGCTGTGATGGAGCTGGGTATGACATTTGAGGCTGGCATAGAGACTGGCAAAAAATATTTAAACATTTCTTTTGAGGGTGGGAGGCGGTTAGTGACCACTGGGGGAGTCAGGGGAGGTCATCCCCGATTCCCTCCGGTGGTCATCTGGTCAGACCTTTTCGTGGCTTGGTCGTAAGAAAAAAAGGACCACGTTTATTTTTCAGACGCGCGTATTGGACGCGAGCCCAAAATAAAATTACTGCAAGAGCCACGCGGTAGCCAGGCGGTAACTCCATTTTGGTGAGTGTTAGGCACGCATAGATGCTTGCGCAGCTAAGTAAAAGGGCCGCATAGAATGCTAGATTCTGGAAACAGTCTCTCAAAAAAATTCTGTGGGGTTTTTTCACTGTAACCACATCGTTTTTTTGAGAGACTGTTCCCAGAATCTAGCTTTCTATGTTTTAACAGCCACACCAGCCTGTTTTTTTTTTTTTTGGAAGCTTTATATATGCTGGTGACCCACTGCCCCTGACGCAGCCATTTTTATGCTGGCAAAACATGGCCATGTCTTATGTTGAATATTTTGGAGCTTTTAATCTACTAGTTAGGGCTATTTTGTTATAAGGCTATTTTGTCGGGCGCTAGCTTGCACCTACCATGTTTACTGAGCTCCAGCATCAGCAGTACTTAAAACACCTATCTGTGCTAAAGAGTTTCCTGAAGAACAGAGTCCTGTAATAAAAATAATTATTTTTTAATTTCATAAATCACATACAGGCCACATGCCCTCCCTGGTAGTGTATGTGTTTGATAGAATGAAGCAGTAACAGGGTGGAGGCTCTGCTGTAGATAAGGTTTTCTTCCTGGTTTAGTTACCGATGCTCTTCTTCAAGCTTAGTAGCATCGCTGGCTGAACCAGCAGGACGTATTTATAAATCCCCAAAACACATAAGTACATAAGTATTGCCAAACTGGGAAAGACCAAAGGTCCATCAAGCCCAGCATCCTATTTCCAATAGGGGCCATGCCAGGTCACAAATACCTGGCAAGATCCCAAAAAAGGTCCATCAAGCCCAGCATCCTATTTCCAATAGTGGCCATGCCAGGTCACAAATACCTGGCAAGATCCCAAAAAAGTACAAAACATTTTATACTGCTTATCCCAGAAATAGTGGATTTCCCCCAAGTCCAATTTAATAATGGTCTATGGACTTTTCCTTTAGGAAGCCGGCCAAACCTTTTTAAAACTCTGCTAAGCTAACCGCCTTTACCACATTCTCTGGCAGAATTCCAGAGTTTAATTACACGTTGAGTGAAGAAAAATGTTTTCTGATTCATTTTAAATTTACTACTTTGTAGCTTCATCGACACTAAGGGGTCCTTCTACCAAGCGGCAGTAAAAAGGGCCCTGCGGTAGCGGCGGTGACCTTTTTTGCCACACACCAGGGCCCTTTTTACCTCAGTGGGTAAAAAGCCTGAAAAAATACATGGTTATGAGGTAATCTTGCACTTAGCTTGTGAACATGTGGGGGGGGGAGCACTTACTGCCACCCAATGAGGTGGTAGTAACTGAGCAGCTTACCGCCAGGTAACCCGCTACGGTGTATTTTTTTTAATCCTGCAGCGCCGGAAATGGCACGCTCTGGAGGCAGAACTACCGCCGGCAGCCGCGTTGGACTGGCGTTAGTTCCGGGTTGCCGTGTAGCAACCCTTTAGTAACAGGGCCCCTAAATGAAAAATCATTGTGGTTGTGCAGGAGATTGATTTAGCTCATGCCTTTCCATGTTAGTTATAGATAGGTGCAGTATTTTTCCTATTATTTCAGAGCACCACAGCCTCAGTGTGTGAAACAGTGGGTTCAAGACCCACATAAATTGAATGGAATGCATTAGTGTACAGCAAAAGACACATTTTTCTATACATAAGCACACAACTGTGGAATGCATTACCAAAAGCCTTGAAAACGACGTACGACCACCTAAACTTCCAGAAATCACTAAAAGCCAACCTGTTTACAAAGGCATACCCTACTGATCCAACTTAAATGCCTAATCTCTGCAACACAACCAAACTAAAGCATGTAATGGACATAACACAACTCTTCCGTTTTCCGATTCCCTAATGTGGCTGTGCCACATGAACTTGATCTTACCACAACATCACCCTGTATTTGTTCACACCGGAGCCTGCAAAGGCCTCTCGGGTACTATGTAAGCTACATTGAGCCTACAAATAGGTGGGAAAATGTGGGATACAGATGTAACAAATAAAAATACAAATAAATAACTATTAGCCAGTGAAGTGGTTTATATAGTTTATAAATATATATATAAATAAAAATGCATACCATTCATTTTCAGACAGTGGAGTCCAAACTGAAAATCCAACTGCCCGGCAGTCCATGAGAATTAGGTTGTAAATCAGTGCTGATAATATAACAATACCCCTTGTTAAAATTTTAGAAAAACAGAAGGGTTTTTTTTTGTATCAATATATCATAGAACGGTAGAGATTGTAAACAGAGGTATGTATATCAATTGAATACTGTTCAGCCTCATGGCTTGAACAGTGAATTAGAATGAATATAGTTTCCTTAAAATGATGCTTGTTGAGCTTGGATTTTAGTCCAGAAAATAGCTGGAACTGCAGTGGTGGTTTGTTTAGACTATTCCTCTGTCAGCCAGCTACAAGTTCATTTTTTAAGACATGTGCAAGGAGAAGCTACCCCCCTCTTCTACAAACCCGCGTGGCAATGCTGACACAGCCCATTGATTTTGAATAGGATGTTTCCATTACTGCACGGTAGTTCCTAGCTTGTCTTTCTAAAAAAGGGAGGGGGGGGGGGGGGAGGTTATATAAGTAAAATCTCTAAAAACGTATTGCTGATGGCCACCTCAGTCTACTTTTCTTGTGTTCTCAACTTTAAAAATTCTTTATTTAGATCTAACTTTTCATCAACTAATTCAAACCTGGAAAGTGCAGCGGAGGCCAAGAAAGCAAATAGAATGTTAGGAATTATTAGGAAAGGAATGGAAAACAAAGATTAGAATGTTATAATGTCATTGTATTGCTCCATGGTACAACCGCACCTTGAATATTGTGTGCAATTCTGGCCATTGCATCTCCAAAAAGATATAGTGGAATTAGAAAAGGTACAGAGAAGGGCGACGAAAATGATAAAGGGGATGGGACAACTTCCTTATGAGGAAAGGTTAAAGTGCATAGGGCTCTTCAGTTTGGAGATGAGAAGGCTGAGAGGAGATATGATAGAGGTGTATAAAATACTGAGTGGAGTAGAACAGGTAGAGCTGAATCACTTGTTTACTCTGTCCAAAAATACTAGGACTAGGGGGCACACAATGAAGCTATTAAGTAGTACATTTAAAATAAATGGGGAAAAATATTTCTACACTAAACATATAATTAAACTCTGGAATTTGTTGCCAGAGAATGTGGTAAAACCAGTTAGCTTAGCAGGGCTTAAAACAGTTTGACTAATTTCCTATAAGAAAGGTCCATAAGCTATTATTAAGATGGACTTACAAAAATCTATTGCTTATTTCTAGGATAAACAGCATAAAGTGTGTTTTACTGATCAGGGGTCTTGCCACTGTTGGAAACAGGATACTGGGCTTGATAGCTCTTCGGTCTTTCCCAGTATGAAAACGCTTATATTCTTATATTCTTTTGGTGCATCTCCTTGAGAGCTGAGCCCCTTTCCACAGGGATGGCAATCTTCTTGGTCACCATATTGACCAGAGAATCCAACTTGGATTCCACCAATACCTCTCCACCTCCTCTGGAGGAAGAGGATACAGCTTGTCTAGCACCTTGGACCCCAGGAGGACTTTATCCAAAGCCACCCACTCTGCCAACATCAAGCAGGAGACTGCCTTTTGAAGAGGAAAATTCTTGGGGGGGGAGCAAGAGGCCCTCCGGAATGGGGTCCCCCTCATTGGGCTTGGTCAAAGAGGCCAAGACTAGACTGACTCAAAGCTTCTGACTGCACAAACAAAATGTATTCAGTGCAGGTATATGAAATCAGCATACAACTTTCCTCCAACCAACCATCAGGGCCATGTTTCACCCTCTCAAGGGCTGCTTCAGGGACTTGACATAAAACCAGCAGGAACAATTCAATGTTTTCCCATGTGGGCCTGCTTTTCTTTTTCTGTTGTTCTGGAGTTTGTACTTTTTGGGACTAACCATGCCTAGGCCATTCCCCCTTGCCATAAGCATGTATTTATGACTTACTACTTTGATTCCTCTCTCTCCTTCTCTGCCCATATTCAACAGATCGCCAAAACCTGTCGCTTCTTTATCTACAACATTAGCAAAATCCACCCCTTCCTTACTGAATATGCTGCCAGAACCCTTATCCACACCCTTGTCGCCTTTCGCTTGGACTATTGCAATTTGCTTCTCACTGGTCTTCCACTCAACCATCTTTCTCCTCTCCAATCTGTCCAAATTTCTGCAGCACGACTTGTTTTCTGCCAGAATTGTTATACCCACACTAGCCCGCTCCTCAAGTCACTTCACTGGCTCCCTGTCCACTTCCGCATTCAGTTTAAACTTCTCGTACTGACCTTTAAATGCATCCACTCTGCAGCCCCCCATTACCTCTCCACTCTCATCTCTCCCTACATTCCTCCCCGTGAACTCCGCTCACTGGACAAGTCTCTCTTGTCGTCCTCCTTCTCCTCCACTGCTAACTCCAGGCTTCGCTCCTTTTCTCTCGCAGCACCTTATGCTTGGAATAGACTTCCTGGACCTATATGTCTAGCTCCATCTCTACCTGTTTTCACATCTATGCTGAAAACCCACCTTTTCACTGCTGCTTTTAGCTCCTAGCCACAATTGCCCTCCCCTTGTCCCTTCCTCCCTTCTAACCCATTACTTCCCTCACCCATAACTGTCTTGTCTGTCTGTATTATTTAGATTGTAAGCTCTTTTGAGCAGGGACTGTCTCTTTGTATCAGCTGTTCAGCGCTGCGTGCGTCTGGTAGCGCTATACAAATGCTAATAATAATAATAAATCCTGGCTGTCTACAATCAGGTTTTCTATATTTATTCCCTTTAACTTTTGTTTTTTATCTGTTTTATAATCATTTTAATTATAAAAAAGGGTCTTAGCTGCCTGTAGGACCACCATGAACCTTGAGTTTGGCCCGGAAGGGGTGGGGTGGGCAGAGAGGGAGGCTCGATTGACCCTTCTGGACCTTGGGGGTGGGAGGGAAATGCTTGGGGGGGTGAGATGCCCTCCAGAATGGGGTCCCCCTCATTGGGCTTGGTCAAGGAGGCTGAGACTAGACTCAGAGCTTCTGACACCAAATCAATAAGACGAAAAAGTTCTTCCTGCCGAAACAGTCATGTGACTGGAACTACTGCTCCTCTTCCTCCAGAGGGAGGAAGGCGCTCAGCCTCTGACCCAGTCACTAAGTAAGTGAGACTCTAATAGGTCCTTTGCCTCATCATGGCCATCCCCATAGGTTAAAGAGCCTCCTGCCAACAAGTGGTGACTCCTGTGCCTTTTGGCCCCATGAGTAGGGTTTCCAGCAGCAGGGGACCAACATCAGCTCCTAACACCTGTTTAACAAGTAGGACCACTTGCTGCAGTCAT
This sequence comes from Microcaecilia unicolor, assembly GCF_901765095.1. Taxonomy (NCBI): domain Eukaryota; kingdom Metazoa; phylum Chordata; class Amphibia; order Gymnophiona; family Siphonopidae; genus Microcaecilia; species Microcaecilia unicolor. The sequence continues at coordinate 93,947,622 of NC_044041.1, read as the reverse complement.
TTGGAGCTCAGAGCCTCCCAGGAGCCCCATTGGGACCTCCTGATCTCTGGGCCCAGGATAGGTGAAGGAAAACTGACTTCAACTCTCCAAGCCCTGATGAGGGCTGAGACTGTTTCTGTTGTACAGAAACTGCTGAAGGATCTAACATGTCTGCTTTTCACACCAAAGGCATCAGGACTAAATTGGAACTGGATCCAGAAACATTGTATTGTCTAAAAGTACAGGCATTCTTACCCACAGCATTCTTCTTCAAAGCATTTTCCCCATGCAGGTAAAAACTCGGTAGGAAAAATCAGTAAAACCTAGAAAATCCTTCATGGATAAGTTTCAATCCTCTCCTAGATGAGAGAGTTCAAGATGGATTGAGCCATCAATCAGTTTTACCTCTACTTTTGATGGAGGGCCAATCTCAGGGGTGATTGCTACGTCCTTAGACTAAGCTGATTCTTCTTTCCTTTAAAAGTTGACACCTGCATAGAAATGTATAGGCGCCTATACCCTTTGTACACACAATCCAGTTTATTTATTTGTTTGTTGCATTTGTATCCCACATTTTCCCACCTATTTGCAGGCTCAATGTGGCTTACAATGTTCCATTATGGCCTTCGTCATTCCAGAGTAAGGATATATTTGGTGTTACATAGAGACTAGGATGACATAATAGAATTAAGCAAACAGTCTAATAGATTTACTATTAAAAATAAGGGAGTTCTCTTACCGCATGGCCATGAGTGCTGGGGTCTTTGTTACCCACTGCGGTAAAAAGGGCCCTGGCGCGTAGGAAAAACAGCCTCTTCCGCAAGCAGCTTGGTAAAAGGGCCCCTAGACTAGTTTACATTGGATAGATAAATCTTCTCTTCTGATAAGCTTTCTCTGATCTTTCAGCTTGCTACATTAGATGAAAAAGTGGACATATGAGATTTGACTTTAGATTCAGTCCTTGATTCAATTGCCCCCACTTACAGTTCTTACAGTTTATTAAGAAGTCTACTCACTGTCATCAACTTTGTCTCCATCAGGGCCTAAGATTACTCAAACGCCAAGTTCAACAAGCAGAATGTCTTTGACGAAAGCACCGAACTCCTGAGGCTTCTCAAGCCTCTAAAAGTATTCAACGTTTTTACACAGTCCAACTTTGGAAAGTAACATAGTAACATAGTAGATGATGGCATAAAAAGACCTGCATGGTCCATCCAGTCTGCCCAACAAGATAAACTCATATGTGTATACCTTACCTTGATTTGTACCTGCCTTTTTCAGGGCACAGACCGTACAAGTCTGCCCAGCAGTATTTCCTGCCTCCCAACCACCAGTCCTGCCTCCCATCACTGGCTCTGGCACAGACCGTATAAGTCTGCCCTCCACTATCCTCGCCTCCCAACCACCAACCTCTCTTCCCTCACCTGCTCCGCCACCCAATTTTGGCTAAGCTTCTGAAGATCTATTCCTACTGCACAGGATTCCTTTATGCATATCCCACGCATGTTTGAATTCCATTACTGTTTTCATCTCCACCACCTCCCGCGGGAGGGCATTCCAAGCATCCACCACCCTCTCTGTGAAAAAATACTTCTTGACATCTTTCCTGAGTCTGCCCCCCTTCAATCTCATTTCATGTCCTCTCGTTCTACCGCCTTCCCATCTCCGGAAAAGATTTTTTTGCGGATTAATACCTTTCAAGTATTTGAACGTCTGTATCATATCACCCCTGTTCCTCCTTTCCTCCAGGGTATAAAAAACTCTCACTCGCTTGACATGATTCTCTACCTACATCAGAATCTCTAGAACAGTATTTTAATCTAAAATCAATATGTTGTAATCCAATTTCTCTGCACCTCTTGAGGAAAATCTTACCAACTCTCAATCAAAATATCTCAACTGCTCTTGGATTTTTCCCAAGTCCATTTAGTAGCGGTCTATGGACTTGTCCTTTAGAAAACCGTCCAAACCCTCAGGAGCTATTCCAAGTAAATTTAACACTGCTGTCCTTTGCGCTATCCTTAAAACATCTGCCCCCCCCCCCCCCCCCCCGTTTACTAAGCCCTGAGCTAATGCTGACACAACTCATTCACTTTGAATGGGCTGTGTCGGCATTGCTGCACTGCTTAATAAACAGGGGGGCTAATTTGGATTCTAACATTTTAAGTCATTATCAACACGACTCCAATCTACTGCTTACGAAGCGGAAGTATCGCCGGGTTACTGCGGCAGCCCCGCGGTAGTTCCCACCCCCAGCATGTGCCACTTCCAGCGTTACAAAAATATTTTTATTTTTTTAGCGCTGGCGTTTACTCGGCGGTAATTGAGTAGTGCCGTACTGCCGAGTTAGTGCGGAACCCTTACCTCCACCTCAATGGGTGGCGGTAAGTGCTCCCCCCAGAAATGGCTGCTCAGCAAGTGGTTCACTTGCCGCATAGCCATTTCTTTTAAAAAAATGACAGCCTTTTACCCGCTGCAGTAAAGGGGGGCCTCAGCATGTATCAAAAACGTGCTGATGCCAGGACAGCTTAGTAAAAAGACTCCTAAGTCAGCTTTCGGAGAGCATTGTTTTCTCTCAATTACAATTACATATGGAGACTAGAAATGCATTAACCCTCATCAGTCTGGCTTTTGAGCTGGTTTTAAGCACAGAAACCATTTTAGCTGCATTTCTAAGCAAAATATATAGTAAACTGGGTGGTTTCATTAGCTATTTCTGCACTGTTTTGAGATGATTCACATCTTTTTTGCAAAACTATACCTTTAAAGTTTCTATGTCTGGAAGCAGGTCTACCACTTATCTACTGTCCTGTGGGGTCCTCCAGGGCTCAATTTGTTAATCTATCTTGTTCAATCTTTTCCTGAGCCCCTTAGCTCTTCTGATTCAAACATAAGGTTTAAGTACATACTAATATGTGCACTACATCCTCATCAGGGGTGGACTGACCATTCGGGCAACTGGGCAGTGCCCGAGGGCCCAGAGGCTGCCCAGTTGCCTGCTTCTGCACACTACAGCCCCCAAGGGGCCCTGGTGGTCTAGTGGCTGCTGCCACTATTCTCCCTAGTTGCACCGCTGTGTTTACAAAATGGCTGCAGAGGAAGACTTAGCAGCCATTTTGTATACACGGCACTGTGTCGGGCAGAGTAGAGGCAGTGGATGAGCAGGAAAGAATGGATTTATTTCCTGCCCCCGAAGAAGCGACAGCCACTAGACCACCAGGCCCTTCAAGGTGTGGGGGGGGGGGGGGTGGACAGCGGCAACACGATGGGAGGGAGGCAGCATGGCAGGGGTGGGGGCACTGGTGGCGGTGGCAGCAGCATGGCGGGGGACAGCAATAGCATGGGGGTGGGGCCCAGAGTACAGTCCGCCCCTGATCCCATTGTACACAATACCATCTCCCCCCTGCTTAGAAGCCACTACAAAGGATTACAGACTGCTTTCAAATCTGGACAAAACCGGTCATATGCTCCTCCATCCCTCACCCCCCACTCTTCTCGGTCAAGTTACTGCTACTGTTTTATTCTTTAGGTAAGTATTATACTGTATTCCCATTTTACTTTTTCTCAACAAATCTCAAATGTATTAAAATCAGGGGGGGGGGGGGGGTTTCCTGCAACTTGTCAGATTGTTTAGAAACTATTCAGATACAGATACCTTGTTCCATGCATTTATAGTTTCCCAAATTGACTACTGTAATGTTGTATATGCAGGCATCTCAGAGGTTAACCTTAAGCAATTACAAACGGTACAAAATACTGCCATGTGTGTTCTGTGTTGGATATCTGTCAGGCATCGTGTAACTCCCCTATTTAAGCAGTTACACTGACTACCAGCGGAATATAGAATTACATTTAAAATACTGACCCTGACTCACAAACCTCTCTATAAGAGTACACTGAGTTGAATGACCATAGACAAGTAGTTCCAGGCCCTGCACATGCTAAATGGGAATCTACAAGGAATTGTGCCTTTTTCCTTATTGTTCCATGTTCTTGGAATACCTTACCATGGGCTTTTCAGCTTGGAGAAGAGACGGCTGAGGGGAGACATGATAGAGGTATATAAAATAATGAGTGGAGTGGAAGAGGTAGATGTGAAGCGTCTGTTCACGCTTTCCAAAGATACTAGGACTAGGGGGCATGCGATGAAACTACAGTGTAGTACATTTAAAACAAATCGGAGAAAATGTTTCTTCACCCAACGCATAATTAAACTCTGGAATTCGTTGCCGGAGAACGTGGTGAAGGCGGTTAGCTTAGCAGAGTTTTAAAAGGGTTTAGACGGTTTCCTAAAGGACAAGTCCATAAACCACTACTAAATGGACTTGGGAAAAATCCACAATTCCAGGAATAACATGTATAGAATGTTTGTACATTTGGGAAGCTTGCCAGGTGCCCTTGGCCTGGATTGGCTGCTGTCGTGGACAGGATGCTGGGCTCGATGGACCCTTGGTCTTTTCCCAGTTGGCATTACTTATGTACTTATATATCTATGCTCAGAAAATTCCTACAGCAAATGCTGATCAGCACTTAAAACCTATCTGTTTGGGATGACTTTTGATTTGATTTGTTTGATTTAGAACCAATCCTCAAAAGAAAGGTGAGCTGTAGAGAGCTGTGATTGGAGACCTCTACTGAGTGCATGTGTTTATATCTTGAATGTTTTCTGTCCTATCATAAACTGGAGTTCATTTTCCATTGATTTTATTATGATTGTAAACCGCTTTTACTTGTATAACAAAAAAGGCGATATAGCAAGTTTTGAATACACAAAAAATGATAAGGGCATTGAATTTGGATTTTGGACTGCTTTACCTACCTATCCAAACCCAAGCTCATGTGGCACCTGATCCTTTGCTGTGGGCATAGCTGGAAAGAGCTCTTTTAAAAGCTGGGGTGGGGAGGATTGGCATCATATAATGGTGTGAACATAGGATTTGGTCTTCCTGAGTTCCAGGCCCAGCTCTGTCACCAGCTCAACTTCATATCAAGAGATAAACTGCGGCTTTCACAAGTCTTTCTGGCTAGTAATGGTTTATAGACTTTTCCTCCAGGAACATTTTAAATCCAGCTGTGGTAACTGCCTTTACCACATCCTCTGGGAGCACATTCTGAAGCCTGATTGTGCCGTAAGTGAAAATTTACTTTCTCCAGTTTTCCAAAAGTAGAGGAGTGTGGTAGCCGTGTTAGTCCACTCTTAAGGTTATCAATAGAAATCAAACAAAATAAAACATGGAAAAGAAAATAAGATGATACCTTTTTTATTGGACATAACTTAATACATTTCTTGATTAGCTTTCGAATGTTTATTAGACATAACCCAACAGAAAGGACTTAACAAGGATCTGGGGTTCCTAGCCCATTATAAACCATAAAGCTGTATGTCTCTGTTGATCACCCTCCCCTCACCTATCCACACCCACCCTGTTAGAACATCAATGATATGCTTTGATGTCCCCATGCATACTTCCTACCCACCCCCCTCCTCCCACCCTGTCAGACTGTCATAGTAATGCTTGAATGTTTTCACTTATATACACTGTCAGCTAGCACATTTGCTTATTTCCGATCTGACGAAGAAGGGCAACCTTCGAAAGCTAATCAAGAAATGTATTAAGTTATGTCCAATAAAAAAGGTATCATCTTATTTTCTTTGTCCAGTTTTCCAAAAATCTTCCTTTTTCCTCTCTTCTCCATCCCAGCAGCACCCAGTTCAAGGAGAAAGAGAGATTTCTGGCCAGTCCTGGTTTTCAGCTTACATCCCAATGCAGTCCATCATTCCTAACCATTGAAATCAGCGCTGCAGGTTCCATAATGCATCAGGATGAGGTTGTCAGAAATCCAGGGCTGGCTTAAAATCTCCCTTCTGGAACTGGGTAACTTGGAAGTTCTGGCAAATCCCTAGGAAGGAAGAACTCCAAACCTATGAATGTACTGGGGGTGGGGGATCCAGGACCGACTCAGCACATCCAGGGGGTAACCTCACTAGCAGAGCACAGAGATACTGACATAGCTTTTAGAGCTCAGACAGAAGCGGCTCATTTTGGCTCTGGGTTGCTGGCAGTTCTGCTAGCATTGCAAGCACTTCATCCAGTTGCATGCCTTCCTTCCCCCCCCCCCCCCAACCTCATCCCCCTCCCCTTTTCCTAGTCCCTAGTTTGGATTCCTGCACAGTCACATCATATGGTCCTACAGTGTGGTCTGTCTGTGACTGATCAAACCTTCTATCCACTCCGCTCTCCCTTCCCTTTAAGCTTCAAGCTGATTCTGGGGTTGGAAGTGGAGGGGGCCAGGGGAGCCCCTAAAGATTCTTCTTTCAAGGCTTTCAGATGGCTGATTCCCTCCTAAATCACTCCTGGCCCTCATTTTCCAAGCTGTGGATGAAGAGATGGTCGTTTAAGCGAGGTAACCTCTGGGCTTTTCAGAACTGGTTCTGGGGGATGCATCTATCTGGGTTTTGTACTGATTTGTGATTTTTTTTTCTACTATGCAAGTTGGCTGCACGTTTTATCCTACAAGAAGACAGATCATTTGTTTTTGGTCTTTGCTGGTGTAAGCCCTTTTCTTTTAGACCTTGCTCAGCTGTTTCTGTTTGCTTACAGTAAGGGGGTACTTCTCATTTTGTAAGACAGAAAATATGAGGAAATCTGTCTAGTTCCAGTCTATTTTCCATTACAGATCTCATTTGCAGTGTGGTCTCATTAAATGTACAGCAAAGACAGGACAGGTTTAAGTGTGAGACCTCTTCACCTGGCTCTGAAATCTTTCATTTTGATATTTTGGTTGTATCATTTGGAGGGGTGGGGTAAGAAGTCGGTAGGCAGGTTTGGATTGGAACAAGATCAAAAGGGTTTGGAGTAGGGGCAAAGAGTTGGTCTTTTCACTAGCGCCAGTTCTGAGGGTGCGTTGGGTATTGAGCAAATTCCTTCATTGTATCTGGGGAGGGGTAGCTGGTGTGGAGCGTAGCACTCCCAGTCATTTTGAAATGTTGGCTCCTAAAGGTCTCCCATTCTGTGGCCTTTGCCAGCTTTTGCTCCTGTTTTCACGTGATCTAGGACCTGGTTCAGACCACTATCAGACTATTAAGAGGTAGAATTCAAGTAGTGGTTTCAAGCAGTGGCCCTGAATCCACATCCCATCCTTGTTTGACCCTTTGGGAAAATCTACTTTAAAACCGCCCAGACCCAGAGACGCCAAGTTGCCCAGTTCTAAGCTGGAGATTTTGGTAGAGTCCTGATCACCCATCTTGGTGCATTATGGGACTTGCCGCACTGATTTCGACGAGCAGGATTAGGCAATACAAATCCCACACTCTTTTGAGATGTAAGTTCAAAACCAGGAATGGCCCAGAATCTCCAGTCTGGATCTGGGTAACTTGGCATCTCTGCATACCCGTTATCTCCCTTCCATCTTACTTCCCAGTTTTGTCATAAGGCGCTCTTGAAGCTTCACTCTTGAAGCGTCACAAAAACTGCAAGGGCATCCGGCTGCAAAAATGGCAGGGTAAGATTGTATGGTGCAAGAAACAGAGCCCAGGATGGCACAGTAGGACCACAAGTCCCTGCCAATCTAATTCAGTTGCGCAATTTTCAGTCCATGTTGCCAAATGATCTTCAAGGTGGCTTAGAGCAGTACTAGGTCAGGTACAGCAAGTCCCTTCCTCAAAGAGCTTATAGTAATTCTGGAGATTCACCTTTCATCTTACAACAGGGCAGCATCTTCTCAAATTCAGGCTTTACCCCTTGCTGCATCTAAGGCTCCTTGGTGATTATCCCAAGTCTTTTAAAAATTCTGTTACTGTTGCTTCCTCCTCTGGGAAGTTATAAAACACACTCGCTGCTCTTTCTCTCTGAAGAAATATTTCTTTATTGCTCCTAAATCTAACTCCTCTGAACCCACATGCTTTAGCTCTTGTGTATTACTGTCTGCCCTGTCTTTATTTGCACAAAACGTGCTTTGGTTTATGGGTAGACAAATAAGTCAAAATGTAGCAGAGCTGGATAATAAGGTACTAGTCATTTATCATGAAATAACGTCTCTGCTGCCCATCCATGGAGCAGTATAAGGAACATATTTAGCCCAATATTCAGAAAATGCTGAACTCCTCTTTCCTGACAGCTTTTCCAGCTTCTCTTAGGGGTCCTTTTACTAAGGTGTGCTGAAAAATGGTTTGAGGAAGTGTAGGCGCGGGTTTTGGGCGCACACCGATCCATTTTTCAGCACAGCTGTAAAAAAAAAAGGCCTTTTTAAATTTTTGCCGAAAACGGACAAGTGGCAAAATCAAAATTGCCGTGCTTCCATTTTGGATCTGTGACCTTACCGCCAGCCATTGGCCTAGCGATAAAGACTCACGTGGTAACTGGGCGTTAATGACCTATGCGCATCAAGTGCCACTTGGCGCACCCAAAAATGATTTTTCGGACCTGTGTATCGGATGCTTGTAATTATTGCAAGAGCCACGCGGTGGCTGGGTGGTAACTCCATTTTGGAGCACGTGACGCTTACGCGGATTAGTAAAAGGGCCCCTTAGGCTTTCTAGGTATTTTTGCCTGTCTTCCTTTTTCTGAGTCGTCTTGTGCACTATTTTCAACCAAAGTTAGGAAAATAATTTTTCAGCTGAAAATTCATCTTAATTTAGGAACTTATGCTCATAAATTTAGGCCTGTCATTAATTTGCTTAGATTTATGAGCCTGGTGCTGAAAATCAGTGCTAAGCTCCTAACTTCATTTCCCCCTGCTACCACCCAGTTTTTATGCTCCTAGATTTAAGAGTTTAGTGACATTTTGAGTAAAAATGTATGCACTCAGTCCTAGTAAATTTTCAAAGAGATCAGGAGCTTGGGGTCTGATATTCAGCTGGTGGAGGCAGCACTTTTGCTGTCTGCTGCCAGCGTTAAACCTGGATATTCAATGCCGAGCCATTTCCTGTGACCAGCATTGAATAGCTGGGTTTTATTAACCACTGAAAAGTTAACCAGTTAAACCAATAGTCAGTGCTAACCGGTTAACTTTTTAGTGGTTAAAGATAGGCCTGCTGTTTATGCGGCCTATTTTAAATGCTGAACATAGCCGGTTAAGCATTGAATATCTGAGCCTAACCGGCTATGTCAAGTAATATAGCCAGTTAGGGCCTTATTCTATAAAGGTTATGCTCATAAAATTTATGCTCCTAATTTATGAGCATAATTACGCTCTTAAATTTATGCTCCTAAATTACAAGCATAATCTATTTTGGAGCATAAAGTATGTTCGTAATTTAGGAGCATAAATTTAGGGGCATCAATTTTAGGAGTGTAAATTTAGGAGCATTATCTTTATTGAATAAGGACCTTAGCAACTAACTGCAGGTATTTATTGGCAGATAGCCAGTCATCTTCCGCTGACTATTCACGGTTAGAGGCTGATATTCTATTTAACCCATCAACGGCCATGTCTGGTCAGTTAAATAGCTTTGAATATCGAGGGGTTGGTTCACAAAGTTAGGAGCATAAATCCTTTTAATATCAGACCATGCTGCAGCTGGCTCAGGTATGCATTAGCATTTTTAACACGCCTACAATTAGCGCGCGCTAACCATGTAGGTGCCTATAGAGATATTGTAGGCATGTACACGGTTATCGCGCATACATAGTTAACGTGCATTAAAAGCGCTAACGTGCCTATAAGGCAGCTTAGTAAACAGGGCCCTAAGAATCCTGTTTCATGACTGACTGCTAGAGGTTATACCTTGGACCAATACCTGAGCATGACATTCTGGGTCATAGGTGAACTGTGAATGGCTTTAAAGGTAGCTGCCTGGGTTGAGAGTGAAATGGAGGGTGGTGTTCACCATCTGTCCCAATGCTCAGGATAGTGTCTGTTTTACATTGATGAAACCCTCCGAGAACACCTGCAAAACTCACCATTTTCTTTTATGGTTTCTTGCAATAATTGGTGTCGTTCCTCCCCCCCCCCCCCCCCCCCATTTTGCTCCAATGCTGTCTCTCTCGGGAGTAATATCTTCAAATGGGTTTGTTTTGCACATACAGTGAGAGGCATGAAACTCGCTCTCAAGCCACATGCTGGGTAGGATCGCTCAAATCTCTCGCCTTTACAGTCCGAGCTCTTCTTAAGAACTGCCCTGCGCCACTGGGAGGAACATTGTGTTGTGCGATGGCTGAGGCTAGGAGTGTTCTGATGAGGCTTTATTTTGATAATCTGTTATGATATCATGTTTGATTTTAGTCTTGTGAGGGATTTTTTTTTTTGAAAGTTTGATTTGGGAACTTCCTTGAACATGTATTTGGCAAGCTGGGACATAAATAAATAAATTGTAGTTTATTTATGTGGCATCTGAGGCATAAGCCAAGAAGAAAGTTTGTCCTTGGGGGACCACAGTGGGCCACAGGAGGAGTGGAACCTGTTCTTCACTGGATAGGGGAATTCATTACATGGGGGTATTTTTGGCGTCATTAAGTTTACAGAACATATCTTAGTAACTTTTAGTTTCGTGAAAACAGGGAATGTGGTGGTAGAGAAGAACCTTGGAGCCTATCCAGTGTGGCAAGTTTCCTTCCTGCTGCATTTCCCAGTTGTTCTCTGGCTCTCCTCTCACCACTTCACAGCTAAGGATCATCTGTTTGTATCCCAGGCTTTCATCACTCTATGAAATGTGCTTTCAGACTTCTGGATTTGCACTTTCCCTTAGTGTACAATCATGTCATCACTCCCACCCTCACCCTGTGCTAATCCTCACTTTCTTGTAATAACTCTCTAAACCCTGTCATTTGTTCAAGCTTTGATCTTGTGTGTATTTTCTGGAAGATGAGGTTATGTCTGTTTTGTATGTGCAAAAAGTGCCCTCAGGCTTGAGAGAACATCTCACAGGGATTTGTATATAAACACTTCCTAAGAGCACAGAACAGAAGCCTAGTTTTGGATTCCATAAAATGGCCAGCATGTTTTGGCAAAGGTTTTCAAAAAACTGGGAAAGAAAAAAAAAAGCATCACTCGGCCTCCTCCCCCTCTTCTACAACAGTATTTGTGATGCTTGGTAATTTAGTGCTTGTGAAAGGGGCCAGACTATTAGAACTATACACACACACACACACATGTACATGTTGGCTTAACCCAGGGGCGTAGCCAGACAGCCAATTTTGGGTGGGCCTGAGCCCAAAATGGATGGGCATAGAGTTCAGCCCCCCCCCCCCCCCCCCCCCCCGCTCTGCTCTCTGCATTCTGCCTTTCCCTCTACCCGCAAACACAAAATATTAAATACCTGAGCTGGTGGGGATCCTCAAACTGCACCAGCTGAAGATTTCCTCCTCCTCGGGCAGCCAGTGCTCTTCCACTTGACTTGAGCTGAAGCCACTGACAGTAGTCCATACTTGCTCAGTGCTTCCGCCTGGTGAAAACTGAGCATGTGCAGAGGGGCCGGTGTGTGGTGCCAGCTTCCATTTGGAAGAGCACTGGCTGCCTGAGGAGAAGGAAATCTTTAGCTGGTGGGGTTTGGAGATTCCCACCAGCCAGCAAGAGTGCCACAATTTTGGGTGGGCCAGAATACAAACTGGGTGGGCCACAGCCCACCTAGGCCCACCTGTAGCTACGCCACTGGCTTAACCATTAGGCAGACTACGCAGTTGCCTAGGGCAGCAGCTTCTGGGAGGCACCTGTAATCAAAGCAAAACAATAGACCCTGATAGCCACACCAAGAACCATCAACGCTGAAGGAAGAGTGGGCCCAATATTCAGGACCACAGGAGGCTAACTCTCGTGGTTGCTGCTGAGCCCGGATATTCAATGCCAGGCTGTTTCCGGTGATTGGCATTGAATGTCAGGTTAATTTTTGGCCGGTTCAAACTTAACCGGCCAAGCCGATATTCAGCTCTGGTCTGTTAAGTTTGAACTGGCCAAAGATAGGGCTGGCATTCACGCAGCCAAATATGGCCGCCAAACTTAGCAGCCCATTTACTAAGGCGCGCCTAAAAGTGGCCTGCACTGGTGTAGGTCCATGTTTTGGATGCGCGCAGCTCATTTTTTTTAGCGTGACTGGAAAAAAGGCTTCTTTTTGTTGTGGCCGAAAATGGACGTTCAGCAAAATTAAAACCAGCGCATGTCCATTTTCGGCCTGAGACCTTACCGCCCTGGGGCATAGCCAGGCAGCAGATTTTGGGTGGGCCTAGGCAAGAAGTGGGTGGGCACCAAATGTTCTCTCCCCCACCCCCACACCAAAAAAATAGCCGGTGGGAAAATGCTTCTCTTCAGTCTCCACCTTGGTAGTCTGCAGCAGGCATGCACTGAAAACTGAGCATGTGAAGGTGCCAGTATTGTGGAGAGCAGAATTTTCATTACCATGTGCTACTGTTGGATGGGCCTGAGACCTAAGTGGGTGGGCCCCGGCCCACCTGTGGCTACGCCACTGTTACCGCCACCCATTGACTTAGCGATAAGGTCTCACGCGCTAACTGGGCGGTAAGCGGCCAGCACACGTAAACTGCCGATTACTGCCGGGTAAGCACCACACGGTAGAAAATAGAAAATATTTTCTACCGCGTGTTTTGGATGCCCATCAAAAATGGAATTACCACCCTGGGCATGGGGTAGCCGGGCAGTAGTTCTAATTTGGCATGTGTTGGACATACGTAGGCACCTACGCACCTTAGTAAAAGGGCCTCTTAGTCGGTGATGATTTGAAAATCAGTGGAGAGCCGGTTATATCGCACAATATAACCGGCTAGCCACTAGCCACTAAATGCGAATTTTCAGCAGGTCATGGTCAGCCACGTCCTGCTGAAAATTCACGGATAGTCAGTTATGGGGCATTTAACCGGCCAGGTGCTGATCTTCACCAGTTAAATGTTTTTGACTATCAGGGGGAGTGTGTTTAATCTGAAGCAAAAGTTTAATAGTTATAAAAGTATGATGTCCAATTATGGATTTTTAGAGAATCATTTTGGAAGGGTGGTACAGAAGTGGTCATGATTGTTGAATTAAATTACTCAGGGGAGAGTCTAAGGACCAGATAGGTAATTGGGTGTGTGGAGGAAGAAGGCTGAAAGTTCAGTCTTGAACACAGCAGTAGTGAAATCTTCAACACATGTCCTCTAGTTGTCGGATAGCTCCAGATCATCAGGAATAGACTGTTATAGTCCTGGTTTCGTCCTGTTACAGGCATGGAGGGGTAATTCTTCATTCTCCTAAGAAAATCTGGAAGTGCATCTCTCAGCCTCTGGTGAAAACATACCAGAACTGCCATCAGTGTGGCCAACAGAATCGGAGTCATTTCAATGCAATTTCAATTAATTAAACAATTGATAACCCTCCTATTCAAGAAACCAGTCTTATACAAGGTGAGGGGCAGCTCAGTCAACCTGGTCCTAGGGCATCCCCCAACCATTTGTGTTTTCCGGTTATCCACCATGACTCTGTACATATTCATTCCAACTATCCCGACAAACCAACATGGGAGCCTTGCTTGGGGTGAGGTGGCAACCTTCCTAGAAATACTGATGGATTTTGGTCACTGCTGACGAGCTGAATTTGAACTGGGGTTCTAGAGAGGAAAGGCTCTATAAATCCATGCAAAATTCTTTTACCTATTCAGTTCCCTTTCTATATCTACCAATGAGCACTAATTGAACCTTAGTCAAATGGTGAAATATTTTTGCTTTCCAAATGTTAAAACTGTGTGTGCTGTTGGGATAATAGACATTCACTTTCCAATAAACAACCTCTTCCAGACCTTATCCTGTGGACCCCACAATCGGTTGCTTTTTTTCCCCTAGTGTTCTTGCAATAAATATACATGAGAGAAATTTGCATATTCTGGGTCTTTAGTGTGTGCGATTGTCTTACTTGTATATTAATTGTGGATAGCCTGAAATCTGAAATGGCCATGATGCTAATCCCTTTAGAGCAGTCGAGTTTATGCCTGCTTTTTCTTTCAAATGGTATTTTAAATGTTCCAGTTCTTGTGCTAACAGCTAGAAACAAGCACGTGAAGTGCATATTTCACAGAGCACTGACATTTTGGGAACTTCCAAATAAATACATCTTCTAAGCAAAATATTTGACTCATCGCTAACGAGTTTCCTTTTTCTTCGAGAGATAAATGGAAGGGCCATAACTTTTCTGCAGTCTGCTTTGCTTCCCTCCTTTTCCAAGCAAAACAAACCTAATTTAGTGACAATTAACACGCTCACATTAAAGAACTGCTCATTTATATTCTAATTTAAGATATGATGGTGATCATTGGGATTTCTGCAGCCTTTTGATCCTGCAATGAATCAACAGATTTTTTTTTTACTTGGAAATGTTCAGATTTTTACTAGGGGTGAGCAATTAACGCATTAATAACGCGATTAACCCGTCGACGTTTTAATGTAGAAACGATTTTTTTTAATGCTGCCCCGTCCCCTCGCCCCTTGTTTACCTCAACAGACCTCATGGAGTCTCGGGCAGCAGCACTGATTGTCACATGCTGCTGATCCAGAAGACTTACCTCTTCCACATCCCGCCCCCTCTGACGCAACTTCCTATTTCATGGCCAAATGTTGCAAGCCCAGACATCCATGTCAGCACTGAATGCGTCATGTGGGAATCATTGCGGGTCCCTGCAGGCGGCTGAGAGAAACATTTCTAGTACACAACGCATCTGTGGGAATCGCTGTGGGTCCCTTGAAGGTGACTGAGGGAAGTGTTTCTGTTGCAGACCCCGGGCCATTTTAGTAGCCCTTCCCTGGACTGTTCACATCCTTCCAGACTGAGTAAGGCCCATGAATAAAATTGCATGCAGCCAGACAGTCTCATAATATGCATATCCAATCCATTGCTGAGAAGAAGATTTTATTTTCATTTCAAATTGGGTCAACGTTAAAAAAAATTGAAGAGCATGTGGAGGATAATTTCAGCCATGTGGGCCTCTTCCAAAAGGATATCTGGGTCAATGTTAGAAAAATCAAGTGGAAAGTGTCTGCAGGATTTTAATCACCAATGCTGAGCATTTGTTCAAAAAGGATGCTCGGGTCAACGTATGTGCAGGATTTAAAAGTATTGATTTTCAGTTCTAATATTATATTTTGTTTGAATTATACTTTATGGTTCAAAATGCATGCCGTGGTTAAGTGCAATGATTTGCATGATTAATCATTATTAAATTTTTGAATCATTGCCCAGCCCTAATTTTTACTAACCTCAGATGACTGATGTGTGTATAACAGTACAGCAAGTTTATTTTGTTTGATTTGATCAATACGGATCACTGTGGATGTTACTCTTTCGGACAGCCTGTTTATATGTATGGAATGCATTAGATGTTTTATACCCCTGATGCATCCATCTTGGCAAAACATGTTGGGTTTCATCTCTGTTTTTCATTTTTATTTACTTTCCAACACATTATTATTCTATGCGCTATTTTTAATTCTGGGTTTGGTTTTGTGGTTGGCTTTCTTGTTGGTGTTCCTTTTCTTTTCCAGAATGTGGAAATTGTTAACTGCTTTGCTTCATTCTTGTGAAAGGCCTGAAACTCAGAATATCAAATGTCAAAATTAACCAAACTGAATGTAGCAAACATTTAAACAAGTCTGGTCTACTTAATTTACTGTATTTTAATATTTGATGATTTTGAACCACTTTGGATGTTGGGGACTGGGAAGGTGGTCTCAAACTATTTTAAATAAATAACCATACCCTTCTACTACCCACAGGCCTGTCAAACATCCCCAAATAATTATCATAAGCCTCAATTTCCACACACCCCTCCCCCCACTGTTCTGGAAGGAGCTCCCAACCAGTGGCGTAGCCAGACCCAGTATTTTGGATGGGCCCAGAGCTAACATGGATGGGCTCTTCCATGGTACGGCACTCCACACCTCCCCCCTCCCAGAAATATAAAAAATATGTAGATTTATTTTCACCTACCCCACATCGAACATCTCTCCTCCGCGGCGTCCCAGCATCTGCCCGCCCGTCGCTGAACCCCGTCCCTCCCTGATGTACCTTACAGGATCCCCGGCGCCTGCAGTGATTCAGTTATTGCTGCCTACACCGGCCCTGCAGGCTTCCATCGGCAAATGAAAGTAAGGGCGGAACCCGGCCAATGAAAGCCTGCAGGGCTGGCGCAGGCAGTAATAATTGAATCACTGTAGGTGCCGGGGATGCCTGTAAGGTACACCAGGGAGGGACGGGGTTCAGCGAATGGCGGGCAGATGCCAGGAAGCCAAGGAGGAGGACAGATGTTGATGTGGGGTGCTGCCGCTGGGTAGGCCTGAGCCAAGAATGGGTGGGCCTATGCCCACCCAGGCCCACTCGTAGCTACACCACTGCTCCCAACATTTTGGTAGCTACACCACTGCTCCCAATATTTTGTGAAATCCTGACTTTTCCCCAGTGACCTTTATGCATTACACTGAAAGCACAACTCATGATCCTGACCTGTTATTCCGGGCCTACCTCTGCTGATTGCTTGCTAGAGCCCAGGTGGCACAGTAGGAAGCCCCACATAACGCAAACTTTCTTCTAGATCTTGTTTTTCAAACATTTCACAATGTGGGGGTCACGAGGGGGAGGAGACGGAATACAGCAAGTACAGATGTGCCAGAATATTAGTCTCAAGAATGTATATTTGTCCTTTGAAGAAACACAGAGTTCACTGTGATTGTTGGTGCAGTTCTCACTGCACACACCATTTCTCAAGGCTCATATTCAAGGAAGATTTTTTCCACAATGGAGGAAAAAGTCTTCTGAATAAGGCCGATAGACTTGTCTGAGGTCTAAGAGCTATGAAGGCCACTTTAAGAAGTAAGTGAATCACCAGAAGTGAGACATAAATGTAGTGGTGCCCCATTTAAAATTAAAAACGTACCTCTTTACCCTGGCTTTTGATTTGAGTTTGTGCGGTCTTGTTGGGTAGAGACAGCAGTTGGTCTCAGAGTCAGTTCCAGTTGTACAGCATTATTTTTAATGTTTTGTAGTTGTGCTTTTGGCTTTGATTCTTTTCTTTCCTATCTGAAATGAGGTTTCTTTTCTAAGTATGTTTTAATTTTTGTGTGTTTTTAAATCATGTAAGTTGCTAAGATTTGGCTTTGTCATGAATTAGCGATTAATCAAAATCCAAATAAACATAAACTCCTCCCCCCATGCAAAACTACCACACCATTTAAGAACAATAGTACACTGGAAAGGGGCAAGATGAGAACAAAAGAAATGCCTTATTAGGTCATACCAATGGCCCGCTGAACCCAGCATCTATCTCCGACAGTGGCCAATCCAAGTTTCAGGACTGGCTAAAGTTCCCGCCCTTTTCCCCATCCCCATAAATGTACAAGCAGATGAGGGAAGTAGAGTTGCCACCTCACCCAGGTCAACCTGAACAGGCTGATCTAGGCTTGGTTTTAGCAGCTACAAAAATGCTACTGCCGCTGGTGAAAGTGTTTAAGATGTTATGGAAGCTTATATGGATTAGAACTTATTTTGAATTAAATGCATTTCAACTTAGACTGCAGACAGTGGTATTAGCACATTTTGACTACTGTAATATCATATACATGGGAAGTCAGGTATTGGTTCAGAAAAGACTTCAGACCTTACAGAATACGCTGTGTGCCTAATTTTTAAAATCTCAAAGAGATCTCAGAAACAGGAAGACAGGTGATAATATCTGGAATAGCTACGAGAAGCTGGAAAAGTAGTCAGGAAAGCAAAGCTGCAAATGGAAGAAAACAAAGCCAATACGTGGGGGGACAGGACATTTTTTAGATACGTTAGTGATAGGAGGAAGTGCAAAAATGGCATTGTGAGACTCATAATGCTTGGCTGCTCTGCGCATGCTCTACCGGCCGATTATCCGACGGTTTTACGAAGGATTAGAGAATGCAAGTGAGCTACAACGAGCAGCTCATTTGCATTCCCTTTCCTTCATGCATAGCCATTCCCTACCAATTCGCTATGGAATTTGGTACGGAACGGCTCTAACGACGACTTTAGTGCAACCCCCCCCCCCTCAGTAAGCACTAATGCGTGCTCACAGCAGGTTATAAAGCACTACTGCGGGGGTGTGCTCAGTAGTTTTGGAATCGGCACACACTAAAAAATATAATTCATTTTTTTAGCTCAGGGATGTGTCTGGGGACAGAGAGTAGGCATGTTCTACACTAATCAGTTAGCGCAGCTACATAACCGCTCGCTAAATGGTTGGCACATGAGCCATTACCACCTACAAAATAGGTGGCCATAAAGGCTCACATGTTAATGACCATGTGCTAATGGTGAAATTAGCATGTGGCCATTAATAGGAAAATGGGGTCATTTTACTACTGCCCTTAAAGTGGCCTCAGCCCATGGCCATGACCCCCGTTGGATATAGCACTGACTCATTTTTAGCACTGCTTAGTAAAAGGGCCCCTGAGTTCTTTGGTTTACCTCATCGTTTACGGGGTCCTTTTACTAAACCGTTCTAAAAAGTGGCCAGCAGTAATTTTAGCACATGGGAGAATGTTTTTCTTTATCGGAGAAAGTTTTTCTTTACTCAGCGCGTAGTTAGGCTCTGGAACTCATTGCCGGAGAAGGCAGTGACGGCAGCTGGCCTTGCTCAGTTTAAATGGGGGTCTGGATAAATTCCTGAAGGAAAAGTCCACTGACCGTTATTAAATTTTGGAGTTTTGCCAGGTTCTTGGGGCCTGGATTGGCCGCTGTCAGAGATGGAGTGCTGGGCTTGATGGTCCTTGGGTCTTTTCCCAGCGTGGCAGTGCTTATGTGGTTTTCCGCTCGTTCCGGCCACTTTTTAGTGCAACTCTAAAATGGCCGAAATTCTATTTCTGCCATTAATGGCCACGTGCTAATTTCCAAATTGGTGCATGGTCATTACCGCCTGAGCCCTCATCACCTTCTATTTAGCAGGCAGTAAGGGCTCACGTGCTACTCGTAGGTAATAGGGCAGCACAGGGCAATGTGACTGCACTGCCTGATTACCACCAGGAATGCCTACTCCCAATCCCCCATGCTAGAAAATAAAAATGATTTTCTAGTCAGGAATGACATGTGGCAAATGCAGACTTACCAGGGTGCCGAGGCATGCCCGGTGGTAGTGCTGTTGTGCCATGTGCTACCCGCATGGATTCCCTACTGTGTCTTAGTAAAAGGGTCCCTATACGTCCAATCTTATATGCTTATCCTGTAGAAATCATGATAGCTCTTCTAGACAGTATTTAACTCTTCACTATCCGTCTCCTAAAAAAATTGTTTATAAAGCTGACTTTTCACAATTGTTTTCATATTGAGCAGTGGAATGATGGATTCATTACCTACAAACTTAAGGCAAATATCTAACTATAACATGCTCCGTAAAATGTTAACAACCTTCTTATCTCAGAGGGCTTTTTTCATGCTGAATGTTTTTAATTGCTTTTATAAAATGATTCTAGTCACCATTAAAGCAAGAAATACTCTCCTAGGTGCAGTTATGCTGCGTTGTGTTTGCAAAGGAAAAGACTTCAGATGCTCCGCATTCACCTCCGATTTACTCAATATAAATGCTTCGCTGCACAGAATTCACAGCTTGAAAAACAATTTCTTAAACGTGAACTTCTGTCGAGCTTCTTCATAAGTCAAAAAACCTCTGACTTTTGATATTTAATTTTTTAATATATCTTATTACATATATATACTGTTGCATTTATCCTTGATCGATATCGAGATTCAAAGCGCAAGGTACTTGTTTAAAGCGTAGACTGCTGGGTACGCTCTACAGCGAGCTCCTGTTTTGCCAGTGCTTAATTAGGAGCATTACCCCCTGTCTCTCCGAGTACCCTTATGCTATGTCCAATCTGAGGTAAAATTTCATATGCCCAACTTCTTCGGCTGTAAACCACACTGAATGTTTGGGGTACGTGCGGGTTATGAATGTTACTGTAATGTAATGGCTAAATATCTATCCCATTTTAATTTTCAGTTCAAGCAAATAATTAGGATCTATATTTTCTTTTTAACTCCTATTTAATTGTTGAAATTTAGTTGTTAAAGTTCTGCACGTCTCATGGTGTCTGTGCTGTAGAATAGAACAGTCCCTTACTATTCACTCGTAGTCCTCAAGGGCAATCAATGGTTCAAGTTTTCAGGATATCTCTAATGAATATGCATTAGAGATTTGCATGCCTATTACCTCTTTTGCTTACATATCTCTTATGCATATTGCATGCAAACCTGACCCTGGGAGTGAAGACCAAGCACAGAGTGGATTATTGTGTCTTGAGCACATTTCTCATGACCTCTGTACTGTGAAATAGTGGATTCTGTCATCTTCTGTTTCCCATGTTGTCTGACTACAGGATAGATCACCAGATTATCCTGTTTGTCTTGTTCTGCGGGAATCCTACCTCCTGCAAGTGTTGTTCCTGACTAGAGAATCCTCATAATCCACACTGTGAAGTCTTTGGTGGTCCCTGGTTTGTGTCTCAAGTCCATGCTTAGAAATATGTTTAAAAGAAGCATAATTCACAGATCCCACAACCCCTCCCGGCCTCCTAGAACATGGCCATGTGATGCCTTTGCAGCCCACTAAGGGGAGGGGTGGGGGTTGGATCCATAGTCTAAACAAAGAAAAAAAATGTCAGTGCACCTTGGCTCATGATTAGGCACGGAAGATGGAAATGACAAAGTGAAGCTCTCAAGAGTAGGGCACTGTTTGGTTAAACAGAACATTAAGCAGGTTTGGGCTCTTAGTTGCTTCATAAAGACTTGAACTGGCAACCATAAAAGGTGATGATAGCCGAAGCTGCTGTTACATGTGCTTCTCTGCTCCAGTGGACTCCCCTGCTGATGAAGCTGAGTCCTTCTGAGATATTTGGACCCAGGGCAAAGGCAATAATGGCCCTTCAGCTCCTCTGACATTTAGAGAAAGGAGGGAGAATCAGAATGACAGACTTCAGCTGTTCTGTGCTTGAATGGGTTTAAGACAAAGCTGTGTGCTTTCCGGATACGCTGTGATATTTTATAAGCTCACATGAACAGAGGCAGCAGCAGCAGCAACAACCACCTCAGCTTCTCTACCAATCAGAATTACTGTGCAGCTGGCCACTATTTAATTCTTTTAGCCGCATCTCAATCAAACACAAACAGTAACTCAGTAAATGATGGCAGACCTGCACTGTAAATCCAGTCTGCTCAACAAGGTGGCCTAGAGCAACACCCGTCACTCTGTACAAGTTATAGTCATCTATAATTAAACACTGGTTGGCAATCTGACATCATGCCAACCACATATAGGTAGTTAAAATAATGTAGTCTTGGAACAACGGGGTCCTTTTATGAAGCTGCGGCAAAAGGGGGCCTGCACTGGTGTCGGAGAGTGTTTTGACCCGTGCCGAGGCCCCCTTTTACCGCAGCAGGTAAAAGGCAGGTCTTTGTTTTTTTTTCAAGAAATGGCCATGTGGAAAGTGAAGCACTTGTCACGCGGCCATTTCAGTGTGGGAGGGGGAGCACTTACCGCCATCCATTGAGGTGACGGTAAGGGCTCCTGCCCTAACCTAGCGGTAACTGGGCAGCGCACGTCACTGCCCGATTAAAACACTGGTGCTACAAAAATTGAAACATTTTTGCAGCGCCAGAAATGGTGCGTGCTAGGGGAGGGAACTACCGCCCGGGCTGCTGTGGTAGCCTGGCAATGCTTCCCTTTTAGTGAGCAATAACCCTGTGTAGGGTTTACCGCCGCTTCATAAAAGGGCCCCAATATTTGTTAAAACCAAAGGTTTGCTTGCAGTATTTAACTTGCTAATTTCCACATTAAGATGTCTTCCTCTCCCCCTTGAGAAGCACAGAACCTTCACTCATTCCATATAATAATAATATACAATACGCAGACTTGATCTTCATCTGTCTTTCTTCATTTGCAAGAAACAGATTATAAAATTCTGTCCAGCACTGGCCTTAATTTCCAACTACTGGAGTTGCTGAAACCACTATGTCTTTTTCTGCCATCATCTACTATTTCATTGTGGGACACAGATCATAGAAGTCTGCCTGACATTGGGCTTTGAGTCTTATTGAAGAGCAACCGTGTCAGCTGGAGAGGTTTAGACAACCTTCCACATGCTGAATCCCAAATTAGAGATTGTATTTTATGATTGCTTTGTATATCGTTGCCAGTGGTGGCCCAAGGCAATCTGCCACTTGAGACAAGGGCTGAGATGGTGCCCCCCTTCCTTCTTCAACCCCCTTCCCTGAGTCTACCTTTGTTTTACAAATGAAGGCGGCAGCAGAGATTTCTATAGGCATCCCTGCTGCCGGCACCTGCTTCTTCTCTCTTCAGCCTGCTTCAGAAGTTATGTGAGAGGCCACAGTAGAGGGAAGAGGCCAGTGACGGTGGCAGGGCAGCCAATGGGAATCACTGCTGCTGCCACCTTTTAATAAACAAAGGTAGGCTAGGGGAAGGGGAATGAAGAAGGGGGGGTGAGATGCCACACTGCAGCCGGTGTGGGGGGATATGCTGCTCCCAGAAGAATGCCACCTGAGGCCCCTGCCTCAGGTGGCCTAATGGCAGGGCTACCACCACCGCCTGCTCTCCAGAAGGATTCATAGTGGTTAACAAACAAAGAGGGTCTCATAATACAAAAGTACATTTAAAAGAATACAATCCCCACAGTGATACCATGTTAATTTTCAAATAAAAAAGTTTTCAAAACCTTTCTAAAGGATAGTTATGAAGGTAAGCAGTTTAGTACTCAAGGACATATATTCCAAATTCTTGCCGCCTGAAATGGAAAAGAATATTCAAGAATAGATTTAAAACGTATACTTTTAGAAGCAGGGTAACCTATTCGAAAGGTGCGAGAGAAGCAAGAGCTACGACCAGAGAAGGGAATCTCAAGCAAGATCACAAGGTCCTCTGAATTCTGGCCATGAAGTGCTTTAAAAACTAAACAAGCCATTTTAAATGTAATTCGTTGCTAGACCAGCAGCCAGTGAAGTTCCAACATAAGAGGAATAACTGTCAAATTGTCCTCTACTAAAATTCAATCTTGCAGAATATGACATTCTAGCTTCTACTGGAAATTAGTGCAGTTTAATGAAAAATTGAGTAACATGATCAGTTTTCTTAAAAGAAAACATTAAACGAACTGCCACATTTTGAATCGTTTGGAGTTTTCTAATAATATGTCTCAGTAAACCCAGGAAAACAATATTACAATAATCCAATTTGCTAAGGATAAGTGACTGTACCATCAGTCTAAACAGATCTTCTGATAAATATTTTCTTATGCTTCTTAGTTTTTTTTATCATGTAGAAAGAGCTTTTTACTAGAGTTTACTTGGCGTTCCATTGTTAGTTTCTCATCTAGCGTGACACCCAAGATCTTAACTGTACGATCTAAAGAATAAAAGTCGCCATCATTACTAAATTGTGAATCTATATTTAAGCTCTGCCTGTTCCCTAACAGAAGAAATTTAGTTTTTTCCTTATTTAATTTAAGATAGTGAACAGCCATCCAATCAGTAACACTAATAAGACCATGAGCAATAATAGTATGTGCTTCCCTAAGATCTGTCATACTAGGAAAAACTACCATTATATCATCTGCGTAAATGTAAATAGGATAGCCTTCTGTTTGTAAACAGTTGCCTAATGAAGACATAAGAACATTTAAAAAAAACAGGCGACAAGGGAGATCCCTAATTGATTTCATTTGCTTACTTTATTTCTTGTCTATTAGATTGTAAGCTCTTTGAGCAGGGACTGTCTTTCTTCTATGTTTGTGCAGCGCTGCGTATGCCTTGTAGTGCTATAGAAATGCTAAATAGTAGTAGTAGTAGTAGTGAAAGCAACCCTTGCATCTTTACTCGATAAGTTCAAAATATAAGAAAGCTTTTAATCCAAGATGGCACCTTGCCCATAATACCAAAATCATCTAAGATTTCAAGAAATCTCTCATGATTGCCAAGATCAAATTTCGCTAGAAAGATCTAATTGCATAATTAGCGTTTTTTTTTACCCTTACTCAGGAGATATCTGACATTTTTCAATAGAATAACCAGTAAAGTTTCTGAACTATGGTTTATCCGAAATCCAGACTGGAACACTCAAATTGTTCCAAATAAACCACCATGGCCTCCATTATTTTAACAAAATATGGTATTGAAGCAACTGGTCTAAAATTGGTTGGATCAAAGTTTAAAGAGTTTTTCAATAATCTCAGAAAAGTCCTTTGGAAAAAAATCCAATAGAGCAAAGCCTTCTTAAAATTTTTCGGTGCTATTCTCATTGGGTATGTTGGACAGTTATCAATATGACAGTGTGACTTAGCAACTTTATACATAAAAGATATAGTGGCCTTTTTTACGCCTATGCGTGGCCAACACACATTAAATTAGAACTACCGCCCGGCTACCACATGCCTGGGCGGTAATTCCATTTCTGATGTGCGTCCAAAACACGTGGTAGAAAATATTTTCTATTTTCTACCGCATGGCGCTTACCCAGCAGTAATCGGCAGTTTATGCACGCTGACACTTACCGCCTGGTTAACGCGTGAGACCTTACCGCTAAGTCAATGGGTGGCGGTAAGGTCTCAAGTTGAAAATGGATTCAGGCTGGATTTAATTTTGCTGCATGTCCATTTTCAGCCACAAAAAAGGCCTTTTTTCCAGGCGTGTCCAAAACACGCGCCTACACCAGCACAGGCCACTTTTCGGCGCACCTTAGTAAAAGGGTCCCTTAATTCTTCCATGGAAACACTGGAAAACTCACTCCAGGAGCGATCAGCTGGCCAACCTTCTTTATAATCGAGAATGTAATTTTTTTCT
Source organism: Microcaecilia unicolor (assembly GCF_901765095.1). Taxonomy (NCBI): domain Eukaryota; kingdom Metazoa; phylum Chordata; class Amphibia; order Gymnophiona; family Siphonopidae; genus Microcaecilia; species Microcaecilia unicolor. Next base: position 93,922,869 of record NC_044041.1, on the reverse strand, counting down.
ATCATTGTTAACATTATGATTATGCAAAACGACAAAAAGAGTCTCAATCTTCATTTTAAAATAATCAGACAACCGATCAGCACTGGGTGATAGCTCTTCAGGCTTTTCATGAATATGTGATACATCAACTAGACTATTTACTACCTGGAACAATTTGCTCGTATTAGAGATATCTCTAATAGTAACAGTAGAATAATACTCCTTCTTTGCAAAGGCTGTGGTCTTCTTCTACCTATTTATTGCCTAACTCCACTGAACCTTGTTCAAAATTGATTTTTCCTTCCTCCATATTCTCTCCAATAATCTACATCATCCCAGACCCCCCCCCCCCCCCCAGGCCTATCTTACAATACCTGGCAGTCTAGTGGTGTAGTTGGGGCAGGAGTGATCTCCAGTTACTCCTGCCCATTCCGCCTGTACTCTCAAAATGGCTGCCGCAACTGAGTCATCACTCCTGCCCCGACTACACCACTAGACCACCAGGGATTGTAAGGTAGTCCTGTGTGCAGGGCCGGTCAAACAGGGCTCCACACTCCTAGGGGCCTTGCATCTCTGGCTTGTCTGTCCTCCCGTCTCGGAATACCTCCCTGCTCTGTACCTTAATGTGCATCTCCATTTCAGTAGAGAGTGACAGACAGCGGCAGCAATTTTCACATCCCGTCAGCTGCCGAGCCCAGAGCCTCCTCATTGCTGCGTTCCGCCCCCTTTTGATGTCACTTCCTGCTTCCTCAAGGGCAGAACTCAGCAGCAAGGAGGCTGTGGGCTCAACAGCTGATAGGATATGAAAATCACTGCTGCTGTCTGTCGCTCTCTACTGATACATGGTGGATGCACATCAAGGTATGGGGTGAGGTGGGGTTCCGAGAGTTCTAAACCTCCTTGTACATTTTGATAAATTATGGCTTACGGTGGCGGGCAGGGCAGAGGGGCCCACTGAACTGGTCTCCACAGAGCCCCGCAATTGTTAAGACCGGCCCTGCCTGTGTGTGTGTGTGTGGTGGAGGTGGTGGGGAACTACTCTTTGTATTCTTTTTCTTGTTCTGCGATTGCAAGTAATGCAGTTATGATCTTGCACAATAGTTTATATGGTAAACAGAGTGCTCCAAATAAATGCTTTTGATACAAAATTTTAGCTGGAATTTAAGTCTGTAAATTCAGGATAAGTTCTTAGGAATTAGCCTCTCTGTGGAGTTATGCCATCAGCTGTCACTCCGAGTGTGGCGCAAAGTCAGTTTTTATTAACTGTGATCCGTATGTATGGAGGCTATTTTACTTAAATGTAAAATACGGTATTTCATTATTTAAATTATCATATTCTGGCTTGGATATTGTAAGTTAAGCAAAGGGATACAAACTGAAGCTCTGAAAATCCCCAGCAGCGCTCACAGTTCACATTCACACATCCAAATTTGAGGTTTCGGTTTTGGCTTCGGCTTCAGCAAAAACCAGACAATGAGTTTTGGCTGAAGTTTTGGTTTCGGCCTAAAGCTTTCAGGCAGTTTTAGTGGCAGTTTTGGTTTCAGCTGAAACTGAAAAAAAGCAGTTTCAGATGGCCTCTGTCTAGAAGGCAAAGAATTTACAGGTCAGCTATTTCCAGCTCTGACTGAACATAACATTATGCACCAAAGGTGAGTGGGGTTAAATGGGCAGTATTCACAATGGAGAAGGGTAGTTAGTGGGGTTCCTCAGGGGTCTGTGCTAGGACCGCTGCTTTTTAATATATTTATAAATGATTTAGAGATGGGAGTAACTAGCGAGGTAATTAAATTTGCTGATGACACAAAGTTATTCAAAGTCGTTAACTCGCGACAGGATTGTGAAAAATTACAGAAGGACCTTACAAGACTGGGAGACTGGGCGGCTAGATAGCAGATGACGTGTAATGTGAGCAAGTGCAAGGTGATGCATGTGGGAAAAAAGAACCCAAATTATAGCTATGTCATGCAAGGTTCCACGTTAGAAGTTACGGACCAAGAAAGGGATCTGGGTGTCGTTGTCGATAATACACTGAAACCTTCTGCTCAGTGTGCTGCTGCAGCTCGGAAAGTGAATAGAATGTTGGGTATTATTAGGAAAGGTATGGAAAACAGGTGTGAGGATGTTATAATGCCGTTATATCGCTCCATGGTGCGACCGCACCTTGAGTATTGTGTTCAATTCTGGTCGCCGCATCTCAAGAAAAATATAGTGGAACTGGAAAAGGTGCAGCGAAGGGCGACTAAAATGATAGCGGGGATGGGACGACTTCCCTATGAAGAAAGACTAAGGAGGCTAGGGCTTTTCAGCTTGGAGAAGAGACGGCTGAGGGGAGACATGATAGAGGTATATAAAATAATGAGTGGAGTGGAACAGGTGGATGTGAAGTGTCTGTTCACGCTTTCCAAAAATACTAGGACTAGGGGGCATGCGATGAAACTACAGTGTAGTAAATTTAAAACAAATCGGAGAAAATATTTCTTCACCCAACGTGTAATTAAACTCTGGAATTCGTTGCCGGAGAACGTGGTGAAGGCGGTTAGCTTGGCAGAGTTTAAAAAGGGGTTAGACGGTTTTTTAAAGGACAAGTCCATAAACCACTACTAAATGGACTTGGGAAAAATCCACAATTCCAGGAATAACATGTATAGAATGTTTGTACATTTGGGAAGCTTGCCAGGTGCCCTTGGCCTGGATTGGCCGCTGTCGTGGAAAGGATGCTGGGCTCGATGGACCCTTGGTCTTTTCCCAGTGTGGCATTACTTATGTACTTATGTGAGCCTTGGCCCCTCACTGGGTCTGGATTTCCCAGCCGAATGGATTCCCTGCTAGCTGCAATACCTTTTAACCAAGGATGCCAAAGACTGAGCAGATGTATAATATAGAAAAGTTTTTTTTCTCGCGCCTTTTTTTTGTTTATAATGCTTTGCAGCACCAGGCAACTCAGTTTTGCCATTCAAAATATTTCGCTGTAAGTGTGCAGTACAACGAGATACATGAGCAAGCTTGCTCCTACAACACTCTTTTTAAAGGTAAAACAGTTTTGTTTTCTAAGTGTTATCTACGTTTTCAGACATTGCTGCCTTTTATTGATTTGCAGTTGCTTTTATGCATTCCTGCCCACCCTCTGTAACAGTTGACTTGTAAGTTTTTTTAAAACAGTTCCTGCTTTTTTCAGCTCCACTTTTGCTTTGTGCCAACTCTCAAATATACCACCTTTGTGTTTTTTTTATTCAGTAGGACATTATAATTTATTTTTTCTTATTTTTTGCTTCTGATACCTGTACAATACTGGGGTGTTCTTTCGAATGCTCTATCAGTTCATTTTGGTTTTCCTTCGTGGAATCTTTTTTAGGTTCCTTTTTCATGGTTTCAGATTGTTTAAACAACATGGTTTGTCTAACATTTTTTCACTATACTTGGGACACACTCTCTGTAACAGATTTTTAAGCAAACGATTTTTCATTAATATCTCTCTATATAAAACGCACCTCCAACGTTCTAATGAAGCCTCAAATCTCCAAACATTCTAAATTTGTAGTTGTATAGATCGCTGTTCCTCCATGAGTGTCAGCCCCGCCCTCACGTCACAATGTGATGACGTCGAGGGCGGAGCAATGACACTCAATGAATCGGATCGCCCACCCGTTGCTACGCGACAAAACCTGATGTCAGACGCATCACGAACCTATGTGAATGACCTACAAGAAAGAAGGGAGGACTACCATCGCCCCGAGCCAGCCTGAACGTGCGAGGGAGGGACGGAGGGAGACAGGCAGGCAGCCTGAACGTCAGAGGGTGGGAGGGAGGGAGCGAGCCAGCCAGCCAGCCAGCCTGAACGTGGGTGGGAGGAAGGGAGGAAGGGAGCCAGCCTGAACATGGGAGAGGGAGGGAGTGAGGCCCACGACCCTGAAAGGCGGAGGGATGGGGGACCATAACCCTGAAGCTGGGAGGGGGGGGCCTCTGCCGCACACATTCATTCTTTCTCACACACACACTCTCAATCTCACACACACACTCTCACACAGACAGCCTCACTCTATGTCACACACACACACACTCGCACATTCACTCTGTCTGTCTCTCTCTCACACAGTCACTCTCACACACACTCTCTCAAACATACACACTCCGAAGAAAACCTTGCTAGCGCCCGTTTCATTTGTTACGGAAACGGGCCTTTTTTACTAGTTTTATATAAAATTCATTATATTTTACTTATTTGAAGTCAAATTATTACCTTATTTTTCAATCAGACCATCTTTTCCTGAAGATTTTGCCATCATTACTCGTTCAGAAGTCTGCAGATAAGGTCAGTGCCATTATATCCACAATTATTCATTTACACACTAACATTACTCTGCCTCATACATAATAACTTTTTCACCCATTACGTTTGCCATTTAGTGTTGTCTTTTGCTATGGTTTTCAGTTATTTTACAATTAAACTACTCTAATATGTGTACATACATGTTTTGTATTTTCAAAAGTATATATTAGTATAAAACCAATACAGAGGGGATCCAAGATGGCGGTCGGGAAGGACGTGTGAGCAGCAGCTCCCGACCAGCTAATGATCTCTGCGAGTGAGAAACTTCTCCATTTTTAGTATGGGGAAGCGAAAAGGGAAGCCTAATTTGCCTACCTCCACAGGCAAGGTTAATCCCTCTTCCACCCGACAGTTGACCTTAGTAGAGTCGGGTATGCTGCCTCCGGGGATTCGAGTCGACGCTTCGAGGGGTCCTCTGGAAACATCAGACCTCAGCGTAGAGGGGGTGACATTGAGTCCCCCTTCGATGATAACACCTCCAAGACCGGGAGGAGACACGATGGCTCGGTGGGAACAGCCGGTTGTGAAACCCGGAAGTGGAGCTCCAGCGGCTGTGCGTGGAGACCCCGTAGCTACATCGTCGCCTACAGAAACATCAAACCGGGCAAGTACGGTGATACCATCTCCCATACCTGTGAGAAGTCGGGGTGAACCTTCTGTGAGTCTTGGAGAAATTTTAAGACCATCAGTTATCACTATGGAAAGTATTTGGGACGCGATTCAGGGTTTAAATGCCACATTACAACAAGTTGCAGGCTCTTTGCATGGAGAAGTGGTCGAGCTAACACAGGCCCATAACGTTCTATCGGGAAAAGTGACGGAGCAGATTACCAGGATGGACTCCATAGAACATGAGGTATTATGAGTTAAAACTTCCACGGTTGCTGTTATTAAGGATAATAACTTCCAAAAAAGGAAAATGGAGTATATGGAGAATCAAATAAGAAGGTGTAACTTACGTTTTTTGAACTTTCCCAAATCTCCCCTTGTCTCAGCCAGAGAAATGTTAAAGAAATATTTTGTTAAGATTTTGGGTTTATCCTCAGATAATTTTCCTCCATTAACTAAAGTGTTATATATTACAAGAGCAGGAGTGGGAAGAACAATTCAAACAATTCAACCTGATTTAAATCTAACACAATTCCTTGAGAGTTCACTGGAAGCTATTACCGAAAGGACAACATTGCTGGTATCTTTTGCTCTCGAGCTGGACAGAAACAATATATTTAGACTTTTTTTCCGCCATATTGATACCCCTTTCCTTGGATCTAAAATACAAGTTTTTCCCGATCTCTCTAGAGATACTCAGAAACGAAGAAAAGAGTTCTTAGCTTTGAAAGGAAGGCTCCTCCATTTGGGAGGGACCTTTATACTTAAGTTCCCCTGTAAATGTTATATTTCTTTGGAATCTAATAATTATTTATTTTTTGATCCAGGAAAGTTGCTTGAACTTATTGTTAGTAAAGAGTAATTGGGCATTAACCCTGGTCTATACGCTATATCGGCTGTGTCAACCCTAATTCCTTCCATCCCTTAGTATAATTTTGTTCTTTTACACAAAAGTAATTGTGTTATAAATACTTTAAATTCCTAGCTCTTGGATCTCTTATAATGTGGACTAATTGAAATTATATAAATTGCCTAGTTAAATATATTGTTCTCATATTTTTTTTTTCTGTAAATTCTAGGATTTATGTATTTTGCATAAATGTAAATTTAAAATTTATAAATAAAGAAAATATAAAAAAAAAAAAAAAAAACCAATACAGAGATACACATTTTATTTAAAATTTCCTTTGCATATGCACACCATTATTTTGCTTTTGTTGTTTTTAATTATTTTTTAATGTACGTAATGTTGCCGCAATAAATTTTATATGTATTTATATGCATTTAAATATTCTGCTTTTGGTTTTTAACTCTGTTATTTTCTATATATGTTTTAAAATTAAAATATAATGTTTTTTTATTATGTTATTATTACACTTTAGATACACCTTACTATATATTTTAGCATATGTATGTTATTTATTAGTGTATTGTTTTTATAATTTTCATTTATTTACATTTGATCATAGACTCCTGATGCAGGCCTAACTGCCGAAACACAATGTTGTTTCGCGTCTTTTCATTTTAATAAACTTTTCTATATTATACATCTTCTCAGTCTTTGGCATCCTTGGTCGTCCTCCCACTTTTATTTTATATTGTTGTTTTATGTGGGGTGTCTTGAGTTCTCCGTCTTTTGGCGGATTTGTTTCTTATACTGTAACCAGGTGCCCCTAGGTGCAGCCAAGGATAGAACAATCTCCTCCAGCCACAGGCTCCCGGCACAATGAAGAAATATATGTCCATGAGTAACTTCAATCTTAAGGACTTTTATTCCATGCAGGTTTCTAGTACACAGTTCCAACAGCAGCATAGCACACACCAGGATTCAATACAGGCTTACAGGCTTCAGTCTGGGCTCTTTATCCAGTGCACAATAAACAGTAATTCAATTCCCAAGACAAACAGTTCTTTCAGTTCATCATCACAGTTCAGTCACCAAGCAGCATTTTCTACCTTCTATCCTCTTTACCTTCAGGAGAGTTCAATATTTTAGGGACTTCCCCTGCATCAGCTTCACAGTGAATTCAATACTTTTGGGACTTCTTCTTACCCCAGGATTTTCAGACTGCAGATACTTCCCAGACTTCAGTACTTTAGGGACCTCCCTGCCCAAGGGTTTTCAGCCTGCAACTGCCTCTCAGACTTCAGCTCCTCTCTCCTGAACTGAACTGGTGGGACTCCTTCCCACCTGCCTAATCAATCCCTGGCTTCAGCTACCACAACCAATCATTCTCCTTCCATTAGCTTCCTCACACCCAAACCAGCTGAGTTAAGCATTAGACTGAGACCAATGATGAGCTCCTGCACACAGGGTTTCCTAACTCTCTTTCCGCCTAGTGGCAGCCACTCTACACAACCTGCCAGCTTATACCCATGCCTTCCCTGATTGCAGCTAGTCCAGTCCGGGTTCTTCATCTCCCCCTCTGGCTCCTGCAATGCCTTCTGGGACTTGTATTTCAGACTGAAACTGCCTTAACCCAACTATCCTGGAGGTGACTTTATCACAATACCTTTTAACCAGCCAGTGAAAGAATCCTCCAGACTGCTAACTCCAAACTCCGTTCCTTTTATCTTGCTGCACCATATGCCTGGAATAGACTTCCTGAGCCAGTACGTCAAGCTCCATCTCTGGCCGTCTTCAAATCTAAGCTAAAAGCCCACCTTTTTGATGCTGCTTTTAACTCCTAACCCTTATTCACTTGTTCAGAACCCTTATTTTATCATCCTCACCTTAATATTCTCTTATCTCTTGTTTGTCCTGTTTGTCTGTCCTAATTAGATTGTAAGCTCTATCGAGCAGAGACTGTCTCTTCGTGTTCAAGTGTACAGCACTGCGTACGTCTAGTAGCGCTATAGAAATGATAAGTAGTAGTAGTAGATAGGATGAGGTCCCCGGGACCTCATCACTCTCCTTCTTTACAAGTTGTAAAGGCTGTTACAGCCTCAGACGCTCAGGAACCTCATCCTCTTTGAATGGTTCTTACATTGGTCAATTAAAAGATATTACAGGAGCCTGGTTCCCTCAGAACTCTGTTCTATGTGATTGTGCTGCTGATTGCCCATGTAAGTGGAAAGGGACCTGAGGGTACTGATTTGCAATATGGAAACTGGTTTTTGTTTTGCCAAATGTCTTTCAGCATCATTAGAAGCAGTACAATGTTGTTGTCTATGGGCTAGCAACAGAGAGTGTTCCTATATGACATGTTTATTGCATACATATTTGGCATTTTTAATTTCTTATATGCTGCCCGCAAGCCCAAAAGCCTTCACAGTAATGTACATTCTGATATAGTAGGCATTTTTCTGTCCCTGAAGGGCTCACAATTTTAATTTGAACCTGATGCAATGGTGGGTTAAGTGATTTGCCCAAGACCACAGAGAGCTGTAGTGGGAATTGAACTGACACCCCCTGGTTCTCAGCCCCCTGCTTTAACAATTAGGCTTCTCTTCCAGCATGGCAGTGCCTGTTAATTGATGCCAAGAAGCATCCTTTCTATGCAAAGCTTTTGCTCAGGATCTTAGGACCCTGCATGTTAAGGGCTAAGCAGTAGAAATATGTTTATATGCATGCAAGAGGGCAAGGAGAGTTGGCCCAGAGGCTGGAACTCATTCCAAGAAGGGAACCCATTTTGTTTAAACAATATCCTACTTTTAGCAGCATGGCGCTGTGGCTTCAGCATGAGGAGAAATTAATTTACTCTCGTTCAAGGTTTGAAGTAGCAGTTCTGCAGAGTGAAAGGCTGTTTAAAGAATAGCAACCAATGCCACAAGAACCATCTGGCTCATGTTTCCATGTTTTGGCTTCTTCTCTCCTGAGGGGCCTTCAACAAGCTGTGTTGAAGGCCCACCTTTCTCCCCCCCCTCTCAATTTATGTAAGGAGGGTCCTGGTCCAAGAGAACCCCCCTCCCCCGGCTGATCAAGTTTTTAGGTTTCCATATTTTTTTTTTGTTACATTTGTACCCCGCGCTTTCCCATTCATGGCAGGCTCAATACGGCTTAGGTACTTATTTTGTACCTGGGGCAATGGAGGGTTAAGTGACTTGCCCAGAGTCACAAGGAGCTGCCTGTGCCTGAAGTGGGAATCAAACTCAGTTCCTCATTTCCCCAGGACCAAAGTCCACCACCCTAACCACTAGGCCACCACCCTAACCACTAGGCCACTCCTCCACTGTGTATGCCTGTGGTATATTTGCATATTGCAACAGGGGGTCTTAGACCCACCATATGCAATTACGACTCAAACATACGATAGAGAAGCTGGAAAATACTTCAACTGAGATGCTCCCATGGACTGGGTCAAGAACCACTGTACTAGATGGACAGCGTTTGCTGTAGAAGGAGAAGAGGCTGGGGGGGGGGGGAATGATAACTTTTAACAATGGTAAGTAAACGTTAAAGGGTCACCTAAGTCTTTGCCCTGGACCTGCCTGGCTTCATCAGGGCCAGCATAAGCATTAGGCAAGATTAGGTGGCTGCCTAGGGTGGCAGCTTCTGAGAAGCAGTAAATAGCAGCAATAGTCAAAGCAAAACACCGGATCCTGATAGTGACATAAGACCATCAACAGGTTCTTTTGCCTGTAGGAAGAGTGGGCAATTTTCAAATAGCCTGTTTACCAGGGTAAATGATTTTTGGGAAATTGCCCTCATTACACATACAAACCAAAGTTTAATATTTAAAGTGTGAAGTCCAATTAAGCATTTTTACAGGAATGTTGTGGGAAAGGTGGCGTTAGAATGATCATGATTGTTGAGTTTAATTATCAAATTCGGTGGGAAGGGGGGAAGAGGGGAGCTCGACAGTTAATGGAAGGTTGGGGGTAAGACTGAACTGAAAAGTTAATTAAGGGGGGGGGGTTAAGGCTGCAGGTTTGCCTAGGGTGTCCAATACCTTGGCAAGATATAGTGGAATTAGAAAAGATGCAGAGAAGGGCGACGAAAATGATAAAGGGGGTGGGACAACTTCCTTATGAGGAAAGGCTAAAGTGGCTAGGGCTCTTCAGCTTGGAGAAAAGGCGGCTGAGGGGAGATATGATAGAGGTCTATAAAATAATGAGTGGAGTTGAACGGGTAGATGTGAAGCGTCTGTTCAAGCTTTCCAAAAATACTAGGACTAGAGGGCGTGCGATGAAGCTACAATGTAGTAAATTTAAAACGAATCGGAGAAAATGTTTCTTCACTCAACGTGTAATTAAACTCTGGAATTCGTTGCCAGAGAATGTGGTAAAGGCGGTTAACTTAGCAGAGTTTTAAAAAGGTTTGGACGGCTTCCTAAAGGAAAAGTCCATAGACCGTTATTAAATGGACTTGGGGAAAATCCACCATTTCTGGGATAAGCAGTACAAAATATTTTGTACTTTTTGGGGATCTTGCCAGGTATTTGCCATCTGGATTGGCCACTGTTGGAAACAGGATGCTGGGCTTGATGGACCTTTGGTCTTTCCCAGTATGGCAATACTTATGTACTTATGTACACTGTGTTAATACACTTGTTTGTGTCTTGTTTGAAGGCCCTCTACTGTTTAATTGATGCTGGGTATTTTATTATGATTACCAGTAAAAAAAAAAAAGGCCCGTTTCTGACAGAGAGACAGAGTGTCTGTGTGTGTGAGACTGTGTTTGTGTGACAGAGAGATAGAGTGTGATAGAGTGTGTCAGAGAGTGTATGTGAGAGACAGTGAGTGAGTGTGTGCCCCACCCCCCTCTTGCAGGGCCCCCCTCCCCACCCCCACCTCTCTGGTCTCAGGACCCCATCCCCACCTCCCTCTCCCCTGCCCCCCTCCAGCCATCCATGTCCAGCGACCCTCCCCTTCCCCTGCCCCCCTCCAGCCACCCATGTCCAGCAACCCTCCCCCCCTGCGCATGAAACCCCCTCGCCACCCACAGCTGCCACTGGTAACGCTGTCCGGCCGCTGCTGCTTCTCCTGTTGAGCAGCAGCGGCCGCTACAAAAAGAAAAAAAAAACCTTAAATGCTTTTTTTGTTTTTTAAATATGCAAAAACGTGTGTACAAAAATATATATATAATTAAATTCTTCGCTTTTGAACGCCCAAACTGACAGCAAGAATTCAAATCACTTATCTTAGCCTGCTGTCCAGTTCAAATGAAGGGTGGTACTTCCTTGCTTCCAGAAAAACTGTCATGCAGCCCCCAACACAAGGGCAAAATGTGCACCATGCCAAAAAACGAAGTTTTAATTCAAACTAACGTCACTACAAAAAGGTGTCTAACATCCAAATGCTGGAAGGTTAACTTCCCACTGCCTTCCGGGACTGCATGACAGTTTTTCTGGAAGCAAGGAAGTACCACCCTTCATTTGAACTGGACAGCAGGCTAAGAAGTGATTTGAATTCTTGCTGTCAGTTTGGGCATTCAAAAGCGAAGAATTTAATTATATATATATTTTTGTACACATTTTTTTGCATATTTAAAAAAACTAAAAAAGCATTTAAGGGGGTTTTTATGTCTATGATTACTTTTTGAGCTGTGTGCACCTGAAAAGTGAGAGTGTTGCCACAGGAGTGTATGACACATTTTCCCCATTTTTTGAGAAGTCACATATTTTGGTCTTCACTGGCGGACATTGGGTCACTGATGAGAGCCAGGTAGGAAGGAAGGAACGAATGAAGAGGGAGACCACTCATGATGTTTTATTGCAGAGAGACCATGTACGATGACTATCCAATGAGATCTATAAGGATTAAAAGGAGAATAACCATGATGAGTCCCTGTAAAGAGCCAGATGGCAATAAGTAAGAAGACACCAACTCAAGATAAACTCTCTAATGAGAGCTTAACAGCCATGAGTAAAGACAGACATTACTCTTAATGGTTCCCTGATGAGGGCCTGATGGATGAAAGTTAAGAGACTACTTATGATGAGAGCCAGATGGGAAGCAGAAGAGATGAATCTCACGAGTTTCCTGGGAAAAGCCAGATGCAAAGGAACAGGAACAGATGACTCCCTGATAAAAGCCAAATAGAAAAGAACAAGAAAAGGGGCAAACCATATGAGATGACTCCTTGTTGACAGCCAAGGGGCTAAGCAGCAAAGGCTCAGAAGGGCAGAGAGCTGAGAGAGTTTCACAGGAGGTAAACCTTTGCTTGTTGCAGAACTGTCTTACGTAAAGAAAGACTGAGGAATCTGTGAAGGGCTGGGAATAAACGAAACAGACAGTAAGCAGCGGATACACCAGTGCAAAGTAAATCATGATCTGGCCAAGCCCCGGAATGACATCCCTGCCCCCAGGATCCGTAGGGAGAACAATTAGTTATTTATTTAATCCATTTTTGAGTCACCCTTTCTGAGAAAATCAAGGCGGCGTGCAGAACAACCATATATCATGATTACAATTAAACATTAAAACAGTACAGTTAAGACATCACAAAAATAAAACTAGCCCATGATTAACAGACTATAAAAACACTATCACCACATGAAAATAATCCGTCTCCAAGAATTCATCTACCCAAAATCTTCTCAAAGGATGAAAAATTATTTGGGGTGGGGGAGCCAGTTTTGAAAAGGAGTTCTAGTGGCTAGCAAATTTATAACTCCTTAAGCCATTAATTTTTCAAAGGCACTACACAGATAGTGGCAGTGAAAACTGCTATAATCACTGTGGAACTATCAGAATAGGAACAGGATGGATTTTCGGTAGAGTGAGGATGGGAACCTAGAAATATATTTATATATTTGGCAATATTTAGCTGTGGGCAAAACTGAAATAAGTTACTTTAAGGGCAGCAAAACTCCTTGTAAGGAAAGTAAATGAAAGTAATAGGAGGAAAAGGCTACTTTTGTTCTCAAAAATAGTAGTTGAAAAGGTAAGGAAAAAGAGGTCAGCCTTCATAAACCACAAGAGATCGCAGAAAGAGGAAGACAGGTTGAAAATATCTGGAAAAGCAGAGAAGCTGGTAAAGTAGTCAGGAAAGCAAAGATGCAAATAGAAGAAGAAAAAAAAACAACAACAATACAGCAAAATGGAGGACAAGACATTTTTTTTAGATAAATTAGTGTTAGGAGGAAGTGCAAAAGCGGCAGTGTGAGACTCAAGGGTGAGGTGAAGGAATATGTAGAAGTTGATAAGGATAAAGTGGAATTGCTTAAATAGAAGCAGGGCTTTTGGTGCCACAGTTTAATTGCTGCTATTTGAGTGCAGTCCTTTGAGCACCTATACTTTGTGGCACCAGACATTTGGGCACAGAAATGGCAGGTGTCTAAAAGTCCTCTCTCAAGTTATTCTCCTCTCCCCTGCACCAACCTATGAGCAGGCAGGATTCCTGGCCCATCACTCAGGTGGCAGTCCTTGGAGCTTAACCTCAGGAGAAGGCGGGGGCTACGCCAAGGAGCAAACTGGAAAAAGGAGGTGATGATGCCCCTGTAGAAGACTCTTGTGAGACCTCAGTTAGAATATTGTGTACAGTTCTGGAGATTGTACCTTCAAAAAGATATAAATAGGATGGATTCAGTCCAGAAGGCAGCTACTAAAATGGTCAGTGATCTTTGTCATAAAGCATATGGAGACAGACTTAAAGATCTCAATATGTATACTTTGGAAGAAAGGTAGAAGAGGGGAGATATGATAGAGACATTTAAATACCTACGTGGCATAAATGCAGAGGAGGTGAGTCTCAATTGAAAAGAAGCTCTGGAATGAGCGGGGTAGGATGAAGGTGAAAGGGATAGACTCAGAAGTAACCTGAGGAAATACTTCTTCATGGAAAGGGTGGTGAATTTGTAGAACGGCCTCCTGGTGGAAGTGGTGGAGATGAAAACCGTATCTGAATTCAGAAGAGCTTGTGACATGTACATAGGATTTCTAAGGGAGTGCTAGGGAGAGTAGATTGTATGGATGGGCAGACTGGATAGGCCATATGATCTTTATCTGCCTTCATTTTTCAGTGTTCCTATGTTTATAACCTGCCTATCTAATCATCCTTTTAAATTGGGTACAATGAAACATAAATATTCACACCATTGCAAGTCCCAAATCAAATCAGAGCTTTTAACCTAGAAAAGGCCTGTTAAATATTAGCTTCTTTAAGAAGCCTTCTTATCTGTCATTCATTTTTTGACAGAATTTAAACCAGTGACGTGGCCAGAAAGCAATTTCTAGGTGGGCCCATGGGTGGAATGGATGGGCACATGCGTTTTTCAACCCCCCCCCCCCCCCCCCAGGGTTACCATATGGCTCCAGAAAAAGAAGGACACATTGATCCAGTCCGAGTTTTGCTTCCATTGAAAGCAATGGGAGTAAAACCCAGACTGGCTCAATCTGTCCTCCTTTTTCTGGAGCCATATGGTAACCGTACCCCCCCCCCCCCCCCCTCACAAGTGTAAAAAATTTGTACTTTGTCAGCAGCTGAAGACATCCTCCATTGTAACACTGTGGTTGTCGGCGACCATGCTCCCAGCCACCAGCGTCGGCCCTCCATGCATGCTCGGTTCTCATGCAACCAAAGAACGTAAAGGACATTACCTGACTCTTCTTCCCCCACCCCCCTCCCTCTAAGTTTCCCCCAGTTGTACCTACCATAGATATACCTTATTTACTACAATATCACCTTGTATTCATTCATACCATGTATTTGTTCAGACCGGAATTGGCTAACGCCGTTAACGGTAATATGTAAGCCACATTGAGCCTGCAAAAAGGTGGGAAAATGTGGGATACAAATGCAACAAATAAAATATACTGAGCATGCACAGGGTGTTGGTTTTAGTCGCTGGGAACAGGGCCGTTGACTGCCACGGTATACTGACAGCCTGGGAGCTCCAGCAGAGGATGTCTTCAGCTGGTGGGGCTTGGGGATCCCTGCAAGTTATACCGATGATGCACGTCACTGCTGGGTGGGACTGAGCTGAAAGTAGACAGGCCCAGGCCAGCTCAGGCTCATCTGTAGCTTCGCCCCTAAGCTAAATCTTGTGCCAATCAGGATAAATTTTCTGCTTGCAGTATGCGAAGGTCACATATAGTAATATTCATCATCTCGCACCACAAGCAATTTAACCGGGCAGGAGCCTTTCCTCCCATTTAAATCGCTTTGCATTGGATGGTTGGAGTCTAATCTCATCAGACAGACAGGAATGATGATGTTCATTATGTGCTAGAAGGGAGTCAATTTTGTAAGTTGCATATATGTATCAAATTTTCATATAACTTGCAATTTGTGTTCTTTAATAAATGTCTTATTTAGATGAAAAAAAAAAATAAAGGCATATAGCGCAGCACTGAAATTTACAATACAGCATTGCAAATAAAGCAATCACTGACAAAACCATTAACACTCCTCCCCTTCCCAGATCCCTCAAAACTCCCTAACCCCCCCCCCCCCATCCCCTCCTAACAGAGAGAATGCAAAACCAAGGAGATTTAATAAAACAAACAATCGAAACCTCACAAGTTTGCTATTGTTTTCAATAGCGTTTGCTATTAATTTGGACATACCAAAATAGCGGCAAGCTCCTCCCACTGCCTTCTGGCCAGATAATGGGCCAGATAGGTTCATGCTGTCTCCTGTCATTAATCCTCCTTGGTTCCTAGTGATTGAAAACATAATATTGAAGTACCACCTCCCAACTTGCTGCAATTTAGTTGAAGGACACCCACTCAGCTTAGAGGGAGCAGTGCTCACAGGTTTAAGCACACACTGTCACAAAGTTACAAGAGGCTAATTTTCTAACAGGGCAACTAGCACATAGCCCTTTTACTAAAGTGCAGCGCTAGCATTCAGCATGTGCTGAATCCGTCAAATCCGCCCCTTTCTTTCCGAGCACTCTACCAAAACCCTCATCCACACCCTTGTCACCTCTCGTTTAGACTACTGCAATCTGCTTCTTGCTGGCCTCCCACTTAGTCACCTCTCCCCTCTCCAATCGGTTCAAAACTCTGCTGCCCGTCTCATCTTCCGCCAGGGTCGCTTTACTCATACTACCCCTCTCCTCAAGTCGCTTCACTGGCTCCCTATCCGTTTTCGCATCCTGTTCAAACTTCTTCTACTAACCTATAAATGTACTCACTCCCCAGTATCTCTCCACACTCGTCCTTCCCTACACCCCTTCCCGTGCACTCCGCTCCATGGATAAATCCTTCTTATCTGTTCCCTTCTCCACTACTGCCAACTCCAGACTTCGCGCCTTCCGTCTCGCTGCACCCTACGCCTGGAATAAACTTCCTGAGCCCCTAGTCTTGCCCCATCCTTGGCCACCTTTAAATCTAGACTGAAAGCCCACCTCTTTAACATTGCTTTTGACTCGTAACCACTTGTAACCACTCGCCTCCACCTACCCTCCTCTCCTCCTTCCTGTAAACATTAATTGATTTGATTTGCTTACTTTATTTTTTGTCTATTAGATTGTAAGCTCTTTGAGCAGGGACTGTCTTTCTTCTATGTTAGTGCAGCGCTGCGTATGCCTTGTAGCGCTATAGAAATGCTAAATAGTAGTAGTAGTAGTAGTATGTGCTAATTGCATTAGCACTTGCTAAACTTTAGTAAAAGGGCCCCATATGTTGCATAATTGCCCCAGGTTCACACGTTTACACCTGCTCAAAGGCAGGGTTAATGTGCGTGTTTGGGGGGGAGGGGTGAAATGCTATTCGATGTGCTGGTCCCTTATTAAGTAACCCCCCCTCAAAATAGTTCTATAACCAGTGCTTACATTTATGCACGTGAATGTTTAAAATGTTAGCATATATTCACATACATGCTAGTTATTCTGCAAATACTAACTTAATTTGCATAGTAATCGAGGAGTCCGAACTTGGCGGATTGAGACCTTCAGGGTGGCAGCCCGAGGGGAGTGTGGAGTTGCTGGAGGCCTGGCCCAGATGGTGTTGAGGTACATCGGGGGTGTGAAGTTCTCTCTGGGTTCTGACAGAGTTGCAGGGCAGTCATGAGGGTTAAGCATGAGTATTAGCCCAGATATGTATTATTGCTTATGATAATCTGGAGAGCAATACTAATTACAATTGAGTGTAAGAAGACCAATACAGTGGAAACTATCAGTTAATAAATGTTCCAGTTATTTTAATCCTCTGAGTATCGTGTGGTTCCTGAGTGAATGAGCTGACGGAACCAGAGTGAGTAAGTGAAAATATCATGCAGTGCCTCTCGAGCTAGCAGGACCAGGTTACACTCTGTAGGGAGATTGTGGGCTGAAGAAATGTTCTGCACTTCTACGACACTTCACAGTGTCTTGTCTTGTACATTTGCTGTTTTGTTCCCGGAAATCTCACAGGTACTTTATTCTGTTCTTTCCTAGGTTCAGACTGTAAGCCCTGCTGTCGGGAGTTTGGTAGTATTCCAAACTGCATCACACCAGACACCATCTCTCCCACGTTAATCCCCGAAGATGAAGTCTTTTTCTCCCTGGCTGAGGAAAAGGCAAGTGTTATAGCAGGAGAATTTCCTGTTCTGGGTTGCAAAATAGGGTGGGGGGAGGGGGGATGGAGGTACATTTGATGACGGCTGGGGGGACTGGGGGAGGGGCTGGGGAGCTGGAGTGTATGAGAGGAGAAGCAAGCAAATCACAACTTCTTTTGCCATACTGAACATTCATTAGAACATGGGTTTGTGTTATGGTAAATCTGGAATCTATACAGGCTGTGATACCTGATTTTAGAGCAAGACCTAGCCAGAAATGATGGTCAGTGGTTATCCATGTTCAGGCCTCCACAAAGCATGAAAGTCTGCCTCCAACTGAAATTGGATCCAGCATCAAAATCCAGATGTAGGCTTTGTGGTTGAGGAGGAGGGCTGTTTCTGTTGCTTCTTTTCTTTCATGCATGGTCATTGGTGGTAGGTCTTAAAATACTGCTGCAACCATTCCCTTGAAGAGTTCTAGCATCTGCTTTTTCAGAACCCTTCCAGCCATTACAGTTCAGCAGACTCAGACCTTCCAAGTCTCCCGCATTCAGTGGGAGACTCCCGCTGATGCAGGTCATCTCCTGCACGCCCAGTGGGGAGCAAAGAACTCCTGCTGAGCAGCCTCCCCTTCCATCAGCTGCAGGAGATACATTAATAAAACATCATCTCCAGCTGCCACAAGACCAGTCTTGTGATAAGAACTGCAAAATCTCACAGCTCTCATTGTAAGACTAGTCCCGTGGCAGCAGGAGATGACGTTTTATTAAGGCATCTCCTACTGCCCACAGGGAAAATGAGTTGTCCTGCCACTTCTGAGGTCTGTCAGGGGGTGGAGCCAGGAGGTGGAGTGGGCAGGTCTAGGGGAGTGACTAAGCAGAGTGGGGCAGAGCTGTGGACATGGCTGGGCAGTGGCTTAAAATCTACCTCTTAAAGGTCAGGCGCCCTTGGCTGCTCTGCAGACTGGTTTTTCAGCACAGCACAGCACAAAGCAAATGTCCCACTGTTCAAATTTCAGTTTCTGTTTGGATAAGGAGGATCAGTCAGCTACATGTAGGTGATGTCATCCAGTGGTGCCATGGATGGAAGCATTCTCCCAGAGCTCAGGAAGACCTTTTGAAATGTCCCTCTGAGCATATATGCATAGGCTGTCTCCTGAAGCCCACCCACTTCCTCCCTCAGTCTTTCTTGTCTGCATTGCTTAAAGATGGACCTCATCTCCCCCAAGCTTACCTGCAAGAAAATCTCCAGTTTCCATTGGGTTGACTCACTTGAATCTTTCAAGGCATCTGCATTGAAAAAAAAAATCAATGGGGAGCTCTTTAAGCATGTTGGATCCAAAACTGGGCAACAAAAAAATGCTCAGGTTGCTACAACAACCAAACCACAGAAGTGGGAAGCACAACAATGTCCTATGAAAAGTTACAGTAACAGGAGAAGAGTGGGAACAGAATCAGGCTCTTCAAACAACAGAATAAAGATGTCCAACGTAGATATACAATTTATTAAAGGATGGCTGAACATGGTACCATTATCTGGCACTGAAAGTGGAGGAGTAGCCTAGTGGTTAGTGCAGCAGACATTGAACCTGGGGAACTGGGTTTGATTCCCACTGCAGCTCCTCATGACTCTGGGCAAGTCACTTAACCCTCCATTGCCCCTGGTACAAAATAAGTGCCTGAATATATGTAAACTGCTTTGAATGTAGTTGCAAAAAATACCACAGAAAGGTGGTATATCAAGTCCCATTTCCCTTTCTTCAGGAAGACACATTTACCAAAACTCCTGAAGAAGGCACTTTCAGTGTCAAAACATGCTACCGTGTTGAGTCATCCTGTAATAAATTTTATATCTACATTAGACATCTTTGGTCTGTTTTTTGAGGACCCTGATTCTGTTCCCACTTTTCTCCTGATCCAGGGTTGCTACAGCGCATGAGCTCATCTGACTCTCATCAGCTCTGCCTGGTCCTGCACGTCACAGATGCCTGTTCCCACTGCAAGCGCATGTTGCAACAGATGAGGAGACACGGAAAGCAGGAGGACTGTGGCCCTTCTGACTGCCGTGGCCTCCCCCAGCCTTGCTTTTGACCAGGCCAATCCCGGCACCCAGCTGGTACGGCTTGGCTTGGCTCATTAATTTCCATGTCGCCAAGATGGAGGGGCAGCCCTTCCCAATGACAGCGATTGTAGCACAGACCTTGACTCCGCCCCTTGGGGCTGGGGAAACTTTACTTGCTCTGTCCCATCTTGTCAGTACAGCCAGCTCTGCCCTGAAATCCTTCGTGGCACTGACTGTGCCCTGCAGCTCCCATGCTTCCTGTAGCAGATTGCAGCAGGAAGAATGTGAGGTATTCCACAGAGCAATCTGCCTCTAGCCTCCTCTGCCACAAAAAGAAGAGTGCCAAGCATATAAGGCCCTCAAACTCCTCCTTCTTTTTCTCTTCATCAGTCTGTCCCAGACTACAATCCATTTCTCCAGCATCCCCTGTGCCTGCCTGTAAAACGCCAAAGTAAGTAAGGGTCAGTGGTGGCATTTTGCTCACAAGCCCTTTCAATGCTGTATTAGTGGATACATTCTTTGCCTCACTGTCTCTTATTCATATCTGTGGCTGAAACTATTTCTTTGACTCCTAAAGCAAGCGCATGTGGCACCGAAAGGCAGGTCTGTGTTGAGTGACTCTTAGCCAATATCTACAACTAAACCACTTGCTTTGGAACAACATTGGTCTACCTTCTTCTTCTTTTTGTCGTTTGTACTGTGGTTTAAAGTTTTCACATAATAGATTGTAAAACATTTTTGAGAAAAGGGACAGCGTATTGAATGTTTTGGAAAATGTTTTGTATATATTAGATATAAAAGTCTCCTCTTAAATTAGCAATTTATTGAGTCATGAAGAAGCTGCTCAGCGATAAGCCTGAAGATGCTCAATGATGTTTATAGGTAAGAGATAAACCTTGATATTTTGAGCTTCTGAAGTATTTTCCACCTACTTAAATAGATTAAAGTCTGAAAACATTGAAAAATAAGCAATCTTGATATTTTGAAGTAATTCCTTTATGACTGGGTTTGTTCATAAGAGTAATAGCTTGCACTGAGTTTGTTGGAAGATTTTCAGTAGAGCAAGTTTAAATAGACATTTTTGATTAGCAGTCTTTTGAGTTTACGTTTCAACATTTTTTGTTGAATAATGATTAGTCATCATCAAGTTTGTAACAAACTTTATCCCAAACCCAACCTCCCACCACCTGACCCCACTAGCAGCCATCCTCAAAGACCCCCCTCCCCATCCTAGCCTCTGATAGCCTAAACCCACCCTTAAGACAACAAAGGCCGGGAGACCTGGTTTCTTCTAGTCTCCCGAACCCTGAAAGGCGTAAGAAAGCCCCAAACCTTACTCCCATACTGCCCCCCATAGGACACCCAAACTCTTACTCTCTTCGCTAACCTTTTAGGAGTGCAATTTATTAAGCAACGGACCTCTGCCCACAGAGGACTCCCAAATAAGCAAGTATCTCTGCAAATGCAGATGGGAAGAGGAGGCATCCGAAGCCTCCCGTAGGGCCAGAGCAAGTACCTGATTCCTCCATCCTCAAAAGGAAGGAGCATCTGAAGAAACCCAAACCTGCAACACACACTTAAGAACTACCAGCCTCAACTTTCGGAATATAAGAAACTTCCCTTTCCCTCCCAAGGTCCTAGCTTCCACTGCACCCGACAGATAGAGATGAAAAAACAATGCAATTCCCCCCCCCCCCAAAAAAAAAAAAAAAAAAAATTCTAGACCTTCGCACAGCTCCATACAGAGTTAAAAAAGGAATTTTCTGCTACAAAGCACTTAGGGCATTGCGCAGAAGGCAGAAACTCCGACCGATACAGTTGCAACTGAGAGATATAAGCCCTGTGTAAATGTCTAAATGCGCTTCCTGCAAAACAGTCATTACTACAATTTGGAGTGTCTTTTTCAACGCTAATAGTGCTCCCAACTACTTTCAGCTTATTCAAATCCTTCATCCCCATGCGTTCACTATGACCATCTTTTGAGTTTAATTATCAAAATTTGATAAATGTAATAGAAGGGGATCCAAGGCTGAAGGCTGACCTTGAGTACCGCTATCGTTACATGGAAGCTGGCTTTGTCATAAATGGCAGAATTGGATGGGCCGAATTCTTGACCCACTCAACATCAGCAATTTGGGAATGCTGGGGGCAGCAGAGGTATTTGGTCTTCCCAAGCAAAAAGGTGTTTTACTGCACCTGTCTGACTTGGTCTTTCCTTCTCTTTACACTGCCTCTTTGAATTCCACATGGATTCTGGGGAAAACCTCATGCTTTTTAATTTTTTTATAAATTGCCTAAGTAGTGGAGAATAACAAGTGAGAAATAATAAGTTAAAGCTGATAACAAAATGACAAAAAACATACAAATATCAAAATACAAACATTACATAGAACAAAAAAAGGGTGACATCAAAGAACAATGAACAAAAAAGTGAGAACTGCTTTTGTTGTACTTTCCTCCTTCTGTTTGTTTTCCTGTTTGACATCAAAGAACACTGGGACAAAAAGAATCTGCAGACGTTGGCACCCACTGGAATTAAAAACCTTGAAAGACTGTTTCCCTCTGTTCACTGTACATGTCAGTATGGCCCAGTAGCAAAGTGCACAAGAAGTGAGGAAGGAGCAGCTTGACAGTGCACTCAAATAGAAACCAAGAGCAAAAGCATCCCTCAGTGCTTGTGATTTTCATTTTGAGGGAGCAGAAGCACCAGAGCTGGATAGGTTTCGCATGAACAAGGCTGGGGAGAGAAGACCACCTCAATGGTATGTAACTGCTTTCTGGAGCTCAGTCTTTCTAATGGTGTGAGAGATCACTTCTGTCCAGAAAACAAATGAAGCCCCCTCCCTAAGGATTTCCAGCTAGGGAACTGGGCTCTTGATTTCTCCTGCAATCTTAGCCATAGTCTACCTGCATGCCCTGCATGCCCATAGTTAGAAGTTCTCAAAGAAGATTTGGTAAGAGCAGGAAGCAGATTGCATTAGCTCCCACTGGAATGTCCACAAGAATTTTGTCATTAAACTTGAGGAAGCCCTAAGCTCCATGTTAAGTATGCAATCTTGAGGCGCTTTGGGAAAATGTTTATGGAAACGATGCAGAAATGTTTGGTAACCCTGGTTGATTCCACTGCTCAGGGCCAGTGAAAGGTTATTAGGTACCTACGCAAACCTTCAACTTTGAACTCCCTCCAATAAACTTTTAGGCCCCTTGATGCTCCAACAATCATGATCAACCAACACGACCCTTCCCAGAATAATCTGGGTTGAGCAGCATATGAAGAGATTACCTGTGCTGCAGTCAGACCCGTGTGGGGGACTCTACCAGAGCTGCTTATCTGCCTTCATTTTTCTATGGGCTTTAAAGACCATATGCCCTATCCCATCTGCCCAACCATGCCATCTACTCTCCCTTTCACTCTCTTAGAGATCCTATGTACTCGTCCCAAGCTCTCTTGAATTCAGATACTGTTTTCATCTCCACCACTTCCACCAGGAGACCATTCCACAAATTCACCACCCTTTCCTTGAAGAAGTATTTCCTCAGGTTACTTCTGAGTCTATCCCCTTTCACCTTCATCCTATGCCCTCTCATTCCAGAGTTTACTTTCAATTGAAAGAGACTTGCCTCCTGTGCATTTATGCCGCATAGGTATTTAAATGTCTCTATGACAGGGCCGTGCCAACACGGTAAGCGAGGTAAGCATGGCAGGGGGCGCCTCCCTCTGGGGGCGCCGCCGCACCATGCTCACCTCGCTCGCTCTCCCGCTCCCATTGTTCAACTTCCCGCCCTCTTCTCCCCCCCAACATCCCTTTTCTTTTTTTTTCTTTTTAAATTTACCTCCGTGGCGGTCCAGCAGCGCAGCATCAGTGAAGGAGGTGGCGCTCCTGATGTCTCTAGCCTTCCCTTCGCTGTGTTCCGCCTTCTTCTGACGTCAAGGAAATGACGTCAGAAGAAGGCGGAACACAGCGAAGGGAAGGCTAGAGACATCGGGAGCGCCGCCTCCTTCACTGACGCTGCGCTGCTGGACCGCCACGGAGGTAAATTTAAAAAGAAAAAAAAGAAAAGGGATGTTGGGGGGAGAGAAGAGGGCGGGCAGTTAAACAATGGGAGCGGGAGGGCAGGGGAGAGACGAGAGCATGGATGCAAAGGGGGAGGGGAGAAGAGTGCGGGCCAGGCCAGGCCAACTGGGACATGATGGGACATGGGAGCGAGAGGAGCATGGATGCGAGGGGAGGGGTCATGGAAGGGAGAGCGGGGAATTGCTGGATAGGGATTAATGGAGGGTGACAGAGGAGCATGGATGGGAGGGGCAGGGCTCAGGGAGAGAGGGGAATTGCTGGAAAAGGATGAATGGAGGGGGCAGGGGACAGAGGAGCATGGATGGGCATGGATTGGGAGGACAGGGCTCAGGGAGAGAGGGGAATTGCTGGAAAGGGATGAATGGAGGGGGCAGGTGACAGAGGAGCATGGATAGGCATGGATTGGGAGGGCAGGGCTCAGGGAGAGAGGGGAATTGCTGGATATGGATGAATGGAGGGGACAGATGGGCATGGATGGATATGGATTGCAGGGAAGGCTCAGGGAGAGAGGGGAATTGCTGGATAGAGATGAATGGAGGGGGCAGGGGACAGAGGAGCATGGATGGGAGGGCAGGGCTCAGGGAGAGAGGAGAAATTGCTGGACATAGAGGGGAGGGAAGAGAGATGAAGGAGATGAAATGAGGGAAAAGGAAGAGAGGAGAAAAACTGCACATGGATGAAGAAAATAGGCAGAAGCTGAGGACCAGAAATGAAGAAGAAAGGAGGAAAGGAAAGAAATAAATGGAAAGGAAGCCCTGGAAACAGAGTTAAGAGGACAGATAGCAGCAGAATCAGATACTGGGCCAGCATGATCAGAAAAAGAAAGTCACCAGACAACAAAGGTAGAAAAAAATCATTTTATTTTCATTTTAGTGTTTGGAATATGTCCACTTTGAGAATTTACATCTGCTATCTTATTTTGCAATGTATAGCAGTTTGTTTCTAAGAATATTGCTGACAATTCCTGTCAGTGTGGCAAGTGGTGAGCGATCATTTTCACGGGGGGGGGGGGGGGGGGGGGGGAGGGCCGCCGCCGCCGCCGCCAACTGATAGTCTGCAGGGGGGGCGCCAACTGTTAGTCTGCAGGGGGGGCGCCAGAGACCCTAGGCACGGCCCTGCTCTATGATATCTCCTCTCTCCCACCTTTCTTCCAAAGTATACATATTAAGATTTTTAAGTCTGTCCCTCATACGCTTTATGACAAAGACCACTGACCATTTTAGTAGTCACTCTCTGGACCGACTCCATCCTGTTTATATCTTTTTGAAGGTGAGGTCTTCGGAATTGTACACAATATTCTAAATGAGGTCTCACCAGAGTCCTATACAGGGGCATCATCAACGTCTTTTTCCTACTGGCCCATTCCTCTCCCTTTGCACACAAACATCCTTCTAGCTTGCGCAGTTGTCTTTTCTATCTGTTTGGCCACCTTAAGATCACCACATATGATCGTACTCAAGACCTGCTCCTCTTTTGTGCACAAAAATTCTTCACCCCCTAAACTATACTGTTCCTTTGGGTTTTTTTTTTTTTTGTTACATTTGTACCCTGTGCTTTCCCACTCATGGCAGGCTCAATGCGGCTTACATGGGGCAATGGAGGGTTAAGTGACTTGCCCAGAGTCACAAGGAGCTGCCTGTGCCTGAAGTGGGAATTGAACTCAGGTCCTCAGATCCCCAGGACCAAAGTCCACCACCCTGACCACTAGGCCACTTTTTGCAGCCCAAAATGCATGAATCGTATTTTTAGCATTAAATCTTAGCTGCCAAACTCCGAACTATTCCTCAAGCTTCACTAGGTCCTTCCTTATGTTTTCCACACTTTCAGGGGTGTCTACCTTATTGTAGATTTTGGTATCATCCACAAAGATGCAAATATTACTAGACAGCTCTTCAGCAATATCGTTTACAAAAATGTTAAAAAGAACTGGCCCAAGAACTGAAACTTGCAGCACACCACTGGTAACATCCTTTTCCTCAAAATGAGCTCCACTTACCATAAGGGAAATTGAAGGGGGCAGGGTTCTGGCGTTCAGTTTTAGGTGCCTTTTCTTTCCTGGGCTGAAGATCCATGTGGTTTAGAAGAGGAAAGTACAGTTCCCAGACAGCTCCAGGTCATTGGGAGGGCAGAAAGCATGTACAGCACTGCAAAAAAAAAAAAATGCATTGAGACAAAAATCATAAATACATGGCCAGATTTCAGCTGCCACCTGCTTCAAGGTTTAAAAAAACCCAAAACAATAAATAAAAAAAATATCCTATATAATAAAACTCACCCTCAACGTTCTGAGAACACTGACGTCACTGTCAGGTCCTCCGGGCACTTCCTTCCGGTTCGAAGCCTTCGTGGTGGTGAAGCCACCGAAAACACTGTGTTGGGGCCCCGCCCTCGCGTCAAACGTGATGATGTCGAGGGCAGAGCAATGGCATCAGTGGCTTCACAACCAACGATGCTGCAGATTGAAGGTGGCGTGCCGAGGTCCGCAACAATGGCGGCCAGTGCCATCAGAACGCTGAAAGGGGTGAGTAGGGAGGGGGGGGAGGTTCGGAAGGAAACCGTGCTAGCGCCCGTTTCATTAACGCAAGAAACGGGCATGTTTTACTAATATAAACATAAAGCACATGTAGTAGCTATGAAGATCACCGAACCATCAAATAATTCTACAAAGATTTCTCTGTCTCTATTAAGGCAGACTTTAAGACATTAATGTTGCTCACCATCTACTCTTTGTTTAAAAAAAAAAATATTCAACCCTTGATGCATGTGGTAGCCGAAACATGACAGTGTTGGGTTTTATGTGGAATTTGTTTTAAATTGTAGCCTGCCTATTTGTCCTGATGTTGCCCAAGGAGAAGGGAGGTTGGTGTCTGTTAGATCTTAGACTTTATAATCTGGCGCTCAGCACGTGACTGGATTAAATGTACATCTTGTTACAGCCCAGGTAGATTGGAAATGTTTATATTTTCTCCCCTTTCTGGTATTTATTTACTACATGCTAGTTTGTTGCTTTTGGGAGAAGGATTAGCTAGTCATGTGGTTTGGGTGTATATTTGAGGTATTTGGAAAAAATTGTGCCATGCCTTGCGCTGTAATCCATTAGTCACAACACTACTCTCTTTGGTGGAGAATTTAACTTTTAGACCAGTCATGGACAGTGCTGTTTTCTTATGTTGAAAGGTTCAGGGTCTTTGTTGGGTAGGCCATTTCTGTGATGCTCGGGGGAATCTTCTTCCCTTTGAGACATTATGAGACCTTTTTGAGCTATCTGCATGTGATTTATTTGCATTTCTTCAGGCACGCCATTACATTAGGAGTCTAATGGTAGAGGGCTTGAGGGCATTTTTGGCACAGGCTCTTCATCAGTGTTTGGGCCTGGAGTAGGATAGAAAGTTGTTGGCATATTTCTGGAGGGAGGGAGGTGGAGACGGGAATGCTGGATCTCCTCCCTGATCTGGCCCTAGACCACTTGGCACGGACCTAGTCAGGAGAACTTGGGGGTGTGGTGACAGGGGACCTGCTTATACGTAATTTACAGGATATTCTGCTTTTGTCTATCAATATGCTAATTTGGGAAATAGCCTACAAATTTGATCTTCGTACCCACATTTCCCACGGAGGGCCTTCCAATGTGGGATGAATACTGATGATAATTGCCCTAAGTGCCTTGGGCCATCATATGTTCTGGCAATGCTTGCTGGTGTCATGACCATGGCCTGCACCCTGGCTCATTTCCTGTCTTGGCGATCCTCTGTTGTGCCTTGGGGGCCCTATCTGCAGCGTGCCATGTCACCTGCACCATTGCCTTGGGTGCACTGGGATGTGCTTCTCTGCTCTCCTGTGCGGGCTGATGCTGGGAGCACCTAGGCATGTGTGCGCGCCGGAAGCCCCTCCTTTTAAGATCCAGCAGTAAGAAACTCCAGGGGATGCTTTCCTGCTTTGTCTGCAGCTGAGCCCTATATAAGGGCATCTGTATCTCTACTTCAGGGCCTTCGCAAGAGGTTTTCTGGAGCTGTGCTTTGCCTCGTGTGTCTTCAGCCCTATCTTGTTCCAGCTTAGCCTTGTCTTCAGCATCTGCCCAACCTTATCTCCAGTTCCAGTCCTGCCTTAACTCCAGTTCAAACCCAGCCTTGTCTCCAGTTCCAGTCCTGTCTGGACTCCAATTCCAGCCCAACCTTATCTGCAGCGTCTGTCCAGCCTTGACTCTAGTTCCACCCCAGCATTGTCTTCAGCATCTGGCCAGCCTTGTTTCCAGTTCCAGTCTTGCCTTCTCACCTAGTTCCTGCCATGCCTTGCGTCTTAGTTCCTGTCTGGTTGTGTCCTCTGTTCTTACCTTATTTGCCTAGTCATGTCTGGATCCAGTTCTAGCCTTGTTTGCTTTGCCTTGTCTGGGTCCAGATCTATTCCTGCTTGCCTTGCTTTGCCTTGTTGGATTCAGGTATAGCCTTGTTCGTCTTGCCCAGTATAGCCTTGTCTGTCTTGTCCTGTCTAGCTTTGTCTTGCCTAGCTTTGTCTTGCCTTGTCTTCAGTAAAGTCCTACCTGCCTTGTTTCTGCCAAGCCTTACCTAGTATTTTGCCTAGTGCCCTGACAGCTGATTCAACATGTTTGGAAGCAACTGATTGATTTTCTTGTTACAAAACTAGGCACTAGTTTTTCTTTCACACCTGAGGGTATACTCTTTCTGGGTGGTGATGTTCTTACTCTTTTGACTGAGGATGGGGGGGGGGGGGGGGTGGGGATTTTCCTCTGCAAGACCTTGACAATGAGGAAGAAAGCTATTTTATTTTGTTGGAGGGATTCTCAAGCCCTACTCTTGTCCACTGGCATCATATTTTATTTGAGTTAGCTTTGCTGGAACATTGAGATCCTGGCAATATATGACAGACTTGATCGACCTACCAACCAACCAACCAAAAACACAACCGCATCAGCTCGAAAGTACCTAAACCTCAACTTTCCAAGCTGCAAAGGACTAAAATACAAATCTATTTACGCATCCAGTTTTTCCTATATCAGCACACAACTGTGAACCGCTCTACCAAAAGCCGTGAAAACCATGTACGATCACCTCCAATTCAGGAAAAAACTAAAAACTCACCTGTTTCAAAAGGCATACCCTCCTGACCCAACATAAATGCCTGAACTACGTGACACCACAACACTACAGTTCGTAATGATCACCAAACAATTCCTTCTGTTCTTGTTCTCCTTCATGTGGTTCCCACCTCATGAACCCTTATGTGGTTCCCACCACATGAACCTTTTCCTACCATAACTTAACCTAGTATTTGTTTACTCCGGAGTCTACCAACACCTCTCCGACACCATGTAAGCCACATTGAGCCTGCAAACAGGTGGGAAAATGTGGGGTACAAATGTAACAAATAAAATGAGTATTCATTGTAGATTTCCTAAAAGCTTGACTGACTGTGTGTGTCCTGAGAATCACTGACCTAATGAAAGCTCTATTCATTTTTAGGGCGGCAGGGCTACCATCTCATCCCAGGGTTAGCCAAACAGGCAAATCCAGTCCTGGTTCTGCCTCCATTGTGTAATCTGTTGGGTTGGTCGTGAGCCCTTGGGTCCTGGCCGAGGCCAGTGGGATGCCGACCCAGGCCAAGGGGAGACCGACCCACCACCACACACCCCAGCTACACAATACCCCTAAGCTACCCCTCCCCGCAGTCCCTCAGGAAGAAGGGAAATAGGCAAACAGGCGGGCCTCGTGGCCGAACCAGAACTCACGCACTCAGAGCCACTCGTGTGGGCCTCACGGCCGAACAGGAACCCAGACACACACAGGGGGGGGTGAAAGAACCCAGAGGGCCCCCCCGGGACCCCAAAATGTCAGATACGCGCTGAATACCAGCGATAGGGCAGAGGGAGAAACAAAAGAACCAGAGTGGCCCACGCCCACCCCGGGGACTAGCGCAGGGCAGGGGAACTAACACATCAACCCCCAAAAGGGTTAGGAAGCCCCAGGCAGAAGCCAGAGGAACCAGACACAAAAGGAAGGCAAAAGGCCTTTGCCCCAAACCCACAGCAGACAGAGGCAACCAGAACACAAAGGGTTAAGCTTGTACAGCCAGCAGGCACACCAGAGAGAGAGAGAGAGCTCCCTAAATCAACAAACAAACAGAGAGAACAGGACGATAGAACAAACACACTGTCAGAGACAGGGACACAAAACACACAGTACACAAAGGGTTAAACTCACTGAGCCAGCAGGCCGGGACACTGGGAAGAGAAATCCTTAGAGTAAACAAACAACCAGAGAGGACGCTCTCAGACAAGTAGCCTAGCTGAGACGAAAGTTGAACAAAGCCCAGTCCCCACTGAGGAAAGAAATCCCTGAACAGGGAACTCAGATCAAAGTCAGAGCACAGAGCACGTTCTGACCAAGAGCTGCGGCTTTCAAGTCACCACAAGAGTGTGAGTAACGCCAAAGCAAGGCTGGGAGTAACACGCAGGCTTAAGTAGACTCACAGATGTCAGCACAAACCCTGGCAGCCAATCAGAAGAGACGCCCCCCCCCCCCTCTCTCCCTGCCAAGCCGGCAGAATCATAACACATTGCATGTAGAGAATTGTAGTTCTGACTTTATCCCCCACTGACAATACTAAGAAAATTCAAACTATAAATTCCTTCATGCAGTGGGGGCAAAATCAGGTTTACAGCAACCTGTTTGATTGATGTGGGGTGAGATAGGCTGCAACCCTAAGTGGGGCCTGGGAATCAGAATTTGTGCTCAGGATGTTGTTGTAATTCAGCTACAACAGAGTCATCCCTCTTTTTGGTCAACTGGTGTCAACACAGTCTTCAGGAACCAACTGGCCTGTTGGGTTTTCAGGATATCCTCAATGAATATGCATTTACTACAAAATTACAGGGGTATATCTGCAATAATTAGCCAAACCAAATCTTACGTATCCTACTAAATTGAGTAATATACCATTTTTACCTCTTTTTCAATAATAAACTTCACATATACTTTGTTCAACTATTCAATTTGCATATTTTATCATTCAACTTTTTCAAACAATAAATACAATAAATACCAATACAAAAAAAATATACAGAAAATACAAACTCCAAAAAATACCAAACAGATAATGTCCGACGTTGTCCTCTTTATCAGATTGATTAAATCAGTTGTAGTATAAATCCTTCCGTCTTTTGCACAATTAGGTTAAACATTTAACCATAATAATAAGTCATTCCAAAGTCCTTCTGTGCAAGAACCATGTAGCATAAATTAAAAATTTCACTTGTAGCTTGATCGAAAACACTCTGTTCCCAGCTTCAAATTGTTCACAGCTGAATCGGAAGTCCAGATTCAAACAATTCTATCACTGTCGCACATCATATGAAAGGTGTTCCAAACATTCACATCATATGAAAGGTGTTCTCATGAATATGCATGAGAGATATTTGCATGCAATGGAGGCAGTGCTTGCTAATACATCTCATGTAAATTCATTGTGGATATCCTGAAAAAAAACAACTGGCCAGATGGTCCCCGAGGACTGGGTTGAAGACCACTGGTCTAGACCAGGAGTTCTCAACTCAGTCCTCTGGACATACCAAGCCACTCTGGTTTTCAGGATACCCATAATAATTATGCATAAGATAGATTTGCATAGAATGAAGGCAGTGCATGCAAATTTATGTCATGCATATTCACTGTGGATATTTTGAAAATCAGACTGGCTTGATGTGTCCTGAGGATTGGGTTGAGAATCCCTGGTCTCTAGACACTTTGAAACACCAGTGTCTTCACTTAACTAGTTCAGCAAAAATTTGGCAAGTTCTGGTTTTGTGTCCCACTGCATGCATATGGGAGTTGGGAAGGGATATTGAACTTGGATTGTCCCGTCCTAAAAGCATGGGAGCAGCTGGTAACTATCTGATATGTCAAACTGGTATACCTCCCTATCCCAAACCTTCTGGACCCTGGTTATATTAGCGATATGAACATTCATTGTGGAGATCCTGAAAACTTGATTGGCTATTGGGGAAGGGGTGCAGGTATCACCAGGACAGGTTTGGAAAGTTGTACACTACATGGTCAAGAGTCGCTCTAAGAAGCTCCAAATCTCAAGGATGAACTCAAGCCACGCCCACTCTCCAGGTGCTTTCCTAACAGGCGGAGCTTAAGAGACCCTTTTACTAAACCTTAGAAAGCGTTAATGTAATTAATATGTGCTACATGCTAAGAAACCCATATTATACCTATGGACTTCTTAGCATTTAGCACACACTAATTCCGTTAGCACGTGTTAAGCTTTAGTAAAAAGGGCCCCTAAGTAAAAATTTGCATACAATTAAAATGATCAGGAAACATTTTAAGCAGTGACAAGTTAAGCAGATATTTTTGGTTGGAGTCCAGAGTCTCCCTGCTTTGAGCCTTTAAACAATAGCCATGATCACAGGCCCAAGAAGAAGGTGGCCCTCCCTTTATTCTGAACATTCTTAACATTAAAAAAACAAACAAACCTGAAAGTCTTTACAAGCTATATAAAGACTGAAAGCCCAGCTGCTCGGCAGATTTCACAGTTCACCACTTCCTAAATGACGTTTCACCATTACATTGCAATTATCAATTCCCCCAAGACCTGCCTTTTCTCACTTCTCACTATGAGTATCTTTCCTGTTTCTCTGTCCAACCTCCAACTTAATGGTTTTGGGGACATTTGTAAAATTCATAACTATATTCCCAAATCTTACTCCTGCAATTTCAGGTCTTGATGATAACGATCGTGCCTTGTCTGGTAGAATGTTGATAACAGTCAGAACTTGCGGACCTTTATGCTTGTAGAAATGCCAGTTCATTAGGGGGTGGGCTGAGCCAGTCCTAGTTTTAGTGCTACTCAAGCAGAGGTTTTCAACCCAGTCCTTAGGGTACAACCAAGTAAGTTAGGCTTTTCAGGATAGATATCCTGCAAACCCCGACTGGCTGGATGTGCCCTGAAGTCTGGATTGAAAACCCCTGCGCTAGTGCATTAATGGGTTTGCAATTCTGATTTCTGTAAGAAAATTAGGAAATGTCAAAGGTCATGGATGCACTAAGGCAGGGGTAGGCATACCCAGTGTATGTGAATGTAACTCCCCTTGAGCTACTACTGAAAAAGGTGTGAGCAAAATCCAAATAAATAAATGAATAAACCTCGGTCCTTGAGAGCCACAACCCAGTTGGGTTTTCAGGATTTCTCCAATGAATATGCATGAGATCTATTTGCATACAATGAAGGTAGTGCATGCAAATAGGATCTCATACATATTCATTGAAAATATACCTCCGGGATTAAAACTATTCAAGAATAGTGTAAAGTATCAAACCAATTACAATCTGACTAAATTCAATATTAATAATATATAGAAACCTCCTATCCATTCAATATAAATGCATTCTATAACTAACAAGATTTGTATTTAATAGTGCTGGTGCTCAGTATATAAGTACATAAGTGTGCCATACTGGGACAGACCGAAGGTCCAGTATCCTGTTTCCAACAGCAGCCAATCCAGGTCACAAGTACCTGGTAAGATTCCAGAACAGTAAAACAGATTTTATGCTGCTTATCCTAGGAATAAGCAGGTGATTTTCCCAAGTCCATCCTAATAATGGCTTATGGACTTTTCATTTAGGAAATTAGCCAAACATATATTAACCCTGCATTCCCACGTTCTCCTCCCTCAGAGATATCGTGATAAACAATGACAATCATTGCACCTGGGTCTAATGCTTTGTTCTCAAAATTATTCAAATATAATAAAATGGAAAAAACGTATCTTTATGTATCAGCTCCAACATTGTGACTCACAATATTATGTCATATTTCTGAGGGTTGCAAAATATTCCCCTGTGTTGAAATGCTCCTGATGGAACTGGAAAATAACCTTTAAACTCCTGAAGATTAGCAAAAAAATGCTAACTGCAAAATGTCCAATCTATGTCTTCCTGTAAGAGTCTCTCAATAAATCAATCATTCTCCTTGTAGTCCAAATCTGTTCCATATATATCCCAGCAAAAACCAAAACTATTAAATTCACCAACTGTACCTGTTCAGATTGCTCTTCCAATAATTTTCATATTTCCATTCCAGCAAAAGAGCTTCCTGAAAGTTTAAAAAATCCCCTTCACTTTACTCAATCTTGACATGGATCCACGTTTCGCTAATAGTGTCATCAGAAGACCAAACTGAAAAGAACAAAGTAACAATTTTTCTACTCTGAAATATGTAGTTGAAACCATACTTAATGGTTGCTCCACAGGATAGGAACCCTTAGCCAACAAACATATGGTGCATTTCTGTGAGAACGCCTTCACATGCGCAGTTTAAATCACTGGGTTTCTTAAAGGGTTAATCCCACAAACATAAATTCTATCAATCAGTCAGTAATTGATTCCATTCTACTTCCTTATTAAACCCTGCTGGGATAACTGTATTCTAAGAATATATAAGATGTTGCTCCTTGTGTATCAATAGTTTCATTACATCCCCTCCCCGTATTGAAGATTTTTTATATCAGCACTACAAACTGCAAATCTTTCACAGAATGTGAGGCTTGACACCAATGTGAGGCTCGAAACTAGAGGGGTTGCCTCCCGCTGTAAGCTAATATTGCTGAGATGTTGTACAATTCCCTGTTTAATTTTCTGTGTGGTCTCTCCTATATACCATAAGTGGCACTGGCATTGAATCTCATATACCACCTACTGGGATTCAGAGTTTATGACACAATGATGACATTGATCATGTTCTCCCTGCTGTTGAGGAATATCTCTGAAAGCTCTTTGAACAGGCATCAGTTCTCCCAAATTTTGACCGCTAGTAAATGCAAAGCCGGGCATATCCTCAAAACTTTGATGCAGGGATAAAATGGGCTAATGCTTGCATATAATCTGACAAATTTTGTGAACAGAGGAAGAATACACGTGATCCCTTGATGTTCATGTGTTTCTGGTTTCTTCAGCATCCAACACCATTTGTCATTCTTAGCTTTTTTTAATATTTATTTAATCACTTTCAGGCTTATTTTCAAAAGAGAAGGGCGCCTATCTTCCGACACAAATCGGGAGATGGGTGTCCTTCTCTCAGGGTCGCCCAAATCGGCATAACCGAAAGCCGATTTTGGGTGTCCTCAACTGCTTTCCATTGCAGGGACGGCCAAAGTTCACGGGGGCGTGTCAGCACCATAGCAAAGGTGGGACTGGGGCGTGCTTAACAGATTGGCGTCCTCGGCCGATAATGGAAAAAAGAAGGGCGTCCCTGACGAGCACTTGGCCGACTTTACTTGGTCCATTTTTTCTTACTCCCCCAGTGGTCACCAACACCCTCCCACCCTAAAAATAAATAAATAAATAAATAAAACAAAAAAAGTTTTTTTGCCAGCCTCAAATGTCATACTCAGCTCCATCACAGCAGTATGCAGGTCCCTGGAGTAGTTTTAGTGGGTGCAGTGTACTTCAGGCAGGCGAACCCAGGCCCATCCCCCCGTACCTGTTACACTTGTGGTGGTAAATGTGAACCCTCCAAAACCCACCCAAAACCCACTGTACCCACATGTAGGTGCCCCCCTTCACCTCTTAGGGCTATGATAGTGGTGTACAGTTGTGTGGCATGGGTTTTGGGGGGCTCAGCACCCAAGATAAGGGAGCTATGCACCTGGGAGCAATTTGTGAAGTCCACTGCAGTGCCCCCTAGGGTGCCCAGTTGCTGTCCTGGCATGTCATGGGGACCAGTGCACTAGAAATTCTGGCTCCTCCCATGACCAAAGGGCTTGGATTTGGTCATTTTTGAGATGGGCGTCCTCAGTTTCTATTATGGCTGAAAACCGGGGACAAACATCTCTAAGGTCGACCATCTCAACATTTAGGTTGACCATCTCTAAGGTCAACCATCTCAACATTTAGGTCGACCATCTCTAAGGTCGACCATCTCAACATTTAGGTCGACCATCTCTAAGGTCAACCTAAATGTTGAGATTTGGGCGTCCCCAACCGTATTATCGAAACGAAAGATGGACGCCCATCTTGTTTCGATAATACAGGTTTCCCTGCCCCTTCGCGGGGCCATCCTGCGAGGATGCCCTCAGGAAAACTTGGGTGCCCCGTTCAATTATGCCCCTCTTTGTGTGGATACCATCTCTGTTTGAACCTCTGCCACATAGTTCTGGTTTATTGTTCAAACTGTTGAATATGGGGAAAGAGGGAAGGGAATGGGACTTATATACCACCTTTCTGTGGTTTTTCCAACTACATTCAAAGCGGTTTACATATTATATACAGGTACTTATTTGTACCTGGGACAATGGAGGGTTAAGTGACTTGCCCAGAGTCACAAAGAGCCGCAGTGGGAATCAAATCCAGTTCCCCAGGATCAGAGTCTGCTGCACTAACCACTAGGCTACTCCTATGGGTAAACAATCTTTTTACCAGAAGGAATTGTCCTGTGGGAATGCTCTTCAACTTTCTGGGATGATGGCTATTATAGTGCAATATATATGTTTATTTCTTAGGATTTATTTACCACCTTTTTGAAGGAATTCACTCAAGGAGATGTACTATAAGAATAAATCAAACATGAGCAATAGACAATTACACAAAATATATAGAAATAGGGAAAATGCAAATTTACAATTATACCTCTTAATTACCAATCACAATCATGAGATATAAGCTGATTTGTTAACTATATACATACCACTTTAACTTAAATAAAATTAAAGTATAAACTAATACTGATAAAATTGATGTTTTGGTGGCCACCCTTTTGTATGAATCTGCATTTGAGTTTGCTTAATTTATAGGTACATGGTTAGGGGAGAACTTAGCACGTCTCCTATGACTGAGAACGCCAAAGTGTGATGATGGTTCTCTACTCAGCCAGTCACTTTATTTATGACTGACGTGTGAACTGAGCACTTTTCAAAAATTGAAAAGAGAAAAAAAAATTCTTTGTTAGTATTAGTATATACTTTAATTTTATTTAAGTTAAAGTGGTATGTATATAGTTAACAAATCAGCTTATATCTCATGATTGTGATCAATAGACAATTACAGCAGTAAAAAATATTCAAACAACAATACAAAATACGGCATAGTATAAAAAGTAAGGTGACTAATTTTTAAAAAGTTGCACATGAGGTCAGAGAGATGGTTAATATATAGATAAGTAAGAGAATAAGAGGAGTTAGAAAGTAAGGAGATTAATTTAAAGAAAGATGCACATGGGTCAGAGAGATGGCAGTGGCGTTCCTAGGGGGGCTGACACCTGGGGCGGATCGCCGATGCGTCTCGCCCCCCGGGTGCAGCGCCCCCCCGGCAAAAGGACACCCCCCCTGGTGAAGGAAACCCCCCCCGGGTGCACGCTGCTGGGGGGGGCGTGCCGCGCGCCTGTCCGCTTCGGTTGTTTATATGCTCCCTCTGCCCCGGAACAGGAAGTAACCTGGGGCAGAGGGAGCACAGAACGAACGTAGCGGACAGGCGCGCGGCACCCCCCCAGCGGTGTGCACCTGGGGCGGACCGCACCCACCGCCCCCCCCCCCCAGAAACTCCACTGAGAGATGGTTAAATATTATCTCAGCTAGGGTAGGAGCTGATAAATGTGGAGGGGCATAATCGAACGTAAACGTCTATCTCCATGGGCGTTTATCTCCAAGAACGGGTTCGTGAAGGGGCGGACCGAACCGTATTTTGGGGAAAAATAGACGTCCATGTTTTATTCGACAATTTGTGAGCTGGGCATTTTTGTTTTTCAGCGATAATGGAAAATGAAAGCGCCCAGCTCAAAAACGAATAAATCCAAGGCATTTGTTCGTGGGAGGGGCCAGGAGTCGTAGTGCACTGGTCCCCCTCACATGCCAGGACACCAACCGGGCACCCTAGGGGGCACTTTAAAAAAAAAAAAAAAAAAAAGGTAAAAGAGCTCCCAGGTGCATAGCACCCTTCCCTTGTGTGTTGAGCCCCCCAAATCCCCCTCAAAACCCACCACCCACAAGTCTACACCATTACTATAGCCCTAAGGGGTGAAGGGGGGCACCTACATGTGGGTACAGTGGGTTTGGGGGCGGTGTGGAGGGCTCCCATTTACCAGCACAAGTGTAACAGGTGGGGGGGGGGATGGGCCTGGGTCTACTTGCCTGACGTCCACTGCACCCCCTAATAACTGCTCCAGTGACCTGCATACTGCTGCCAGGGAGGTGGGTATGACATTTGAGGGTGAACATAAAAAGTTGTGAAACGGCATATTTTTGTGGTGGGAGGGGGTTTGTGACCACTGGGGGAGTCAGGGGAGGTCATCCCCGACTCCCTCCAGTGGTCATCTGGTCATTTAGGGCACTTTTTGGGGCCCTATTCGTGGAAAAACAGGGTCCAGGAAAAGTGCCCTAAATTCTCGCTAAAAACACATATTTTTTTCCATTATCGGCGAAAGGCGCCTATCTCTGATTGGCCGATAACCACGCCCCAGTTCCGCCTTCACCACGCCTTTGACACGCCCCCATCAACTTTGTCCGCATCCGCGACGGAGTGCAGTTGAAAACGTCCAAATTCGGCTTTCGATTATACCGCTTTATTCGTTTTTGTGAGATAAACGTCTATCTCCCGATTTGGGTCGCAATATAGGCGTTTTTCTTTTTCAATTATAAGCTGGATAGTGCTTCTGTCCATAGGCTTACGGTAAGCTTTTGTAAAAAACAAAACAAAAAAAAACTGTTCATCACTATAATATATTTGAATATCCAAAAATTCCACCAGATTGCCTCCTACTATGGATATAAATTTGATGTTGGGATCACATAATAATAATTTATCCAAATATTAAAAACATTCCTTTTAAAGATTCCTCCTTCTCCATCCAAACAAGAAAAACATTGTCAACGAATTTTTTCCATAAAATAATAGAGCCTTGGAATCTAGAATGGTAAGCATATTTATTCTCAAAGTCGGCCATGTATAAATAGGCCGCAGTTGATGCCACTGTAGCCCCCATGGCCACTCCCTTGACCTGTAAAAAATGTTTATCCTGAAATAATTCTTAGTTATGACTAACTGTGCCATATCATTCAACAACTTTCTATGGCCCACTGATGTTTGTAACCCCTCAATTTTAGAAGCTATTAATTTTAAAGCCACTGTTTGTGGGACATTAGTATACAGGGCCACTATAATAGTCTGGGTACAAGGGAGTCTCGGTTGTTCTAATTCCAATATTCAGTGTGAGGAATCAGTGATCCAAGTATGGTGAAAGGGGCTCAAATAAAGAGCCCCTACCAGTCACTCACGTTTTCAGGACATCCCCAATGAATATTGGAATTATTGGAACAGCAATCTTGACGGGTACAATTGTTTAATTAAATCATTTTGGTCTTTGCTGGGATATATTTGATTCAAGATTAAACAGAACAGATTTGGACAACAAGGAGAATGATTTATTGAGAAACTCTTACAGCAAGATGTAGACTATATATGTATGGACATTTTGCAGTTTGCAGGGGTTTTTTTTGCTAATCTTCAGGAGTTTAAAGGACATTTTCCAGTTCCATCAGGAACAATTGAACACAGGGGATTATTTTGCAACCCTCAGAGATATGACATAATATTGGGAAGCTCCATGGAGCCGATACACAATGATACGTTTTTCCATTTTATTATCTCTCTATATAAAACGCACCTCCAACATTCTATGAAGCCTCCATAACTCCCAACGTTCTAAATGCATGGTGGTGAAACCCACATCTCCTGAATTGACATCACCTACTTCCGGGTTCGTCACAAGCAGAAGTGACCAACCACACGAGGTTTCTGGGCTTCAGAATGTTGCAGGTGCATTCTATTAAACTAGTAAAAAAGGCCCGTTTCTGACACAAATGAAACGGGCGCCAGCAAGGTTTTCCTCGGAGTGTGTATGTTTGGGAGAGTGTATGTGAGAGTGACTGTTTGAGAGTCAGAGTGAAAGTGTGAGTGTGTGAGAGAGAGAGTGAGTCTCTCCCTGAGCCCTGCCCTCCCAATCCATGGCCATCCATGTTTCTCTGTCACCTGCCCCCTCCATTCATCCCTATCCTGCATTTCCCCTCTCTGCCTGAGGCCTGCCCTGCAATCCATATCCATCCATGCCCATCTGTCCCCTCCATTCATCCCTATCCAGCAATTCCCCTCTCCCTGAGTCCTGCCCTTCCAATCCATGCCCATCCATGCTCCTCTGTCACCTGGCCCCTCCATTCATCACTATCCAGCAATTGTCCTCTCTCCCTTAGGCCTGCTCTGCAATCCATATCCATCCATGCCCATCTGTCCCCTCTATTCATCCCTATCCAGCAATTTCCCTCTCTCCCTGAGTCCTGCCCTCCCAATCCATGCCCATCCATGCTCCTCTGTCCCCTGCCCCCTCCATTCATCCATTTCCAGCAATTCCCCTCTCTCCATGGGCACTGCCCCCTCCATTCATCCCTATCCAGCATTTCCCGTCTCTGCCTGAGGCCTGCCCTGCAATCCATATCCATCCATGCCCATCTGTCCCCTCCATTCATCCCTATCCAGCAAGTCCCCTCTCCCTGAGTCCTGCCCTTCCAATCCATGCCCATCCATGCTCCTCTGTCACCTGGCCCCTCCATTCATCCCTATCCAGCAATTGTCCTCTCTGCCTGAGGCCTGCCCTGCAATCCATATCCATCCATGCCCATCTGTCCCCTCTATTCATCCCTATCCAGCAATTTCCCTCTCTCCCTGAGTCCTGCCCTCCCAATCCATGCCCATCCATGCTCCTCTGTCCCTTGCCCCCTCCATTCATCCCTTTTCAGCAATTTCCCTCTTTCCCTGAGCCCTGCCCTCCCAATCCATGCTCCTCTGTCCCCTGCTGCCTCCATTCATCCTTTTCCAGCAAGTCCCCTCTCTCCCTTCCATGGCCCCCCCTCGCATCCATGCTCCTCTCTCTCCCATGTCCCAGCCTGGCCCGCCCTCTTCTCCCCCCCCCCTTCGCATCCATGCCCCCCCCCCCCTTCGCATCCATGCATCCCTTTTTTGTTTTTTTTATTCTTTTTAACTTTACCTCCGTGGCGTTTCCGGCAGCGAAGCGTCAGGGAAGGAGGCGGCGCTCCCAACGTCTAGCTTTCCCTTCGCTGTGTTCCGCCTTCAAAAAAAGGCTAGACGTCGGGAGCGCCGCCTCCTTCCCTGACGCTTCGCTTCCGGATTTGTTTGTTTAGACGCGAGGGCGGGGCAGAGACGGCTGGGTGGCTTCACACCACAAACGCCACGAACCCTACAGCCAGGGAGTGACGTCAGATGGCTTCAGAACGTTGTCCTCATTAGAACGTTCACGGTGCGTTTTATTATATTAGATAGGATTGGTCAGTTCCTTGAAGCACAGCCAGAGCTCAGTGTCCTGCACAGTAACACTCAGACACCAGAGAGAGAGAAGGGGGGAGGGGGCTGAAACAAGAGAGAGGGAGAAAGGGAGGGGGGGCCTGACACCAGAGAGGGGGGGGGGGAGAGTTATCTCTGTCACACATACACTCTCTCTCTCACAGTCAATGTCTTTCTCTCACTCTCACACACTCTATGTCTCACACTGTATCACATTCACTCTCTATGTGTCACACAGTCACTCACACACTCTCTTGGTCTCATACACTCAGTCTCACAGAGTCTGTGTCTCACACACACTCTCTCTCTCGCACACACTGTATCTGTGTGAAACACACTCTTTCTCACACTGTGTCTCACATACGCACTTGCACACACTCTCATTCTCACGCACACACTCTCATTCTCACACACACACTGTCTCTCTCACAGACACACTCGCATATTCACTCTCTCTCACACACAGTCACTCTCACATACACTCTCTCAAACATACACAATCCAAGGAAAACCTTGCTAGCGCCCATTTCATTTGTGTCAGAAACGGGCCTTTTTTACTAGTATTTGAATAATTTTGAGAACAAAGTATTAGGCCCAGGTGCAATGATTGTCATCGTTTACCATGTTATCTCTGAGGGAGAATGTGGGGATGAACTGAGCACCAGCACTATTAAATAAAAATATTTTTAGTTATAGAATGCATTTATATTGTGTAGATACAGAGTTTCTAGATATTATTAATATTGAATTTAGTTCAGATAATCAAATTATAATTGGTTTGATACATATTCATTGTGGAAATCCTGGCTTGTGTGACAGGCCTCTGGTGGCCACGGGCCCGCTCCACACAATTTTCTCTCACTCGGGGTTCTGTCTGGAATCTATTAATCAATAGCTCCAAGGACTCCTGTAATATTAACTAGAACCAGTCCTCAATGTGTAGCCCTTAGCATTCAAAGGCCCACTCCTCCTGATCTCTGTGAACACTGCCTAGGTATCTACAGCTAATACCTCTACAGCTACCGTAACAGCTTAAATCAGCAGCCCTCCACCAATAGGCATTCAAGCTTTGCCTCTATGAAAAAGAGCTCCAAGGAAACTCTTATGTGTTGATGCCCCCTTGTGGTGTTTATCTTGTATCATTGACTCACTACCTAGGTTCACAAAAGCTTTACCTCTAAAAAAAAACTCAAAGACAATTCTATACAGTTTTCTGTAGTCTGTGTCTCAACCTTTGGGCTCCTCTTTACCTTTAGGGTGACCTCCCTCCACACCCTGCTTCTTAGGGTACGCTCTCTCTCTTCCCACTGGTAAGCAATGCCTCTGTGTCTCTTTCCTTATTCAGGTTTGTTTGATGGGGAAAACATTCCTATTTAGAGAGTTCTGGAGTATATGCAAATTAGACACATTATCATACTCAGCCCCATGCACAATGCTTTACCAACAACTTTGGATACATGCCAATATAAAGTCTTTCACACCCTCTTTTCCAGGTCTCTCACAGTCAGTGGTTGGACTGAGCCCCTCTTCATAGTGCACAGGGGTCTCAGTCTAACAGCCTCCTCCCCTGGACATGACTTTTAATTATCACCCTGATTTTACAGTCCTGTCCTCCACCCCAAGGCTGTTAGTCCAGTTTAACTAGCATTCAGTTCCATCAGGCCCAATGTTCTTCACATTTTGGCATCCTTAGCAACATATCAAGGTAAGCACCTTCTTGCTCCTGCTTAATACAGGTGCCTTTTCTTTCTGTGCTGGTTCCCTTCAATTCTGTGGACCCTTAGCCAGATTTCTTCTGCAACTCCTCCTCCTGAAGGTCTCTTTCTGTTCAGGTCCCTCTCCTGTCTGGAGGTGCTCTTTATATAGGGCTGCTAATAATCCTTCTCATCTATTTAGGCCCCTCCCCAGAAAAGTTCAGTACCTTCTTCCAGTGCCTTTTCTTAAAGGGGAAACCTCTGCTATGGGTCATCTCCGGCCCCTATGTTCCTGGCCTTGGCTGGAGCTCCCTCTAATTTTTATTTATTTTTTATTTTTGTTACATTTGTACCCTGCGCTTTCTCACTCATGGCAGGCTCAATGCGGCAGGCAATGTAGGGTTAAGTGACTTGCCCAGAGTCACAAGGAGCTGCCTGTGCCGGGAATTGAACTCAGTTCCCCAGGAACTAGGACCACTCCTTCAGGTCATTACCCTGGTGTCCCATTGGAGTTTTCTCTAGTGACATGACATTTTCCAGTATTTTCTCTAGGAGAGTGCTCTCTGGCGGCCTTCTCAGGGTACGGTAGTCCTGTGTTTATCACACTGGGTTATGACCCTCAAGGACCAAGGTTGCCCACCCCTGCACTAAGACAAAACCAGGCATGGAAGAGTGGCTTAACAGAGCAGGGGTTCTCAGCCCAGTCCTCGGGATACACCTAGCCAGTCAGGTTTTCAGGATATCCACAATATGCATGTGATGGATTTGCATACAATGGAAGTAGGGCATGCAAATCTATCTCATCCATATTCACTGTGAATATCCTGAAACTCTAACTGGCTAAGTGTATCTTGAAGACTGGGTTGAGAACTAGTGGGTTAGAGCAGTGGGTTACAAGTTGTGAAGCTCCCGGCCACTGGGTGATTCTGAAATGCAGCCCTCTGCTGGCAGGGGTCTCACTTGCCAGTCTCCTTGGAGTTCCCTTGGCTCCCAAGCCAAGCTATGTATTGCACTTGGCCAGGCAAACTGCTCAGCCACAGGCAGTTCCCATCAAAGCAGTTCCAAACCAGCAGTAGTAAATCCCGGGTAACTCCAGCAAGCCCAACACAGAAGCAAACAGTTAAAAACAAAGTGGTTTCCTTAACCAGCTGTGTTTTATCCAACCACGTATGTCTGGATATTCAGTGCTGGTGCCTGGACATGGTCCGGCTTTGAATATCTGTGCATAAAGCCGGCAGTGGGGAAAAAAAACGCTGACTGCCACGGTTGAATATCTACTCCTTAAAATATTTGTATTCTGTCAACCCCCCCCCCCCCCCCATGGTTC
Organism: Microcaecilia unicolor; assembly: GCF_901765095.1. Lineage (NCBI taxonomy): Eukaryota > Metazoa > Chordata > Amphibia > Gymnophiona > Siphonopidae > Microcaecilia > Microcaecilia unicolor. Next base: position 93,879,066 of record NC_044041.1, on the reverse strand, counting down.
CACATCGATAACAGATTAGAGAATGACATGGGGATAAAATTTGTCTCTGTCTCCGTCCCATCCCCATGAGCTCTGTCTCCGTCCCCATCCCATCCCCGCAGGCTCTGTCCTCATCTGTATAAGCCTCGAACACTTATGATTTTATATTTAAATCTTTTTATTAAAGTATAAAAAGGAACAAAATTCTGTACAACTGTTGTTTATATATCATAAATAGAAAACAAGGATAACAACGAGCAACTATAATACCCCCCCCCCCCCCGCCATCTTCTATCCTTTCAACCCCAATGATAGCTGACTTTTATTACCCCAAGGAACCCTAATTCACTCTCTTAAAATTTCCAGGGGTACAAAATACAACCTGCTCTGTATGCCTAGTGGGGGAGAAATTTGCCCTTTGAAGCACTGTTCTGATATTTTAATCTGTGGATGAATAATGCGTCATCAACACAACAGGATTCAGTCTTCCACAATCCTTCCCACTAGAAAATGTCCTCTCAGAAGATGTTCTGGTAGCAGGAATGCACAGGATCCCCCATGCAAGTTATGCCAGTTTTGGCCAGCACTTTTGCTTGTTTTTCCAAAAAATCAAAACATCGTTGTCTGCATTAGAGAATGACAAGGGGATGGGGCCAAAGTTTGTCCCCATCCCTGCGGGCTCTGTCTCAATCCCCGCCCCGCCCCCACAAGCTCTGTTCCTATCCCCATCCCCATGTCATTCTCTATAACAGATCATACATGATACCTTCAGAGAAATCCTGTTCCATTTACTAAAGTCTCTGGAGTTAGACATAATGAGATATCATGTGATAGAGCTTGTGATTCTTATGGGAAATAACCACACTGCATCATAAGGTAACTGATGACACTGCTACTTAGGACACTGGATGCCACAGGAATTAATTTCTGGTTAAGAAATGTAACTAATCGGATACTCCATTTTTCCAAACCCCCTCCCCAGCACACACACACTAAGCAGCTGCTCCCCTCTCCCACCATTTCCTGTTTGACTTCTTTGTAAAATGATCAGACACACAACAGGTTATGTTTGTGTTAATAGGGGTTTGCTGTCAAGATTTTTTTTCAGGGATAGAACTGCTGATTGATTGATGGGTAGAGAAAAGGTCAGGCCCCCTACTAATGTTTGGTGAGTGAGACCACCCACATATAGTGATGAGATATGCTTCTACTATTTAGCCACGCCTACTGTTCTGAATCTTGGGTTAGTCAGGGTCTTGTGTAGGGCAACCAAGAATTCCAAGACTTGAGGGACACACTGATCGTCTTATTCCGTTACAATGCATAAGGATGTTGTGCGGCTTTTGATAAAAATCACAGTTGTGAATCCTTGCATGCCATTGGGTAAACTCAGAAAGGATTAACCTGTCCCTTTTGACACAGATTTTTCATGTCTGAAGTGGAATACATACCAGGACATTAAATCAAGCACCATGGGCCCCTTTAAAACTCATTCTAGGGAGTGGTGGATCAGCATGGAGGTTTTAATGATGAATAGCTTAGTGGGTGGAATGAAAGGGTAGAACCACAAGATCTTCCCAATTCCAAGACATTCAGGCCAGCCAGTGGGAGATGGTTCCAAAAGTGGCTGAGCTGATATGATATAATCTGTGTCTACTCATTGAACAGCTTTTCTTTCCATTCCTGCTGGCTTGGGTGCAGTTAGGGAACTATCTTCTGAATAAAGGTAAGGCGACTTCAGTATTACCATAGCGTTTGAGGGAACTCATCCAATAGTGGACCAGGATTGAAAAGGTGTACCTAGACTCACTCAGCAACTGCTGGAGCTCCACAGATTGGGTTCCTGGAGTTCTGTCAGCTACCTTGGTTTCCATGGGAATAAATACATTAATATGTATAACAAATACCTTCACGACAGCTTCCGTCCATGGAAGATTTATTGCCCAGAATAGCAACATCTCCCTCTAATGTGCTGTTGGTGTAGGCAGGTGATCGTGGAAGTTGTGTCTCCTCCCTCCCCTCCCCCCCCCCCCCCCCCCCCACCAACCCTAGATCTTGCCCTGGGGTGAACTAACAACCTAAAGATTGGCTGCTGGTTTTGCATCTATGGACTTGTAGATTTCCTCTAAGACAAGTTGGACTACAATCCTATAGAAATTACCAGGTTAATACAATCACCTTCCTTAATTGCTAGAACACTTAAAGTCACCACTGGGAGCCATCTGATAACCCCCATATTGGCTGCTGTATTAATGAACTCTTTACTAAACCGATCTTCCCTCAGCAGGATGATTCTTCAGTGGATCTGGATGAAAGCACTGTGGATCTGATAAGCAGCAGTGAGGACATCACTTCCCTTGACCCCCTTCTGCAGGGAAGCGAGTATTATAAAGACTTGGGCCTTCTAAATGTACCTCAAACCATCACATCGCAAGGGATGACTACAGGGCTCTCCTCAGGCTTCAGTTCATCAGTGGATGAGCACAATGCGAGCTTAGAAAAGAAGGGGGTTGATTTAACCTACCGCTCAGTTTTCAGTTGTCCAGAGAATTATGGGAAAGATAGCTGTCCTTTACTGTCCCCCTGTCGTACTGTGCCCCAGGATAATGGCAGCAACAACGCAGGTCTGCCTAGCCCAGGAAAGCAAGAAGAAATAGACAAAGACCAGGAGATGTTTCCCATCCTGGTGAGATCTATGTATCCAAGGAGATACAGCTGGGAGAGTGCAATGTCCCCTACGGAGAACATACGTCGGTAAGTACCTGTGTGGCAGTAGCAATCAAGAAAGCAAATAAAATGTTAAGTAAAAATAGAAAATAAAACAGGAAATAATATAATGCCTCTGTACTGAGCTGTGGTCTGACCGTATCATAATCATTATGTGCCATTTTGGTCAATCCAACTTAAAAAAAAAAAAGACAAAAAAGCTGTGAAAGATAAAGAGTGAGGCCGCAAAATGATAAAGGGAATAGAATGGTCCCCTATGAAAAAAGTCTAAACAGATTCAGACTGAGGAAGAGAGAGCTGGGAAGGGGTAAAGCAGAGGTTTATAAAATCAGATGGAATGGTCCCCTGAGAGAAAGCTGGGAAGTTTTATGAAGTCAGGAGTGGGATGGAATGGCACCTTTCAAATGCTACTAGAAGGGAGAGGGGGACTGGACCATACCATACCATCAGGGATCTTATATTCCGCATTATTTCACAGGATTCTACCTGGATAATAAAAGAATAAACCTAAACAGTAGAGGGAAATTACAAAATATAGTAATACACCATTAATAAAACATACTTAACGTCATTTAGAATAGAGATATGTTTCGAGAAATTTCTGAAATAGGAAATAGATAGGTAATACTCTAACCTGCCAAGGGAAACTATTCCATAATCTAGCTCACTGAAAGGGAAAAGACAGTTCAACCTGTTTCTTGTATTCGATTCCTTTAAGGGAAGGGAAACTGAGTTTCATTTTGTGAATCCTGTGTACTATTAACTGATTACTAGAGAAGTGTAATATCTTAGTAACACCTTCAGAATTCAATCCGTAAAATGATTTAAAAATCAAACAGCCTATTTTAAAAGCTATTCATGCATTAACTGGAAGCCAACGTAAAGAACCTAACAAGGGGTGTAATTCTGTCAAATCTACCCAGACTAAAAATGAGCCTAGCTGCCATATTCTGCAAAAGCTGCAGCTTTCTCTGCAACTTTGATGACAGAGTACAGTACAAAGAATTGCAATAATCCATCTGAGGAAGGAGTATAGATTGTGTAATAATTTTAAAGCTTTCCTTATTCAAGGATGGTCTGATAGCTCTGGGGCAGTTTTAAAAAGAACTTTGTAGTAAGGTGGTTAATTTTGGATTCAAAAGTCAATTTAGAATCTAAAATAGCCCCCAAACTCTTGCTTCTTTTTCAAAATGTAATATTTCTCCTGTGTCCAAAATTAATTCTCAGGTTGGCAACGAGTCAAAATTACCAAACCATAAAATTTTAGTCTTCATTTGGTCTTCATGAAACTAACAGCTAGCAGATTTAAAACAAATTGGAAAAAGTATTTTTTTCCACTCAATGTCATGTCCCCTACCTCAACGCAAGCGGCGTCCTCAGGCTATGCGGGGTCCCGTCGACACGCACACTTGACTGGCACTGCCTGAGCTATGTGTGTGTAGTCCTTCTCTGGGTTTGTTCAGAGAGCGGTGGTTGCAGGCTCCTTAATTGCTTTGCTTTCATGCACCTGTTTCTGTTCTCTCTCTGCCTGGCTTCCAGGCTCCTTGATTGCTTTGCTTCCATCTACCTGGGTATGCTCTCCCTCTGCCTGGTTCCCTTGCTTCTCTCCTATTGGTCTTCTGGTTCCTCCTTCCCCTGCTCTTGTCCTATGGCTGTGCCTCTTCTCCCTGCTGGTCCCTGCTGATGTCAGACGCCAGCACTTTATCAGCTGAGTTCTCCCTGGACTCGATGCTTCAGCTTCTACTTTGGTAGGTGTTACTTGCTCAGTAGTGTGCTTCTCCTCTACTTTGTTCTTCGTTGCTGACTTTGCCTATACCTGGATTACTCTCGTGTCTGCTGCCTGCCTACTGACCCTGCCTGTACCTGGATTACTCTCGTGTGTGCTGCCTGCCTACTGACTCTGCCTGTACCTGGATTACTCTCTTGCCGGCTGCCTGCCTATTGACTCTGCCTGTACCTGAATTACTCTCTTGACCTGCTGCCTGCCTTCTGACTTTGCCTGTACCTGGATTACTCTTTTGCCTGCTGCCTGTCTGGCCGTCATGTTCATCACCCCGCTTCCTGCTCCATCTCGTAAGCCCTGCAGGCCGCCCGCACCTAGGGACTCAACCTCTGGGGATTGGCTGTCAGCGCAGGTGAAATCTGGGGTTTTCCAGCCGCCAAGCAGAACCTGGTCTGAGTACTAGGCTCGGCAGTGCTCTACTTGGTACAAGAACTCACAAGTCTGACACTCGATGAACAATCAAGCTGTGGAATTTATTTCCAGAAGATGGTCAGTGCATCCAGAAAAGGGATTTGGACAAGTTCCTAGAGGAAAAGTCCATAAATAATTATTATGCAGGTAGACTTGGAAAGCCAACCCTTATCCCTAGGCGTAGGAGCCAACTTTTCAAAATTATTGGGGGTGCTAAACCAAGTGGAAATAACCACTCCCTGGACACATACAAGGAATTTTCTCAATATTGGAGGTGCTCGTGCTCAAGCACCCACAGAGCCGGCTCCTATGTCCCTAGGTGTGAGCTGCAAGGAACAAATATTTGGGGTCTGCCATCATTTCCTAGTAACAACAAGGGCCACTGTGAAAGACAAGATGCTGGACTCAGTGGTCTGATCCTTTATGACACATGTTCTTAGGTCTATGAAGGCTTATAAGTAATGGCATCTAGTTAGATTAAACTGTGAAAATAAGTCAAACAGCTGGATCCATATGGCAGGCTGCATAGATCATTTGTTTGGATCTTTATGTGGTGATGATGGTGGGGAGTGTGGCACATTAGGAAAGAGGGATTAAATGTGGGGTGGTGGGACTACGGCACAGAGTGAGACAGGAGAGCTGACTGTGAGACATGTGGATAAGTTGTTAAACAAAAATAAAATATAGTCAAACTACGAGGTAAGACAAGATATTAATAATTATCACCAAGGTGTGGAAATGTTCCCTGTGGAAACAGCTGGATAGTTCTCTCTTCCAAGAACATCGTAAACTGTATATTAGAAAAAAAAATCCTGCAGTCTCTTTTGGCAGCCAGAAGAGATGAGTGATTAGCCTGTGTGACTTAGGCTGTACTATGTCTTCCAAATTGCTGCACGGACCTGCCAGCAAGACCAGAACTTCAGATCCAAAAGGCCAGCTTTCCTCTCTCCCTCCTTATAGGGTGTCCGCTGAGATGATGAAAGGCCGGCTAGGATTCTGGCTCATCCTCAGCAGGCAGCGGCTTCACTTCTCTGAGCTATTAATAATTCTGCCTTTATGCTGAGGATTCTTATTAGTTTGTGTGGAGTATGGGGCATGAAGACAGGCAGAATAAAACCCAGGTCAGGGTGCCAGAACCGGACTAATGCTGGATAACAGTGGATATAGGCAGCTATAAGGGATGGGAGAACCTAGGAGGCTCTGAATGGTGTGATTACCATTTTTTAATGAAATGTTCCTGATTGACAGCTCTAAAAAAAACTCAAACATTCTGGACTTTGGGGTTGATATTCAAAGCAATTTAAGTGGCCAGAAACAGTGGAGTGGAGGCCAACTGAATATCGGTTAGGTTCAGTATCAAAACCAACCTGAAAGCCATTATTCAGTCTTGTTTTGATTTCGGCTGAATATGCCTGTGTCTTTTCAGCTGAAACCAAAACTTAATGCTGTGTCCCCTGCTCATTCCCTAGAACAGGGCCAGCCCCTGCTCCCTCTATCCCCCTCTCCAAACAGAAATAGCCCCTCTCTCTCTTCCTCCCAAACAGAGGTAGCCCCCCCGGTCTTCCTTACTGGTGGTCCAGTGGCATAGTTGGGGCAGGAGTGATCCCTAGTCGTTCCTGCCCATGCCAGCTCTGCTGTCAAAATGGCTGCTATGACCTCCAGTGGCAGTCTTGCAAAACTGCCACTAGAGGTCACAGCAGCCATTTTGAGATTAGAGCCGCCATGGGCAGGAGCAATCCCCAGTCACATGAAGAGTCCTAGGAGTAGTCCAATGGTTAATGCAGTGGCCTGAGAACTTGGGGGACTGAGTTGAATTCCCACTGCAGCTCCTTGTGAACCTGGGCAAGTCACTTAACCCTCTATCACCCCACATACAAAATTTAAATTATGAGCCCACTAGGAAGCACCTGCATATACTATATATAAAGCACTTTGGTTGTATCACAGAACAGTGGCATATCAAATTCACGACCCTATATCTCTTTACTACCACTGGATTGAAAGATAGATCCGGGGGAAGGAGGGCTATGTGTGGAAGAGAGGCACTGGTAGGGGGGTCCAGGAGGGGGCCACTCCCATTCATGAGCCAAGACTGAAACTCTGTAGGGGCTGTAGTGGCTAGTTTCAGGTTTGGCTTCAGTTTGGGCTAAAACTGAGCAACGTATTTTGGTCGCAGATTTGGTTTGGCTGAAACAGAAAAAAGTGGTTTTGGTCACCCTCTACCCCTGACCTTTCTAGCCCTCTGTATCCCTCCAAGCTCTGTATCCATATGTCCATCCCCTGAGCCCTCCAGCCCTAGAGGTAATATATTCTGTATCCTTGAATCCATCCCCTGAGCACTCCAGTCTAGAGTTGACAGGTTCTTTATCTTTGTGTCCATTCTTGTACCCCTGTGCCTATTCCTCAGGGGTCCTGAGCCTTCTAATATTAGAGGTGACAGTCTCTTTATTCCTGTGCCTATCCCCTGTGTCCTCCAGTCCTAGAGATGTTACTGTATCCCTTTGTCCAATCAGAAGTCCTCTAGTCCTAAAGGTGATAGGCTCAGCACCCCACACCCCCACACCGATCTCCTGAGCCCTGCATTCCTAGGAGATGAATTGCTCTATATTACTGTATTAATCCTGTGAGAAGGTCCTGAAGGTGGCAAAGAGGCATATTTTCAAAGCACTTTGGGAGGCTAAGTTCCATAGGTTTCTATGGAACTTTGGGAGGCTAAGTGCTTTGAAAATGAGGGAGACCTAGACAAATTGGCAATCTTGTGTCTCTGGGGACTGAGCAGGTTTGGGAACAAATTCACGAGCCATGTCCTCCATCCATGAGATGGCCACCTGTACGATAGTGTAAAGCACTTGGTTATTCTGATTAAATAGAAAGGGGCTGCATAAATTCATTTCTCACTCTGCTTGCCTTTTAATCCCTTTCCTAAGGTTAAGCCTGGATGCCTCAGAGATGGACAGTGACGGGGAGGATGGCAGTGAGCGGCCACCTGGTCTTTGCCCCACTCAGTCTCTGAATTTGCCAAAAGGTGCATTTGAAGCCTGGAAAGAGTGTGAAAGAACCCGGAGTGTGGAAATAGCTACCATTAGTACTGATCTGCATCAAGTAGACGCTGGTGGTGACCGGGAGAATAAGGTAACACCATCGATGGTCCAGTGACATCTTGCAATAATAATCCCAGTTAACAGAGTCACCAATTATAAAGATAGGGGCCAATAGTCAGACCATGAGAGTTAGACTGGCTAACTCCCGTGGTTGGTGCTAAGCCTGTATATTCAATGTTGGGCTGTTTCCGGTGATCGGCATTGATTTGGTTTATTTTTTTTGCTGGTTTAAAGATAACTGGCTAAGTCGGTATTCAGAAATAGCCAGTTACCTTTAAACTGGCCAAAGATATACTAGGGGGGGCCCTTTTACTAAGCCGCATAGGTACGCGCACCCACCACTTGTCAATTTTGAGTTACCGCCCAGCTACCGCATGGCCCTTGCGGTAATTTCATTTTTGACGCGCGTCTGCTACGCACGCTGGAAAATATTTTTATTTTCTGGTGCACGGGCGGTAATCGGCATTTTACACAGATAGACCATTACCGCCCGGTTACCGCGTGAGACCTTACCGCTAGGTCAATGGCTGGCGGTAAGGTCTCAGACCCAAAATGGACGTGCAGCAATTTTCATTTTGCTGCACGTCCATTTTTGGCAAAAATTTTAAAAAGACATTTTTTACAGGTGCACTGAAAAATGATTCTGCGCGCGCCCAAAACATGCGTCTACACTACTGCAGGCCATTTTTCAGTGCGCCTTTGTAAAAGGGCCCCTAGGTTTTCACGCGGCTATTTACCTGCATATATTGCTCTGGAACAAAACTTTTTCCACCGTTTTGGCCAGAAATATGTGTAAGCCCCTTTTTTGGAAGTGCCTAGGCAAACGCCTAGACACTGCCCGAAAGGTGGGAGAAGGGGCACATAAGTTATTTATTTGGTGGGACCAGGGCCGGGGCCAATCTTAAGGCTGGAAGGCTAAGCAAGCAAGGTATCAGACTGTCCATCGACACAAAACTCCAGACCACATCATGAGCTAACTTAAAACTGGAAACTTTACTGTACTGTCATTTGATGAAGCACAGGAATAATGAAAACAAAAGTCAAACCAAACACCAAATTATTTACAGCGAATATCCATTTATCCTGCTCACACTTCTTATATGCTAAGGCTACGTCAGGTAGGCTGATGATATTCAGGGAGTTGACAGCACAGTTCAGTGAGATTTACATTTTAAAACAAGTTGATGACCACATGCATTACTTAAATACCTTTTTGCTGCTGTAGCCTGTTACATAAGTACATAAGTATTGCCATACTGGGACAGACCGAAAGTCCATCAAGCCCAGCATCCTGTTTCCAGCAGTGGCCAATCCAGGTTACAAGTACCTGGCAAGATCCCAAAACAGTAAAATACATTTTATGCTGCTTATCCTAGAAATAAACAGTGGAATTTCCCCAAATCCATTTTAATAATGGCTTATGGACTTTTCTTTTAGGAAGCTATCCAAACTTTTTTTAGACCCCGCTAAGTTAACTGCTTTTACTACATTCTATGGCAACGAATTCTGGAATTTACATGTTGAGTGAAGAAATATTTTCTCAGATTTGCTTTAAATTTACTACTTTGTAGCTTCATTGAGTAACCTCTAGGCCCAGTATTTTTGGAAAGAGTAAACAAGCAATTCACATCTACCCGTTCCACTCCACTCATTATTTTATAGACCTCTATCATATCTCCCCTCAGCCATCTTTTCTCCCTAGCCACTTTAGCTTTTCTTCATAGCGAAGTCATCCCATCCCCTTTATCATTTTTGTTGCCCTTCACTGTACCTTTTCTTATTCCACTTTATCTTTTTTGAGATACAGTGACCAGAATTGCATACAATATTTGAGCTGCAGTCGCACCATGGAGCGATATAAAGGCATTATAACATCCTCATTTATGTTTTCCATTCCTTTCCTAATAATATCTAACATTCTACTTGCTTTCTTAGCTGACGCTGCACACTGAGCAGAGGGTTTCAACAGATCAACGATGACGCATAGATCCTTTTCCTGGTCAGTGACTCCTAATGTGGAACCTTGCATTACGTAGCTATAATTTGAGTTCCTCTTTTCCACATGCATTACTTTGCACTTGCTCACATTAAACGTCATCTGCCATTTGGATGCCCAGTCTCCCAGCCTCATAAGGTCCTCTTGTAATTTTTCACAATCCTCTTGCGATTTAACAACTTTGAATAACTTTGTGTCGTCAGCAAATTTAATTACCTCACTAGTTACTCCCATCTCTAGATCATTTATAAATATGTTAAAAAGCAACGGTCCCAGCACAGACCCCTGGGGAACTCCATTATCTACCCTTCTCCATTGAGAGCACTGACCATTTAACCCTACTCTCTGTTTTCTATCTTTTAACCAGATTTTATCCACAATAGGACACTACCTCCTATCCCATGACTCTCCAATTTCCTCTGGAGTCTTTCATGAGGTACTTTGTCAAACGCCTTTTGAAAATCCAGATACACAATATCAACCAGGGAAAGGAGTAGCCTAGTGGTTAGTGCAGTGGACTTTGATCCTGGGGAACTGAGTTGGATTCCCACTGCAGCTCCTTGTGACTCTGGGCAAGTCACTTAACCCTCCATTGCCCCTGGTATAAAATAAGTACCTGAATATGTAAACCACTTTGAATGCAGTTGCAAAAACCTCAGAAAGGCAGTATATCAAGTCCCATTTCCCTTTCCCCTTTATCCACATGTTTGTTCACCCCTTCAAAGATGTTTTATTATCTTAAACTTCCTCCACTCTGCCACAGATGTAGTGTCCGATAGGTGTATGGGTTGTCTGGGTGGGGAGGCTGAATGTCCAGAGACTCCCCTTACTTCTTCCACAAGAGAGTATGGAGTGGGAAGCAGTGGCGTTCCTAGGGGGGCTGACATCCAGGGCGGATCGCCGATGCGCCCCGCCCCCCCGGGTGCAGCGCCCCCCCCGGATGCAGCGCGACCCCCCTGCGAAAGGACACCCCCCCCCGCGAAAGAACCCCCCGCCTGGGTGCACGCTGCTGGGGGGTGCCGCGCGCGCCTGTCCGTCGTTCATTCCATGCTCCCTCTGCCCCAGAACAGGAAGTAACCTGTTCCGGGGCAGAAGGCGCATGGAACGAACGGCGGACAGGCACGCGCGGCACCCCCCCCAGCGGCGTGCACCCAGGGCAGACCGCCCCCACCGCCCTCCCCCCCCCAGGAACGCCACTGGTGGGAAGGGTCCCCAAACCTCTTCACTATAGCAAGCCAGCACCAGATTTCAGATCCCGTCACTTGCCCCAGTCTCTGAACCCTTGCTCTTTGCAAGTTCTAATCGGCTGGGTATAGACAGGGTCAGCTGCAGGCACTGGCAGGAATGGGGCTGTCACTTGACAGGTATGATCAGTGGCAGGAGAGGTTCCAAAGATAGGCTTTTGGTGGCAAAGTCAGAGTTTAAATCTTCCTTGGGGGAGTATACTACTGCCACTAGCAACACCCATTCAAAAGGTTCAACTCCTCCCCTGCGTCTAGGCTTCCTTTTCAGAAACTGCTCTAATCCACTGGCTGGATCTGGTACCATAAGGTCTGAGTATCCCTGCACTAGAACAGGTGCAGTAAGCACATAGGAAAAAACAGCAGGTCAGAAGTGTAGCCTGGAGACCCAGATGGCTAAAAAATAAAATAAAAATAAAAAAACAACAACAACAAAACACAAGCACCAACCATTTACTCTTATGGGCTGGCAAAAAAGAAGGCTGCCAGCCACCATTTAGATACAGCCACTGATGCACTGTTAGGAACAGCAAAGGGGAAAATACATACAGCTATATATTGTATATTTTCCCTTACTGTTATATACATAAATACATAAGTGCATAAGTATTGCCATACTGGGAAAGACCAAAGGTCCATCAAGCCCAGCATCCTGTTTCCAACAGTGGCCAGTCCAGCGTGGACTTTCTCTGAGCCTTAAGGAAGTACAGTTTTTTTAAAACACTTTTAGAAAGAAACCAAAAACATGCTTATTCCCCATGGGGTAGGTACAGGGATACGTTTGGCTGTGTTTAAGTGGACAAAACTGAAAACTAAATACTGTTTTAACAGTATGTACAAACCACACCGAACAGATATTCATTTGTAAGAGTGGTGCAGAAATTGTATAAGAAATAAATTAGTGTGCCTTCAAAACTGTAGGGTATGCAAAATCAATTTAATACATATTAACCTACAAACTAATGCACATACAATGAATTTGTGAGTGATTAAAAGTTCTAATGCATGTCAAAAGATTTGTATTAAAGAGAAGGTGTGAAACAAACCAAAGATAACTCCTGCAAATCTGGAAAAAGTCGGAAAATCCAATAAGGAGCCAAAACTTTTTTTTTGCTAGTGCCTGTCACTTCAAAGCATTTATTTTTAGTGGCAGTTAAAGGAGGTGATGCCAAGGTATGTGGGAAACAACATGTCACAGTGCTTTGCTCTGTTTTCAACCCTCAGTTAAAGCAGGTACTTTATTTTCCATGTATCAAATCATTTTTAAAGAGAAGCTACTCTGGTATTTTCTTTGTGGAAAAATGCTACAATATATATGTGTACAAAAGTACCCTCAAAACATTTAGCTCGTTTTCTGGTCCTTGTAAGAACCTCTGGCACCAGTTATCCACTGCTAACAAGCAATGCCAGCTGGTGAGATATCCCCTAGAACAGAGATAGGCAACTCCAATCCTCGAGAGCCCCAGGTGTCAGGTTTTCAAGATATCAACAATGAATATGCAAGAAACAGATTTGCAAACCAAGGAGGCAAGACATGCCAATCTATCTCCTGCATATTCATTGTGGATATCCTAAAAACCTGATGCCTGGGAGGGATTCTTGAGGACCAGAGTTGCCTACCCCTGCCCTAGAATCCCAGAGACACCAAGGGTGGCCCATCCCAAAGCTGGAGATTTACCAGTGCAATGCTGGAGATGTAAAACCAATGAGCGAGATTTCTGTCGTGGACCCCTGCATGTCTTAAACCAGCTCTAGCATATGTACATGCCAAAAACTGACATATTCTAATCAATAAATAGAAAATAACATTTGTTTCTGCCTTTGTTGTCTGGTAATTTTACTTTTCTAATTGTGTTGGTCCCTGTCTCTGCTTTCTGCCTCTATCTTCTCTTAACTGTCTTGCCAGGGTCTCTTTGTTCGGCACTTCTTTTCTCTCCATGTCCACCATCCATCTTCTCTCTCTGTATCCCTATCCACCCTACGCGGCATCACCTCTGTGTCCTTGCCCCTATCTTGCCACCATGTTGAGCATCTCCCCTCTCTGTGTCTCTATTCTTGCCCTGTCAAACAGAACTCTTCTGTGTCCCTATGCCTGTTCCCCTCCCCAACATACCAGCATCTCTTCCTCTCCCTCCTGTCCCCCGTCAGGCCAGCATCTCTCCTTCTCTTCTTTTGCACCCCCACTCCCCAGGGGTCCAGCAATTGTTCCTCTCTCTTCCCTCACTCTTGTTCCATCTTCCCTTTGGAGGTCCGGCATCTCTCTTCCTTCTCTCCCCACCATCCTGGCATCTCTTCTTCTCTCCCCCCCCCTCCCTATAACTATCCTGGCATCTCTTCTTCTCTCCCCCCTCCCTCCCCATCACCATCCTGGCATCTCTTCTTCTCTCGCCCCTCCCTCTCCATCACCATCCTGACATCTCTTCTTCTCTCACCACTCCCCCTGACACTCTCTCCCTTTTCTTCCCCTACTCCTGCAGCCTGGCCCAACATCTGACTTTCCTCGCTGAGGCTCCCGAGGTCTGCCAAACTTTCTTGAAGCCGCCACCGGTAGCGCTGAACAGATGCTTCTTCTGGCCAATGCAGGGGCCTTTCTTCTGCCACTCCCGCCTCTTCTGACAGTACTTCTGGTTTCTGGAGGCAGGAGAGTCAGAAGAAAGGCCCCTGCATTAACTGGAAGCAGCATCTCTTCAGTGCTACCAGCGATGACCTTAAGCAAGTTTGGCAGACTGCGGGAGCCTCAACCAGAAAATTGATAGATGCTGGACCAGCCTGCTGGAGTGGGGGCAGGAAAAGCAGAGGCCGACAATGTGTGAGATTCACACACTTATGTGCTTGATCTGGAGGCAGGGTTCAGATGTGGGTATCATATGCCAAATGCGTGTGACTTGTTATATGTAGAATCCCATACTGGAGGGCACACTGCAGAAAGCATAGGGAAAAGGCTTGAGGCAATCCTGAAGAAGGCTTCCAACTGGTGTGGACTCTGTACCAAAAGTTATATGAGTACACTAGAGCAGGGATTCTCAACTCAGGAGACACCTAGCTAGTCAGGATACCTACAATGAATATGCATGAGACAGATTTGCAAACAATGGAGGCAGTGCATGCAAATTTATCTCATGTATATTCATTATGGATATCTTGAAAAAACAGACTGGCTTGATGTGTCCCAAGGACTGGATTGAGAATCTCTGTTCTAGAGCTGTGCTTTTCAACCCTGTCCTAGAGGCACAGCTGGCCAGTGGAGACTTCAGGATTACCACAATGAATATGCATGAGATGGGTTTCTAGTATATGTAAATTTCTCATGCATAGCCATTGTGGTAACCCTGAAAACCCGACTGGAAAAAGTTAAGATGCACTGCTCTAATGGAGAAGAGAGTTAGGGGAAAGGGGATATGATGGAGACATTCAAAAATCTCAGAGGTAGAAATTGATTCCCCACTGGGCTCAAACATCAATCAAGCATCCCAGTGGTGTGTGGGAGAGTAAACCATAACCCCCATAAACCAAAGAGAAGGCAAAAGTGCAAGAGGTCAAACACCTACATAACAGTACTTAAAAGATCACCTCATTGCCACACCAAAACTACCCCCAGACCACCCTTGGGAACTATAGGACTGGTGAATGCCAGATCAGCTGCAAAGAAATCCTCGGTGATCCACGATGCCATAAATTAACAGCATCTTGATATCCTAGAAATAAGTGAAACCTGGCTAGATGAAAGTGGGGGTTTACCACTGGCTGAACTATGCCCAAGAGGTTTCAACATCCAACATCAACCAAGACCAGGAAGACGGGGTGGAGGGGTAGCAGTCTTGGTTCGAGATACAATCAAACTGCGCAGAATATCCATCCCCCAGCTACATGAATCTGAAACTCTTTTAATACAACTTGAAGACGAGAAACCAATCTGGCTGCTCATGGTTTACAGAGCACCTCGTAATAACACATTATCTGTGCAAGAACTCCTAGACTTGATTACTCAAGTGACCCTGAATTACCCTAGGCTGGTGATCATGGGAGACTTCAATCTACACATCACCTTGTATTCATTCGTACCATGTATTTGTTCAGACCGGAATCGGCTAACGCTGTTAAAGGCAATATGTAAGCCACATTGAGCCTGCAAAAAGGTGGGAAAATGTGGGATACAAATGCAACAAATAAATAAATCAAAACCACAGATACCACCACAGCTGCCTTCTTGGACACGATGACAGCACTAGGATTCTCCAACCCACAAAAAGGGTCACATACTAGACTTGGTATTCTACAAAGGGGTGGATATTTTCTGGAATAACAGTATTGAAATAACACCCCTATCATGGTCAGACCATTTTCTAATTAAATTCTCCATAAGTGGACACCTAAAACAAATGGCACCTCCCAGAGTTTGGAAGGAGATCAGAGACAAAAAAAAGCTGACTGCTGAGAATTTCCTAGAGGCTTTGGACTAGCCACATGTGGATGAAAAGACAACAACAGTGTCAGAACAAGTTGACATCTGGAATACACACTTAGCCAAGACCTTAGAGAAAACAGCACCACTAAAAAAGGTCTTATGCCCCGTCTTATGCCCCACTTACAAACGCTCACCTTGGTTTTCTCCAGAACTTCGGATCCTTAAATGCGAAGGATGGAAACTGGAAAGGAGATGGTGCAAATCTCGCCTGGATGAAGACAGACTAAACTGTAGGAAGCACATGGCAAAGTACCAACAAGCATTAACAGCTACCAAAAAACAGTATTTCTCGCAATGCATTGCACAGGCTGCCAATTCAACCGAGCAGTTGTTCAGTATAATAAACAGCCTACTGCAGCCCCCACAACAGAACCAGCCTGCCCAGTCTAAACTGAATTGCAATGATTTTGCTGCATACTTTGCCAACAATATTAAAAGTCTCCACCAGGATTCACTGACAATCTC
Source organism: Microcaecilia unicolor (assembly GCF_901765095.1). NCBI lineage: Eukaryota > Metazoa > Chordata > Amphibia > Gymnophiona > Siphonopidae > Microcaecilia > Microcaecilia unicolor. The sequence goes on along the minus strand of NC_044041.1, from coordinate 93,862,898 downwards.
ACCCAGTCCCCAACCAGTCAACCAGGGGTGCACAAACTCACCGCCCCCCCCCCCCTGACAGAGACAGATGGGACACTTTTAACCCAATGACAGAGGAGAGCCTTGACAAAATCTTAAGAGACCTTCGACCAACTACCTGCTCCCTTGATCCCTGCCCATCAAAAATAGTGCAGCAGGCAAGTATGGGCCTCATAGAAGGCGCTACAAAAATTGTGAACACCTCTCTTTCTAATGGGCAGCTACCAACAGCATTAAAAAGGGCAGTGGTCCACCCTCTGCTAAAGAAAAACAACCTTGATCAGGACAAACTTGAAAATTACAGGCCAGTATCCAACACCCCGTTTCTAGGGAAACTCATAGAACAAACAGTCTGTGTTCAACATATGACTGGTTAGAAAAGAGAAACTGCCTAGATCCATGTCAATCTGGATTCAGACCTGGTTATGGTACAGAAACGGTCCTTGTATTCCTACTAGATGATCTTCACAGAAACCGAGACAAGGGATTCACCTCAATGTTAGTATTGCTTGATTTCTCTGCAGCTTTTGACACCATGGATCATGATATCATGCTTGCACGACTGACAGAAACAGGTATCAATGGAATAGTACTTGCTTGGTTCAGGTCCTACCTATCAGACAGGCAACAATCCATAATGTTTGGCAGCAACATCACCACCATTGACACTGACAAGGATCGATACTGTCACCTATTCTGTTCAATATCTACCTCAAACCACTAGCTGAGCTGATTTGGTCAATGGACACTCAGTTCTACATCTATGCGGATGATGTGCAGCTACTCATACCCATTGAACCTGACTTACCTACAGCCTTGAATAAACTGATTACCTGTCTAACGTCAATTCAAGAATGGGCTAAACACAACAAACTTTCCCTGAACCCAAATAAAACCGAGCTTCTCTGGGTCCAGTCCCTAATACAAGTGGATACATACCTGACATCAAAATCCCTTTTGGGAAGTATGAACTTCCCCTCAAAACACAAGTCAGAAACCTTGGAATACAAAAGAAATGGCCCTGAGTACCTGAAAAATAGGATGATCTCCACATACCGCCAAGGACACTAAGGTCCTCCCAAGGACTTTCAGTAACCACACCCTCTCCAAAAGACATTACACAATGTGATACCCGCAAGCGAGCCTTCTCTGGAGTAGTCCCCACACTCTGGAATGCACTGCCTGAAAGGCTGCGCTTAACACAAGACTATCTCTACTTCAGGAAGCAGGTGAAAGCTTTGCTCTTCAACCAGGCCTTTACTGGAAGAAGTAACTAACTCGTTAGTCTCACTCACACACACAAGGAGTACTCAGGCTACATATACTGCAGCAGGACATGTTTATCCACTCCTACTCTAACTGAGATAACATTTAACCATTTCTCTGACCTCATGTGCAACTTTCTTTAAATCAATCACCTTACTTTCTAACTCTTCCTACTTTCTTACCCATCTATAAGTTACAACTTTGCCTTACCCTTCACTACCAATTATAATGTTCTATTACGTATTGTGTAGTCATTGCAAGTAGTATACCATGCCATACTTTGTATCGTTTTTGAATATTTTTACTGCTGTAATTGTCTATTGCTCATGCTTGATCTATTCTTACTGTACACCGCCTTGAGTGAATTCCTTCAAAAAGGCGGTAAATAAATCCTAATAAATAAAATAATAATAATAATATATACACGTCTAATCTAAGAGTAAGTAGGAGACGGTGGAATCGGATCAGATAGATCTGATTCCCATTCAAATGGAATCTTCTAATAAACAACCAAACCAGCTCACTATGGACAGATTAGAGCAGGTTGCTTTTAAAATGCTTTTTTAATCTTTTTGACTCACGGGAGATTCCCACATCTGTTTGGGGCATGGCTGGAGAGCATGTTTAAATGCTGTAAATGAGTTTGGACCTGCAACAGTCCATGCAAACATGACTCGGCCTAGATTTGAAAATGCTAATATACTGCTAAATATGTCCATTTTCAAACTACGTGCATCGCTGTAAAGTTCACAGCATTTTTAACAGATGAAGTTTGCACCAGTTTTCATCGTGAATGTCCACAGATTCTATTCTATTCTCAGCATTTCTAGCCCACCTTATCCCAAATGGTCCAAGGTAGATTATAGAGAGAGACCAGACGATAACTAGGAAATTGCAGTTAAATTACATTTTTAATATACAAATTAGGTCAACATTATTTAAACATTTTTCCAAATTAAATACTTTTGAAAAAGAAAAGCCTTTAATTGTCTACAAAAAAGAAAACTAATTAGATTGCTGTTTAATATGACAGATGCTCTCTTTTTGAAAATTACTGAAGAGAAAAGTGCCTGCAGACATTTGCAATGTCCTTGTCTGTTTATTTATTTACATATTTTGTGCATGTACTTTTTCTGAGTAAAAATAGGATGCCTGTTTTGAAAATTAAGAAATGTGTGTCTTTCCAACTCCAGTGACGCCATATACAGGGTGGGAAACTTTCAGAAAGGCTATTTCCAAGGGTAAAGCATTGACTGTGAATTGCTGTTTTGTATGGGGGGGGGGGGGTTCCTGCTGAAAGAGTTGATGAACCTAGAAAGATACAGGGACGATCAGATTGCGTAATGTGTATTTCTATGTGTGTGTTTGTATGCATGAGTTGATAGTCCATAGATGTTAAAAATACCAAAGTTTCTTTTATGGGTTTTTGTTTCTGTTCCCTCTTGGATTTTTCTTTTGCCGTGGTTAGGAGTGTGATAGCAGTGGGAAACGACTGCGATCCAAATCGGTCCCCTCGACACTGAATAAGATTTCCACAGGTGAAGTCTCCCATTCGCTGGCCTCCTCCTGCCCTGTGGCTGAAGGTGCGTGTTTTTGTAATTTTAAGCCACAGCTCTGTCAATAAATTTTGTAAATATTCACCAGTAGGCTGACCACCTAACTTTAAATGGATAAGGAAATCAGCTTAAAGTTACTTAGCTTTTCAATGATGTAAAACATACAAGCTGGTGTCAAATATCCACCTATAACACCATGTGGATCTCATGTCCATTTACCATTATATCTGACTAGTGGAGCCAAGCCCGTTCGTCAACAATGAAACGGGCCCTAGGAAGGCTCTCGAGTAAGCGTTTTTTTCTCTTTCCCCTGTCCTCCCCTCCATGTCCAGCGACTCTTCTCTCCCCTCCCATCCCAGCCCATGCCCTCCATGTCTAGCGATTCTCCTCTTCCCTGCCCTCCCATCCGTGTCCCATGATTCTCTCCTCTCCTCCCATCCATGTCCATCGATTGCCCTGCCCTGCCCTCCCCTTAATGTCCCGTGATTCTCTTCTCCCCTCCATGTCCAGCGATTTGTACCTCAACGTTCTCTGGCTGGCTGGCTTCCATTCCGTTCGTAACATCCTGACGTCCAGCATTCCCTTCCCTCTCACTGTTCCACTCTCCTCTGACATCATTACGTCTTTACGCAAGGACAGGACAGTGAGAGGGAAGGGAACGCTGGAGGCTTGCTGACGTCAGGAGATGTTATGAGCCCAAACAGCCAGCCAGCCAGAGAACGTTGGAGGTACAAATTATTATATAGGATATGTGTTCAGAACTGGACACATAAGTTATGGGAGGAGGAGTGACCTAATGGTTAGTGCAGTAAGCAAGTTCAATTTACTTGGGCAAGTCACTTAACCCTCCATTGCCTCAGGTGGGACAGGGAAACTAGCTGCATATAATGTGTACAGCACTGCATACCATCTAGTAGTGCTATAGAAATGATTATTAGTAGTAGCCATAACATTTATTTATTTATTTATTTGTTGCATTTGTATCCCACATTTTCCCACCTATCCGCAGGCCCAATGTGGCTTACATAGTGCAGTAGTGGCAGTCGCCAATACCGGCAAGAACAGATACAAAGTGAGGTTAAGACAGGCTAATGATCAGATTTGATAGACATATTGGGGGTCAAGGGGAAGAATAGGTTAGGTTATGCCCAACATAAACATTTATATTGATGTATTGATGTACTGCGGGGTTAGGCATTTAGGTTGAGTCGTTGGAGTATGCCTTTTTGAACAAGTAAGTCTTTGGGAGTTTCCGGAAGATTAGGTGGTCGTATGTTGTTTTCACAGCGGTCGGAAGCGCATTCCATAGTTGTGTGCTAATATAAGAGAAGCTGGATGCATAGGTTGACTTATATTTATGTCCTCTGCAGCTTGGGTAGTGGAGATTTAGGTATGCTCGAGTAGATTTTGTTGTGTTTCTGGTTGGTAGGTCTGTAAGGTCTCTCATGTAAGCCGGGGCATTGCCGTAGATGATCTTGTGAACCAGAGTGCATATTTTGAACGCAATACATTCTTTGATTGGGAGCCAGTGCAGTTTTTCTCGTAAAGGTTTGGCGCTTTCGAATCTTGTTTTTCCGAATATAAGCCTGGCTGCTGTGTTTTGAGCAGTTTGGAGTTTCTTTATGATTTGTTCTTTACATCCCGCATAGATTCCGTTGCAGTAATCTAGATGGCTTAGTACCATGGATTGCACTAAGTTGCGAAGTATTTCCCTTGGTTTCACTCGTTTGAGCTTCCACATTGAGTTAAATATTTTCTTTGTTGTGGCTTTCACTTGGCTCTCCAGTGTAAGATTTCAGTCAATTTTAACTCTGAGAATTTTCAGGCTGTCTGAGATAGGGAGGGTGTGGTCTGGGGTGTTTATGTTGGTGGGTTTGATTGTGTTATAATGGGATGTGAGGATGAGACAGTGTGTCTTTTCAGTGTTGAGTTTTAGTTGAAATGTATTCGCCCAAGAGTTCATGATGTTCAAGCTGAGTTTGATTTCTTCGGTAATTTCCATTATATCATTTTTGTAAGGGATGTACAATGTGACATCGTCCTCATATATGAAAGGGTTAAGGCCTTGATTGGATAGGGACTTGGCTAGTGGGGTCATCATTAGGTTGAATAAGAGCGGTGATAGTGGTGATCCTTGAGGTACCCCGCAGTCTGCTTTCCATGGTGATGAAATGGTCGATTTCGATTTCACTTGATAGGTTCTGGTCGTTAGGAAGCCCTTGATCCAGTTAAGTACACTTCCAATAATCCTGAAATATTCTAGCATGTTTGGTAGTATGTTATGGTTCACCATGTTGAATGTGCTAGACATGTCGAATTGTAGGAGAAGTATGCTATTGCCTATAGCGATTTCTTGTTTGAATTTGGCTAGAAGGGTAATTAGTACTGTTTCAGTGCTGTGGTTGGAACGGAATCCTGATTGAGATTCGTGTAGTATTGAGAAGTTGTTTGTGTAGTCAGTGAGTTGTTTGGTAACCACGCTTTCCATCAGTTTGATTACCAGTGGGATTGAAGCTACTGGGCGGTAGTTGGTGATATCGGCTGTTTTTTTCTTGGTATCTTTCGGTATTGGGGTGAGTAGGATGTTGCCTTTTTCCTTGGGGAAAAGCCCATGTTGAAGCATGTAGTTTAAGTGGGATGTGAGGTCTGCTATGAAGCGGTGGGGAGCAGATTTTAAAAGGTAGCTAGGGCAAGCATCCAGTTTACAGTGTTTTTAGAGAACCTATTAAGTGCTTGATTGACTGTTTTGACAGTAAGGGGGGCGAAGCTTGACCAAAGTCTGTCTGCTGGGTATTCGCCGGGGGTTGGGTCAAGACATTTAGGACTAAATTCTATATATGGTGCCTAAAAAATCAGCACAAAAAAAAAAACAAACACCTAAATTTCAGCACAGTTTCTAGAATATGCCAAGTGCCTGTCCATATGACTACATTTAGTTGCAGGCAGTTAAGCAAAGTAAAATGTCGACACCTAAATTAGGCGCAGACCAGGTATATTCTATAACAACATGCATAGATTTTAGAAACACCCACAACTTGCCCATGCCATGGCCCCTTTTCAACTATGCAACATAGAATTTACACGCATCATGTTACAGAATACGCTTAGGGCCCTGTTTACTAAGCTGCATTATAGGTGTGTTAACATTTTTAACGTGCGTTAACCATGTACACGTGTTAACTGTGTATGCACCTACAATATCCATATAGGCGCCTACATGGTTAGTGCGCACGTTAATTGTAGGCATGTTAAAAATGCTAATGCACCTTAGTAAACAGGGCCCTTAGACTGTTGTGCGCATAAATTCTAATTAATGCCAATTAGTGTCAATAATTGCTTAAGTGGCAATTATCGGCACTGATTGGCTTAACTAATTAAGTTGCATGCTCAAATACAGAATACAACCAAATTTGTGCACACAACTTAAGTCACATTATACGGAATCAGGGGGTCAGTGGTTAAATTTCACCCCTAAAACCACACCTCTTTTTGGCCTTTTAGGGAACTTTTACTAAGCTGTGTAAGACACTAATGCATACCTAACGCAGGATGTGTTAATGACATTTGCATGTGCTAAGCATGCAGTATTTAAATTGTTTGTAATTTTTTTGCACAGGGTGTGTCAGGGGCAAGAATGGGCAGAGAGTGTGGAAGCGGTAATCCAGTTAGCGCATACATATTACCATAGGGTTAACTCAGGAGCCCTTATCACTTCCTAAATAGAAGATGGTGAGGGCTCCCATGTTAATTTTTTTTTTAATGGCCACATGCTACTTTACATAAGTGTTACCATACTGGGACAGACCGAAGTTCCATCAAGCCCAGCATCCTGTTTCCAACAGAGGCCAAAACAGGTTACAAGTACCTGGCAAGATTCCAAAACAGTACAATATATTTTATTCTGCTTATCCTAGAAATAAGCAGTGGATTTTCCCCCTGGTCCATCTTAATAATGGCTTATGGACTTTTCTTTTAGGAAGCTATCCAAACCTTTTTTTTTAAAACCCTGCTAAGCTAACTGCTTTTACCACATTCTCTGGCAATGAATTCCAGAGCTTAATTACACGTTGAGTGAAGAAATATTTTCTCTGATTTGTTTTATTTATATTTATTTATAGCATTTATACCCCGCTCTTTCCCACTTGATAGCAGGTTCAGTGTGGCTTACAGGGTATGGTACAAAGTATCACAGAGATAATACAAAGTATCACAAGGATAACCCAGTTATAGAGATGCGTGGGGGAGAGGATTGGAGTATGGGTGGTGCTATTGGTGTGGATTAGGTTTGAGATTTAAGTTGGGTTGTTGGGGTAGGCTTGTTTGAAGAGGTAAGTTTTCAGCAGCTTTCGGAAGGGTAGATGTTCATTGGTTGTTCGGATGTGTTGGGGTATTGCGTTCCAGAGTTTGCTGCCTATAACGGAGAAGTTGGATGCTTAATAGGTTTTGTATTTTGAGGCCTTTGCAATTGGGAAGATGAAGATTGAGATATGTTTGAGAAGATTTGGACCCGTTCCTGGCTTGTAGGTCTATCAAGTCGGCCATGTAGCTTGGATATTCGCCATGGAGGATCTTGTGGATCATTGTGTGGGCTTTGAAGTTTATGCGTTCCTTGATAGGGAGCCAGTGAAGTTTTTCACGTAGTGGTGTTGCACTTTCAAATCATGATTCGCCAAAAATGTACTACTTTGTAGTTTCATTGCAAGCCCCCTATCTTAGTATTTTTGGAAAGAGTAAACAAGTAATTCACGTCATTTTTTAATAGATCTCTATCATATCTCCCCTCAGTCGTCTTTTCTCCAAGCTGAAGAGCCCTAGCTGCTTCCAAAATCATAAACAACATGAATACAGTGGAATTCTGGGCATCAGCCTTCAAGCTGAAACTAAATAGGGGGAAAAAACACACTGCCTGATACTCTCATCCCCACACAATACTGTCTATTTCACAACCATCCACGTCTTGGGAATGCCCTTCCCCATTTCTGACAAACTGAAAATTCTAGGAATTACCATAGACCGATGCTTATCCTTTCAAAACCAGGCTGCAGCAACTACAAAGAAAATGTTCCACTCAATGTGGAAACTTAAACATACAAAACAGTACCTGCTAAGAGATGTCTTCCGTATTCTGGTCCAAACCATGGTCCTTGCCCATGCGGACTACTGCAATTAAATCTACTCTGGGTGCAAGGACAAATCCTAAAGAGGGTAAGGATCCGCAAGATCCTACCTTACCCTCCACTTCCCTAGATGCCAAGGCCTCAAATAAAAATCAGCATATGCCACCAGTTTCCCATACAGTTCCCAAGCTCTGGAACACACTACCAAAGTCCTAAAATTGATAGACACCTACCTGACCTTCTGAAAACATCTGAAAGCCCATCTATTCAGAAGATTCCTTCCCACTTACCCAACGTAACCAAAGCAGACCAACGGAAATCAATACATATATTTGACAATGACAGAACTAAACTAAACTTCTGGTACTCCAAACGACCCCACACACCTTAACCTTGACTTCCACATGGCAAACCGTTTGCAAGAAACATACAACTGCCAAACCCTAAACGAACGTAAACCTCATTGTTCTATACAAGTTACAACCACTGTTCTACTAAGTTACAACCAATGTATCCGGACGAACGTCAGCCACATTGAACCTACCATTAGGTGGGAAAACATGGGATATAAATGCAGAAATAATAATAATAATAAGTGGTGTCTTGATTTAGGTGTGGTATACAGAATACGCTTAGTTGATTTCCTAGCGTTTAAAACTAAATGTGGTGTAAATCTTGGCACATAGATTTAGGCACAGAGGGCCATATTCTATCACAATGCACGTAAATTTTGGAATGCCCACAAAATGCCCATTTCCCTGCCCATAACCAATGCCCCTTTTTGCCTGCATGCATTAGAAGTTAGGCGCAGTGTGTTACAGAATACGCTTAGTGAGTTGTGCGTGTAAATTCTAATTACTGCCAATTAGTACTCATTATTGCTTAAGTGCTGTTATCAACACTAATTAGCTTATTAAGCCAATTAATTTACACATGTTGTTATAGAATACACCTAGGTGCACTATATAGAATCTGGGGATAATTTACCAAAGTTATGCATTCACCTGGCACTGATTTAACACAACAAAACAGGCTTCGGTGTTTCTAACTGTCAAGATCCTTAGCACCAGGAATCTTTATGGATCTTTGTGACTCATTTTGGAAGGGGAAGTGATTAGATTAGTAGATTTGGGAATAAAGTAGAGGGGGCCCACCTGGATGTCAATAAATCCTTTGACACTGTTTTCTCATGGACTGGTGCACAAGAGTGACGTGCCAGAACTTTTCTGGGGGTGTCTGGTGAGACCTCTTGAATACTGCCTTCAGTTCTAGAAACCATATCTCCAAAAGGACATTAACAAGGTAGAGGCAGTTCAAATGTTCCCCCCCCCCCCCCCACCCCGACCTGTAGTATAAACCACAGACTCAGGAAAAGGTCACCCCTCACTACAGTTCTAGTAGTGACACCATGGCTGAAGATCAAATGTGATGGAAAGAGGGAGGGAGGGAGAAAACTGCAGATGAAGTACAATCTGTGGCAGCCCAGCAGCAGGCAGGCACAAAGGCGCAGATTGGGTGGAGTGGACCAGGGGCTTCTAATCTGCTGACATCCTCTGTGTTTGCATGTTTTCACACTCACGTCAGTGCCTGTTAAGTTTGTTTTATCAAATTATATATTGATTTTTTTCAGAGCACAGCATGCTGGCGTGTCTCATTTTTGTACCCAGACTAGTATTACATAACATCAAGACAGGACCAAACAGAAAGATATTTGTATGTTGGTTTTAACGGCTGTCCTTCCGAAGTACCTTTTATTTATTTATTTATTTTTCAACAGGTATAGAGCCTCCTGCACTGGTAAAAGCTGATAGAGATCATGTGGAACCCAGGCACTTGTAAGGATAATTATCACTTTCATTAAGGCTGTCTGAACATTGTCAAAAATGCTAGACAGAAGATAAACAGCTTTGGTGTACTGTTCCCTGTTTTAAGCCCTTTCATTCCTCTTTGCTGTTCCTATTGCTTTTTCAACTATTTTCTGTGTGAAAAGTGGAATATTTTAAAGGCTGCTTCGTGGAAGGCTTCCATTGCTAATACTGGTTGAGAGCTGTGGTGCAAATCAAAAGAAAGGCAACTCAGCAGGATGAATTTAGTCTGTCGCTTCTATTTACCTATCGTAATTGTCAGTTCCCACCAAAGTGTCCCTTTAAGAGCTGAGGAAAGGTGGAAGTAGCATGTTATCATCCCATGGCACCACCTAGTGGGAGGCTTAAAGAATGCATGTTTTCCTTCCTAATATATACATCCTGCTTCCGTCCTCCAAGAGCTGTGCTAACAAGGATTCATATTATGGGGTCCTTGTACTAAGCCGTGGAAAGTGCTAGTGCATGCTTTTCTTACTGTGGGGTGTGCAAAGGCATCCTGCAGCAAAATCACAATATATGTTTGCAAACCATGGGCTAAAAAAGATTTCTGAATTTTTCTTCGAGGGGGTGTGTCTGGGGGGCAGAGTGGGAGTGACAGTATAAGTCAACGCAGCCACATTACCATGCAGTGATTAGTGCAGGATTAGTGTGCAAGCCCTTACCACAGTTGGCGGTAAGGGTTCATGCGCTAATTTTTATTAATGGCCATGTGCGAATGACAACATTAGCTCATGGCCATTAATTGGGAAAATGGAAAAATCAGCCATTTTCCAGCTATGGTAAAAATGGCCTTAGCATGAAGGAAAAACCCACATAAGGATGCATTAAGGTCACTTTTTACTGCAGGTTAGTAAAAGGACCCCTATATTTTGTAGGCCCCACATACAATTTTATATTAGCAATTACTAGTAGAATGCATCAAGTCATAAGAAAATCAGACTGGCTGAGTCCAACTTTAATAACATTCATTTTTTTTAAAATTGTTATTATTGCTTTTTCTTTAAATAATAAAGCCGGGTTTGGTTTGTTTCAAGCAATATTCTTTTTCTGTTAATAGCAGTCAAATTATCAATTTGGAGCCTATCTCAGTCCTTATAGTTAGCAGCGTTTCTACCTTATATGGTGCCCAGGGTGGAGCACACACATCCCCTCCCCCAGGTGGAGGGTGCACCCCCTTGGGCAGTGCACACACACACACACACAGTACACCCCCCTCCTCCATGCAACGAGGGGGCAGAGCAAGCGCATGGCTGTCGGCTCTGCTGGTCCTTCACCCTCTGGCATCAACTTCCTGTTCTGGGACAGAAGATTGGCAGAGCCGACAGCAGCATACCTGCTCTTTGCACCCCCTTGTTACCGGTACCCAGAGCCTCATCCTAGGTGCGCTTGAAGTTCATATCACATGCTTATAGCCACCCTGGTTGTAGTACCTTGTGAAAGCTAATATAATTGGAACTGCCACGGTTTTATATATTGTATTTGGGGCACACTGACTGGCATCCTGATCCACAGTCAGAGCTGGGAAGCCCAAGACTGGCTGGGCCTGGAAAGTGGATCCCATAGCGCAGCTCTTAGAGAACAGAGTTCAGACATCTTCATCATGCAGTGGGAAATCATCATGTCTGCCTATCTCTCACAATGGATATTACTGTATCTACGCAAAGTACCGCTCTTATAAATTAATTATTATGTTTTACATTTCTTTGCCAGATTAATGGTGCAACAGGTCCTCCAGGAATTAAAACAATATCATGGGTATGTCTTTTTTTTAACTTGGGAAGGTAAATGGTTAAAAGCACGTACATGTAGATTAAATTAAAATGTAGAAAATTCAGAACATTCCTTTGGAGGGAGGGGGCTGAATCATGGCTTTAAAAGTGGCTCTGCAGGTAATGGAGGATGGCTTGTTGAATGGTGTCTTGAACTTACTGCCAAGGATGGACAAAATGCAGAATCCAGGCTGATGGCAGGGTCAACTCTGTCACATTGGGTTGTGATGGTGGTGGTGCCCCTTTCCAACCACACCATCCCAAGACAGAGGGTGCGAGTAGTGTAGGTTGAAGGATGAGCGGCCCTCCACATTTAAAAGCACTTTGGAATCCCAGTTGTATTCCTTGTTGCATGGCATTCTGGGTGACTGCACTGCTTGCCCTACCTTAAAGCCACTCCTCTTTTCTGCTAGCTGTTGGCAACTCAACGCACATTGGACATATTTGGGAGATTAGGCAGTGGAATGGGGAAGGAGCCATTGGGCTTGTGACTTGCCAGTATTATTCTCAACACAGTATCAGCAACTAAGAGCTTGGGAGCAGGGATGGAGATTGATTTGTTTAGCCTCTCTTACTACGAAGGTGTTCTGCTGCCCCTGATGCAGTGGGATAAAGCAGATAGAGCTCCAAAGATTGCAGTGTGGTGCTTTGTTATCCAGTGCCGAGTTCTGGCAGCCACCTCATTCCTAGAGAAAACAGAACCCTCTGCAGTCGGTGATTTCTTTTATTGGACAGATATAGGCTATCTCAGATGTGGCTCCTAACACCTTCAGCAAGAGTCTTACTTAAGAAACTGCTTGGGAAGAAGCTATGAGGAAAAAATATTCAGCACCAGGTCATACCCAGATACTGGTTCTGAAGATCTGGCTACACCCGGAATATCAGTCAGTGCTACTTAATAACTAAATATCTGGCCTGGTCAGTGGGAGTAATATGGGTAGGAGCTGCTATGACCTGGATAGCTCCCTCTAAATATTAACCCCATAATTTTTACTTCTGTGCATTCAAGTGCACTAATATAGCAACCAATGTATTTCTGTGAATTGTTTTTTTATTATTAATGGGTTATAAATGCTGTAAATAAACAAACAAATGGCATTAGTTTAATCATACTCTAAGGGGCCCTTTTTTCTTCATTTTATAGCAAGGTGCATCGCCACGCAGTGCCCGGTTACTGATGGGTTACCGCAGAAGCCCTTACTGCCATCTCAGTGGGTGGCAGTAAGTGTTCTCCCCTCCCCCCCCCCCCCCCCCCCGGCATGACCACGCAGTAAGAATAATCTTACTGCACGGCTATTTTTTAAGGGGCTTTTTACCCACTACGGTAAAAAGGGTCCTGGCATGGGGGAGGGGGGGAGGTTTGGGGGGATAGGGGGGAAGGGATGGGGTAATGGTTAAACTTTCGGTTGATGACAGCTTGGCCATTTTAGTGTCATTTTGACTGCCTCGCGAATGTTATATCTTTGTTTTTGTATTTGACTTTGTTTGTCATCAATAAAAATTGTTGAAATATAAAAGCCAAAAAAAAAAGGGCCCTGGCACAAGGGAAAAATAGCCTCCGCTGCTACCACAGGGCTCTTTTTCCTGTAATTTAATAAAAGGACCCCTAAATGCATAATGGGACCAGTAGTGCTGATTTCAACGGGTGGAATCAGGGACTACAAATCCCACACTGCACTGGGGATGTGAGTTAAAAACTAGGACTAGCCTAAAATGTTTCTGCTGGAACTGATTAAATAGGCAGGTCTAAATGTGGGATGTTGCATGTTTCAATAAGAACGTTTTTAGAGCCCCCATAGTTCTATAAGGTTTACCACAAGGCTCAGTGACGGGTACTTGCTTGCCTTCAGCTCCCATCCTTTTGGCTTACTGTGACAGATATCAGCTGGGAAGTTTTTTGAGGATTCTTTAATTATAGGTTTGCCCTAGAAAAGAATAACTCCTATCAGTATCCCTCATCAAATCCATTTCTCTCCACAGAGCGAAGCAACGAGTCCTTTCACAGGAAGGCACTGAGGAGTCCAAGCAGAACCTGACCTGGTTTGAGTTCCTCTCAGACGAGTGAGTGAGCACACCTGCTGCCAGCTGGGTTAGGCTGATCTGGGTCAGGCTGCCAGCTCACCTGGATGATCACAGAGAGGAGGCTGATCTTGGTTCTGATCTTGCACCATCATATGCAAGAAGAAGTAGATCCTACTCAGCCTCTGCATTCACAAGGGAGCTGACTACTACAGCCGCCTCTCTGGGGTCACTGGTAGGGTGAGCTGGCAACACCAGTTCCAGGGTAATATGAAGGATGGGCAGACCATGTTGGGGTGCTGATGACGGGGGGAGGAAATCAGAGATGAATGGGAACAGACACCTTATGGTTGAAGGTAAGTAAAATATTGTCAGTTTGCAACTTTGTTGGATTTTTGGTTTAATCAAGTATTGACAATGAATGTGACTATGCTGCAAACAAAATTATAAAACCAAGATTGCGGTATCAAATATAACTGCCTCTAAGTGGCTAGCATTATGGCAGAACATAAGAGTCACCATACTGGGACAGACTGAAGGTCCTTTAAGCCCAGTATCTCGTTTCCAACATGGCTAATCTGGATCACAAGCACTTGGCAAGATCCCAGAACAGTAAAACAGATTTTATGCTTCTTATCCTAGAAATAAGCAGTGGATTTTCCCAAGCCCATCTTAATTATGGCTTATGGACTTTTCTTTTAAGAAATTATCCAAACCTTTTTTAAACCCTGCTAAGCTAATTGCTTTTGCCACATTCTCTAGCAACGAATTCCAGAGTTTAATTACACATTGAGTGAAGAAATATTTTCTCCAGTTTGCTTGAAATTTACTACTTAGTAGCTTCATTGCACGCCCCCTAGTCCTAGTATTTTTGGAAAGAGTAAACATGAGATTCACGTCTATCTGTTGCACTCCACTCAGTATTTTTATAGACCTCTATCACATTTTCCCCTCTATCTACTGATTTGAGTCCTTATGATTTGGATCAGATCTGAATAGTTATGTATGTTTATGCATGAGGAGGCTCATTTTCAAAGCACATAGACTTATGAAGGTCTTTTCCAAAGGCACGCTAATGTTTTTAGTGCAAACTAATGATTAACGTGCACTGCATGCTAGAGACGCCCATAAGAATAAATGGGCATCTCTAGCATTTAACGCACGCATGTTTAACACACACACTAAAAACGCTAGCGCACCTTTGGAAAAGGGAGCCCTATGTGCTTTGAAAATGAACACCTTAATATCTCATTTTAACTCATCTTTGCTCTAAGAGGGTCACTTAAGTTACAGCATGCAGCTGATAGGAATAAACAAGGTACTGCAGCAGCTAACACATGCTAACCATTAGTAAAAGACCCTCTAAGACATGTGGAAGGGCATTTTCGATAAAATGTCTTAGTCCAATTTTGGATGTTTTGCTAAAAACAGCTAAAAATCAAGTGGCAAACATAGCCAATTTCGAATCGAAAACATTTATCTTTTTGATTCAAAAATTGCCTTTTTCTAGAGATTTTGTGCTCAGTGCATTTTTCTTTTGGAACCATTTGGGGGGGGGGGGGGGGGGAAGAAAACCTACAAGAGAAAATGCCCCAAAATCAGCCATTGGGATGTCTGGGGGGGCCATCATTCTTATGAAACTGGCCACACAGACATCCCGGCAGAGCACAGGGCACTGCAGTGGACTTCATATAAAAGGTCCCAGGTACATATCTCACCATAACTCCCTTATATTGTATGGTGAACCCTCCAGAAACAGAGAAAAACCTACTATACACCACTACAATAACCCTCAAGCTTGCAGGTGTCACCTATGTAGGTACAGTAGATATTTAGTGGGTTTTGGAGGGTTCACATATTCCACCACAAGTGTACCAGTTATAGTGGGATATGTGCCTGGGTCCCCTTCTCTATAGTCCACTGCATCAACCACTAGGCTACTCCTGGGACTTACCTACTGATCTAATAGGAATGGTCATCATATCTGAAGCTGTCATAGAGCCTGGTATGCACTGTCACTATCATATCTTAGGGATGGGCGGGGGTCTATGACCACTAGGGAAGTAAGGGGAGGATTATGGCTTAATCCCTCCAGTGGCCATTTAAAGAACCTTTTGGTCACTTATTTGTGGTTGAAACAGGTCTAGCCAAAAACATCTTCATTTTGGCCCTACGCGTTATCATTTTGCCCCATTGTTGCTGAAAAACATCTTATCTTTTTGTGCCATCCGGGGTACCCCCAAAACACACCCTTGACACGCTCCCTTGAAATTTGGATGAACTGTGGAGAAAAATGTCAAAAATCGGAGTGTCGAAAATTGCAACTTGGACATTTTTGAGAGAAAAATGTCCATCTGCTACCTTATAAAATTTTTAAAAACATTTTTTTGTTTTGAAAATGAACCCCATTATATAATTACAGCATATAGTATAAATACATTCCGCATGATATTCAATGCTATTTAACTGGCCAGGAACGGGTCCTAGCAGGTTAAATAGCGCTTAACCAGCTATCTATGAATGTTCAGTGGGAGATAGCTGGTTATCTCCTGCTTGAATATTCGTGGTAAGCACTTAGCAGATAACTGGCTATAATGTGCGATATAGCTGGCTATCCACTAAAATTCAGCACATTGTTGGCTACGTTTGGCGGCCACATTGGGCCGCCAAAGTTAAAGGCCAACTTAACCAGCTAGCGCTGAATATTGACTTGAACCATTAAGTTGGCCTGGCATTGACTATCTGGCCTCAGTGCCGACCATTGGAGTCAGCCCAACTAACTCCTTGCGGTCTGAATATCGGCCCTGTGTAGATATATTTTAAAACCCAACCATAAATAGAAATGTCAGATAATAAAACATTCCATAAAGGACAGCTGAAAAATTCCAAGAGTCTGATATTCAGTTTGTGATGGTAAGTGGCTTGTATCCCATGAGCTGAAATAACCCTGGCTATTCAATGCCAGGGCATGTCCAGCTTCCAGCACTGAGGGGCCCTTTTACTAAGCCGCGTAAGCACTTATGCACGCCCAACGCACGCCAATTCTGAGTTACTGCCTGGCTACCGCGTGGCCCGGGCAGTAATTTCATTTTTATGCGCGTCCACTATGCACACCAGAAAATAATTCTTGGTCTTGGCTATCGAGATCATTAGCAAGGTACCCACATCATTTGTCCTCATTGTCTGTTGAAGGCATTTCCCAAGTCCATTAAGAATTGCTCGCTCTTGGTTTGTTTCAGAACGGAAGGCAATGAGAAGATCTACAAAGCTGAAAAAGGGACAAAAGTGAAGAGGAGGTTAAGTTCGCTGAAGAATCGAATGACGGGGTCCTGGCAGAAAGATAAGGTGAGAGGCTAAATGGGAATTACTGGATGTGAAGAGGAGTATTCTACCACCAAAGGATGTTAAAATGTCAGAACACAAAACAGGCTGTACACAGCAGCATTAAAAAGTACATTTCTCCATCCACCACGCACACCAGGTCAGGTTTTCAGGATTTCCTCCATGAATATACATGAGATCTATTTGCATACAATGGAGGCAGTGCATGCATATAGATCTCATATATATTCACGAGGGAACATCTGACTGGATTGCAGCCCTCAAGGACCGAGGTTGGACAACTCTGGTTTAAGCCATCCAAAAAAGAGCAAGACGTTTAACCTTGTCAATTAAGAATGAGCTGTTCAGATATACAGCTAGAGTTATTAAAGGGAACGGAACTTCGATATACTTCCTTTCTGTGGTTGTCAATTAAGAACTAGCTATTCAGTTATACAGCTAGAGTTATTAAGGAGGAAAGGGAATGGGACTTGATATACACCTTTCTGTGTTTTTTGTAATTTACATGGTATATACAGGTACTTATTTGTACCTGGGGCAATGGAGAGTGACTTGCCCAGAGTCACAAGGAGCTGCAGTGGGAATCAAACCCAGTTCCCCAGGATCAAAATCCACTGCACTAACCACTAGGCAACTCCTCCAACATGTACTGCTGTGTTAGTACATGCTAAGACACACAATAGCATACTTTGAAGGGTAACGTAATAATAGGGTGGCTGACTTTTAGGGGACATCTTGTTCTAACTGCATACACTGAGATATATATATATATATATAGATATAGATAGATATGTAGATAGATAGATAGATAGATAGATATAGATATCACAGAAAATTAATTAGTGTACTTCAACTTTTTTTAAAAGCTATCTGGCCAATATTCAGCTGGCAACGGTTAGAGTTTTTATGTCTGTCACCAGCTGTATTCCCAGATATTCAATTCAGCATTGAATATTCAGTTGTAGATTGGCCGCTAAAAACTTATGTGGTTAAGTGCAATATTCAGCCCTTAACAGCATCAGATGAACCACATAAGATAGGACTGCTTTTTATGTGGCCTAATTTATATGATTATCTTATGCTATTAAAGGCTATGTATCAGCACTTAACTGTGCTGATTCCACCCCCGGAATGCCCGCAAGTTATTTATTTATTACATTTGTATCCCACATTTTCCCACCTATTTGTAGGCTCAATGTGGCTTACATAGTACTGGAGAAGCCTTTGCAGGCTCTGGTGTGAACAAATACAAGGTGATGTTGTGGTAAGATCAAGTTCATGTGGTACAGCCATATTAGGGAATCGGAGAACGGAAGAGTTGTGTTATGTCCATTACGTGCTTTAGTTTGGTTGTGTTGCAGACATTAGGCATTTAAGTTGGATCGGTAGGGTATGCCTTTTTAAACAGGTTGGTTTTTAGTGATCTCCGGAGGTTTAGGTGGTCGTACGTCGTTTTCAAGGCTTTTGGTAATGCGTTCCACACTTGTGTGCTTGTGTAGGAAAAACTAGATGCGTAAGTTGTTTTGTATTTAAGTTAGTTGGCAGGGGTGGACTGACCATTGTGACCAAGGGTCCAGAGGCTCTAGGGGCCCAGAGGCTTTCCCCCCCACCCCACCGCCACTGCACACTATAGCCCCCCCCCCCGAGTCTCATTGGGCCCTCTCCCGTCCCACCTTGAAGAGCCATGGTGGTCTAGTGGCCTCTGCTAGGGCAGGAAAGAACACTCTTTCCTGCCCACTACCACTATTCTGCCCAGCGTGTCCATGTTTTACAAATGGCTTCCAAGATACATTGTGGAAGTCTCGTGAGACTGTCAAGACCCATTGGAAGTCTTAGCACCTATTTTGAAAACACAGCAGAGCCAGGCAGAATAGCGGTGGTGTCAGTACATAGATTTGCCATGCGTCTTTTACCACAGCGGGTTAAAGGCTTTTTTTTTTAAAGGGAAATGGCCCTGTGGCAAATGAACCACTTGCTGTATGTCCATTTCCCATGGGAGCCCTTATGACCACCCATTTAGAAGGTGGTAAGGGCTCCCACACTACCCCAGTGGTAATGCTCGATTATCATCAGATAAGCCCCTGGCACTAGAAAATAAAAATGCATTTTCTAGCACACAAGGGCCGGGACTACCGCCAGGCTCCTGCAGTAGCCCAGCAGTAGGCCTGACTTGCTGTGTGCCAACGCGGCGGTAGCCCTACCACCCTTAAGTGAAAGGGCCCCTTTCACATAAATAATGTACACCAAGGGTATCCCAGTGCCGAAAAACCTTATTTTCCATGCCAGGGCTAAACATTGCATTACCTTGAATGGGAAGTAAATCGGAAGTTTCAGCTGGGATTGCCCAATACGTTCTAAGATCACACCAGATGTCACGCAAAGGATGGACTAGAATACTATGTGGAGTGGAGGAGTGGTCTTGCAATCAGGAGGTGGCCAGTTCAAATCCCTCTACTGCTCCTTGTGATCTTGGGCAAGTCACTTAACCCTCCATTGCCGCAGGTACAGACTTAGATTGTGAGCCCTCCTGGGACAGAGAAATATCCAGTGTACCTGAATGTAACTCACCTTGAGCTACTACTGAAAATGGTGTGAGCAAAATCTACATAAATAAATATGTTTGATATGCAGTGGAAGCTTATGTGTAGGTATTTGGAGCAAATAAGTGAAATGCCATGGTTGAAAATAACATTGTTCCAAAAGCAAAGTGTAAACCTGCCACTCCAGAATCTAGTCAGCCAAATGATAGAGCAAACAGGCTTGATTACATTTTGTAAGATCAGGTAATCCCAACCCATCTGTATGCCAAGAACCGATTAATAATCAAAAGGGGGAGGTTGGTTTCGAGCCTTCCCAACAAAACTTAGTAAGGAGCTTTTGCAAAACCCTAAGGTCTTTTTTCAAAAGTCTTAAAGGCAATATCTGTAATGTGTATAGCCATCTCAGAATTGCCATCATTTGCAATAGCTGGATCCTGCCATGAAGATTAAGAGGAAGGTGCCTCCAGTCTAACAGCATGCCAGATATGGTCTGAAGTAGTTTATCCACATTTAACTGATAAATCTGTGAAGTATGAACAGTCAATTGTATGCCAAGATATCGGTAAGCCCCATTAGCCCATTTCAGTGGAAAAGAACCAGGCCATGAGGTTCTGTGTTGATCCTGAGAGGCCAACACCAGTAACTTGGTAAAGTTCAGCTTGAAGCCCGAGTAGTCCCCATATTCCTCAAATGTTTCCGTTAAGGTGGGCGGAGATTGGTGAAATCTTAAAGTGAACACCATTATTTGGAATCCCTTGTATCTCCAGGTGCAATTTTTATATCTATAATTAGAGAGTCTAAGGTGAGCACAAATAAAAGAGGAGATGGGGACAACCCTGTCTAGTACCCCTATGAATTAAAAAGGGAGAGAAGCAAATACCATTAACATTGTGAGTAGCCTGGGGATTAGAGTATAAGACCTTTGTCACATCCAGAAAAAGACTGTAGAAACCATAAGTGTCCAAAACTGTAAACAAAAAGTTCCAGGAGGCTCGATTAAATGCATCAAAACTGATAAGCAGAAAAGGCGTACTATGTCTCTAAACCTGCTCCAATGAGGCTCTAATAATTTTGGCAGCAGTGTGGCCTCGCACAAAGCCAAGCTGGGACTCAGCAACCAGCATTGGCAGGAGCCTAGCAAAGTGATTTGCCAAGATTTTGACCAGTAATTTGGTTTTGTAATTTAAAAGAGAACTAGGTTGATATGATGAAGGATTTAAGGGGTCCCTACCAGGCTTAGGTAAAACAATCTGTGCTTTTTGTAATGAATCTAGCATCTGCTGGGTCTGAGTAATAGCGGTATACATCAGTAACCAACAAGGAGCCTATGGCAGCCGACAATATTTTGTAGAATTCGGCTCTAAATCTGTTGGGTCCCGGTGCTTTACCCAATGCACTAGTTTGAACTGGAAATTGGACCTCTTCCAAAGTAATAGGTGCATTCAAGAGTGTATGCTGCAATGAAGTCATGGCACGTAAGTCTAAGTTAGTCAACTAAAGAGATCCAGGCACGTGGTCTACTTGGACCGTAAAGGTTCTCAAAATATTCTCGAAAAATGGCATTAATTTCTACATCAGAATGTGTGGTCAGACCAGTTGCCCTATTAAGTTGTAACACTTCTTAGGCTCCATCTGAGCATGAATCATTTCATTTATTTAGATTTTGCTGACACCTTTTTCAGTAGTAGCTCAAGGTGAGTTATATTCAGGTACACTGGATATTTCTCTGTCCCAGGAGGGCTCACAATCTAAGTTTGTACCTGAGGCAATGGAGGGCTAAGTGACTTGCCCAAGATCACAAGGAGCAGCAGCAGGATTTGAACCAGCCACCAAATGAAACATAAGCCGCCCACACTTATTCTCATAGAGATACAACTAATATTTGTAATAAGCTATGGACTTAATCGTCCTTTGATGTTTCATGTGTTTTATTTAAGGTTTTAGATAGTGCTTGTCCTGAATATTTACCTTCTCATATTCAATTTGTTACTCTCATTAGGATTAGATGAACTATTATTTATTTATTTATTAGGATTTATTTACTGCCTTTTTGAAAGAATTCACTCAAAGCAGTATCCAGTAAGAATAAATCAAACAAGCAATAGATAATTACAGCAGTAAAAATATTCAAACAACAATACAAAGTATGGCATAGTACACTACTTACAATGTCAACACAGTATATAATAGAGCATTTTAATAGACAGCATAGGGTATAAGCAAAGAAGGAACATATTGATAGGTAAGAGTAAGAGGAGATAGAAAATAAGGTGACTAATTTAAAGGAAGTTGCACGAGCCAAGAGAGATAATAAAATGTTATCTCAGCTAGGGTAGAAGTGGATAAATATGTCCTGCTGCAGTATGTGCAGCCTGTGTCATTCCTTGTGTATGTGAGTGAGACTAACAAGTTATTAATATTCTCCTTTTGCCTCTCCTTCTGTTAAAGGTTGGAAGAGATTTAAGATATCTGACATGTTGCTTATTTATCAGGCTCCTAAACTCTCACAAGAGATCTCTGTATGGTTTGATCAATTTTATTCTTATCAGGTTTCAGAAGAAATATGGTTTAGGAAATGTTTTGGGTTAATAGTTATTTCATATTGTATTTTTTTCTGTAATTCCCAGGAGTATGTAAGGTATTTCTTGGATTTGTGAACTGCTTAGAGCTATATGGTAGTAGCAGTATACAAGATGTTATGTTATCATAACCAGTTTTGCAATTCTGTATCACCCTTTTGGGAATCTGCCCTACAGTACTAATGAATTTAGTTTAGGGTTAGAACATTTCAATCTCAAATTTTTGATGACCCAAGCAGATTAGTTGGTACTGAAATAGCATGAGTTTTGAGAAACCAGTAGAAATATTGAGCAATCATCAGGTATTCATAAAATACACTGGCTTTTGTGAAATACTTCTAAGCTCTTTATGGATTTGAAAAAGAAGACATTTGCCACAAACCTGGCTTTTCATGTAGACAAAACTACCCATCAAGCTGTCCCTACTATCATACTCCTTATCTTGACTCCACATGATGCCCAGCTGTTCCCAAAGGTAAAATTATGTATCATACCTGATAATTTTCTTTCCATTAATCATAGCTGATCAATCCATAGACTGGTGGGTTGTGTCCATCTACCAGCAGGTGGAGATAGAGAGCAATCCTTTTGCCTCCCTATATGTGGTCATGTGCTGCCGGAAACTCCTCAGTATGTCGATATCAAAGCTCCATCCGCAGGACTCAGCACTTAGAGAATTACACCCACAAAGGGACACTCTGCCCAGCTCACCACCGCCGAAACGGGGGAGGGGAATTAACCCAGCTCATCCCCACACAAGTGGGGGAGGGGAATCCGTCCAGCTCATCCCCGCGGAGCAGGGGAGGGACACCACTCCGCCAATGCGGGGGGATCTGGCTTATCCTGCAACTGCGGGAGGAGCTGACTGACTCTAACACCGCCGAAGCGGGAGGGGTACAAAGCTGCCCTACAGCCGCACGAAGTGGGAGGGAGCGCCGGCAGAATTTAGGTCCCAATCCAGCCCCGAAAAACGGAGGGGAGAGGAATGCAGCAGCTCACTGTAACACAAAATCGTCTCAACTCCTGAAGAATCCAATTGAAAAAACTTGAACACTAAGTCCTCCTGAACAGGAACTGAAGACTAAACTTGAACCTAAAATGCAACCAGAATAAAAACAGTACCGATATCTGGGAGGGGCTGTGGATTGATCAGCTATGATTAATGGAAAAAAAATTATCAGGTATGATACATAATTTTACCTTCCATATCATCATGCTGATCAATCCATAGACTGATGGGATGTACCGAAGCAGTACTCACCCAGGGCGGGACATAGAAATCCCTGACCGCAACACTGAAGCTCCAAACCGGGCCTCCGCCCGAGCAGCCACAGTCAAGCGGTAATGCCTGGAGAAGGTATGAGCCGATGCCCAAGTTGCCGCCTTACAAATCTCTTCCAAGGAGACGGACCCGGCCTCTGTCATCGAGGCCGCCTGAGCTCTAGTGGAGTGAGCCTTCAGCCGGATAGGCGGCACCTTCCCCGCAGCCACATAAGCCGCTGCAATGGCTTCCTTGATCCATCTTTCCACTGTAGGCTTAGCAGCCTGCAGACCCTTATGAGGACCTGCAAACAGGACAAACAGATGATCCGACTTCCGGAAATCATTGGTCACTTCCAAGTATCTGATGATGACTCGTCTCACATCTAGATATTTGAGAGCAGAGTACTCCTCTGGGTAGTCCTCCCTACGAAAGGATGGGAGACAGAGCTGCTGATTCACATGGAAGCGAGAAACAATCTTGGGCAGGAAGGAAGGCACTGTGCGAATAGACACTCCTGCCTCAGTGAACTGCAGAAAGGGCTCTCGACATGATAGCGCCTGGAGCTCGGAAACTCTTCTGGCTGAAGTGATAGCCACCAAAAAGACTGCTTTCAACGTCAGGTCTTTCAGAGATGCCCTCGACAAGGGTTCAAAAGGCGGCTTCTGCAAGGCTCTTAGCACTAGATTGAGATTCCACGCAGGTACCACTGAGTGCAGAGGAGGGCGCAGGTGATTAACTCCCTTGAGAAAGCGCACCACATCTGGCTGCGAAGCCAGGGAAGCACCCTTCAGGCGGCCCCTGAAGCAAGCCAGAGCCGCTACCTGGACTTTAAGGGAACTGAGCGACAGGCCTTTCTCCAGACCTTCTTGCAGGAACGCCAACACTGAAGAAATTGGAGCAGTGAAGGGAGAAAGTGAGCCTGCCTCACACCACGATGCAAAGGTACGCCAAACCCTGGCGTAAGCAGTAGAAGTAGAGCACTTCCTCGCTCTCAGCATAGTGGCGATGACCTTGTCTGAGAAGCCCTTCTTCCTCAGACGCTGCCGCTCAATAGCCAGGCCGTAAGACCAAAGGGGGAGGGATACTCCATCACCACGGGACCCTGATGCAACATACTGAGGAGTTTCTGGCAGCACATGACCACATATAGGGAGGCAAAAGGATTGCTCTCTATCTCCACCTGCTGGTAGATGGACACAACCCACCAGTCTATGGATTGATCAGCATGATGATATGGAATCACTGCTGATGACATTAGGGATACTGAGGGCTCCTGCAACCAACTAGTAGTTATGTGACTGAAAGCTTAAAAAAGCTTCACAGTTAGTTATAAGTGATGTGATAACTGAAACAGTCTGTGGATTAGCGGCTGCTGAAGAGAGCACAGGCAACTGGGAGAGCTGTTCTACTGGTTGGAGACAGCCAGAAAGAGCAAAGGTAGTTAGGAGAGCTCTTCTAATTGCCAAAGGCTGTGGGAGGGAGCACAGGTAGCTGGAAGAGCTTTTCTATTGGTCAGAGGCTGTGGGAGGGAGCACGGGCAACTAGGAGAACTGTTCTATTGATCAGAGGTCACAGAAGAGAGGAAGGCACAAGTAGCTGTGGCCAGGAGAACTCTGCTATAGGTTGAACCTAGCCCTGTTTTCCATAACATCAGCAAGAAGGGAAAAACATAGCTCATCAAAACTAAGTCCAGAATGATTATATTTGTTCTGCTAAACCTCAAACTCATTAAGTCACAGTTTCATAACATTTTATCAGAACAATTCCTACTGTCTTAAATGGCAAGAGCCACAGGAGTATAAAGTAAACCTCTTCAGAGAGAGTTCTTTAATTTTATGCTCATAAGACTTAAGTCTGTCTTTTGTCTGCTTTTTTCCTTCCTTCTTTCCCCTCCCCTCTTTAGGGTAAGAACAAAGAGCCACAAAGAGAAAAAGAAAAGGAAAAAGAACCGAGGGGGAGCTGGGACTCTGCACATGGCCACAAGCTGGTGCCAGGAACGTTTTCAAGCAGCAGCCAGTGCACGCTTTGTGGCAAATCTCTGCTGAGTAAAAATGGGCTGCAGTGCTTGTGTGAGTACCCACCCATCACCAGACCATCACCCCTTCCCCCTGCATGCCCTTCCCAACCTATGTCCCAGCCATAATCCTTCCAACATTCCCTCCAAGCCACACAGGATCCCTCCACTGGTGCTCCTGTTCAGTGGCGTAGGAAGGGGGGGGGGGCGGTGGGGCAGTCCGCCCCGGGTGCACGCTGCTGGGGAGGTGTCCGCTCCGTTGGTTCCTTGCTCCCTCTGCCCCGGAACAGGTTACTTCCTGTTCCGGGGCAGAGAGAGCAAGGAACCAATGGAGCCAACGCAGCTCCCAGCGACGTAGACTCGGGGGGCGGATCGGCCCTCCCGCCTGCCTCTTGCTTTTAAATCAATTAAAAATGCGCTCTGGGGGGGAGGGTGCGCTCCGAAGGGGTGGTGCGCGCCAAGTGGGGGGGGGGGCGCCGTGCTGCACCCAGGGGGGTGCGCAGCGACGACCCGCCCCGGGTGTCAGCTGCCCTCACTCCGGCACTGCTCCTGTTGGCAGAAGCAGTTCTCCATTATCATGTTATCAATTGCAAAGGTTGAGCAGGTCCTTTAGGAGTCCGGCAGAACTTGCCTGCCCCTTGTGACTGAAAACATGACATTGAAGAACCGCTTCTGCCAGCTGGAACGTGGGCAGAAGACTCCTGCGTAGTTTGCAGGGAATGTTGTATCTTTCAGCTTCAAACTCCAGTGGACCCTGGCTGAACCCATTCTGCATGGCTTAACAAGGCTTTCCACAGTGAGCACTGCTTTCTTTACAGGTTTGTAGATTTGGTTGCTATAATTAAAGACTATCAATCATTAACATTCCCCTACAGAATACAGTAACAAACAGAATGAACTAGAATGTGACAACAGGGAGGACCCTTGTCCCTATCTAGTGCCACAGTACACAACACAGTCTATTACTGGCAAAAAGCAGGAGGTTTCTGTATGGAACAATGAGACTCAAGGCTATGTTTCTGTAGCTGATCTGTACCTTCTGGGCCATATATGTTCAGTAAGAGCAGAATGAAAGAGAGATGTTTTTGTTTCCCCCTTAGCTTACTGCAGGAGAAGTGATTCTCAAGGCTGGATGCGAGGGAGGTAAAGCCATCACATTTGTATTAGGGCCCCACTTTCAAACTTAGAAGTTCCTATTTAAAACAAATAAATGCACACATATTATAATTACCAACTGTGGCAATGTCTATGCCAGTATACATATATGGGGTACCTCCAGAAGCAGATTTGGATGCGTAATGAATGATAATGTATGTGACCATCTCTGGAAAAAGGAGACTAAAGTCTCCAAAAACAAAAAATGAAGTTTTAATGAATTCTCTTAGAGCAAACTCTTTGTAATACAACAGTTCAAACCCCATCCTTTATGTGGAAAAAAAAAGTTAAAGAAGTTCAAACATGTAACTTCTTCAGTTCAGACTGCTTATGGACCCATGATATGAAAAATTGGGCATTCTCAATATCTTGAATCCACTTTAGTCACCTTTTCCAGATACAGTCACATATAGAGGGGTAGTTTCGCTATGATCTCTAAATCTAGTTTTGGATGTTTTGGGAAGGATGTCTAAAAATCTGGTAGCAAACAGCCATTTTCAAACCAGAAAAATGTCCAGATTTTGATTTGAAAATGGCTATTTGCTAGCTGTTTTTGTGCTCATAGTGTATTTTTAGGACCATTAAAAAAAAGGTCCAAGGGAAAAACACAAAGCCATTGGAATGTATGGGGACCAGCATTCTTAGTAGACTGGCCACACAGACATCCCAACAGAGTAGTGGGGCACCCTAGGGGGCACTGCAGTGGACTTCACATAAAAGCTCCCAGGTAGATATCTCACCATTGTTACCCCCTTATAATGTATGGTGAGCCCTCCAAAACCCACCAAAAACCTACTGTACCCAACTGTACACCACTACAATAGTCCTTATTCCTGCAGGTGTCACCTACATATGGGCCCAATAAGTTTTTGGTGGGTTTTGGAGGGCTCACACTTTCCACCACAAGTGTAACAGGTAGAGTGAGATGTGGGCCTGGGTCCCCTTCTCTACAGTGCACTTCACTGACCATTAGGCTACTCTAGGGACTTGCTTGTTGCTCTAATAGGACTGGCTATGACATCTGAAGCTGTCATAGAGGCTAGTATATACGCTTTCTTTTACATCTTTGGTGGGTGGAAGGGAGTCAGTGATTACTGGGGGAGTAAGTGACGTGGGGTCATGCCTCAACCCCTCCTCCAGTGGTCATTTAGGGCACCTTTTTGTGACTTAGGAGTGATTGAAACAGGTCTAGACCAAAATCTCTAATTTTTAGCTGTGGATGTTTTCACTTTGTTCCAGTGTGGAAGAAAAATGTCCAAGTTTTGGGAACACCGATATCCCCTCCCCAACATGCCCCCTTGTGATTTGCATGCAATTCAGAGAAAAACGTCTTAAATCCGAGTTTCGAAAATCGTGGATGTGGTTGTTTTTCAGAGAAAAATGTCCAAATGTTACTTAATGCCGTTTTTGAGATGTTTTCTCTTTTGAAAATGAGCCCCTATAAGTCTCTAGTTATCTGGCAAGCGATAGCTGTATAACAGCATCTGGGCGCCAAAGTTCTGTTATAGAATAGCAGCATAAGTTGACATCAATATGTCTATATTTTGGCACGCCCACTTACGCTGCGTCAGTAGCAGGAATAAATATATTTCTCCAAGGACAAGCAGGCTGCTTGTTCTCACGACTGGGTTGACGTCCACGGCAGCCCCCACCAACCGGAACAAAACTTTGCGGGCGGTCCCGCACGCAGGGCACGTCCACCGCGCATGTGCGGCCGTTTTCCCGCCTGTGCGCGACCGTTCCCGCTCAGTCTTTTCTTTTCCGCGCTGGAGAGAGCCGCGTTCGTCTCTCTCTCTGTCAGCCCCGGAAACCGGATCGCGCTTTTTCCGCGAGATTTTTCTTCGTTGTTTTTTCTTCTTCGTTGCTTTCTCTGTTTTATTTTGTTTAAAAAAAAAAAAAAAACGAGAAAACTTTGTTTCCCTCATCTTTTTAGCGGGGGTGTCTCGTTGCGGCCTTGTGGCCGCGCGGTCGATTTATTTTTCGAGGTGTGAATTTTACCGCCACCATCGACGACTTTGACTTCTCCGACGCGATTTTTCCGTCGATGTCCTCGAAGGTCCCGAGTGGATTTAAGAAGTGTGGTCGGTGCGGCCGGCATATCTCGCAGACCGACACTCACGCTTGGTGACTCCAGTGCCTCGGGCCAGAGCACGATACCAAGACGTGCACCTTGTGTCTCGGTTTACGGAAACGGACACAGGTGGCGAGGCAAGTTCTACGGG
The DNA here is from genome assembly GCF_901765095.1 of Microcaecilia unicolor. Classification (NCBI taxonomy): domain Eukaryota; kingdom Metazoa; phylum Chordata; class Amphibia; order Gymnophiona; family Siphonopidae; genus Microcaecilia; species Microcaecilia unicolor. The sequence goes on along the minus strand of NC_044041.1, from coordinate 93,834,172 downwards.
ACCGTCTTTTTGGAACTTGCGCCGGCCCCTCGACGTCGACTTCGACGGCATCGGTATCGATGGCCGGTTCTTCGGTACCGGTATCAATGTCCACGAAATCGGCACCGATGGCATCGACCCCAGGAGCACAGGTCCCGTTGGCCCGCCGGTCTTCCGGAGACGGCAGGGGTGAGCGGCCGCGTGGGCAATCGGCCCCGGTCACTCCCTCTACCCAGGGCCCTTGGGACCGAACCCTGTCGGACCTGATCCCTCGAGGCCGAGGGGGATCTACCTCCTCCTCTTCAGTACCGCCGAGCGCCGATGACGGGCACCGGAAAAAGACAAAAAAGCACCATCATCGGTCGCCCATGGCGCACGTGGCTCCCGGCTCCAGAGACGATTCGACTCCGAGGAAGCGGCAGCGCCGGGAGGAGCGGTCCCCCTCTGTGGTAGAGGTATCGTTACGTCAGGGTGCCAGCACTTCGGTGCCGTCTCCTGGACCCGAACACCTTCCGGCACCAACACCTCTACCGGCCCCCTCGCCTTTCCCGACAGCGGGCCTGGACGAGTGCCTCCGAGCCATCCTTCCGGGGATCCTGGAAGGGCTGATGCGCCAGACTGTGCCGGCGCCGGGGGTGCTTGCGCCCTCGGCGCCGTTGATGGAGGCGCCGGCGTGCTTTAGCCCGGTGCCGAGGCCTTCGACGCCAACGCCGCTTGCGGTGCCGGTCTTGACCGCCACGCAGGTGGAGTCCCCGTCGACGTCGATGGAGGGAGCTTCATCCCCGCCGGCGCGGGAGTCCACCGCTCGACGCCGCCACCGAGGACTCGGTGCCTCGAAGTCGAGCCGGGCCCGGTTGAGGTCTGAGCTACAGGAGCTCATGTCCGACACTGAGGAAGAGGCCTCGTGGGGGGAGGAGGAGACCCCACTCCTTCACCAGAGAGAAAGCTCTCGCCACCTGAGAGCCTCTCCTTTGCCTCCTTTGTCAGGGACATGTCGATTTGCATTCCCTTCCCCGTGGTCTCTGTGGATGAGCCGAGGGCTGAGATGCTCGAGGTCCTCGACTATCCATCACCACCTAGAGATTCCTCCACGGTACCGTTGCACAATGTCCTCAAAGAGACACTGCTTCGGAACTGGTTGAGACCTTTATCTAATCTCACCATCCCCAAGAAAGCGGAGTCCCAATACAGGATCCACTCAGACCAAGAGTTAATGCGGCCTCAATTGCCTCATGACTCGGCGGTCATGGACTCTGCTCTCAAGAGGGCACGGAGTTCGAGGGATACCGCCTCGGTGCCCCCGGGGCGGGAGTCTCGCACTCTGGACTCGTTTGGGAGGAAGGCCTACCAATCTTCAATGTTCGTGACCCACATCCAGTCCTACCAGCTCTACACGAGCATACACATGCGGAATAATGTGAAGCAACTGGCGGACCTGGTCGACAGGCTCCCCCCGGAGCAGTCCAGGCCTTTTCAGGAGCTGGTCAGGCAGCTGAAGGCGTGCAGAAAGTTCCTGTCCAGGGGTATATATGACACCTGTGATGTGGCATCTCGTGCTGCGGCCCAAGGTATAGTGATGCGCAGGCTCTCATGGCTGCGTGCCTCTGACCTGGACAACCGCACCCAGCAGAGGCTGGCCGATGTCCCTTGCCGGGGGGATAATATTTTTGGTGAGAAGGTCGAGCAGTTGGTGGACCAACTTCATCAGTGGGAAACCGCTCTCGACAAACTCTCCCACCGGGCGCCTTCAGCATCCACTTCAGCAGGTGGACGTTTTTTCCGGGCCAGGCAGGCTGCGCTCTACGCCTACAACAAGCGTAGGTACACCCAGCCGGCCCGAAGGCCTCCTCAGGCACAGGGACAGTCCCAGCGTGCTCGTTCCCGTCAACAGCGTGCGCCTAAGCAGCCCCCTGCGCCTTCACAGCAAAAGCCGGGGACGGGTTTTTGACTGGATCCACGGGAACATAGCCACCATCAAAGTGTCTGTGCCGGACGATCTGCCAGTCGGGGGGAGGTTAAAACTTTTTCACCAAAGGTGGCCTCTAATAACCTCCGACCAGTGGGTTCTCCAAATAGTGCGGTGCGGATACGCCCTGAATTTGGCCTCCCCTCCACCAAATTGTCCTCCGGGAGCCCAATCCTTCAGCTCCCAGCACAAGCAGGTACTTGCAGAGGAACTCTCCACCCTTCTCAGCGCCAATGCGGTCGAGCCCGTACCACCCGGGCAGGAAGGGCAGGGATTCTATTCCAGGTATTTCCTTGTGGAAAAGAAAACAGGGGGGATGCGCCCCATCCTAGACCTGAGAGGCCTGAACAAATACCTGGTCAAAGAGAAGTTCAGGATGCTTTCCTTGGGCACCCTTCTACCAATGATTCAGAAAAACGATTGGCTATGTTCCCTGGATTTAAAGGACGCATACACTCACATCCTGATACTGCCAGCTCACAGACAGTATCTCAGATTCCGCCTGGGCACATGGCACTTTCAGTATTGTGTGCTGCTCTTTGGGCTCGCCTCTGCCCCACGGGTGTTCACGAAGTGCCTCGTGGTGGTCGCGGCGTATCTGCGCAAGCTGGGAGTGCACGTGTTCCCATATCTCGACGATTGGCTGGTCAAGAACACCTTGGAGGCAGGAGCTCTCCGGTCCATGCAGTGCACTATTCACCTCTTGGAGCTGCTGGGGTTTGTGATAAATTACCCAAAGTCCCATCTCCAGCCAGTCCAATCTCTGGAATTCATAGGAGCTCTGCTGAATTCACAGACGGCTCAGGCCTTTCTTCCCGAAGCGAGGGCCCACAACCTCCTGTCCCTCGCTTCCCAGACCAGAGCGTCTCAGCAGGTCACAGCTCGGCAGATGTTGAGACTCCTAGGTCATATGGCCTCCACAGTTCATGTGACTCCCATGGCCCGCCTTCACATGAGATCTGCTCAATGGACCCTAGCTTCCCAGTGGTGCCAAGCCACCGGGAATTTAGAAGATGTCATCCGCCACTCCATCAGTTGCCGCACTTCACTGCACTGGTGGACCATTCGGACCAATTTGACCCTGGGACGCCCATTCCAAATTCCACAGCCCACGAAAGTGCTAACGACGGATGCATCTCGCCTGGGGTGGGGAGCTCATGTTGATGGGCTTCACACCCAGGGACTGTGGTCCCTCCAGGAAAAAGATCTTCAGATCAACCTCCTGGAGCTCCGAGCGGTCTGGAACGCACTGAAGGCACTGATTGGCTGTCCTGTCAAATTATCCAAATTTGGACAGACAATCAGGTTGCAATGTATTACATCAACAAGCAGGGGGGCACCGGATCTCGTCCCCTGTGTCAGGAAGCCGTCAGGATGTGGCGTTGGGCTTGCCAGTTCGGCATGCTTCTCCAAGCCACATACCTGGCAGGTGTAAACAACAGTCTGGCCGACAGACTGAGCAGAGTCATGCAACCGCACGAGTGGTCGCTCCATTCCAGAGTGGTACGCAAGATCTTCCGAGAGTGGGGCACTCCCTCGGTGGACCTTTTCGCCTCTCAGACCAACCACAAGCTGCCTCTGTTCTGTTCCAGACTCCAGGCACACGGCAGACTAGCGTCGGATGCCTTTCTCCTCCATTGGGGGACCGGCCTCCTGTATGCTTATCCTCCCATACCTTTGGTGGGGAAGACCTTACTGAAGCTCAAGCAAGACCACGGCACCATGATTCTGATAGCGCCCTTTTGGCCCCGTCAGATCTGGTTCCCTCTACTTCTGGAGTTGTCCTCCGAAGAACCGTGGAGATTGGAGTGTTTTCCGACCCTCATTTCGCAGAACGACGGAGCGCTTCTGCACCCCAACCTTCAGTCTCTGGCTCTCACGGCCTGGATGTTGAGGGCGTAGACTTCGCTTTGTTGGGTCTGTCTGAGGGGGTCTCCCGTGTCTTGCTTGCCTCTAGGAAGAATTCCACTAAAAATAGTTACTTTTCAAGTGGAGGAGGTTTGTCGTTTGGTGTGAGAGCAAGGCCCTAGAACCTCGTTCTTGTCCTGCACAGAACCTGCTTGAATACCTTCTGCACTTATCAGAGTCTGGTCTCAAGACCAACTCAGTAAGGAATCACCTTAGTGTGATTAGTGCTTACCATCTTCGTGTAGAGGGTAAAGCCATCTCTGGAGAGCCTTTAGTCGTTCGATTCATGAGAGGCTTGCTTTTGTCAAGGCCCCCTGTCAAGCCTCCTGCAGTGTCATGGGATCTCAACGTCGTCCTCACCCAGCTGATGAAACCTCCTTTTGAGCCACTGAATTCTTGCCATCTGAAGTACTTGACCTGGAAGGTCATTTTCTTGGTGGCAGTTACTTCAGCTCGTAGGGTCAGTGAGCTTCAAGCCCTGGTAGCTCATGCTCCATATACTAAATTTCATCATAACAGAGTAGTCCTCCGCACTCACCCTAAGTTCCTGCCAAAGGTGGTGTCGGAGTTCCATCTTAACCAGTCAATTGTCTTGCCAACATTTTTTCCCAGACCGCATACCCGCCCTGCTGAACGTCAGTTGCACACATTAGACTGCAAGCGAGCGTTGGCCTTCTATTTGGAGCGGACACAGCCCCACAGACAGTCCGCCCAATTGTTTGTTTCTTTCGACCCCAATAGGAAAGGGGTCGCTGTCGGGAAACGCACCATCTCCAATTGGCTAGCAGATTGCATTTCCTTCACTTACGCCCACGCTGGGCTGACTCTTGAGGGTCATGTCACGGCTCATAGTGTCAGAGCCATGGAAGCGTCGGTGGCTCACTTGAAGTCAGCCACTATTGAAGAGATTTGCAAGGCTACGACGTGGTCATCTGTCCACACATTCACATCGCATTACTGCCTCCAGCAGGATACCCGACGCGACAGTCGGTTTGGGCAGTCGGTGCTGCAGAATCTGTTTGGGGTTTAAATCCAACTCCACCCTCCAGGACCCAAATTTATTCTGGTCAGGCTGCACTCTCAGTTAGTTGTTCTTCGTAGGTCAATTTCTGTTATACCCTCGCCGTTGCGAGGTTCAATTGACCTGGGTTCTTGTTTTGAGTGAGCCTGAGAGCTAGGGATACCCCAGTCGTGAGAACAAGCAGCCTGCTTGTCCTCGGAGAAAGCGAATGATACATACCTGTAGCAGGTGTTCTCCAAGGACAGCAGGCTGATTGTTCTCGCCTACCCTCCCTCCTCCCCTTTGGAGTTGCGTTTTTACTCAATTTTGCTTGTCATTCAACTGAGCGGGAACGGTCGCGCACTGGTGGGAAGATGGCCGCGCATGCGCGGTGGGCGTGCCCTGCGTGCGGGACCGCCCGCAAAGTTTTGTTCCGGTTGGTGGGGGCTGCCGTGGACGTCAATCCAGTCATGACAACAATCAGCCTGCTGTCCTCGGAGAACACCTGCTACAGGTATGTATCATTCGCTGTACCTATATGTGTAACTAAAACAACAACAACAATAGATTTATATACACTGTGCTGTTAGTTCAAGATTTGCTCGATATTCAGCGCTATTAAATGGCCCAGGAATGGCTTATGGCCGGTTAAATAGTTCTTAAATAGCTATCTGGGAATATTCAGCAGAATAGCCACAGTCAGTGCTTTGCGGATAACCGGCTATAATTACTACTACTACTTATCATGTCTAAAGCGCTACTAGACGTACGCAGCGCTGTACACTTGAACATGAAGAGACAGTCCCTGTTCGACAGAGCTTACAATCTAATTAGGACAGACAAATAGGACAAACAAGAGGTAAGGGAATATTAAAGTGAGGATGATAAAATAAGGGTTCTGAACAAGTGAATAAGGGTTAGGAGTTAAAAGCAGCATCAAAAAGGTGGGCGTGATATAGCCTGTTATCCGTGAATATTCGGCACATTGCAGGCTACATTTGGTGGCCAAATTGAACCACTGAAATAGCAGGCCTATCTTTGCCCAGTTTAAACTTAACCAGCCAACAAAATCAACTTGGCCAGTTAAGTTTAAACTGGCCAAATATAAACCAGAAATCCAATGCCGGTTACTGGAAATGGCCCCAGCATTGAACAGACAAACACAGAAGAACAAATGACCCTCGCACAGGTCAAAGCAAGCAGGCAAACACAGCGACGGTGACAACAAAGATGACAAAAAAAATCCAGTGGACTCGGTGAGTTCACATCAGAAGTTTAATTCACAAAATGTAATGGACTCGACATGAATCGTGTTTCGGCCACAGAGGCCTGCTTCAGGAGTCCCTGTAGTATGCAAGTATTACATTTCTGAGCGTTGTATAGCGTCTGAGGATAACAAACCAAATAATAGATGTGAAAAACAGGGACGTTCACAGTCAGAGTCGCCACAAATGCACAGCACAGGCTTTGACTGTGAACATTCTTGTTTTTCACATCTATTATTTGGTTTGCTATCCTCAGACACTATAGAACGCTCAGAAATTTAATACTTGACTACTACAGGGACTCCTGAAGCAGGCCTCTGTGGCCAAAACACAATTCGTGTTGTGTCCATTATAATTTGTGAATTAAACTTCTGATGTGAGCTCACTGAGTCTGTTGGATTTTTTGTCATCATCTTTTTTGTCACCTTCGCTGTGTTTGCCTCCCAGCATTGATCAGGGTCAGTGCCGAACGTGGCACTTATGGGGTCTGCCTCCCGCCTTTATGTGAAATACATACAGTATATAGTGAATAAAAATATTTAATAGAACCCAGAAATAGAGTTTACAATTAGTTGCATACAACAAGAATATAAGATTATTCCAAATACTTAACAACCAAGGTATTCAGTATTCAATATTCTGTAAGTCATATGGGTAAATGTTGGTCCTGACCATGATTCGCCCCTGTGAATGCCCCTCTTCCATTTACATATTGAGTTGTGCACATCATGTCCAATATTCAGCCAGCAGAGATCAGCGGGCCATGTCTGGGCTCCAGCATTGAATTTCCGGGTATATGGAACCAGCCAAATTATAACCAGTTAAATGGGATATTTGGCACTTAACTGGCTATAAAGAACCACATAAAGATAGGACTGCCTTTTATGCGGTCCTATTTATGTGATTTACTTTAACCAGTTAAGTGCCGACTCTGCCTTTTGAACAGCCCCAAAGTAGCTTGTTTTGACTTGGGCACTAACCGTGCATTTTCAGTGGCACTATCCAGTTAAATGTTGCTGAAAATGCCCGCTTAGCTCCCAACGGGTGATTTAAACAGCCATTTAAATCATTTTGAATACCAGCCCTGTCATTTCTAGAATAGTCCTGAGTGCTCCCTTAGCATTAGGAACATAAGAATATTAGAATAGCCATACTGGGTGAGACCAATAATCCATATAGTCCCGTATCCTGTTTCCAACCGTGGCCAATCCAGGTCACAAGTACCTGGCAGAAACCCAATTAGCAGCAACATTTCATGCTACCAATCCCAGGGCAAGCAGTGGTTTCCCCCTGTCTCTCTCAATAGCAGACTATGGACTTTTCCTCCAGGAACTTGTTCAAACCTTTTTTAAAACCCAGATACACTAACCGCTGTTACCATATCCTCTGGCAACTAGTTCCAGAGCTTAACTATTGCTTGAGTGAAAAAATATTTTCTTCTATTTGTTTTAAAAGTATTTCCATGTAACTTCACCGAGTGTCCCCTATTCTTTGTACTTTTTGAAACAGTAAAAAAATTAAAAATAAATTTACATTTACCCATTCTACACCACTCGGGATTTTGTAAACCTCAATCATATCCCCCCCCCCCCCCCTCAGCCGTCTCTATACACGCAGAAGTATACACTGACCTCTGCGCTTATATTCTACAAATTTAAGCACACATTAAGTGTGCCAAGCAACAGAATGAGGGGTTAAAAGCGTAAGCAAGTCAGGGTCAAAGCTAGAAATACTTTTCTAAAAAGCAGTCATATGGTTTGCATTCAGATATTAAATGGAAGGGGAAGGGCAACGTACCAAAATGTCATTTTATCCTCAGTGTGCTGAAGCTGCACCAGCAATAGTAAAATCCTGTCCACCAGGACAAAAGCTCAGCCTGACTATTGGAAGACAGAACATGGCTCACAGATTTCACTTAAGCATTGAACTGTCCTTCTTAGTGTCTGGTCTTTGGAAAGCTATTTGGTGGACTCCTCACTTGTTTCAAATTATCAGCCTATCTTGAATTTCTCCTTTTCATCCAAGCTACTTGAAAAGCGTGTTTTTCTGCAACTATCGCAAAATATAGAGGCTTTGAATATCCTTTACCCCTAACAATCAGGCTTTTTTATTATTGCATTCAATTCTGTCCTATTTAAACAGTCGCCATTTTGAGCCGTGTGTTCGCATTGATTTAAATGAAAAACAGACAGTTGTTATTTTGAATTTCTCCTGATGAAGTAGCGAAACAGATGGGTTCCTATAGCTGTTGAGAAATCAAGAAATCATAGATATATATGCTGGACTGTGAATGATTTGACAGAAGATTTATATGTCCGGTTGAGTTTTTGAGTGGACTGAAGATTATAAACTTGTTCGGGTTCCACATGATCGAGAGCAACAGTGGGTTTGGTGCTGTTTACACTTCCACTGAAAGGCTAAGTAAAAGAAGTGTTTGTTCCCGTTCTGAGATTTTCATGACACTATAGCATTCATATTAGTTTTTCAATTTCAGATTTAAAGTTCGAGTGTGAAATGAAGGTTGGCTTTTGAGCACTTAGATCAAAATTGGTCATATTTAAAACCTCCCCTTCCCTTTTTCACTGCAGACTTTTTCTCCCAATGATACATGGTTCTGGGAGTTTTTACTCTGCAGGTGTTTTCGGAAGGTAGAGGAGCCAATGATGTTAGCCACTATAGTTGGTGTCCAAAATATATGGTACCCTGGGCTTATGAGGCTATATTAATTTAAGAAACAATTTAATGACTGTGAGTATAAGTGCCAAAACAGCAACCTATATCCAGAGTATTTGGCAAATTATTAGTTTCTAATTTAATTACTCTGTGCAGTATTTTTTGATTTTTGAGATTCAATTCTGTTTGCCATATCTCAAAAAAGATATAGTAGAATTTAGAAAAGGTATAAAAAGAGCGACTAGAATGATAAAGGGGATGGAACTCTTCCTGTATGAGAAAAGGAGAAGAGGTTAGGACTCTTCAGCTTGGAAAAGAGACGGCTGAGGGAGGAATATGACTGAGGTCTATAAAATCCTGAGTGATACAGAATGTTTAAAAGTGAATCAAGTTTTCACTCTTTCAAAAAGTATAAAGACCAGGGGATACTCAATGAAATTACATGGAAATATTTTTTACTCAAAGAATAGTTAACCTTTAGAACTTGCTACCAGAGAATGTGGTAAAAGCAATTAGTGTATCCAGGTTTTTAAAAGATTTGGACAAGTTCTTAAAGGAAAAGTCCATAGTCTGTATAATCTTGCAAGGGTACTGTCATGTGCTGAAGGCCCTCGTGGCTCTTAGCCAGCATCATATGCTTACAACCAGGGCTCACTAGTACTTTGCCTTAGAGACAAGTCTCTTCTATGGATGCCTGTAATCCTAGTCTCAATGTTTGGGCTCCTCTTTCAACTCAGGGTGACTCCGGGGCATAGCCAGACTACAGATTTTGGGTGGGCCTAGGCAAGAAGTGGGTGGGCACCAAGTGCTCTCTCCCACCCCGCCCCCACCACTAAAAAAATATCTCAGCAGGTGAGAAAACGCTCATTTCTACTTTTTCAGTCTGCAGCAGGCATGTGCAGAAAACTGAACATGAGCAGGTGCCGGTATCGTGGAGAGTACTGTTTTCGTTACCATCAAGGGGAAATCTTCAGCTGGCTACCACCAAACATGTGCTACTGTTGCGTGGGCCTGAGCCCTAAGTGGGTGGGCCCTGGCCCACCCAGGCCCACCTGTGGCTACGCCACTGGGGTGACTGTTCCTCATTTATCATCATTTCTTAGACGCCTTCTTTGATGTATCCTTGGGTAACAGATCACCTTTCTAGTACACCTGATGTGCCCCCCTGACCCCTTCCTTGGGAATATAACCTTGGTTTCTCAGCATAAAGCATAAAATACAGATAATCAAGCAATAAAATAGCCATTTTACAGAGAACAGAAATGCTGCTGTCACTGCATCAGAGCATTCCTCACACGAAAGCTTCTACAACCGAGTTTTTAAGAGCTGCTTAAATTGCACTATACTGGCATATTGAAAAGGCAGCAGTTTGACATCATATCGTATGTTAACAATCCCATTCAAAGATAGGCACATTGCAGTCTCTGACCTTGAACATCTATTGGGTTGATACACAGTAAAACATTCTTTCATTTTTCAGTATTAGTGTTCTTAAATGATTTTCTTCCTTCCTCACAAATTGATTTAGGCAAGAGATTAATAGGACTTTCCTAATTTACCATTAAACTTGACTGTAGCCTATATGACTAGTGCTATCCAATAAAGTATACTTTTTTTGTGGAAATCTCAGTGAAGTGGGCTAGCTCTTAAACTCATTCAAGATGATCACCAAAACATTATAAAAGCTTTGCTCTTGAGGAAAAAAAACTCAAAACAGCTTGTAACTATAATTGCTCGTGCCTTCAGACTTAGGTATAGGGGGTCCTCCTACCACTCAGAGTGGCAGGTCCTCAACAGCCATCCTGTTCCTGACCCCCCCCCCCTCCTTTTGACACTTCCCTTAGAAACAGGTTGCAGTCTGGGTGGCACACCCTCATGGCACCTTTTCTGGGGGACACATTGTACTAGCAGGCGTCACCAAAATTTGCAAATTAGCCACTTCTTAGGCAAATTATACTTTTCTTAATATTCCTTCATCATGTAAGCAGGGAATTCTTTTAGCAAACAGTTCATCAAACAGTCTTCAACTGAGCCCACTTTATAGGGGACCTGGGTCTCAGTTTAGAACAGCCATCACCCCTTGGACAGGACTTTTTTTTCACTCTTACTTTACAGTTGTTTCCTCCTCCCCTAGCTGTTAGTTCGACTACTACTGAGAATACAATATTGTTTCCATACTTTATACAGGCTAAGTCATTATAACGTTAAGTTATGCACCTTATTTGTCCTTTAGGAATTCTTTTTCTATGGGCACTGCACCTTGGGGTTTTCTGTCCACGTTTGTCTTTTTTTTTTTTTTTTTTATCTCAGGTGTTCTTTTTATTTATGGACTTTCTCTTTGGGTTCAAATTCCTAGGGTCTGCTCATGAGTCACTTGGCATTCTTCTTATTTTCTGGAGGTCCCCTTTTCTTCTCTTCTGTTCCTCTTGGAAGGTGCCTTTTATAGGACTGCTAATATTGCTAATCTTTTCTGTTCTGGACTCCTTTTCCAAGTTCCAGAAAGGTCCAGGACCAGAACTTTCTCCACCTTTTTCTATCTTTTAAAAGGGACAGCCCTTGTTCCCTAGGTATCTGGAACTGGCTTGTCAGTTCAAGGGTTCCCCCTTGGTGGCCCCTTTCAGGGCAGGGCATGTCACATCCTTATCATATGGAGCTCCCTCCTGTGGTCCCTTTATAGTATTTTACACTGGTGTCCCCATTGGAGCTCCCTCTAGTGCCCAGATCATGGCAGGGCATGTCTTATACTTATCACATACCCCTGTCCTTAAGATATTGCTGCTTCCTCAAATAGATGTTAGTCTTTCTTCTTTGAGGCGCAGCAATTCCTGTCCCCCTTAAACTAATCCCCTGGGTCAGTTTCAGTAACTCCTCCCTATCTCTTAAGAGGGTCTTTTCCCTTTTGGCAGCAGGGATAGGGATTCTCAGGAAGGATTTATACCCTGTTGTCTTCCCTAATGTAAAGGATCTTATCCTTTCTAGAGGACCTGTTTCTGTAACCCCTAGAAACTCAACGATCCTTTGTCCTTTCTTTTTTCGCCTCCCTAGCCCTCGGCGTCTAATTTCTTCTCGCAATTTAATGATCCACAGCTTCCTTCCTTTAGCAACTATGGGTTTCTTTTGGACCTTACCCACTGCTCTTTGCTTAATATCCTCAGAGTTTTTACTTCGGAACTTCCCTTGCCTACCAGTATGAGTTTTACTTTTCCTACTGGGTCCTGAGTATTTCGGGTTTGGATATAGAGTCCTATGCCTCTTTTTCCCTGGGACACCTGGTCGTCTCCTATCCCTCCCTTTTGGTACAGGATACCCTCTTTTGGTACAAAACTACCCCAGCCTCTGGGTAACTTAGTGTCCTCCTGGCGGTCTCCCTGAGCCTGTGTCCACCACTCAGGAACTCTTTCTTTAACCGACTCTATAGTGCGGTATCTGTGACCTAGGATCAACCCTCCCTTAAGAGGTCTTAGCCTTCCCCTCCACTGGGCAGCCTTTTCTCTTTTCTGCTTGTTTCTCCGGAGTCTCGCAAACCCTATAAACATCGCACCACCACTCTCTGTGGTTTTGACAGGGCCCTCTCCTTTCTCCCTATTATGATCCCTACCCATGGACAGGAGTTTACTTAACCTAACCCCTCCTATGTGTTCCTTTCCCTTGAACTTTTTCTGGAGGTCTACAATGCAGGATTTTGGTTCCTGGAGCTCCTTTAATCTTCTCTGCCCATCCTGGAAGAGGACATCTACGGCTAGGGCCAACACCCTGCACTTCTCTTCCAGGGCCACCCTGCTTCTTTCTGCTCTTGCTGTTGCTTCCTTGGCCTGCTGTCTCTATACGGCCCACTCAGCTGCCACCTGAGCTTGAACTTGTTGCAACTCATCTAGCTGAGTTTCCAACTCCAGCTTACTCTGGGTCAGCTATCCAACCTTTACCTGGGCTTCCTGCATCTCTTTAACTAGCCCCTCTATCTTTTGGGTGTATACCTTGTGCAGGTCCTCTATTTGGACTACCTTCTCCCTATTAAGCTTTGCCAGGTCCCTAACCTCAGCTTGAGTCCGCTGCAGTGCCATGGTTAACTGTGTCACGGCTTTAGCATACTCCTGCTCTACTTCACTCAGCTGGATTTCCTGTTGGACTTTTAATTCTCCCAGCCAAAGCTTTACCTTGGTCAAACACCCCTTCAGCTCTCTGGTGGCTGTTTGATGTCATTTGCCCATCTCCTTAAACATTCCCTTCATCTTGGCCAAATCCACTTCCTTTTGCTTCACCTCCTGTCTGGCCTTTTCCAATTCTGCCCTTACAGCGATGACAAGCTTATTCTCTATTTGCTTCTGGAGTAAAGCCAAGGCTTGCTGTTCCCTTAAACTTTCCTTTAGGACCTCCTGCTCTTTTTTGCCATTCTTGGCGAACATTCTGGAGCTCGGCTTTAACTAGGGTTACCTTTCTCTCATGGCCCTGTTACAACTTGTCTGTAAGATCCCTTATCTCTTGCTCACGTGTGGACTGTTGCTCTGCTAATTGGGTCTCTTTCAGGGTAGCTGTAAGATGGGCTACTTCTGCTTCCCTTTCCTCCCATAGCTTACATTCTGTGAGCAGCTCAGCCCTAACCGTGGCTAGCAGTGCCTCACAGATTTCCCTCTGCTTAAGGGACTCTGCCTGTTTGGCCTCCAAGGCATGCACTGAAGCAGGCATTTCTTTCCTACATGCTGACTCGAATAGGACCCATTTCTGTCCCGTCTCCCTAAGACTATTTTCCATTACCTTGCGGGACTCCTCTTGCTGCCATATATTGTACACTAATGCTAACATCAGCCCCTTATTTAGTTCCAGGACCTCCCCCAGACGTCGCTCCAGGTGCCTATATGGTTTCCCAGGTTTACGTAGGGCCTGTAACTCGCATTCTACCTGCCCAATACTTTCTTTAAGGGATTTCAACAGCGGATTCTCATTCTCCTTTTGAGATTCCTCCTGGAGATTCCCACCAAACTCATGGCCATCTTTGGGAAATTCCTTTAATCCCCTTTCCAGGGTGATAGGTTTACCTCCCTCTACTTCCTGGGTTTCCCAGTATTTCTCCCTTGGGGCAACTCTCCCTGGTTCCCCACCACTTGGAAATACTGCCAGTTCCTCACCGTAGCATGGGCAGCCTACTTTTTTTTCCAGCTGTCTCACCCCCATGCTCTCAGTAATCCTTGGGAAATACCTTTACTTCCCCTTTCTTGGGTTCTCTTTCTAAACAATCAGAACCACTTTCCATCCTTTCACCCGGGAAGTCCTCATTTGGGCCTACACCCTCTTTCACCTTCCTTGAGGTTTTACCCTTCTTCCCACTCTTACCAGGACTACTACTGTCCTGCAGCTGGGGGGTGTCTTCCTTTTCCGGGCACCCATCCTCCCTCCCACCTGTTGTGTAACAGGGCAGAATGTGTGTTTGTGTGTGTGTGTGTGAGACAGAGAGAGGAGAGAGAGAGAGAGAAGGGAGTTTGCTCTGCTGTTGCCTGTGCTGCACCTGTTGTGTAACAGGGCAGAATGTGTGTTCATGGGTGTGTGTGTGAGACAGAGAGAGGAGAGAGAGAGAGAGAGAGAGAGAGAAGGGAGTGTATTATGTTGTTGCCTGTGCTGCACCTGTTGTGTAACAGGGCAGAATGTGTGTTCATGTGTGTGTGTGTGTGAGACAGAGAGAGAGAGAGAGAATGTTGTGTAACAGGACAGAATGTGTGTTCGTGTGTGTGTGTGTGAGAGAGAGAGAGAGAGAGAGAAGGGAGTGTTTTATGTTGTTGCCTGTGCTGCATCTGTTGTGTAACAGGGCAGAATGTGTGTTCATGTGTGTGTGTGTGTGTGTGTAAGAGAGAGAGAGAGAGAGAAGGGAGTTTGCTCTGCTGTTGCCTGTGCTGCACCTGTTGTGTAACAGGGCAGAATGTGTGTTCATGGGGAGGGGGGTGAGAGAGAGAGAGAAGGGAGTTTGCTCTGCTGTTGCCTGTGCTGTACCTGTTGCAGAGGTGTAGCCACACACCCAATTTTTGGTGGGCCTGGGCCAAAGATGGGTGGGCAGAAGAACACCATCTTGTCCCACAAGCGATTTGATCTGTCCCCCTCTCACCTGCATGCCATATGGTCTCTCAAACATCCTCCCTCCCCCACATACCTTTTAAATAGCAGATTTTCACTGGCAGCTAGCAGCAAGTAATACACACTGCTTATGTTAGCCCCACAGCCTTCCCTCTGATGCAATTTCTTGTTTCCGCATAGGCAGGAATACATCAGAGGGAGGGCTTTGAGGCCAGTGCAAACAGTATGTATCAGTCGCTGCTTACTGCAGGCGAACATATGCTATTTACAAGGTATGCAGGAGGGAGAGTAGTTGGGAGTTTTGGGCTGGTGGGGCTTGGGGATCCCTGCCAGCCACATCATAGGTATGCTGCTACTGGGTGGGCCTGAACCCAAAGTGGGTGGGCCTGGGCCCACCCTTGGCTATGCCACTGACCTGTTGTGTAACAGGGTAGAATGTGTGTTCATGGGTGTGTGTGTATGTTTGTGTATGTTTGTGAGGAGAAGGGAGTTTGCTCTGTTGTTGCCTGGGCTGGGGATAAATGGATGGCTTCAATACCAAGAGTCTGGCACCTTTCATAAAGATTATAAGACCAAAAAAACTACTATTGATTTGTCTTGTCAGGAAGGAATTTGAGTTTGTGCTGTTGAATATTAATGTGGTGGCTTTCAGTTGTTCCTAGCTAAAAGCTGGTCAGCTTTTCCTCTTAATTCTACTAATGAAAGCACCAAGTTTAGAAAGGAAGTCTTCACCAGTGATAAGAAACATTGATAAAGTTGTCTCTACACAGGATTTTTTTTCTTTTCTGGGGGGGGGGGGGGGGGGGGTGGCATTTCCACACATCATGCTCATCTGAAGAGCATGGCCTCCTGCTTTTAAACAGGCTAGAAAGACATTTTCGCACAAATGCTATAAATGGCGCCTTAACTTCTGCACGCAAATTTGGCCACACAGCCAAATTACGCACACAACTTAATTGATTAACAAGCCAATCAGCGCCGATAATTAGTTCTTAACAACCAATTAGCAGCACTAATTGGCTTTAATTAGAATGTACATGCACAACTTTCCAGGCATTTTCTACAGCACGGTGCGCATAAATTCTAATGTGCGCAGTCAAAGGGGGCATGGCCATGGGCAGGTTGTGGGAGTTTCAAACAACTATGGGGGTATTTTACTAAGGCAAGCTCACATTTTTTAGCATGCGCTAAAAACATGAGCATGCCTTAGTAAAAGACCCCCTATGCGCACTAATATTTTATTTTATTTTATTTTATTTGTGACATTTATATCCCACATTATCCCAAACAAGTTTGAGTTCAAAACAATATATGGAATACACCCAAGGTATTTTAGGCCTGGTCTTAGGTGGCTTAAATGGGTGCGCCTAAATTTTAGCCGCAAGAATGGCGTGTGAGCATATTCTATAAAGTATGCCTAACTTTAGGTGTAGTTTATAGAATCATGCTAACCATGTGGTTTTTCAGCACTGATTTTTAAGGTGCTATTTATAGAATTTGGCCCAATGTAAAAATGTCCTATGGCCCAAAGTGAAATTGCATCTTCCGTGCAATTAAAAACACCCCAGCTGGTTTCAACCACCCTGTGAAATTACAATTAAAATGATTTTCATGCCATCATTACACCAGTTCCTCTGTATGGATAGCGGAGTAAAATCTGAACTTAAGTCTATATAGGAAGGGACAGAATCTCAATATAAACAGCTAGGGTTGCCAACTAGATCCAGATTTGCCTGACAGGGTTTATCCAATCCTGAGCTTACCCCAATGCATGCAGGGAATCCAAGGGGGAAATCAGAACCACAAGTCCCTGCATGCAATGGGGTAAGCCCAGGACTGGATCAACCTGTCGTGCGAATCTGGATCTAGTTGGCAACCCTAAAACAGACCTAAGACTTTCCCCTTGCAACTCACGATACAAAATATGGTGTTTATTTGTGAAGCAACATTTGTATGCATAAACCGGCATAGTTACTGACATGTGCTACCCTTAATATATGTTATTTTACCACTAACTATTTTAGTAAAGGTCCCATTTTATACAATGAGATCTAATTACTGTACTAGTAACAAATTCTGGTGCTACCTTATTAACAGCAACACATTCACTTTTCACTGCCATTTTGTGAAGCAACACAAAACCCAACAAAAAGAACACTCAGAACCTATGTAGGCAACCTGTTATACCACAACAGCACTAACACAGGACTCAGACAGCAACAACCTAACCCGGGAAAGGGCAATACTCCCAAAAGAACACTAATACATATCCTACTGGAAAAAACAGAACAAGCCAAACTGCTACAGATCCATACACAAAAACTACACACTAGCACAGCGGTGGGCATCCTTGGTCCTCCAGGGCCACAACCCAGTTGGGTTTTCAGGATTTCTGCAATGATTTCTAGGTTACTGGGGCCACACTCCCAGTGATCCCACAGTTCCCAGAAAGCACTCACAGACCCAACACATAAACCACCAGGATTCTTGATCAGTCCATACAGAAGAGGCAATAAACTAAATAGTGTTTATTGTCTTAAAAAATATTGAACAATGAACATAAAAAGTGCAGCAAACAATAACAGAAATATGGATCAATTATAACACTAAATAAACATTTGTTTACTTTCTAAAAAGTACCTGGGAAGATCAGGACATATAACTGTTCACAGAGCCTCAGCAAAGAGATCCTACTCTCTTTTCTACCTGGCTAAGACTGGGAAAAAAAGCCAGTAAAATCCAAATGAAATGAGCTCCTGGGCCAATCAGAGCCCAGAACAACATTTCCTTTATCTGTGTTAACTAAAGAAGGAAAAATCAGTTCTTTGTAACAGCTTAAAACATAACATGCACCACCTGCTGACTAAACTAGAGAAATACACTTCAAGAAAAGGCAGTTTTACTGGCTTAAAACACAGTATTCAGTCACACACATGTTGAATATAAATCCTAAATCCAGTTTTCTTTGTAAGCCATCAATCCTCAAAAGCCACAGGCTTATAATATAAGCTGCAATGAAGTGCTCTGATGTACTGTGGTAGCTAAAGCGGGCTAGCATGTTTTAATAAACTATAAACTTTATTGAGTTGGTCTTAGTCTTTGTTTTTGGTTTTCTCCTAAGTTCTTTTCCAGAGTCTTCTTGCCATGTTACTCAGTCCTCTCTTCTTCCTTTACTTCCCTACATCTCTCAGACATTGATCTTTTCCTTTCATCTTTTTTGCTCCTTTCTTTCTCCTCTGACTCTCTACCAAGTCATAACTAAAATGTCATCCCTCCTCCCCTTCTAACCCTTCAGTCCTTTTTCTCCCTCTTTTCACCTCTCACCTACCTATCAGATTTCCATACCCCACTCTCATTACCCTCTGTCTTTCACTCCCCTCTCAGCCTTCTATTACTCTCTGTCTTTCACACACTCCCTATTTCCCCATTTCCACCCTCTGTGGGGCAAGATAGGACAGATTCAAAACATGCACTTCAATAGCATAAATACATTACAATGCAAATTTTAATTACCTCCATTGTAAAAATATAAAATCTTATATACCTGTATTGTGAACAGGCTGACCTAAGATCAGAGTTAAATATTAGCAGCTGAAGAAAAGATGCATTTGAACTGAATAATGCAAATGAAAACAACCCCTCCCCCACCCCACAAAAAAGGATTTTTAAAATCTGTAACACTACTACTACTACTTATCACTTCCATAGCGCTACAAGGGATACGCAGCACTGTACACCATACATGGAAAGACAGTCCCTGCTCAAAGAGCTTACAATCTAAATAGGACAGGCAAACAGTCAGAACAACTAGAAGGGTAAAAGGGTATAGGGCAAGTGAGTAGTGGTTAGGAGTCAAAAACAGCATTAAAGAGGTGGGCTTTCAGTCCGGACTTGAAAACACGACATCCAGAAAGTCACAAGAGTTTAAAATTGATTATGTATCTTATCATCAGAAGAGGATTATAGGGGAGCTGGTTTCAGCATGGGCATGCAGAGTTAAGAACCAAATGCACTTTGAGACACCCTGCAAAAGGCTTTTAATTTTGCTGAACGCTGCTTTTGATTTATGCAAGACCAATTCTTCTGCATGTGCACCTGGGCAGTTTAATCTTTGGTTGTTGCTGTTTCCTGATTTAAGGAAAAAAAAAACACGAGAAAATTCTGTTTTGTTTTTTATTCGGATCCTCTTGAATGCACACATAGGCTGTAACTGGCAGAACAACTATACACGCTGATGTGCTGAGCACTCACAAAAGAATCAAATCAAACCAAATCCATATTCCAGCAGCAAGTTTTCCACACATGTGGAAGTTGCAAGCCCTGGTTCTTTTTCTTTTTCACCCTGTGCTTGACATCCAGCGGACATGGTTCACATAAGAGTCAGAGGTCAGTGAATGGGTTTCAATGTGCTCCTCAGGCCAAAGCTGCAGTCAGGGCCCTTGAGTCACAAGCAGGCACTATAAGAGCATGGATGATGGATGGGCAGACTAGATAGGCCATACGGTCTTTATCTGCCATCATTTTCTATGTTTAAGGTGCTGCCTCATCAGTTTTACTACAGGGATGCCAAGGTACCCAGTTCCAAGCTGGAGATCTTGGAACAGTGTTGGATTTCTAACCACCCTATCCTAGTGCATCATGGGACTTGCAGCACTGATTTCAATGGGCAGAATCAAGCACTGCTACTCCCACATTGCTTTGGGATGTAAGTTCAAAAGCAGGACTGGCCAAAAAGTCTCCAGCCTGGAACTGGGTAACTTAGTGTCTCTATTACAAGAGGGAGATGTTTGCAGACTTGTTTAAAAGTCACATTTTTTTCAGTGTCAGAGTGTTTCCTGTTGGCTGTATGCACAGATAAAATCAATTGTATTCACAGAATCTGCAGAACCAATATTATAGATGTTTCCAGCTATTACCTTGATGCAGGGCTTTTTTTGAGGGGGTACTGAATACCGGCACCTTTTCCATTGTCTGCTACAATTGACCCATGGTCCCCAAGTTTTAATGAAAGAGCCCAGGCTCTACATACCAATTCTGCCTTGTCATAGATTCTGTGACTAGTTGCAGGGGGTCTGGCTATTGTGGGGTGGGTCCCTCAGTGATCATCTCACCCCTGAAAAGTGGCCTGTCATTTGAGTACTGGCACCTTTTTCGCTAGAAATAACGCACTGCCTTGATGCAGCATGAGTTCAGAGGGCAATAGCTCTGTTTATACCATTTAAGCAGAAATCCACTTCCCTCCACGAATACTTGTCTGCAAAGCAAAACAAACCTGGAATTTTCTAGGTGTGTGTGCATTAGAGACCTGCACGGGAACGGGATTCCCGCAGGGACAGAAGCAGTTCTGCGGGGATCCCGTGGGGATGGAAGTAGGTCCTGCGGGGTTCCCATGGGGACGGAAGCAGTTCCTGCGGGGTTCCCGTGGGGACAAAAGCAGTTCTTCTGGGGTTCTCGTGGAAGTGTACGCTGCACTTGCGCCAGCCTCTCACCTACCAAGTACCAAGTTCTTTGAGTGCTGCTCCTCCTCCTCCTCCTCCTTGTTTTAACAGCACAGATGTGGAAAGTTTCCATTAAGGAGGTGGTAGAGACACAAATGGTGATGAAATTCAAAAAGGCATGGCATGAATACAGAGAATCTCCAATTAGAAAATGGAAGTTATAAAAAACCTAAACTTAAATGGCTGCTTGCGTGTGGATATGTTGAGTGACACTTAGATGGCGACTCTGGCTGTGATGAACTATGGCCAATACAGGAGACCTGTACGGTCTGTGTCTCATATATGGCAATCTGGTTTAGGATGGGCTTGAAAGTGTTTAGAAAGCTACTTTAGTGGCTGGAACATGAGTACAGTGCTGGACAGACTTTTACGATCTGTGTCCCGCAAATGAGAAGATGAATAGGCTGGAGTGGGCTTCGAGGGCAACTCCAGCAGTTGGAACATAAGGATAGGGCCAGGCAGACTTCTATGGTCTATGTCCCAGAAACGCCACAGAAAGACCATAATCAAGTAGATATTACATTTGTTGTTGATTTAATCCTGAATTGATAATGATTATGATTACTGGGCAGACTGGATGGACCGTTCTGGTTTTTATCTGCTGTCATTTACTATGTTACTATTAATCCTCTCTGCTCCTGGGCTGTTGCACAGACCTCAGCTCTAACATAGGCACGAGCATCAGATGTCACCTGACCTACTGCCGCGTGCATGTGACAATGTCTTAGCACATAGTGCCAGTGAATCAGAGAAGTCTTACATGTGCACACCAGAGTGTTCCAACTTCTGTTCTTTCCTTGCCTGCAGTGCTGCAGCTCAAACCCAGAGAGAGACTGAGAGCCAACAGCAATTTTTTTAATGTACCATTAAATTCTTGTGGGAGTGGGTGAGGACAGGTTAAATTCTTGCGGGGACGGGTGGGGTTGGGTTAGATTCCCAGTGGGGAGGGGCGGGGATGGGTTAGATTCCCCAAGGGGACGGACGGGGATGGGTTACATTCCCTACGGGGATGAATGGGGACGGGTTGGATTCCAGTGGGGATGGGCGGGGATGGGTTGGATTTCTGTCCCCGTGCAACTCTCTAGTGTGCATATTACCATTATGTGGCCAAGAGACCTCTGTTCTGTATCAAAGACATGATCTGTGGCCCACTGTACTATATGACTTGTGATGCTTTGGAGTCATTACCTGGAAGCGACATGCAAAGCCGCCAAAGAGAGTACTGATTACATGACAAGAGACTTCCTCTCACAAGGTCAGTACTGCTGTACATTCAGAAAAGCTCTTCACATGGTACTCTGTATTGTCTGCTGATCTTCTGGCTCAGCATTTACTTCCAAGAAGATTGGTTATATGGGGCATGTCAGCTTGGAATGTTTATTTCACCCATGTACGCCATTTTGTGAGTACAGGGCTGCCTTGGATGGCGTTCAGAATCAAGACTGTGTGTAAGAAGCTGGCGGTGACACGTCTGATTTTTGGCTGCCATCACAACACAGAGTCACACTTTATTTGTAGCAGCATCACCAAAATAGTAGGGATAGGCACCTGGAATTTTTAGGTTTTTTTTTTCAAGGTGAAAAGGAACATAAGAATAACCATACTGGTCAGACCAGTGGTCCATCTAGCCCAGTATCGTGCTTCCAACAAAGCGTAGGGAACAGTCAGAGCAGCTACATAATCAGGTGTTCCATCATGTACTGCCTTGAAGTCCAAAGTAAAGGGGGTCTTTTACTAAGGCGCGCTCATGTTTTTAGCATGCGCTAAAATTGGGTGCGTGCTAAACATTAGAGATGCCCATAAGAATGCATCGGCATCTCTAACGCTAAAAACATGAGCGCGCCTTCATAAAATGGGGGGGGGGGGGGTCTAAGGATCTTAAGCTGTATCTGGAATTTAACAGAGAGCCAGTGCAACTTCAAAAGCAGAGGGGTCGCATGCTCTTGATGCTTCGCTCGACAAAGAAAGCGAACTGCTGTATTCTGCAAAGATTGTAGGCATTCAAGACTACTCTGAGAAGCCCTTACATAGATCACATTGCAGTAATCCAAACAGGTGGTCAGATGAGCATGATAAAGTGTGCGTAAATGCTCCACATCTATGAACCTACGAAAACTACACAGTTGTCGCATATTCATTGTGCATATCCTGAAAACCTGGCTGGCAAGGTGTGTCCTGAGGACTGGGTTGAGAACTCCAGTACTAAGGTATTTGATAGGCTGAAGTGACTTTTTTTCACTGTCTTAAGGAAAGTGGGCTTTCCCGAGGACTTCTTGAGGTGGATTCTGGTGCTCTGTTCTTCCCCATGAGCCCGGGTTCTAATTAATGGGCTGCTCTGAGAATCCTTCCCTATTCGTTGCAGGATGTGCCAGGGCTGCCCATTGTCCCCAACATTATTCAACCTCACCATTAAAACAGAAGGGGTTGAACATAAAATATCAATTTAATTTTTCTGAGTTAACTGGACGCATCAGGATGGGCTATGATGAAGTTGCTGAAGGAATTCTGTGAGTTGGCTGGCCATCATATTAATTTGGAAAAGTCTGATATATATCAGGCTCTTGCGGCATACTACCTCGACTTCTTCAGCAGTTTCAGAGAGTGATGTAGTTCCCTTTCCGAAGGGATAAAGATCCTCACCAGATCTGTCTAGAGGAAGATCGTTCGCAAATGTTTTTTTATAGCAGAACCAACGATGTGGAATGATCTCCCTCTAGAAATTCCCTTGGGGTCTGGAAGCATGGTAAGTAGAAAGTACTCCTTCATCTCTATGATATGATATGTACTTGTATTCTGCCAGCTCCTAAAATATGGTTCAAATCGCTGATATTTAAGCACCAATCTCTATCCTGTCATGTTATTGGAGCTCTTTTCAGTTGATGCATATCCCTATTATATCTGTATGTACTCCGCCTTGATGGATTTTTTTCTTTGGGCGGTTAATCAAATGTAATAAACCTGAACATCAGATAACTTCTTTGTTCATGTTTAAGAGGCAGCTAAAAAACATATTTGTTCCATGAGGCATTTTCTGATGAAATTCACTGAAAGAAGTGAGTAGACAAATGTATGATGTTATCTTGCAGGAGGTAATGATTGTCTATTTTATGATGTTGTATGAGTCAGGGTATTTTATTTGTTTTTATGATTTATGCATGTTCTTTTGTAATCCACTTAGGTAAAATTTGATAAATAAATAAATTATGTGCTCATTCCCCATAGGATCCAGGCAGGTTTGTTTATGTTTATTGTAGTTTTAATATGCCACCTTTGCTGACAAACAGATCAAAACAGTTTACAAACAAAATATCAAATTATAGAAAGGAACACCAGTATTAAAAACAAGAAAGAATGTATTGTTCCATTAATTGCTGGTGCAGCTATGGGTGGATATACTGATTGTATGGGGAGGGAGGGGGCAAAATGTTATTATAGTTTATTCAGAATTTGTTATATGCCATTAGCTAACTAGCAGATTACAGTGGTGCACAGACTCAAAACATAACGGAGCTACAATGGTTGATAGGAAAGCAAAAACACACCCAAAACACGAGAAAAATAAAGGAGTGGGGAAGGAAGGGTTAGCCTGAGGAAGAGGGAGTTGTAGGAGTAACAATGATAGATTGAAGGGAAGTCTCAAGTAGAGTCAAACACTTGGATGAAATAACCAAGTTTTTAAAGAGCTTAGAATTTCTTAAAAGAAAGTTCAGCACGGAGTAGAAATGGCATAGAGTTCCAGAGAGAAGGGATCGTGAAGAAAAGGCACAGTGGCGGGTAGATTCAAGTTGGGCAAAATGAGGAATGGGAACACAGACGATGATCGTTGATTGAGCACAGAAAATGCGGAAGAGAGTATGGGCTAGTGAGACTGGATAAATAGAGGGGCTGTCCTAATCTGAAGGCTTTAAAGGTACATTTTAAAGTCTTTAAAATGATCCATTTATCGACTGGGAGCCAGTGAGATCTGAGAGAGGAGAGACATGGTCGTATTTCTGAGTGTGATGTAATTAATAGCTGTATTTTGGAGAGACTAACTTGTGACCTGGCTTGGCCACTTTTGGAAATAGGATACTGGACTAGATGGACTATTGGTTTGACCCAGCATGGCTACTCTTATGTTCTTATGATCTAGATCAACCAAGATAGGCTATATTGCAGTAGTCAATTCTGGTAACAAGGGAAGTATAAGGGAGTGGAAGGTATCATGATCAAAGAACCTACAGACCGAACAAAGTTGCCGGTGAATAAAGGACGTTTTACAGAGACCAGAAATCTGGTGTGTAAAAGAAAGTGGAGAATCCAGAATTACACTGAGATAGCAGAAGGAGGCAATCAGAGAAACAGTATTACCAAGGAGATTCAAGGACAGTGAGGGAGGACGTAGGCTACTGTTTTTTTTCCTTGTTGAGGACTAATCTATGTGAATTAAGCCAGTCTGAAATGAGTGTAAGGCAATCTTGTAGTGGACTAATGGATGGCTGAAATGGGCTAGTGGGATAGATTAACAAGGCAATCAGCATAGAACTGAAAAGAGACCCCAGTGGATTGAATTACATTTGCCAAAGGACTCAGAAAGAGAGATGAGAGTTTAGGAACCAAGAGGCTAAAGAAAGAAAGGACACAGGAGAGAGGGCAAAAAGAGGGAGTGTGAGGTGGTGTTGAGTCTTGGAATGTGGGCAATGGGGGGGGGGGGTACAGATAGGAGAGTTTAGGGTAGAAAGAGGGGAAGACACATAGGGTTAGGGAAGGACAGGATGGAAAGAAAGAAGGGGGTGTGAGGTAAAAAGAGGAGGAGGAGTGGTGGTGAGCAGAGTGAGGAAAGTTCAGGGCACAAGAAGGGACAGAGTAAAGGGATAAAAACAGAGAGGAGAGTGTGAGGTGGAGTTAGGATAGGAAGCGAGGGGGTATGGCAACAAGAGGTGAAGAGAAGATAAGTGAGAGTGAGAGGGTTGGGGGAAAGAGGAGGTAATGGACAGTAGAATAAGGCAAAGTGGACTGTGGCTGAAAGGTTGGGAGACAAGAGTGAGGGAACGTACAAAGGATAAGAGAGACAAAGAGAAGAAGACTCTGTTTGGTACAGTTTATAGAGAACTGGGAAGTGATACCAGTGTGTTTGTTGGGGTCATTGAGTCTACTACTACTTATCATTTCTGTAGTGCTACAAGACGTATGCAGCGCTATCTCCACTGGGGGTGGGAATGGTTAAGGCCACCAAGCCCCTCTTGTGTTTTATTGGAGTGGGAGATGTTAGGTTGGGCCCTCAAAGCCCCTCTTTGTGTTCTTGCCAAAGTAGGATGTATGGTGTTAGGGCTACCGAACCCCTCTTATTGTTTTTCTGAGAGAGGGAGGTGCTCTGTTGGTGCTGTGAAGCCCCTCTTATTGTCTGGCATATTTACTGAATCCACTGCCTCCGTTATCAGCAAGAGATGCGTTAATAAGGTGTCATCTCCTGCTGTCATGGAACCAATCTCACAGCAAGAGCTGCAAAATCTCATAACTCTTTATCACGAGACTGGTCCAATGACAGGAGATGGCATTCCATTAAGGCACCTCTTGCTTGTTAGTGCCGTGGCCGAGATCTGTCAGGGTAGAGCCAGGAAGTGGGAGTGGGCAGGTTAGGCTTAACAGAGTGAGGTGGAGCTAGGGGCATGGTTTAAATCTCCCTCTCAAAGATTGGGTCCCCTTGGCAGCTCCAAACAGTGGCATAGAAAGGGTGAGCCCGGGTGGCCCAGGCCCACCCAGTATCAGCACACCTATGATGTGGCTGTCAGGGATCCCCAAGCCCCACCAGCCGAAAACTCTCAACTACTCTCCCTCCTGCACACCTTATAAATAACATATCTTCGCCTGCAGTAAGCAGTGACTAATACATACTATTCGCACCGGCCTCACAGCCTTCCCTCTGACGTATTCCCGCCTATGCGGAAACAGGAAGTTGCATCAGTGGGAAGGCTGTGGGGCCATCATGAGCAGTGTGTATTAGTTGCTGCTCGCTGCTGGTGAAAATCTGCTATTTAAAAGATATGCAGTAGAGGGGGGATGTTTGAGACCATATGGCATGTAGGTGAGAGGAGAGACCAAATCACCTGTGGGATGGGGAGGGGTTCTTTTGCCCACCCAAAATGGTGTCTGGCTACGCCCCTGGCTCCGCAGCTTCTTGGGCTACACTAGGCCTCTAGAATAGCTACAGCATGTCATGCCTTCCAACAAAGGCATGTCCTCTGCCTGTCACAGCAGCTGGTATCAAATTTTAAGCACTTGTGTGTTCCAGCCCCATAATTTGTATCTTCTATTTATTAATGAAGCAGGTAATACCATCTCTTGATTTAAATGAAATGCAGATGATCATTCCCCATGGTTATTGTACCTATTCCAACACTTGCCATGCTCATTCCCTCAGTTGATTTAGGGATTCTTAATGGCAAACGTTTAAGTTTCATCCGGTGTCACATGTCTAGGCCTAAAGTGGAAGGTGGGGGATCCTGCTGGGCCGGCCCGGGAGGGAGCACAGAGCTGCCAAGTTACCCATTTCTAGGAGGGAGACTTTCTGACCAGTCCTGGTTTACACTTCCACCCCAAAGCAGTGTGGGATTTGTAGTGCCTAATTCTACCCATAGACAGTGCTGCAGGTCCCATGATGTATCAGAATGAGGTTAGCTGAAATCCAGGACTGGTCTACAATCTCCCTCCTGGAACTGGATAACTTGGAAGCTCTGGGAGCATCGGGCTGCAGTTTTGTGGCCCAATGCTCCCGAATAGTGACATAACCCCAGCATAAAATGGGTTACTTTACTGTGATTTTGTGGCCCTAGTGCAACTTGTGGTGTAGCACTGCAAGTTGCATTAGGGTATTTGCATAATAATGAGATGCAAAACATGCATTTGCGTGTTCTGCATCTCATTACTATGTAACCTGTGGTGACTTCAGGCTGCATTAAGGTATTTTAAGTCAAATTAAAGGACAAATAATGCAACTTAAAAGCCCAAACACAGCTTGATAACTTCCCCCCTAAGTGGTGGACTAGAGTGGCAACAATAGCTGCTGTCAGAGCAAAACAATAGGTCCTGACAGCTGCACAGACTCAACCAACCAGCTGTTTATACTTTTACCAGCGGAGAAGGTGGTCAGTTTTCAAATAGCCCATTTATCTGGGTAAAAACGTATCTACCTCGGTAAGTGGACTTTGGAAATTGACCTCATTATGCATAGATTTAAATGAAACAGGATGTAATATTTTGAAGTATGATACCCCCAATTCTGTTTTACAAGATCGTATGGTGATAGGGTGGTCATGACTGTTGTAATAAAACTTTATGGGAGAGGGTCGCGGAGACCTAAAGTTAATTGAGGGAGGGTGCAAGGCTTAAGGTTGCTTAGGGCATCATCTAATACCCTCGCACCCGCTGGCTCAGATCGAAGCTAGGCAGACTAGACATGGACAAATGTGGTCTTTTTTTCGGCTTTCCAATGTTGTGTAGTCCCTTATGAAGTCAAATGCTCTTATACGTGCAATTCAAGTATTGGACACAAGAGGGCAGCCTTGTACGGTACCTGAGCCAGGGATTTCAGTCAGGACAAAAGTCATTTTATGCCACACTGAGCCCCTGCCCCCCTCCCTCCCCTTCATCTCTCAAGTTGCAGCCGCTGATTACTTTGCGACGAAGTAAACAGGGCAGGCTACTTCTCTTATCCGTTCATCTCCTAATGCAGAAACCACAACCACTTCCCCAATTCCCCTTTCCTTCCCTTACTGCCATACCCGAGGTAGTTTTTCCCATCCCCAGCAGCCCCTGCATTTCCAAACACCAATCCATCTGAGTTTCTCGGGGGAAGGAAGGAAGGAGAATTTGCTTCTTTGCACGGGATGACCACTGAGCCGAGAGAGTTCCGCTCCGCCTTTGCAGGATCGCTCCCCTCCCCTTACCTGCTGCTGGCCCAGCCCCGGAGCACAGCAGGGATCGCTGAGTCTGACTTCCTGCTTTGACTCTGTCACCTCGGCCTGATCCTGTTTCCTGTGGGTCTTTGCCAGTCCTGCCAGCCCCTGCCCCTTTCCTGGGTAGCCATTCGGATTTTTGTGACTCCTGGATCCGACTGAATCTAACGCTGTGGTAAGGCGCAAGTGTCCGGCTGGGTTTTTCTTGAACTGGGTGGGGGGAGGGAGTGGGAGTTTTTTTTTTAATCGCTGATATTGTAAATGCTGATCTCTACCTCCGTCCTGCCCCTCCACCCTCAGCCAGCTTTTAGGATCATATGTCAGGGTTTTTTTTTTTGGGGGGGGGGTATCAGGTGGGGGTTGATCTAGTCCTGCCTTTGCCCCCATTAAATAGATCGACAGTTTTTTTAACAACCTTGTATTACACTAGGACAAAACCAGGACTGGATCAGATTCACACAAGTGCAGGGTTACCCTGGCTAGTCTTTTGATACATATTGGACAGTGGGTAAGGAGTGATGGATTTTATATACTGCTTTTCTGGGGTACAACCAAAGCAGTTTACATATATGACATGTTGGTACTTTCTGTGCCCCTAGCGGGCTCATAATCTAAATATTGTACTTTATTTATTTAATCATAACCTAGTTTTGGTGGTTTATAAAGTATTATTTTTGTAGATTTGAGTTTAAATAGCTTGCCTGTTCAAAATCTGAGTTGCAGGCGAATTAATAAGCAGGTACACAATTTATTGCCCTGTCCAAAGTGACAGATTTTAAGTTTGACCTGTGGAGGGTGAAGTGACACTGTACTAACCACTAAGCTATTCCTCCACTTTTTAAAAAGCCAAACCTTGGCCATGGGTTACAAGCTATCCAAGTAGAAATATTTATGTAATGAGTTTGAATATATAGTGTACGAGGTTTCATTTTGTATGTTGTAAATTGCCATGAGAAAAGGATATTAATGCCCAAATAGGAGAATTGTACAATTAATTTATTACTAGCACCAAAGGACGCAAGAAAAAAATTATAAAACTCCATCTGTTGTTTGTTTGTATGTATGTATTAATTGATTTATCTTTATTAATTGTTTTATAAAGAGATTCACCCAAAGGGTATATAGCAGGTACAGTTTTAAGTAAAACTTACAGTTTTGTTAACAGCATAACAATAGTAAAATGACCAAATATAAACAAAATAGTCAATGAAGTGAACTTGGAAACAGCACATTGAAAACTAGTAATGGGACTAATATGATACAGTATCAGAAATATATACAGAACACATTTAATAGAACAAGATATGATAAATGTCAGTGCAGTACAACTGATACCATAGTAGACAGCATGGAAGAACATTCATATAACATAGATATATGATGCTACTACTACTACTTAGCATTTCTATAGCGCTACAAGGGTTACGCAGCGCTGTACAAGTTAAAACATGGGGAAGGACAGTCCCTGCTCAAGAGAGCTTACAATCTAAAGGTAACAAGCTATGTAGTCAGTGTAGGTATCATGAATGGGGAAGGTGGTTAGGCGCCAAAAGTGTAATACCAATGGAACACCTCATAAGCGCACATTAAAACATTTTAATACTACAGATATGATATGACACTAGCCCACTCCTCGAGTCACTTCACTGGCTCCCCGTCCGCTTCTGCATACAATTCAAACTTCTCTTACTGACCTTTAAGTGCATCCATTCTGCAGCTCCCCATTACCTCTCCACTCTCATCTCTCCCTACATTCCTCCCCGTGATCTCCGCTCACTGGACAAATCTCTCTTGTAGTCCCTCTCTTCTCCTCCACTGCTAACTCGAGGCTTCGTTCCTTTTCCCTAGCGGCTCCTTATGCCTGGAATAAGCTTCCTGAGCCTGTACGTCTAGCTCCATCTTTACCTGTTTTCAAATCTATGCTGAAAACCCACCTTTTCACCGCTGCTTTTGGCTCCTAGCCACTACTCAATTGCCTCCCCTTGTTCCTTCTCACCCAGTACTCCCTCGCCCTTAATTGTCTTGTCTGTCTGTATTATTTTAGATTGTAAGCTCTATTGAGCAGGGACTGTCTCTCTATGTCAGGTGTTCAGCGCTGCGTGCATCTGGTAGCGCTATACAAATGTTAATAATAATAATATGATTTATTTATTGAGAATTATTAACTGCCTTTATTAAGAGATTCACCCAAGGCAGTGTACAGCACGTACAGTTTAATGTAAAGCTTAAAAAATTTGTTAACAGTATAACAATTATAGGACTACAATGAAACAGTATCAAAAATATACACAAGTAACAGCACTGAAATTCAGATAACATAGATATAATACGGTGTCAGCATAATACTAATGAAACGCCTAATAAGCATGCATTAGAACATTCAAATAACAGAGATATGATGCTAATGCTTTTCTACAATACAGCTTATCATGTACTGTAACAATAGCTAACCTCGTTGATGATACGTTGAAACCTTCCGCTCAGTGTGCTGCTGCGGCTAAGAAAGCAAATAGAATGTTAGGTATTATTAGGAAAGGAATGGAAAACAAAATTGAGGATGTTATAATGCCTTTGTATCACTCCATGGGTTGACCGCACCATGGAGCGATACATTGTGTTCAATTCTGGTCGCCGTATCTCAAAAAAGATATAGTGGAATTACAAAAGGTGCAGAGAAGGGCGACGAAAATGATAAAGGGGATGGGACGACTTCCCTATGAGGAAAGGCTAAAGTGGCTAGGGCTCTTCAGCTTGGAGAAAAGGCGGCTGAGGGGAGATATGATAGAGGTCTATAAAATAATGAGTGGAGTTGAATGGGTAGATGTGAAGCGTCTGTTTACGCTTTCCAAAAATACTAGGACTAGGGGGCATGCAATGAAGCTACAATGTAGTAAATTTAAAATGAATTGGAGAAAATTATTCTTCACTCAACGTGTAATTAAACTCTGGAATTCGTTGCCAGAGAATGTGGTAAAAGGCGGTTAGCTTAGCGGAGTTTAAAAAAGGTTTGGATGGCTTCCTAATGGAAAAGTCCATAGACCATTATTAAATGGACTTGGGGAAAATCCACTATTTCTGGGATAAGCAGTATTGATCTTTTTTGGGATCTTGCCAGGTATTTGTGACCTGGATTGGCCACTGTTAGAAATAGGATGCTGGGCTTGATGGACCTTTGGTCTTTCCCAGTACGGCAATACTTATGTAGCTGAGGGGCCAAGTGCAGATATATAGATGGGGACAACAGGGTGATAATAGAGTAAGTTGGGATAAATAGATAAGTGGATAAACTCAAGGCAAGTTCTTTGTATAGTTAAACAAGATATAAGGAACTGGTCTAAGGTATGTGTTTAGCAAGCTAGTCCAGGGGCAGTATGGTGTATAGTCAGTCACCCTATGTATTAAAGGTTTGGAGAAGAGCCAGGCTTTCACCTGCTTCCTTAAGTAGAACTAGTCTCAAGTTATAGCCCCTCTGGGAGTAAATTCCAGAGCTGAGGGCTACTCCTGAGAAGGCTTGCTGGCAGGTATCACATTGTACAATTTCTTTTGATGAGGGTACAGATAGTAATGCTCCTTGAGAGGTCTAAGGGTGTGTAAAGAGCTAACTTTTCTTTAAGTACTCTGGCCCATTTTGCTGTTGTTGAAGAGAACTGATTGTTGCCGGCTGACAAAGAGGATTTCAACCACGTAAATACTATGCCACTGATACCTGTTTCTGCCAGCCTTGTAAGCATGATATTATGATCCAGAGAGTCAAATGCTGCTGAGAAATCCAGCAACACTAGTTATCGAGGCAGATCCCCTGTTACGGTTTCTGTGCAGATCATTAAGATGAGACACAAGAACTGTGTCTGTTTCATAGCCAGATTTGCAGTCGGATTGACATGGGTCTAGCTAATTACTTTCAATTAGGCAGTCGTTGAGTTGAATGCAGTAGAGAATGGCACGGAGATGGGGATCCACAGTAACCGTGGGGATGGGGACAGACCCCATGGGACGGGGATGGAGACAGAGCCCATGGGGACGGGGACCATTTTCTATTTTGAAGCCTGTTAATGAACTGGGCTGTTATTTATGTTTGAGTGATACAGACAACAATATTTTGATTTTTTGGAAAAACAATTGAACATGCTGCTGGCCATTAACTAGCAAAATTTGCATGGGGGATCCTGTACATCCTGCTACCAGCACATCTTCTAAGAAGATATCTTTATTGCCAGAAGGATTGTAGAAGACAGGGGAGCTAGACTGAATCCTGAGATTGTTGATAACTTCTTATTCATCCACAGATTTAAAAAATCATCAGTGCTTCATAGGGCATATTTCTCCCCTCTAGGGCATACAGAACGGGTTGTATTTTGTACCCCTGGACATTTTAACAGAGTGGATTAGGATTCCTTGGGGTAGTGGAAATTAGCTATTGTTGGGGTTGGAAGGGTAGAGGGTGATGGTGAGGAGGGTTATTATAGCTGCTTGCTATTATTGTTTTCTATTTGTAATTTATATATAATATTTACACAGATTTAAATATAAAATCATAATTGTTCGAGGCTTCTGCAGATGAGGACAGAGCCCATGGGGACGGGGTGGGGATGGAGACAGGGCCTGTGGGGATGGGGACGGGGTGGGAATAGAGACAGAATGCATGGGGGTGGGGACAGATTTTGTCCCCATGTCATTCTCTAAATCAGACTGTCTGTTCTATAAGTTTTGCCAAGAAAGGAATGTTAGAGACTGGTCTGTAGTTTTCGAGTTTCTCCTGGTCCAGGGAGCTCTTTTTCAGTAGGGGGGGGGACACACCACAGCTCTTTTTAGTGTTGTTTGCAGCTGCCCTTTCACAAGAGAGGAGTTAACAATTGTAATGGCCCCTTCAATGAGGCCTATGCTAGTTTGTTGTATTATCTTTGCTGGGCAGGGGTCAAGAGGGTAGATTGTAGGCTGTAGAGTAGACCTTTCTTGTCAAGAGCTTCCTCTGTGACCTGGTTGAATGAGTCCCAGGTGGCTTTGCATGGTGGGGGTGTGGGAGTGTTCCCTTCATTAGCTGGTGGGAGCTTTGAAGGGACTGTCTGTAGGTCCTGATGGAGACCTTTAATTTTGTTGGCAAAGTATGTGGCAAAATCATTGCTGGTGAGTTGTGACTGGGAAGGCTGGTTCTGTTGTGGGGTTTGCAGTAGGCTGTTTACTATTTTAAATAGTTGATTGGTTGAATTAGCAGTTTGTTCAACGTGTGGAAAGGAATATTGTCTTTTTTTGGCTGCTGTTAAGGCCATATGTTTCTTACAGTTGAGCCTGTCTTCTTCTAGGTGAGATTTTTGCCATTTTCTTTCAAGTTGACCTCCTTGACACTTAAGGACCTGTAGTTCCGGGGAGAACCAAGGGGAACATTTGTTTGTAGAGCATAGGACCTTCTTTAGACGGGTCATTTTTTCTAATGCCAATTGCTAAGCATGTATTCCAGATATCATCCTGTTCTGACACTATCATCATCTTTTCATCCACATGGGGGTAGGACAAGGCCTCCAGGAAATTATCAGCAGGCAGATTTCTTATGGCTCAGATCTCCTCTTATGGCTCAGATTTCCTTCCAAACTTTGATTGGGTCCGTCTCTTTGATGTAGCCCTTAATAGAAGGTTTGATTAGAAATCCATGATAGGGGTGTTCAAAGATGTTGACTCCTTTGCAGAACACCAAGTCTAGTATTTGGCCCTTTTTCATAGGTTGGAGGTTTGATGACTTGAGTAAATCCTAGAGGTGCCATCATATCAAGGAAGGCAGCAATGGTGTCTGGAGTTTCAATTTGTAGATTAAAGTCTCCCATGACCAGTAACCTAGGGTAGCTCAAGGTTACGTTAGTCACCAGATTTAGCAGTTCTTGCACAGATGATGTGTTGTTGCGAGGTGCTTTGTAGGCCATGAGCAGTCACATTGGTTCCTTATTTCTACTACTACTACTCTTTATCATTTCTGTAGCGCTACTAGACGTACGCAGCGCTGTACACTTGAACATGAAGAGACAGTCCCTGCTCGACAGAGCTTACAATCTAATTAGGACAGACAAACAGGACAAATAAGAGATAAGGGAATATTAAGTGAGGATGATAAAATAAGGGTTCTGAACAAGTGAATAAGGGTTAGGAGTTTAAAGCAGCATCAAAAAGGTGGGCTAAGGTGGACTTTTAGCTTAGATTTGAAGATGGCAAGAGATGGAGCTTTGTGTACTGGCTCAGGAGGTCTATTCCAGGCATATGGTGCAGCAAGATAAAAGGAACAGAGTCTGGAGTTAGCGGTGGAGGAGAAGGGTGCAGATAAGAGAGATTTACCCAGTGAACAGAGTTCCTGGGCAGGAGTGTAGGGAGAGATGAGAGTGGAGAGGTACTGAGGAGCTACAGAGTGAATGCACTTATAAGTCAATAAGAGGTGTTTGAACTGTATGCAGAAACGGATAGGGAGCCAGTGAAGTGACTTGAGGAGAGGGCTAATATGAGCATAGCAACATTGGCGGAATATTAGTTGTGCAGCAGAATTTTGAACAGATTGAAGAGGAGAGAGATGGCTAAGTGGGAGACCTGTGAGAAGCAAGTTGCAATAGTCTAAGCGAGAGGTGATAAGAGTGTGGATGAGGGTTCTGGTAGTGTGCTCAGAAAGGAAAGGGCGAATTTTGCTGATATTATAGAGAAAGAAAGACAGGTTTTAGCAGTCTGCTGAATATGTGCAGAGAAGGAGAGGGAGGAGTCGAAGAATACCCCAAGGTTACGAGCTGATGAGACAGGAAGGATGAGAGTGTTATCCACAGAAATAGAGAATGGGGGAAGAGGAGAGGTTGGTTTAGGTGGAAAGATAAGAAGCTCAGTCTTGGTCATGTTTAGTTTCAGCTGGATTAGGAGGCATTCTGACTCAGGTGGGGGATGGAGACCCTGTTGATCTTAATGCTGTTCCTACAATATAATGAAAGAGCTAAGACTTAGGCTGGAAGGGAGCAGAAATACCAAGGGACATCTTTAATTTCTGTTTGATGCATGGCCGTGTTGGACTTTTAATTCTTTATGTATTTATTATTTTAGTGGTGAACATGATGTTTGCACATCTTGGAAGGTTTTTTTTTTAATTTAGATCTACTGCTTTTTTTTCCAACATTAGTGCACGGCCATTAAATAAATAGAAATTTGGGATTTTTATGGATACAATAAAAATGGCTTTGGTTCGCAGGTATGACCTGCATAACAGTGTGCTAAGGCATTTTGTTCCACAGCTTAGTGAAGGGACCCCTTAATTGTTAGTCCTCGAATCCTACGTTTAAGGTAGCCCCGAAGATACGTCCCCTCGCCCCCGATATTCAGCACTATTTAACCAGCCAGAATGGGTGCTGACCGGTTAAATAGTGCTTAACTGGCTATCCACTAATGTTCAGCGGGGGATAACAAGCTATCCCCCCCGCTGAATATCCCCGGTTAGCAGCTAGCAGATAGCTGATTATGTCAGCCAATATAACTGGCTGTCTGCTGATTTTTAAACCCGTTTTAGCGGCCGTATTTGCCTGCATGAAAGCATGAGATATCTTTGGCCAGTTTAAAGATAATTGGCTAAGTCCACTTAACCAGGTATTTTTAAACCAGCCAAAAGTAAACCAGATATTCAATGCCAGTCACTGGAAACAGCCCAGCATTGAATATCCAGATTCAGCGCTGACCGTAGGAGTTAGCAGCCCCGTGGTGTTTTTGCAGGCCTATCCCGATTTTAATTTCATTATCTCAACCTTGTGGACTCTTAGGGGGTCTTTTACTAAGCCGCGGTAGTGTTTTTAGCTCACGGTAGAAATCATCTGGTAGGAATATAATGGGCATCTTGGTGTTTACTGCCAGCTGATTTCTTAGTAAAACACCCTCTTAGACAACTAGTCTTTGGTTCATGTGGTCTCTACCCACTCCTCTTGTGTCTTCCATTGTATTTTTATTTATTCAGCTGGAACTTATTTTTGCTGTATTTTCCTTTTATGTTGCAGCCTGTGAGTCTCATTATTTATAGTTTCTATTGTCCTGGGACCTCCGTTTTATATTTGAGTTTATTTTTTGTGTTGTTCTGGACCTCCATTTTATACTCTGGGTTTCTAAAGTGCCTTAATGCCGATTGGTGATTGTGTGGTATAACAATTGATCTAAATAAATACACACATGTACAACTCCTGTGTAAAACACAAGGAAAGGTGCAAACAAAAGTAGATGGGGAGCTTCTTACTGTATTTTAAAACAATTTTTATTGCCGATTAAGTATGAGACATAAAGTAAATGCATTCCAAGTACAAAAGGAAAACACATACCCTGGGATTCTATATATGGCGCCTTAATATCTGCGTGGAAATTGAAGCGTATTCTGTAACAATTTGCGCAACTTAATTGGTTAATCAGCACTCTCAATTGGATGTTAACAAGCAATTAGCACTAATTGGCATTAAAATGTATGCACACAACTCGCTAAGCGTATTCTATAACATGGTCCGCCTAAATTCTAAGTCGCACAATTGAAAAGGAGGCATAGCCATGGATGGGGCGTGGTCGTTTCAAAAATCTATGCGCATTGTTATAGAATATACCCGCGAGATTTACACCAAGTAAAACATGGCATAAATAGTCATGACTACATTTAGTCACATGGAGAGGCACTCGGAAATTTAAGCCTATTCTATAAAGTTTAGGTGCACTTTACAGAATATGCCTGGGCGTATTTTTCCCCCACATAGAATTTTCAGGTGCCATATATATACTTCTTTATCGCCCCACCTCCTTACCTATCCCTATCCATTCTCTCACATCTCTTCTATTCCATTTACTCCTTGTCCATTTGTCCTATCACATACCCCTTTGTTGATTCTGTTACTATTGATTGTATTCTGTTGTTACTATTTAAGCCGCATTGAGCCTGCGATGAGCGGGAAAGTGCGGGGTACAAATGTCATAAATAAATATATAGAATCTAGCCCATAACGCCCTGATCAACAAAAAACATAAATATTAAAGCTCAGCTCACCTTTTTGTATATGCCAACCCCCCTCCCCAATACCAAACAGAACTATCACCTCCAGTCTGGTTTCTTATGGCTTCCAGTGATCAAAAGTGGAGCTTCTGATTGTAATGTGAAAATAATTCAAGAATGACAATAAAAGTCAAAACTGAATAGCTTTCTTGTGTGCCATTGGATGATCTTCTTAGATAAATATGTCGCTCTTTATTTTTGTATCTGTCATCTTTGGTAACTTTTGATTAGGGGCATAATCTTTCTAATATGGGGTCCTGTTTACTAAGCTGCACTGTATGTTTTTAGCACATGCTAACACTACAGACACCCATAGGAATATATGGGTTTCTCTAACGTTACCTCACCTTAGTAAACAGGGTCCTTTCATTTTGCCTGATTTTTTTTTTCTCTTTCATTAAATCAGGCCCTTTTTTTTTTCCATTTTGTGTTTTGCTTTTTGGTGGCTCCTTTTCATTGGCAGCGTTCTTTAATGGGATTACATGGGTCGCTGGTTCTGTAGATATATATTTCTTGATCCATTAAAGAATAGCAACTGTTTTAAAATAAGCTTCCACAAACAGCAGATGGGTCCATAAGCAGTCTGAAAAAATGACGTTAGAATTTCTGTAACTTTTAAAGCATTTTTTAACATAAAAGGATGGGGTTTGGACTGTTGTATTACAAATTGTTTGCTCTAACAGAATTCATTAAAGTCTCATTTTTTTTTTTGTTTCTGGTGACTTTAGTCACTTTTTCTCAGAAATGGTCGCATATTATGTCCAAGTCCTCTGCTACTCTTTACCTGTGGTGTTTAAAAATGAGTGCAAAGTAATTGATTAAGTTCACTGAAAATTACTGGGAATGGAGGACATAGGAATTTGTACCTGCTTTGTCTGTAAATACCTTTAGCATTGAAAAAAATACCTATAGACTTGAAAATGCCATTTGAACAGGGGCACAGGATAATGGCATTTGATATACTGCCTTTCTGTGGTACAGTCAGGGGTTCTTTTACTAAGCCGTGGCCTGCGGTAGTATGGGTGTGTGTTTTTGGCGAGTGCCAGGCCAGTTTTTACCGCATCTTGGAAAAAGGGCTTTTTTTTGATGGGCTGGGAAAAGGGCCTGCGATAATATTGAAACCAGCAGACACCTATTTACGGCCTGAACCCTTAACATCACCCATTGATCTAGCGGTAAGGCCTTACGCACTACACGCATGGTGACCAGTCGGCATGCGCCAACCACACACAGTAGGAAATTAAAAATTAATTTGTCCTGGTGGTATTGACATGCCTAAATCTGAAATTACCGCCGGGGGCCATGCTAGCCTGGCGGTAGTCTCATTTTGGCATGCGTGTAGAGCCTACTGTGTCTTTGTAAAAGGGCCTCTCGGAGAGGTTTACATTTATTCTATGTAGGTACTATCTCTGTCCCTAGTGGGCTCACAGTCTGTTTTTTTTTTGTCTCTGCCACTGACTAAAATGATAAAGGGGCTAGAACTGCTCTCATATGAGGAAAGGCTAAAGAAGTTAGGGCTCTTCAGCTTGGAAAAAGAGATGGATGAGGGGAGATATGACGGAGGTCTATAAAACCCTGAGTGATGTGGAGCGGGAAGAGGTGAATTGATTTTTCACTCATTCCAAAAGTAAAAAGACCAGAGGACACTCAATGAAATTGCATTGAAATACTTTTAAAACAAATAGGAGGAAATATTTTTTCACTCAAAAAAATAGGTAAGCGCTGGAACTCATTGCCAGAGGATGTGATAACGTCGGTTAGCATATCTGGCTTTAAAAAAGGTTTGGATAATGGAGGAAACGTTCATAGTCTGCTATTGAAATAGATTTGGGAAAAGCCACTGCTTGTCCTGGGATTGAAAGCATGGAATGGTGCTACTAATTGGATTTCTGTTGGCCACTATTAGAAGCAGGATACTGGGCTAGATGGATCAGTATGTTCTTATGATGGGAATTCTTTACCTCCTCTGGAGCCCTCTCTGGAAATGCTGCTTCCTACAATTAAAAAATGAATCCATATCTTTAGAATGTACTTCCACCTGTTTTTCAGCGTAATCCATGGGCTTTTTTACTATCTTTTCTTATCTGTTGTTGTTTTAAATGATACCAATATGCTAATAAC
Organism: Microcaecilia unicolor; assembly: GCF_901765095.1. Taxonomy (NCBI): domain Eukaryota; kingdom Metazoa; phylum Chordata; class Amphibia; order Gymnophiona; family Siphonopidae; genus Microcaecilia; species Microcaecilia unicolor. The sequence continues at coordinate 93,794,743 of NC_044041.1, read as the reverse complement.
CAACTACTACAATGTTTAATTATACTTTCTGAACCGTAGCCTACCCTGTGGTTTTGTGTAAGCCACATTGAGCCTGCAACTGGTGGGAAAATATGGGGTATAAATGTATTAAATAAATAAATAATGGCAGGTTAAGGGTGGGTAGTTTTCAGAAAGATCTTTTGTCTGAGTAAGTAGCTTTTGAAGCTTTAATTTAGGTTGTGTCTGAAAGCAGCAAGGCTATGTACCTTATTAGCCAAGAAGGCTTTTGTAAACATGCAGTTAGATATGTCTTTTGGGAATATTTTTAATGGATAGGCTTCAATTCAGATTGGCCAAGACTGGGCTGAAGGCCACCTGCACATCGGTTAGGGGCCAGAATGTGTGCCCTGCTGGGCAGAACTGGGTCTGAGAGCTAGAATGTCTGTTTTTTGTTTGCCAATAACAGTGCGCCCTGTTTTGAAAACGGGCACATGCTCTTTTCCCAGTAGTGGATTTCCCAGTGACCTGGATCGGCCACTGTTGGAAACAGGATGTTGGGCTTGATGGACCTTTGGTCTGTCCCAGTGTGGCAATACTTATGTACTTACTAATAGAACCATGCCCGTTTCCTCAACAATGAAACAGGCCCTAGGAAGGCTGTCATGTAAGCTTTTTTTTCTCTCTCCTCTGCCCTCCCCTCCATGTCCAGCTATTCCCCTCTTCCCTGCCCTCCCATCCGTGTCCCGCAATTCTCTCCTCTACTGTCCTCCCATCCCATCCATGTCCATCAATTCTCCTCTGCTCTCCCCTTCCTCCCTCCCTTTGATGTCCCACGATTCTCTCCTCCCCTCGATTTGTACCTGAACGTTCTCTGGCTGGCTGGTGCTGGCTTCCGTTTCATTCCTAACATCTCCTGACGTCAGCCAGCCTCCAGCGTTCCATTCCCTCTCACTGTTCCGCCCTCTGATGTCATTATGTCTTGACGCGAGGGCGGAACAGTGAGGGGGAATGGAACGTTGGAGGCTGGCTGATGTCAGGAGATGTTACGAACCCAGGCAGCCAGACGTGGAACGTTGGAGGTGCAAATTATTATAGGATAGTGTTGCCATTACGCATGCAGAAACCACTGTGCACATGTGAACAGTGTGTATATGCTATATGGGAAAGGGTGTGCCCTATTTCCAAATAGGGCACACGTTAAAAAAGAGTGCACATTCCACCGGATTCTATATATCGTGCCTAGCATTCCACGCTGAAATCCAATCTAACAATGCGCGTAACTTAATTAGCTTAACAAGCCAATCAGCGCTTTTAACAGCACTTAACAAGCAATAATGGGCACTAATTTGCAATAATTATAATTTATACACATAACTGGCTAAGCGTATTCTGTAACGCACAGCACCTGAATTTCAATGCATGGAGCCAAAAAGGGGTGTGGTTATGGGCAGGGAAATGGTGTTTTGTGGGCGTTCCAAAATTTATGAACATTCTTATAGAATATGCCCCTCTGCACCTAAATCTACACACCGGTATTTTCGCCACATTTCCCTTGGTGTAAATGGATGCACGTAACTTTAAGTGCTGTGATATCAACTGAGCGTATTCTATATACTGCGCCTAAATATAGGCGCTGTTTACAAAATATGCTTAGGTGGAAATTTATTCTGCGCCGATTTTTAATGCGCCTTATATAGAATCTAGTCCATTATGGGCTGGATTCTGTAAACAGCACTCAAAACTGGGTGCTGGAAAAGATTGTCACTAAGTGTGATTCTATAAAGGGCACGCATCCTTTATTGAATCGCAATTAGCGTCGATTCCCACGCATAATTTTAGGTGCCAGACTTACACCTGCTGAAAATGCTGACGTGCGCTGACCCATTATTCTGTAACAACGCACACAACATTTTGGAATACCCCTCCCATGGCTGTGCCATTTTGAAATACATACTATAGAATGTAGACGACCAGCGTTATAGAATAGCACACAGCTAGATGTTAATTGACAGCAGTTAGGATTTGTGCACACAGTAATTGGTTATTAGCACCTAATTATTGATGGTTAAGAACTCATTAGCCAAGTTGCACACGGATCTCAGGAGTGCATCCAGATCTGGGCACCATATTTATTTATTTGTTACATTTGTATCCCACATTTTCCCACCTATTTGCAGGCTCAATGTGACTTACATAGTACTGGAGAGGCGTTTGCAGACTCCAGTGTAAACAAATACAGATTGATGTTGTGGTAAGAATAAAGTTCATGTGGTACAGCCACATAAGAGAATCGTACAACGGAAGGGGTGCGTTATGGATGTCCATTACGTATTTTAGTTTTGTTGAGTAGCAGAGATCAGGCATTTATGTTGGATTGGTAGGGTGTGCCTTTTTGAACAGGTAAGTTTTTAGTTTTCTCCGGAAGTGTAGATGGTCGTACGAGGTTTTCAAGGCTTTTGGTAGTGCGTTCCACAATTGTGTTCTTATGTAGGAAAAACTAGATGTGTAGGTTGATTTGTATTTGGGTCCTTTGCAACTTGGGTAGTGCAGGTTTAGGTACGTTTGTGTTGATTTGGATGTGTTTCTAGTTGGTAGGTCGATCAAGTCTGTCATGTATCCCGGGGCTTCACCGTAGATTATTTTGTGAACCAGAGGTAAAATCCAGAGGTAAAAGACTTGGCTCCCGTGATGAAAAACTGGCCAAAACAAGCATTTTCACAAACAACAAGAAATTAAGGGGCCCTTTTATTAAGGCGTAGGCACCTATGCACATACAGTACGCGCCAAATTAAAACTACAGCTTGGCTACCGCGTGCCCTGGGCAGTAATTCTAATTTTTACACACATCAGATACGCGTGCCAGAAAATATTTTTTATTTTTCGGCACATGGCACTAACCGGGCAGTAATCAGCAGTGTACGCGCGCTGATGATTACCGCCCGATTAACGCTAAGTCAGTGGGTGGCGGTAAGGTCTCAGACCCAAAATGGACGTGCACCAATTTTTATTTTGCCATTGGCCATTTTTCAACACACCTTAGTAAAATGACCCCCTAAACTTTTCTGGCCACCCTGTTGAGAAAGCAATAAATCCTGACTGATTGAAGGTTTGGGATATTAACCCAATGAGGGATTGTCCTGAAGCTGGGAAGCATGGTTAGGTTATGTTAATTTAATCAGCTATGCTGATCTATTAGAAGTTGATCCCATGATATGATTGATTTTACCGTTGTGATGACTCCAGGCTTTAGTGATAAAGAAAATTATCAAACTAAAATAAATATTAGTAAATAGAAAGGAGAAACTATTCAAAAACAAGTTGACTTTGAGGAAGAAGCAAAAGAAAAAAGAACTTATCCTTGTACATTTGAAAACATGATAATTCAGTTTGGTTCAGATATTGGTATGACAGGTTTACATGGGTTGCCAAAGCGATGCATTTAGCAGTTAAGGTAAAAAAAGGAATTACAGTGGATATGAGTAAAGCTTACAGAAATGAGCAGAGGCTTTACTTAATTAGAAAGATCAAGACAAGACAACCCACTATGAAAGTTATTATAACTCAGTGAAAAACAAGGTGTAGATTGGCAAACTCTATTATTAAAGGATCCAGGGATTAGATTTTCAAGAGGTGAAAACATTTAAAGAAGTATCTCAAAATGAAGGGCAAAAAAAATCTAACAATTAACATTCAAAAAATATACTTTCCTTCTACCTCGATTTTGAAAAGGCAATTCACTACTATATCAAGGATTCTAAAATTTAAAAAACAGAGCCTCAATAATCCAGGGAGAAGTAATAAATTTGTAACATAAACCAGAGTGGAGGAGTGGCCTAGTGGTTAGGGTGGTGGACTTTGGTCCTGGGGAAAGGAGTTCGATTCCCACTTCAGGCACAGGCAGCTTCTTGTGACTCTGGGCAAGTCACTTAACCCTCCATTGCCCCATGTAAGCCGCATTGAGCCTGCCATGAGTGGGAAAGCGCGGGGTACAAATCAGAGGCGTAGCCAGACAACAGATTTTGGGTGGGCCTAGGCAAGAAGTGGGTGGGCACTAAGTGTTCCCTTCACCCCCCCCCCCCCCACCCCCACCCAAAAAAATTCTCAGCTGGTGAAAAAACGCTCCTTTCCACCTTGGCAGTCTGTAGCAGGCATGCACTGAAAGCTGAGCACGCGCAGGTGCTGGTATTGTGGACAGTGGCATTTTCGTTACCATCAGGCGGAAGTCTTCAGCTGGCGGAGCCTGGGATCCCCACCAGCTACTGCTAAACGTGTGCTAATGTTGGGTGGGCTTGAGCCCTAAGTGGGTGGGCCCTGGCCCACCCAGGCACACCTGTGGCTACGCCACTGGTACAAATGTAAAAAAAACAAAGAGTAGTAGACAACAGCTCTCAAAACTAAAAAAAGAGAAGGGGAGAAAACTTCTTCTTCCAAAAAAAACTGGGGATGGTCAAAAGATCACAAAAAGTGGTGAGTAACTTATCAAAAAGGGTAATTTAAATTATCAAAAGGGCATAACCAAAACAATTTGGCAGTGCAGCCTTACTGTATGACTGTTTAGCCATATTTTTTATATCAGTAACAGGAGAGTTTGGGGATGCTTCCTGGGGACTCTGAATAGAAAATACATTTAGCCGATAGTATTTTGTTGTTGTTTTTTTTTGTGTGTGTATTTGACAACAGCCTGTAGCAGTGGGCTCAAATGGGTGGGGAAAGCAAGGGAGGAGGGGTAAGGAAGCCAGCGCTGGTGAACTGGCAGCCTTGCTTACAAGGCTTTGAGTATATTTGCTGTGATATTTCCTATGGATTGCTTCGCTTTTATGTAGTTTTAAGATTAAAAAGTTTGGTTTGTACAGATTAGTTTATGGAAGTAAATAGCACATAGGGTTCTGATGTATTTTCTTTTATGTTGTAATTGGTTCGGCGAATTGTCTTCTCATTTTAATTCAGTTGGTTTACTGCTTTGGTTCTCCCTTGTCCAGAGGGCATGTCTGGGCCATCCTCACGAGTCCAGGGGGGATTGGAAGGGGGGGTCCTACGAGGGGCACTCAGTGATGCTCACTGGTCAGCAGGGGCTCTTCCTGGTCCTGCGAGGCACCAGCTTGGAAGTGCACCTAGGCCAAAGTAGCCCTGATGGATGGGGTAGGATTAAAACTCTGATCCCCTACGCTGTACGACCTGAGCTACAAGTCAAGTGAATAAATTAATCACATTAGCCACATTCCACCTGATCTAATTGAGAACATGTGGGATGTAAATAAATATGGAATATGCTTATTTTATTTATTTGGATTTTGCTCACACCTTTTTCAGTAGTAGCTCAAGGTGAGTTACATTCAGGTACTCTGGATATTTCTCTGTTCCAGGAGGGCTCACAAGTTGGTACCTGAGGCAATGGAGGGTTAAGTGACTTGCCCAAGATCACAAGGAGCAGCAGCGGAATTTGAACCGGCCACCTCTGGATTGAAAGACAAGTGCTCTAACCACTAGGACACTCCTCCATTCTATGTCTCGTTAGCGTTCTGAGGCTATTAAAAAAAAAAGAATTTTTTGCACTAAGTTTTTCAAGATTTACAATCATTTAAAAAAGGCGATTTTAAATTTTGAATGAAATTTGTAAAAAATCATAACGAATTGTTATAAGCTCGAGGTCGGTTTGACTGTACGTGTTTTGGTCTTGATTGGTGGCTGTCTCTGCTTGCTCAGAGTACATTTTGGCTGGCTACTACTGCTGGTGGCTTGGAAATCAGTTTTCCATGTGGATGTTTGGAGAGTTGCAGAAGCCGGAACAGCCTGGGCTTTGGAATCAGTGATGGGGGAGGGGATCCCATGTGTTGTGTCGCCGTTCAATGCACGAATTGAAGTTGGAGTTGGATTGTTGCGATTTCCTTGGGGACCTCACTGTAAGAACAGCAGAACTACAACTCCCTGCATGCACGGTGGGTTCGGGGGAAGATCTAGTTCTGAGCCCCTAGGACCGAATCCTCCTTTCTGCTCTGTAGTAGAACTAAGGTCCCCCCCCCCCTCTCTCTCTGGGGGGCGGGGTTTCCGGTGGGGGGATGGGAGGGCTCCGGACGGGCCCAGGTTGGGGCTCGTCGAGCGTTGTTTCCGATGTGCAGGTAGGTACCGATCCTTCCGTGCGTTCAGCCTCCCCCGGGCCGATCACGGTGTACTGCCCTGGGAGGGAGGAGATAGGGATTTGGGGGCAATGTCCTCGGGAGTGCACTTTGCTTTGCTGTCTGCTGGTGGTGTAAGCCTGGCCGGTGTTTTGAATGGACAGAGCCATAAACCGGGTAATAGAAAAGTCGGTTTATTTGTGTCCTGAGGCTCTCTGCCTACGCGTTCCGGCATCTCTCCGTGGAGCTCTCTCCCCACCCCCATCAAAAGCAGTGAGTCGCTGCTACTTCAGCTGCCCCAGGACTGTCCTGCTGCGTCCCGCTTCCTTTGATGCCAGAGCCTGGTGGGTGGGGGTCGGGGAGAGATGCTGGAGTGGACTCCTGGTGTGGATAGGGGAGGGGGAAGGAGAAGAGAAAAAAGAGACTAGATGAGGGGAAGGGGCAGGGAATAGAGGTAGCAAGTGAAATGCTGTCTACAGGTTGGGGGGGCGGGGAGAGAGGGAGGCATGCCAGACATGTATGTGGGTGGGTAGAGAAAGAGAAAGAGAGAGGGATGCCAGATGTGGATGGGGGAGAGGGCAGTAGTGGACAGGGGGAAGGATGTGGAAAGATGCTGGACTCCAGGAGAGGAGGGAAGGGAGAGAGATGCTGTACTAAGGATAGGGGGAAGGAGTAGAGAATGTGGTAAAGGCGGTTAGCTTAGCGAGATTTAAAAAAGGTTTGGATGGCTTACTAAAGGAAAACTCCATGGGTCATTATTAAAATGGACTTGGAGAAAATCCACTGCTTATTTCTGGAATAAGCAGCATAAAATGTTTTGTATTTTTTGGGGACCTTGCCAGGTATTTGTGACCTGGATTGGCCACTGTTGGAAACAGGATGCTGAGCTTGATGAACCTTTGGTCTGTCCCAGTATGGCAATATTTATGTAGAAAAAAAGAGAGAGACTAGACGGAGAAGGGGCAGGGAAGAGGGGGAGGAAAGTGTGATGCTGGCTTCAGGTTGGGGACTGTGGGAGGAAGGGAAGAGAGAAGGGATGGGACAGGGACACAGAGAAAAGATGCTGGACACAGGGGGAGCATAGGGACAGGGACACAGAGGGACAATGCTGGACATAGGAGGAGGGAATGGGACATAGAGGACATATGCTGAACACGGAGTAGGGGATACAAACAGGGACATACAGGGAAGATACTGGACAGGATGGATAAGGGAAACAGAGAAGGTAGATGGTGAACATGGAGAGAGGAGCAGTGTGAATAGGTAGAAGATCCTGGCAAGAGATTTTGGGGCCCTTTTTCTAAGCTCCCTACCCATCTTCAAATCCTTGCTCAGAGCCTACCTCTTCAGTGTTGCTTTCGGCACCCAACCTTTATACCTTTTAGGAAATCTAGACTGCCCCTACTTGACTGACTGTACATTTGTCCTTTAGATTGTAAGCTCTTTGAGCAGGGACTGTCCTTCTATGTAAATTGTACCCTAGTAGTGCTTTAGAAATGTTAAGTAGTAGTAGTAGTAAGCTGTGCTAAAAAGTGGCCAGCATTGTTTGTAGCGCATAGGTTTACACACGTTGTGGCGGTAAAATGGCCGCATTTGTATTTTGTCCAATGATGGCCACCCCCTAGTCATTGTAAGGCAATAGAAGGCTAAGTGGCTTGCCTAGGTCCCAAGGACCCTCTGTGGGATTTGAACTTGGGCTCCCTGCCCTGTACTGGAATTAGTGCTGCTGTATTATAACAGTTTTCTACAGCATACGAGTCTGTAATTACTGGAGTTCTATTTCTGTTATGTAAAGTTTGTGAAATAATTGTAGAAAGTACCTACATGTGGCAGTTTTTTCTTCTGAGATGGCAATCCTAGTGTGGACAGTTGGTTATAGAGGAGTGGGTGGGACACGGGGGCAGGACAAGAGGAGGGGGAGAGGAATGGAGCAGGACAGGTGTCTCATTTTTTGTCAAAAAATTAACAACCCTTTGGCGGTGGCGGTTGTATATTTATTTAGTAAGTTCGTAAACCACCTTGGAATCAGTGAGCAAGCAATAGGAAACTCAGAAGCTGGTGGTGGGGTTTTGGGCATTGCTGGGGATGCCCTAGGGGAAGCTGGTGTGACGGTGATTGGACAGCTGCCTCAGCCACTGGCACTGGGGCAGGCGGAGATGGGAACTGCCAGCCTTACTGTTAAGTAAGGTGGAAAGCAGGAGATCTGGGTTGCTGGGAAAAGAGATGTAGTAGGGTCTGGGGCTGCAGAGAAAGAAAGGCAAGGGAGGTCTCTGAACCCCATGCTTCTCACTTAGCATTTGGACATCAGTATCTAGGCATTATATTTTGACCAGTGCCATGGGACATCTGCTTATGCTGGACCCCAACGTCAGTTTTATATAGGATCTACAACATATACTGTTTATTAAAATGTTTTATTGCATATTATGTTGGTACTATGCCATACCTTGTATTGTTACTTGAATGTTTATTCTGTTTATCAGCCCATTGGCGTTGCTCATTCAATCCTTGGGAATTAGCTCATACTCCTATGCAGATGATTTTTTTTTGATTCATTATGTGAACCCATCAAACATAGATTTAAAGCCAGCGCAGTACTGTCTGGATGAGGTTGCCAGTTGGCTCTCCAAACATCATCTGATATTCAATAAGACAATAGCTTCCTGGGTAACGGGTCATATTCCTGTGCCATCCTTAATACCTACATTGTTTGACAGGCAAATTGTTCCGGTGCAGTCTGTTAAATATCTAGGTGCGATCATAGATTCTGCTCTCTCTTTCAATGATCAAATATCTGATGTAGTAAAAAAGTCTATCACCTGCGGCAGTTACGTTCTATCAGAAATTCTATTGATAGACTCCTTATGTATCTTAGCCTATTCCAAATGATCAATATCCTATCTAGATACTGTAAATCATTCACTCATTATTATTATATTTTCAGACCTCAGAGGTATTTTCCTTGTCAAGTTTATCACTTTGATGTTATTGAACATCTAGTGATTAGACTTATGCGCCTCTCGTCATTGGTCAGTATATCTTTTTTATATGTACTTTAAATTAGCCTATTCCTACATTACAACATGTTTTGATTACTGTAATATTATTTATGCAGGCATTACTAAGTCTAACTTAAAACGTTTACAAACAATTCAGAACACGGCTGCCCGTATTATGTGTTGAGCCTCAAAATATGATAGGGCCAAGCCTCTTTGACGTCATCTTCACTGGATTCCGATAGACTTGAGTAAAATTTAAGGTGGTCATTTTGACATATGTAATGATTAAAGCGCTTCATTTAGCTACTCCATCTTACCTTGCGAGCTTAACTATTCCATACACACTGACACAAATGCTCCGCTCACTCACAGACAATTAACTAGTGATCCCTCCACCCTCAAGGCCTAGAACTGAAACTTAAAAATAGAAAACTTAAATGATGGGGATGAAAGGGTTAAATAGTGGGTAAAGCATTCGATAACTGAGGAACTCTCCTGCTCAGCATCCGTTAGTCGAGGACAGCTTGATCTCAAAGAGATCTTCAAATTCAGATCTTGACTTAACCATAGCTGTCTTATTGGTACATTCTGATGGACCCTATGGTCTTAAAAACCACTGAGTACCACTCTGTTTCTGTGGTTGCGTACTTCCCTGTCATGAGACGGAACTACTCACAAGGGCAGATATTAAGAATGAGTTATCTGGTTATCTTTGGGAGCATGGTCCCTGATGCATGTTAGATATATCTCCAATTACTTAAGCTTCCGGAAAATATTTAAAACGCTCCTTTTCAAAAAGTTCCTCATACAGGAAGATAAAGTCTAATCAGTTGCTGTTTAGAACTATGGTTTTTCCAGGTACAGGGTCTTTCTCTTCTCGCCTTATAAATCTTTACATTTAAATTGATCATTTATTTAATATCTCAACAAGTTACTTGTATGCGATGAGCTCATAACACTTTGATCTTGTCAATTTTTTTTGTTACATTTATACACCGCGCTTTCCCACTCATGGCAGGCTCAATGCGGCTTACATGGGGCAATGGAGGGTTAAGTGACTTGCCTGTGCCTGAAGTGGGAATTGAACTCAGTTCCTCAGTTCCCCAGGATCAAAGTCCACCACCCTAACCACTAGACCACTCCTCCACCTTGTGTCAATTTACTCTTCTTTCCTCTTATATCATTCATTAATGTATTTTAAGCATTCTTGATTGTAAGCCACATTGAACCTGAACTTACTTGGGATTATGTGGGATATAAATGTCAATAAATAAATAAGATGGGAATCCATCTGTGCTTTTAGTCTTTTTCTTTTTGTCCCTTCCACAATCAGTTAGGTTAGAAGAATCGTACCCTCTTTTCCATAAAGCTCTGAAAACTTACCTTTACCAAACTGCTTTTGAAATATAACATTAAGCTGAGTAAGATGACCACACAAGTATGAATAATGCCTTACACTTTACAAGGAGAATTAAATCATTAGATAATTGTGTATGACTGATGTAATGATTGTCTCTGTTATTATCATCAGTACAGAAGTTCTGTCTGTGCTGCCCTGTCATATAATGGATTTCCTAGCTTAAACTACATTGTATGTTATTGTACATTTTTGACGTGTAAACCGTTCTGGCTTGCTATGCAATAAATGACTGTATAGTAAACAAATAAACAATATGTTTGACTTTTTGCTGTCCACCGTTGAAAGAGAATTCCTTTAAAAAGGCGGTAAATAAAGCCTAATAAATACATTAAAAAAAAAAAAAAAAGCTTGACTGCATTTTAAGTGATCCTGCATTATATGACACATACAGTGTAATATGCTTTATGCGGGTTCTATTTTGAAGACTACAATTAAAACTTTGGGGAGGGAATCCAAAATTTCGCCCAACCTTCTGTAGGTATTTTACACCCAGTATAGTCAAATTGGGCCGATTTTATATGTAGAAACAGAATGTGAAGGGATTGCAAAATCCCCCAGGGCACCAAATTACGTTGCTGATGTAGTGCCAGAGACCTTGGTTGATATTATTTGAATTTTGCGCACACCTTTTTCAGTAGTTGCTCAAGGTGAGTTACATCTAGGTACACTATAAGTGCCCTGTCCCTGGAGAGTTTACCATCTAACCTCCCCTTTTACAAAGCCACTTGATAATGCTGGCATTACCGCACCAGCAGCCGCTAACACGGCTTTGTAAGGCGGGGGGGGGGGGGGAGTTTGTACCTGAGGCAATGAAAACTTAAGTTGATTGATTTGTTTATAGTTTTCATATACCACTTAACAAGGCCAAGGTTTTAAAGTGGTTTACAAAAAAATCGTACTTATCTTAAGCCATAGCTGCTTTCAGATATCCCAAGTCTTTAAAGCTTTAACGGATCAGGTCAGACGGTAATGAGTTCCTCTTCCTTGCAGTAGATAGCCCGATATAGAATTTAAAGAACGGAGTTGACGCTAGTACTTTTGAGAAGAGCAGCAGTGGGATTTGAACAGGAATTCCCTGGTTGTCGTCCCAGTGCTCTAACCACTAGGCTACTCCATTCCTGCTTTCCCCATCATAACTATCAATTAATGTACCAGGTTTTTTGTTACCTCTCCTATACTGGTAGGTCATCCCATACATCATCATTCATTCTATGAAGGAATGTTTTCTAATGTTACTTTCTTATTGGGTCCAAATGTGTCTCAGAAATCAGTCCTGAGCTCCTGACCAGGTGATAGTGCCAAAGATAGTCTTGTTACTGGAGAAATATTATTGAATCTCATCTATCATTACACTCGTAGGTGTGTTAACCTTAATATATGTAATTAAAATTAAATCAATGTAATACATATAAGGAATAATACAGTATTACCTAATAGAAAATTCCCATCTATCATGTTTGTATTTGCTAATGTGAAAACCGTCTAAGGGTATTAAACGGGAGAAACAGAATTTCACTCTGATGGTCATAAATACATAAGTATTGCCACACTGGGACAGACTAAATGTCCATCAAGCCCAGTATCCTGTTTCCAACAGTGGCCAATCCAGGTCACAAATACCTGGTAAGCTCCCAGAAAAGCTCAATACATTTTATGATGCTTATCCCAAAAATAAGCAGTGGATTTTCCCAAGTCAATTTAATAATGGTCTATGGACTTTTCCTTTAGGGAGCTGCCAGACCCTATTTAAACCCCGCTAAGCTAACTGCCTTTACCACATTCTCTGGCAACGAATTCCAGAGTTTAATGGTCAGAGCAGTGGGCTAAGAACCAGGGAAGCCAAGTTCAAATCATACTGTGGCGCCTAGTAATCTCAAACAAATCACTTAACTCTCCAGGTACAGCTGTAGACTGTGAACCCTTCAGGGACTGAAAAAATACCTAGCGTACCTGAATGGAACCCACCTTGAGCTACAACTGAAAAAGGTGTGTGGTAAACTCAAACCGCTTTGGTTGTACCACAGAGAGGCAGTATATCGAGACTCTCACAAACAAGCAAAATCCCTTTGCTGAATGTATTGATAACCTTTCTGATGCCTCTTGGATTCAGGATTCTCTTATTTAAGATACTTAAGTGCTTTCTGGAAAGATGGTGATTACCACCTGCTGTTTTCAACCCTTTTGTTTGATCATTACCTTAACATATTGATATTAGCTGGTGGAAATGGTGCTAATTTAGGCTTACATTTTCTTGTTTTATTCAAATGGTGATTTTGATTTGACTGGTTCAGAGGACAACAGTGTTGCATTTCTGTGTGCCTTGTGTCTGCTCTGTAGATGTATCACCTAGGCACATGTATTCACCACATTATTTGCCTAGTCAGACTTTATGGTCAGTACAGGATAACTGCCTCCTATTCTCTTCCCTTGATCTATTTAAGCAGGAGTGAGTCTTTTGTTGGAATGTCTTGCCAAGAGTGTGGGGGGAGGGGGAGTAGATTTTAAAAAGTTTAAAGTTGCTTTAAAGACTTGTTTGTTTACTTAGGTTTTCACAGGCTAATGTTCTTGGGAAGGACTGGTTTGTCACCACTGTTTTACATAATTGTAGTGCTGATAGTCTAGTAAGGAATGATTTGTCTTGAACTGTGTGTTCTCAGGGCTTAGTATTGTGACTGGTTCTTTTCAATGTCTTATCAACTGAATAATTGAAGGGAAAATAAGCTTGTTTGCATCTGCTATAAAAAAAATTCTCTAACAGAGTGGACATATTGTTGGGGAGGGGAATGAGAGGGACTTGAAAACAATTGGAAGAATAGGCAAGGATTGTGAAAATAATCTTCAGTGTTATAAGTGTAAAATCAGGAACTGGTACAACAAAAAGTCATTAACCACACATGGGTTAGAAGGGCAAGACCTGAGGAATAACCATTTATCTTAAGTCCCTCAAGGTAACAGGTCAGTATAAAAAAGCAACGGTGAAAACTAATAGTGTGCTTGGATACCGGCAGCAGGAAACAGAGTTAACATTGCACTTGGATGTATCACTAGTGAGCCCCCGTCTTGAGCAATGTGTTCCGTTCTAGAGGTTGATCATGGAGAAGGCTTGTTGGAATAATGGAAGGTCTGCAACACATACCCTACTCAGAATGTACTCAAGGGAGAAAAGAGGGGGATGTGATAGAATCATAGGTTTCAATAAGGTGTTCAAAGGTGACATTTTTAACAAGGAAATTCCAAGATAGGGTGATCATGATTTGAACTTGCAAGGACAAAAGTACAGAGGAGACGTGACCCCCCCCCCCCAAAAAAAAACCCTGTCATGAGAGGGTGATCAGTGCCTAGAATAGCCATTAGTAGAGGTAGCAACCAAAGCTGTTAACAATTCAAGCATGCTCAGGACAGTTATGGAAGGCGGTTATAGAAACAGGATTAGGAAGTATAGTAGTGTTGCATTCATCTCATCCTTCCATCCCTGGAGAGCAGAAGTAAAGGGTTAGGGAAAGAGGTGATAAGGCCCAGATGAAGGAAGTCCAGCCCATAGGAGCCAATTCAAAATGATTAGGGATGCTAAACCCAATAGAAATTACCCCTCCCTGAACACAGTCAAAGAGTTTGCTCAATATTGGGGGTGCTCAAGCACCCTCAGAGCTGGTTTCTGTGAATGACACTATAGCTCTCCAGAAAGCAAATGGACCAGGTACTGTCCAGCAAGACCAGAGGGACAAGAGAAGCTGCCCTAGTTTTGATAGCTTTTAGATTGTTAAAAAAAAGGGGGGGGGGGGGATGAAGGAAAGGGCCTGTGTGTTAGATTAAGTATGGGAATTGCCAAGATCTTATTGTAATAATGGCAACCCAAAGAGGGACTTAAGATAAATATTGATCCTGGAAGTGGCCGTGTTTATACACTGACAGCTGTGAGGTATCCTTAGACTGATTAAAAAAAATAAGGCAGACTGGATTGCTCAATTGGTCTTTTTCAACTGTCATCTACTGTGGAAGCTGATAGTCAAAAGAATCTAGCTGCTTAACTGGATTTAACCAGTTAAATCCCACAGGGTGAACATTTCACGAAATGACTAGATTTATCCATTCTAAAAGTGGACAGCCCTGGAATTTGGTATAGTGTTGGGGGAGGGAGGTTAATTGGTCACCTAAAAATGTCATAATTGCAAACTGAGGTAGTCAGCTTTTGGCTTGCTAGATATATTAATTTTCAGCCACTGTCTAGCCAGCTGGGTTATGATTGAAAACATGCCTAACTTACCCAAAATTTGCCAGCTAAGTTAGGTTCTTGGCACCATTTTAAATGTCAGTCCCGAAATGATATTCAACAGATGATCAAAAATTCTGTAACCTGGATATACTACTACTAACTAACATTTCTAAAGCGCTACTAGGGTTACGCAGCGCTGTACAATTTAAACATAGAAGGACAGTCCCTGCTCAAAGAGCTTACAATCTAAAAGACAAGAGAACAATCTAAAGACAAGTGTACAATCTAGAGGACGAGTTAATCTGATAGGGTGGATAGATTGGGGCATTCTATATTTCTCAAGCGGTTAGGCGTCGAAGGCAGCATTAAAGAGGTGAGTTTTAAGCAGAGATTTGAAGATGGGTAGGGAGGGGGCAAGGCGTATGGGTAAAGGAAGATTGTTCCAGGCATAGGGTGAGGCAAGGCAGAATGAGCGGAGCCTGGAGTTGGCAGTGGTGGAGAAGGGTACTGAGAGAAGGGCTTTGTCCTGTGAGCAGAGGTTACGGGCGGGAACATAGGGGGAGATGAGGGTGGAGAGGTAGTGAGGAGCCGCAGACTGAGTGCATTTGTAGGTAAGGAGGAGGAGCTTGAATTGTATGCGATATCTGATCGGAAGCCAGTGAAGTGATTTGAGGAGAGGGGTGATATGAGTATATCGGTTCTGGCGGAATATAAGACGTGCAGCAGCGTTCTGAACGGATTGAAGGGGGGATAGATGGCTGAGTGGGAGGCCGGTGAGGAGTAAGTTGCAGTAATCAAGGCGAGAGGTAATGAGAGCATGGACGAGAGTTCTGGTGGTGTGCTCAGAGAGGAAAGGGCGAATTTTGCTGATGTTGAAGAGGAAGAAGCGACATGTCTTGGCAGTCTGTTGGATATGCGCAGCGAAGGAGAGGGAGGAGTCGAAGATGACTCCGAGGTTGCGGGCAGATGGGACGGGGAGGATGAGGGTGTTATCAACTGAGATAGAGAGTGGAGGAAGAGGAGAAGTGGGTTTAGGAGGAAAGACGAGGAGCTCGGTCTTGGACATGTTCAGCTTCAGGTGGCGGTTGGACATCCATGCCGCAATGTCGGATAAACAGGCCGATACCTTGGCCTGGGTCTCCGCGGTGATGTCAGGTGTGGAGGGGTATAGCTGGGTGTCATCAGCATAAAGATGATACTGAAAACCATGAGACGAGATCAGCGAGCCCAGGGAAGAGGTGTAGATTGAGAAGAGAAGGGGTCCAAGGACAGATCCGTGGGGAACTCCAACAGATAATGTTTCGGTTTTAGCTTCGGACCTGGGTACATAAAACAGTCGCTGCTCATTTAGGCCATTCTTACCACATTCTGATCTTCAGTCAAGCTCCAGTCGATCTGGGAGTGGGTTAGTTATCCAGAATAGCGATCTGGGGGTTTGGAAGACACTTTACCAGACAGGATTCCGCCCCACTCTTCAGTCCAGGAACCACTCTGCACTTCGGAAGGTTTTATAAACAACTTAACTTTTTTTCAACTTGGCTGCAACATGCAGTTAGCGACTTGAACTTTAACTCAGTACAATCCAAGTGTTTCCAATTTTCAAATAGTTTTAGTGTCAGGACTATAGATGTCTAGGGGACCCCATGGACCCTGGCCATTTCTCACAGGTATATGTACAAGGAAATCTTATATCGGGCTATTTACATATAGACAAATACTCCTGTCCACGTCCATCTTGGAAAGGTGTCCGTTTTCAAGGGCTATATTTCTCCGACTCCCAATCTCTTCCATCAGTCACAGACCCCTTAGGGCTGTCCTCCTTCCGTGAGTGTACCTCGCTGGGTCACACCCTGGCTTTGAGTAGACCCTTTTCTTCTCTGAGTCCCACTCCTGGATAGGACTCCCCAATCCTACAGAGCTCTTATTCCTTCGCCAGTTATTGTATGAATGGTATTAACTGCTCCTTAATTTTTGCCCAGTTGTAAATGGCGTTCCAGGATCCCCCTTCTCCTTCCTGGTCACTTGGCAGGGGCTTGCAGGCAATCAGAGATCACTAGGTACCCTTAGAGGCAAAACTAAAGACATCGTCCCGCTCAAATCTCCTCTTTCAGGCTCTCTAAACTCCCAATCTGTCACTCCACAGAACATGGGCACTATCTTTCTTCATTTTGTCTCCTAAACACTCCCAGGGGCTGGGCATCCTCCCACCTAAGATAAGGGTATCTTTTAGTAATCTATCTGATAGGGGATTACACCTCTGTCGCCTCAAGAACTCTTCCCCCCCCCCCCCCCCCCCCGAAGAGAGATGCATCTGTGTTTGGCATCTACTACATGTATCATCTTCCCACAAACCCATTTTGCTCCTCAGCCTTTAATGCCCTGTGTGGAATTTTATAGTGAGTTTCCTGTAACCCTCCATTATCGTACCTTAACTGAATGGCACTGAGCAGTTTACCTTTCCAGTGGGCACTAACCGTATCATGTTTTTAGTTAACGTATATTAACTTCCTGCGCATTAACTGTAAGGTCTCATTCCACATTAGCCGTTAATACAAAAATTACAGGCGTTAACTTGTTAGCTCATGTTACTTGCTGCTCTAACAGCTAACACAGTAAATAGGCCGCATAGTATTCTGGGACGTACCCCAATCTTATCCTTCTGAACACAGTTTGGGTAGCTCAGATCCTGCTTTCCTGGAGCAGCAGCTGTGTTCATAAGGGGAAAATGGCTCCCTCCACCTTCTATCAATTTAAGAATCCCTTTTCTTTGATTGGTACTACAGTATTTCTAATTCCTTAGGGATTCAGAATTTTTTAAAGATTGGTTTAGGCAGCAGTTTGAGTTTCTTCTTTGGCCTTGGCCTGTTTTCCAGCCCTTCACGTCACATTTCATGATAACGTTCTTTTTTTTTTGTTGTTGTTGTTCCCTTGCGCTGGCGGAGTGGAGTACCCAGCAAGCAGTAAATTGTCTGGCAGGCGTGGGGTAGGCTCTGCACAGAACACTGTTTATCCTGGCCAAGGATTAGCTTATTTTGAAGGTCTCAGCCAGCACTGGTATGTTTGCTCTGCCTCAAGAGACCAAGAGTTGGGCAGAGTGTTCTGAGGAACTCTCAGACTGGCATCCATCCACAGATCCTGCTTGACAACTTTAATTAATCCAGCTCGGGGCGAGGAGGGAGCAGAACAAGTGAACTCCCAGAATTTGCAGAGCTGCAGCAAGATTCTTTTCACAGTGTACAGGGATTTGGCCTTTCATGTTAGGTGATATTTGCCTGTTTGGTTTCGACCCCATGAAGGGGTTGTAGCCCCCAGAAACTGGTCAAAAAATGTATAGTTTATCCAGGAAAAAAAAAGTATCACCTTATATCTGTAATTTACTTTAATTTCCATGGGTGACAGTACAGAAATTTGGGTGTAACATCTAGATGACCAGGAAGCTAGCGTTGAGAATTAATTTGTCAGAGGATAAGTTTCTGCGAGTCATGGGGAAGGTATGTGTGTGTGTGCGCGCATGCTGGACTTGTATTCTAGATAGGCAGGGGGATATTGCAAAAGATGTGATAACAGAATGTCTTGAGACTAGTACAAATCTAATTTTTGGGTATCAGCAAAGTCAAGCTCCTAACCCGCTTTGCTTTCCTTTCTGTGATGTTCTAGTACGAAATACTTTTCAGGCTTTGCGTTTGCTGTTCGATGACTTTCATCAATCAACGGCCTTCTGTATTCATTCAAGCAGAAAAGGAGCAAGTTGACACGGCCAGAGCGAGCCTGCTTTGCTTTTGGGTTTTGGCAAATGTTGAGAGTGGATTATGAAAATCAGAGGAAGGAGGGAGAGCTCTGGATAATCGGTTAACATAACATTGAAGCTCTGTCAACAATCGCTGTAGCCGTGAATAACTCAATAAAGGAATGAGGCTTTAAATGCATATTCACGGGTAGTTATGCACTAAAATACTCTGTTTTGGCTTTTATGACAGTACTTTAGCATCAAATCAATTAGAAATATCCTCATATACTTCTGAATTCCCTAATGTGATATTGCTAACTCATATGAACTGTTGCAGATTAATGAAGGAAAAGCCTCAACAGATTCCTCCTTACTTGGCCCTCAGGCCTTCAGCTGCCTGGAGCAGTTGCTGTCATCATCGGCATAAAAACCTCCATAGGTCTTTTTAATCTTTTAAAATGTTTTTCGACTTCTTGAATTTATAATTATTGCAAAATACAAAAAAACTTATCTTTGCAATGGCACAGTCTCCTTTCCTACCCACGTCCGACAATGGCCAAGGTTTCGAGTCCTTCAGAGTCCATGGTCTGTGTGACTGTCTATGAAAGAACAACATACGTTTCAGAAAATAACAAACTTGTGGCAAATCACAATGAATGCAGAACTTGGCTATGTGCCTCACTGAACCACTGTAGTGAAGTGAGGCACATAGACAAGTTCTGCATTCATTGTGATTTGCCACAAGTTTGTTATTTTCTGAAACGTATGTTGTTCTTTCATAGACAGTCACACAGACCATGGACTCTGAAGGACTCGAAACCTTGGCCATTGTCGGACGTGTGTAGGAAAGGAGACTGTGCCATTGCAAAGATAAGTTTTTTTTTTTGTATTTTGCAATAATTATAAATTCAAGAAGTCGAAAAACATTTTAAAAGATTAAAAAGACCTATGGAGGTTTTTATGCCGATGGTGACAGCAACTGCTCCAGGCAGCTGAAGGCCTGAGGGCCAAGTAAGGAGGAATCTGTTGAGGCTTTTCCTTCATTAATCTGCAACAGTTCATATGAGTTAGCAATATCACATTAGGGAATTCTGAAGTGTATGAAGATATTTCTAATTGATTTGCTCCATAAGTAGTATTATCCTCCGTGGCTCCTAGATTTGATTGTAGTACTTTAACATCACTCAGGTGGGCCGAATGGATGAGAATAGTGAATGAATATAAGAGATAAACCTGGGCGGGATTGTATAATGCGATTGTTCAAGAGAAATGCAGATATTGAGATGTGTTATGTATGTATGTATATGTGTGTGTATGTGTGTATATATATATATATATATATATATATATATATATATATATATGTGTGTGTGTGTGTGTGTGTGTATGACACAAATTGTATTCTCTGATATGTTAACTTACGAAACAATTGTTATACTGAAAACTGATAAAAATTCAAGTGCAACAAAAAAGAATTTGATATAATTATTAAGGCCATGGCTGAAAGAGACTAGAAAAGTAATATAGTGGATGATGGTAGATAAAAACTAATGTAACCCATCCAGTCTGCCCAGCAAGGTAGTTAGGGTTACTTTCGCCATGCAATGAAGGTTACGTCCCCCATGCCTTTGTTACTAGGGTTGTACCTGTCGCACAGTGCAGGTTACGTCCCCCGTGCCTTTGTTACTAGGGTTGTACCTGTCGCACAGTGCAGGTTACGTCCCCCGTGCCTTTGTTACTAGGGTTGTACTTGTCGCACAGTGCAGGTCACGTCTCCCGTGCCTTTGTTACTAAGGTTGTACTTGTCACACAGTGCAGGTTACGTCCCCCGTGCCTTTACTAGGGTTGTACCTGTCGTACAGTGCAGGTTATGTCCCCCGTGCCTTTGTTACTAGGGTTGTACTTGTCGCACAGTGCAGGTCACGTCCCCCATGCCTTTGCTTTTAGGTTTGTATCCATCGCGCAGTATATGTTACTCCCATCTGCTTTCGCTTTTAGGGTTGTATCCATTGCACAGTGCAGGTTACCTCCCCTATGCTTTCTTAGAATTTCAAAAGTCATTTGAGAGCTGTTTTGAGGTCAGGTGCTCTGGTTTCGATCCTCTTGACCTTTAGAAATCATTTGTGTTTATCCCATACCATTTTACATTCCGGCACCAGTTAATTGGGCTTTGTTATATTGTGTAGGCTCCCTAAATGTGTGTGTGTGTGTAAGGGGGGGGGGGGGGGGGGTTGAGTAATTGATACCACTGTAGTATTTGAGCTATGAATGTGGAACCAATCTGGTCCCAACCCCGAGACAGAGCATCTTTGTGCAAAGTGTGGTGAAGTAGGCATTTCGAACTTTTAATTTTGATCTTGCTCTGTAGCAGGGTAGAGTCCATCCTGTTTTTAAATACTGAAGGCATTTAATTATTAAGAAGGATAAGTACCTTTTATTCTTTTTTAAACTTTTTAAATGTTTAAAAAAACAGATTTAAATTCCTTTAATCTTTTTTCACCGTGGTCTGTTCGTGTCATTATCAGAATTCCTTGTCATTCCTTGGCTCTTTAACAGTAAATTGCAAAACTGCTTGATACATACTTAATTTGTCTGATGAATGTTGATCCCAACATGAATCACAGAGAATCTGTTAAACACATTAGAGGGATCAGATAAGGAACCTGGGTTTACACAGTTTTCTGAACTGACAGAGGGCAATGACTAGATCATAGCCCAGGAAAGTAGCACCTGAATGTAAGAGCAGCATCAAGCCACGCCCAGTTTGGCTTTCTTTCACTCTGCTCACTTCACTGTGTGCTATAGAAACAATCCAGTGCCTGTCCTGTAACTCCCATTTTAGAACCAATTATGATGCAGCTGCATCACATTTTGCTTATTTTTTTCCCCTAGCTATGGCCATTGTATTTTTTCACCCTACAATGACGCATTGCTTTTTCAGACTACCTTAACCCTTTAGAGTGTCTTAACATGATTTCTTCCACGGAAAAAAACTTGTACACTTGACTGCTTAATTTACTTTATTATGTACGAACTTTAATACCACTATGTATTTCTTGATCCGGAATTGGCGATCGCCATTACGGTACAATGTAAGCCACATTGAACCTGCAAATAGGTGGGATAATGTGGGATACAAATGCAACAAAATAAATAAATAAATAAATAATGATTGGCTCTAAAAATTGAGGGGTTGCATTTCGAGCAGAGAAATACTGGCGACTGGTGAACACGTAACCCTCTATTCATATATTTTTAGTTGTGTTACAAATAGTGACAGGCTGAAAATACGTCTAACTGCCCTGCCACTGTCTGTGTACTGGGACAGAATGAGGATAGCACCAAAAAAAGAAGAAGAATCTAGGTCTACTACTGCAGCTACTGGACCTGAGCTTTGGTAGCCCAACACAATGCTAGTTATTTTTAGATGTGTAGTGACATTCTTCACCTGTGGATGTTTGTTTGGATGTTCGTTATTCAGGGCACGCATTTCCGTGGATTAATATGTTCAGTGTACACCCTTCCATGTTACAGGAAAGTTTGAGCTTCAGTAAAATAGCAGCCAGAACGTGCCTTAAAAAGGTAACATCGAATTACCATTTAGTTAATGTGCACTTAGATGACCTGGCATGGGTGATTTAACATTTGTAGAAGTCTGTTTTGTCCTTCACTATGTACACTTTCATATGACTTGAACAAAACTCCACTCACTGCTGTTTGACTTGTGGGCCAGGCTTGTTGAGCACACCCTTGTTCCATACCTCATAGAAAGGTTTGAAAGGGGGAGGGAACCTTACAGGTAGAATAAAGGATTTTACTCTTTTATGCATTTACTTATATTTATCATTTATATTCAAGCTGACAGAAAAAGACCAGAGGGGTCAATTTTCAGTGAGGATGCCATAGTCTAACTTTTAGAGTTATCAATTTAAAGTCATATGTATTTTCAGTGACATAAAACTTGTGCCATCGCTGAAAATTCATGTCTGACTTTAAATATTTAACTCTATACCTGCCGTTTACCTGTGAGCACTACAGTCGTCAAGGGCAGTTCATTTCTAACTTTAAATATTTAACTCTGTTTCTGCTGTTTACCTGTGAGCACACATAGAAAACAGTGAAGGTGACTCAAAAACAAGTAGATGATGCAGTGGTCTAAAAGGTTTATTGTCCAACAACAAAGACTTGACACGGCCGTGTTTCGGCCTACTGGCCTGCCTCAGCAGTCTATATGTAAAGAACATTTAAAACAACAACAAAATAACATAATTGGAATTAAAATCACCTATTATGTAAAAAATATATAGAAGACATTGTTAAAACGTTTGCAATACTAATAATAACTCAGTTATACGGACAAAAATCCAAAGAAGATACGTAAAGTGACACAGTAAAAAAGGAAATCTTGTTGCTAATACAATATATAATATCTGTAGATACTAAAAGACGTCGCCCAAGTCATTGAGGGCTATAACCCAGTCAAGTTTTCGAGATTTCCACAATGATTATGCAGAGATCTGTGGAAGCAGTACGTGCAAATCAACCTCATGCATATTCATTGTGGAAGTCTTGAAAACCCAACTGGGTTGTGGCCCTCGAGGACCGTGGTTGCCCACCCCTATTTTAGTAGCTGTTTTCTGCCTCTGAACATATAGGTTTCTTGCCAGTCTTTGCTGTGCCTCAAAATACTCCCCTTATTTCAACAAATAGCTTTGGCCATTATGCATATAGATGGGGTCCAGATTTAAAGAAAAGGAGTTATGTAGTTGGTCTTGTGGCTGACCGCATAGGGTGTTTTTGAATATTGATCAGGTATAGTTCCAAACTGGTGCATGTTCACTTGGAGGTTGTATTAACCAGCAGGATTTCCCACGGGTTAGCAGTCTCTTTGTGGTAAAGTTTGCTGTGGGTTCAAATGTACATTGTACTAAATTTACCTATGAAAATTTGCTACAGGGAAGCTTGCAAATAAAGATAACTACACCTCGCTGAAGGCTTGTTTGCTAAAATCTAAATTGAAGAACTGCTTTGCATACTTTTTGCATTGAAGTGGCTTGTTAATTGTTGAAGTTAAACTTTTGGGCATAACAGATTATGCTGGAAAGTTTATTACTTGTGAAGGCCAAAACATGCTTATGTTTTAATGAATGAGACTTTGAATGAAAAAGACACACATGACCCTGAAATGCCAACACATTTTTTTAGATTTAGCTCATGACTTTTCAGTAGAAATTCAAGGCGTAACACTCAAGAACAATAGATATTTCCTTGTCTCCGAAGGGCTTACAATCTAATTTAGTACATAAGGCAATGGAGTGATTTTCTAGAGGTCCAAAGGAGGGTGAGTAGGAGAAGCAGGATTTGAACTGTTTTTCCTTGATTTTTCAGTCTGCTGCTGTAACTGCTAACTTGCTCCTCTAATTTTATACAATGTCCTGTTTATGAAAAGAAACATGCAGGTTACTGTATTGTTACCTTAGTGATTTTCCTAATTGATCTTGGGGCTCAGCAGGTGGAAATGGTGAGCTTTTGTCTTACGTGGTTTCAACGCTTCAGTGGCACATCATAGAGTGGACCTGTTTTGCTAGAGTTCTGTAGAAAGGTTATGATACCTTCTTTCCTCAATCAACCTTAAAAAATAGGTTGTAGTACATGGGCTTTTGATACCAGATAAGGCCATCCTTTGGATAATGTAGCACATTAGCTGGTGGGAAGTTCCATTTTGTCTGTGAAGCACATTAGATCCATATAGAAATCCTGTAGTAAAAACATTTCCACCACATGAGAACTCTTTTGGCTGTGCAGTGAGCATTTGGGTGGCACCGCGATTATTGGGTGTTCCAATGCTGCGCGGGGAGTGCCTGTTCTACCACAGCGTCTGGACGCCTTGAATGGAGGAGTGGCCTAGCAGTTGATGTAGTGGGTTGCGGAACTGGGTTCGATTCCTGCTGCTGCCTGATGGTCAGCAGTGGGTTGAGATCCTGGGGAACCAGGTTTAATTCCCAGCTCCGTGAGACCCTGGGCAAGTCACTTAACCCTCTGTTGCCTCAGGTACTATTTAGATTGTGAGTTCACTAGGGACAGGCCCAGTACCTGTAAAATGAAACCGTAAACCGCTTAGGTCTAAGCGGTATATAAATACATGAATGAATGAATAAATTCCATTCTAGAATACCCGTAAACCTGCACTGACATGCTTCAGTGTAGGCGTGCCCATTTATGCCAGGTCAACGGCAGGCGTGAATGGGCGCACCTAAGTGTGGCTTGCAGTGTGTAAGTAGCAGCCCTGCGCATGCCCTCCACCCTGCCCGTGCTCCAGGTATGTGTGGCCCTTTACAGTTATATGCAAGTCCTTTACAGAATAATGCGTAGTGTACTTTTTTCTCTGCAGTTATAGAATTGTCTTTCATGAGTGCTGACGCATGTAGATGTAGCATTCCTAGACACAGACCTTAACAAAACCCAGTGGGAATCCAGGAAAGCTGTGTGGTTGTATGTGTGAATGAAGATGCTTAGAGCAGCCACATATCCTGAATATTTTTCCAAGAAACGAGCTAAAAGTTTTCCTGCTTTTAGCAGTGTATGTTGGATCGGAGTGGTGACAGTTCCAAGGCTATTGCTTATGTGATGGCATCATGTTTGCCCCGTGGGAATAATGCCTCTATTGCTCCATGGTGCTACCTCACCTTGAGTATTGTGTTCTGTTCTGGTCGCCGTATCGCAAAAAAGATATAGCGTAATTAGAAAAGGTTCAAAGAAGAGTGACCAAAATGACAAAGGGAATGGAATACCTTCCATATGAGGAAAGGTTAAAGAGGTTGGAACTCTTCAGTTTGGAAAACAGGCAGCTGAGGGGGATATGATTGAGGTCTATAGAATCTTGATTGGTGTAGAACAGGTGAGAAGTGAATTGATTTTTCACTCTCTTCAAAAAATACAAAGACCAGGAGACACACAATAAAATTACATGGGAATACTTTTAAAACAAATAGGAGGAAATATTTTTTCACTCAACGAATAGTTAAGCTCTGGAACTCGTTTCCGGAGGATATGGTAACAGTGATTAGTGTATCTGGGTTTAAAAAAGGTTTGGACAAGTTCTTGGAGGAGAAGTCCATAGTCTGCTGTTGAGAATGACATGGGGAAGCCAAGGCTTGGCCACTGTTGGAAATAGGATACTGGGCTAGATGGACCATTGGTTTGATCCAGTATGGCTATTCTTATGTTGTTACGGGGAGCTGAAGCTAAGATGGTGGCTCAGTTGGCCCCTTGGTAATCTCAGCATGAACTTTGGAGATTCTGATAGAGGTGCGGGCTGCAGTGGAAGCTGCGTTGGATGCAAAACTGCAGCAGTTACATGACAGAACTGAGACCGCTCATGAACGTTTGTATAATATGGATTTGGAATTAGATGTCCAGCAACATCGTGTTGGATTATTGGAGGACAGTTCTCAGAGTGCAGTGCATGATATGGATCAGCTCCGGCTCCATGTCCAACAGATGGAGTGCAAACTAGAAGATATGGAGGGCAGAATTAGGCAAAATAATCTGCGTCTGGTGGGGCTTTCTGAGTCCTTGAAGGATACAGATCATGTGATGACCTAGGAGAAATGGCTCATAGTCTTTTAATTTAGAATCTGTGGAGATTCCTTAAAAATTGAGTGGGCCTGTAGAATGGGCCCCTTGGACTGGTGGTTTTGCACGTCTTCATGTGGTTGTATTTCATGTTTTACATCTAGCATATAAGCAAGCTATCCTGCAAGCTGGGAGAAACTGAAAGAAGCCAAGAGGGAGATACATCTAGCTAAAGCAGTGGCAGAAGAGCAAATGGCTAAAAATGCAAGGAAGAGAGGCAAAAAAATTTTTCATGTATATTAGTGAAAGAAGGAAGGCTATAAATGGAATTGTGAGACTAAAAGATGCTGTGGACTGCTAGTGTAGAGTGATGAAGAAAAAGCAAACGTGGAACTTCCCACCAGCAAAAAGAAAACCCTGGAGAAAGGACCATGATCAGTTGGTAAAGGTACATGTAAGAAGGGGGTGGATATCGCACTGGTCACAGAAGAAAGTGTTTATGAACATTTTGAAAAATTAAAGGTGGTGAAAGACACGGGACCGGATGGGATTCATCCCAGGACATTGAGGGAGCCTAGAGAGATTCTGGCAAGTCATCTTAAAGATTTGTTTAATAAATTCTTGAAGACAGGAGAGGTTCTGTGGGATTGGAAAAGAGAGGATGTGGTCACAAAAGAAAGAGATGACGGAGAAGAAGTGGGAAATTACATGCCTGTAAGCCTCACTTTGGTTATTGGAAAAGTAATGGAAGCTTTGCTGAAGGAAAGGATAGTGAATTTCCTGGAATCCAATGAGTTACAAGATCCGAGGCAACATGGTTTTACCAAAGATAAATCGTGCCAAACGATTGTGATTCAATTCTTTGAGTGACCAGAGAATTGGATCAAGAACATACGCTAGATGTAATCTACTTGGATTTCAGCAAAGCCTTTGACACGGTTCCTAATAGAGGGTTCTTGAATAAACTTGAAAGGCTGGAGTTAAGACCAAAAGTGGTGGATTAGAAACTGGTTGATGGTCAGACGCCAGAGGGTGGTGGTCAGTGGAATACACTTGGAGGAAGGAAAGGTGAGTAGCGGCGTGCCTCACAGTGTTGGTTCCGATTCTGTTCAATATATTTGTGAGCGGCATTGCCGAAGGATTAAAAGGTAAGGTATGACGTTTTTCGGATGATACCAAGATTTGTAACAGTGAGGATACCCCAGAGGGAGTGGAAAACATGACAAGGGATCTGCAAAAGTTAGAAGAATGGTGTAATGTTTGGCAATTAAAATTTAATTAAAAAAAGATTAAAGTGATGCATTTGTGGAGTATAAACCCAAGGAAGCTATATGTCCTAGGAGGTGAGAGGTTAATATGCACAGACAGGGAGAGGGACCTTGGGGTGATGGTGTCTGAGGATCTTAAAACAAAAAAAAAACAGTTTGACAAAGCGGTGGCCGTAGCCAGAGGGATGTTAGGCTGCATCAAGAGAGGAGTAACCAGCAGAAGAAAGGAGGTGTTGATGCCCTTGTACAAGTCACCGGTGAAGCCCTACCTGGAGTATCGTGTTCAGTTTTGGAGGCAGTATCTTGTTAAGGATGTAAAAAGACTAGAAGCGGTCCAGAGGAAGGTGACAAAAATGATATGGGGCTTGCGCTATAAGACGTATGAGAAGAGTGAAAGACTTAATATGTGTAGCCTAGCAGGAAGAAGGGACAGGGGAGATATGATACAGATGTTTAAATACTTGAAAGGTATTAATATAGAAACAAATCTCTTCCAGAGAAGGGGAAATGATAAAACTAGAGGACATGAGCTAAGGTTGTGAGGTGGTAGACTTAGGAGTAATGTTAGGAAATTCTTTTTCACGGAGAGGGTGGTCAGTGCCTGGCATGCCCTCCCAAGGGTAGAGATAAAAATGGTGATGGAATTGAAAAGGTGTGGGATGAACACAAAGGAACTCTATTTAGAAAATGGCTGCAGGGGGTTGATGTGTGAGTGACGCTTGGACGGCTACTCCGGCTGTAAAGAACTAAGGCTGGTGTCAGGCAGACTTTGTAGGTCTGTGTCTGTATATGGCAATCCGATTTAGGATAAGCTGGAAAGGGCTTCAATGACAACTTCAGTAGCTAGAACCGAGGACAGTGTTGAATAGACTTCTATGGTCTGGATCCCGCAAATGAAAAAACGGATTTGGTAGGCTGGAATGGGCTTTGAGGGCAGCTCCAGTAGGTGAAACATAAGGATAGAGCCGGGTGGATTTATACATGTGTCCCAGAAAGGCCATAGAAAGACTTGTGATAAAGTATATAATTGTTGATTTGATAACGAGTGTGAGAGTTGAGCAGACTGGATGGACCGTTCAGGTCTTTATCTGCCATCACTTACTATGTTACTGTGTATGCATAGTGGGAAGTGTTTGGATTATTGTGTTTCCAAGACAATACAACTAAAATGCATACTCAATGAAAAGCTTTCATACCCTTATGCACTGATCTCCATACATGGAAGATTCCAAGTGCCTTATGCCTTATGTTACCCAGCTTGACTTTGGGTCATGTATGATGGACAAACACACTTTTTCACAACTGTGGAGGCAGCAAAAACTTTTAATCAAACTCTCCCAGCCAGTGTGGGAACTTAGGCAGTTACCTCTGTGAGTTTTGGATTTGTAGGCAGTTTTAGTTGGTTGGGATATCTCTAGGTGTCCTTTGGTTCACATATTTTGCATGAGAATAACAGGAAGATTGAACCGTATTTAACGCTATGAGATTGTTTTAGTATGGTGGGGATCTATGGCTCAATATTCTGTTTTTAAGGTACTTTGAGTTTGGCTGTGGTAAGGTGGGGGTAGGTGGGGGGCGTACACGTGATAGTTCCCATGAAGTTTGGGACTGTACTTCAGGTTTGGGTAGGGGTATGGGCATGGGATTGGGCGGGGGGATGTGTTAAGGGGGTGGGGGAGAAAAAATGGAGATATGCTCGACTATTTGTTTTATTTAAAAAAAAAATTTTTTTAGCATTCTCTGTTTTATGTTCTCTGTTGTGTACACTTGGATGCTTTATGGTCTGTTGTATTGGATGTAATAAAACAGATTTAAACATAAAACTTGTCCAGAAATGTTCAAAGCATGTGTATGTAGAATAATAATCTTCTCTGATCTATTCAGTCTAGAATGCAACCAAATTTTCAGGATAGACAGATTTATACCAGTGTTTCCTCAAACCCAAGGCACACCTACTTTTTCAAAAATTCTTGGCACACCTACTTCTGCTGAGCAGGCAAGGGAGACATGGGAGAGGACTCATGGCCAAAAGACATACTAGTGAAGTGCTGAAAGCTGCAGAAGAGGAGGTACCAGCTGCTGTTGTGTGTGGCGTAAAGAAGAACATAAGAATAGCCATACTGGGTCAGACCAGTGGTCCATCTAGCCCACTGTCCTGCTTCCAGCAGTGACTAATCCAGGTCACAAGTACCTGGCAGAAACTCAGTTAGTAGCACCATTCCATGCGACCAGTTCCAGAGCAAGCAGTAGTTTACCTCATAACAGACTATAGACTTTTCCTCCAAGAACTTGTCCAACCCTTTTTTAAACCCAGAGGCGCTAATTGCTGTTAGCACATCCTTTGGCAACGAGTTCCAGAGTTTAA
Organism: Microcaecilia unicolor; assembly: GCF_901765095.1. Classification (NCBI taxonomy): domain Eukaryota; kingdom Metazoa; phylum Chordata; class Amphibia; order Gymnophiona; family Siphonopidae; genus Microcaecilia; species Microcaecilia unicolor. Next base: position 93,765,102 of record NC_044041.1, on the reverse strand, counting down.
CTATTCTTTGAGTGAAAAATTATTTCCTCCTATTTGTTTTAAAAGTATTTCTATGTATTTTCATTGAGTGCCATCTGGTCTTTGTACTTTTTGAAAAAGTGAAAAATCGATTCACTTTTACCCATTCTGCACATTCATAATTTTGTAGACCTCAATCATATCGCCCCTCAGCCTCTCTGTCTGTGTCTTATATGCTACCTGTTAATTCCTACACTCGATGGTTCATGATATATATATACTAGTAAAAAAAGGCCCGTTTCTGGAGTCAATGAAACGGGCACTAGCAAGGCTTTCCTGTGGCCCCCCCCCCACCCGTCGTCGATGTTGGTGAATTGCTCCACCTCCGCCCTCAACGTCATAACGTTTGAAACGAGGGCGGTGAATTGCTCCGCCTCCGCCCTCAACGTCATAACGTTTGACGCCATGGCGGGGCCCAGACACTGTGATTTTCGAGGCTTCAGAGCTTCGAACATACGAACCTTGGCTTCAGTGACGTCAGAAGCCAATAGAACGTTGAGCGTGAGTTTTATATATATAGATAGGTAATGCGAGAGGCATGTGTGACTACACATATGATCAGAAAAATGCTCCTGCATATTTAAGAGCCACTGCTGGTATTTTGTTGTTACTGCAAGGCACTGATTTGGACCTGAGCATCTGGAGTGGTGACTCTTCTGTGGCACACCTGATCAGATTGGAAAATACAACAGGTTGGAAACAATGATCAATGTAATAGCTAAACACTGGAATAACATTTAGGTATCTGTCTAAATTATTGTGAAGGTTAGGGGAGGGCAAAAAATGTTTTTCAACTGCAGTACTAGTACTGGCCAAAAGGTGGAAGTATCCTATTATTTAATAGAGTGTAGTGACATCTTGTGGCCATAGTAATTACTGAAGTTTGGTCTAGTAGATAAACCAACAGAAGTTCTCAAGAAATCATAGTGCTATATAAAGATAAAGTACTTTGGAAAATTCCTCTGTAGTTTCTTTCCTTGCTTGTCATTTAGTGTTCTCAGAGAAGCAACTTCCTCTTTTTGAAAATGTGCAAGTTGACCAAAACCACATTTTTCCTTTTGGCTCTACTTAAGTGTGTGTTTTAGGCTACAAATAAAAAACTAATTGCACCTTTTATTCTTTCTGCTTACAGATTGTGCTGTTAATGTTCATAAGACCTGTAAGTCTCTTTTGACGGACTGTGGCGGCAGCAACAAACTCAAGGTAGGTTATTCCTTACCTTTTTATTTATTTATTTATTTATTTATTGACTTCCAAAAATGGAAAGTCTTTCTAATTATTTTGCAATTTTGTCCTGAAGGGTAGACTTTTAGCAGATAATGTACCATGAATGTTACTGAATGCTGGTTAAAAAAGCACTAATGGAGGAGATTGTTGTACTGGTTGACTCTCGGGTGCTTTTATTTTTTTTGTATTTAATGGTAATAGAAAAGAGGCAGACAAAAAAAAAACTATAGTACACCAGTGCATAATCGTTAAATCATGTAGGCCATTATAAATCTTACAGCAGGCTGGAAAACTAAGAACATTACTGTATGTATCTACACGGGTGATGAATTTCAAAAAAGCAATTGTTCTCGGCAATTCTGTATTTGCTAAAGTACCCCTAGTTCAGAGTAAGCAGGATGTTCCCTCTGTGCTCTCTGATGTGTGCTTGAGTGTGAGCAGGAATCTTCTTGTAGAGTAATGTGCGGCCTCTGAGCACTCTTGCATGTGTCTGCTGGCCAACAGCTTTGCAGCCTGGCTTTTCTCTTTCCCTTTTTCCACAAGTTCCCTCTCTTGTCAGAGCTGTGGAGTCAGTACACCAACTCCGACTCCTGTATTTTTCTACTGTCTGACCCAGCTCCATCTCTGACTCCTACTATGTATAATAAATCTAAGAGAAATATGATTAATTACAGCACATAAGAATAACCACCATACTGGGTCAGAGCAAAGATCCATCAAGCCCAGTGTCCTGTATCCAGCAGTGGCTAATCCAGGTCACAAGTACCTGGTGATATACCAAAAGAACAACATAAGATCATTTTTTATGTACAAAATTAGGACTAATAGACCTCAAAATTTATTTATTTGAAGTTTGAATAAAGAATTACCATATGCTATAATGCTGTAAGTTTCTGTTTTGAAGATGGAGTCTGACGTCACCCAAAATTACTTCCTACTCCACAGCCCTATTTCTCGCCCCTGTTCCTTTGCATTAAGAGATCTGTAGATGAAAGAACGTGTAGAAGTAGGGGGAGGGGTAGCAACGTGTGAGAGCTGTGCCAGGAGGCTGGATCTGGATGAAACTGGGTCTAATTGATTGGAGGGACATTGGGAACATTGTCTGTCTTGAAAGCATGATATGCTGAAGATCCTAGAGTATCAGGAGGAACCTAAAAATGTGATGTACAGACTGTGGTAAGGCCTACCTGGGTTCTCTATACTGAATGCAGTCATTTATTTAAATATTTTTATAGTTCGTGACTTGCTGGTTGCAAACTGGTGAACAAAGTTGTGTTATGATTTTTTTTGGGGGTGGGGAGGGGGAGAGAGTTTGTGCTGATATTTCTTTTTTTATTCTTTCATAGCAGAAAGATTTGCAGTATCGACCTAGTGGATCACCTCAAAGTTCCTCAAACTGTTACTACCAAGGTTTGTGCAGCTACAGTTCATTTGTTTTCTAACTTTGTTCAGAAGTCATTTGTTCTCATTTTGAATGGTTTCTAGAACACGGCCCAAGGGCCAGAACCCGGCCCACCAAGTTCTTTTCTTTGGCCCTCGGAAGCTTGGTAATTCTTGTGGTGCTCACAGCAGGATTCCTGCTTCCCCACCTTGACTTGGCTCTCTGTGGCTCAAACTTATGGAGAGCCAGGTCATGGTGGGGAAGCAAGAATTCCGCCATTTTTTTCTGCAGCTGAAGCCAGGTGAAGGAAAATAAACTGGGTGAAGGGTGTGTGTCTGTGGGGGGGGGGGGGGGGGGGGTTGTTACACAGTGAAAACGAGACTGAGTGAATGCTGGGGAGGGGATGATGCACTGTCTTATTTTGCCACTATTTGGCAATACATGCAGCAAAATACAGTGGTACGTATTTTGGCCCTCTGAATGTTACAAAGTATAAAATGTGGCCCTCGATAGAAAAGGTTGGACAAGCCTATTCTAGAATGTTATCAAAGCCCTTTATATCCTCCTCTTCCCCACCTTCTCTAATGTGTTTAAATTAGGGCTGCATTCTGATTAAAATTTTAATCACGATTAATCACACAATTAAAGGTATTTCATTTTTTTTATGTTTTATTTATTTCCCACTGCTGCTGCTTATAATTCTGAGCAAGTCACTTAACCCTCCATTGTTCCAAGTACAAAATAAGTACCTGTATATAATAATATGTAAGCCACTTTTGATTGCAACCACAGAAAGGTCCCGTCCTCCTTCCCTTCCCTAAAGGACTGATAATCTCTCTCCCTCCCTCCCTCCCACCTCCAGGTTCAACTACTCCCCTTTCCTTTTCCTTCTGTCCCTCTCTCTTCCCCTTTCTCTTCCTTCTGTCCCTCTCCTCCTCCCCCAGGTCCGTTACATTTCTTTCTTTCCTGAGGTCCATTATCTCTCCCCTTTCTCTCCCTCCCTTCCCATGAGCAGCGACACAAACTTGGTGGTGAGCAGTACTAACCTCTTCTCATGACTCCTGAAGCTCATTGCCTCAGCCATTGCTTCTACCGGTGGCCCCTCCAGTTCTACTTGCAGGTCTGCAGCTCACTCCCCTCCCTCCACTTGGGATTCAGCATCTGTCCCCCTCTAAATTCTTCTCCCCCCCCCCCCCCCCCACACACTGGTCTACCTTAAAGGTGGTCTTTGGCAGTGTTGCTCATATGCTGCCTGCAGCCTGCAACAAAGCTTTCCCTCTGGCCTGTCCCACCTCCTCCATCCAGCATCACTTCCTGTTTCTGCATGGACGGCACAGATCAGTGGGAAAGTTTTGCACCAGGTTGCAAGCAGCATATCTGTAATGCTGCTGTTGACGGGGACCAACAGAAGACCACCTTTAAGGTAGACCAGCGCCAGGGGGGAGGGGAGTGATGGGTGATGTTCAATCACAGGTGGGGAGAAAGATGCCAAATCGCACCAAGGACAGGGGCTGGGAATGGAAGAGAGGAGAAGAGATGTTTGGAGGAGACAGGAGATGTTGCAACGCAATTAATTTTTTTTAATCGTAATTAATGCATTAATTGCAGAGTTAACTGTGATTAACTTGCAGCCCTTCTTTAAATGGGTGTCCCTTGCCTTATCAGTCTCTTTTTCCAATGATACTGGTTTGCCTTTGGATGGGAAATACATTCTTGGAGGACTGAAGCCTAGGCAGGGCTGCCGAGAGAAATAGCCAGGCCCGGGGAAGAACTGGACCGCCGCAAGCCGCCCCCCCCCCCCCCCAACTCGCACCGCTGCTCTCACCCACCCGTCTGTCCCCTTATCATTCTGTGTTTTCCTGTAAGGGAGGGCCTGGGCCTGGTGCCGGCAAGCTGCTTCCTGCTCCCTCGGTCCCTGTCCTCTCCTGCACTTCTCCGTGTCGGGAGTCAGGACCTGGATGATTTCATTAACACGATATTGTGCTAATGCAATCATCCGTGGCTTGGGCAGCACACAGGAGCAGGGGAGGACAGACCCGGAAGCAGGCAGCAAGAAGAAACGTGCCGGGCCCGGGGAAGTTTGTGCCCCCTGTCCCCCGTCCCCCCCCCCTTGGCGGCCCTGAGCCTAGGAAGTTACCTAGTTTGGCATTCTGTGGTCCTTTATCCAGTGGTTATATTTCTGCCAGGTCACACCAGGTTGCCAACTTGAAACATTTTTTTTAACTTACTTTCTTTGCTCCATTGTGATCGAAGTGAAGACCTGTACTTGTCTTTTTATTTATTTAATTTTTTATAAAATTATGTCAGCTTACAAGAAAGAGTCTCAGAGGACAGCAGTAAAAAAGTAATCAGAAGCCTGTGATGATAAGTTTTGAGATAGAGAGATTTTATTTTGCTTGGGTAAGAGAACAAAACGGAAGGGGTGGGGGGAGGGAGAGAGAGAAGGGGCCAATGAATGTACATGAAGGGAGGGAAGTTACAATGAGAACGGTGGACATTTTTGTCTCTCGCTGAGGAAGAAAGGTGAAGAAGCGATGTGCTAATAGCAGGGGGAGAAGATTTAGGTCAGATGATACAGAAGGTGTTTTCTAACAATAGCTGAGCACTGAACACATTACCCAGAGGGGAGATGCAATCTCTTTATCGTTGGAGGTGTTTAAGGACAAATGATTAATTAAACACAAACGTGTCTTATCTTTGATAAAATACTGATGGAGTGGGACCTGCAAGAGGGCTGGATCACATTAACTCTGGACATTGAGGGTACCTTCTATTCCTCATCGTTTTCTGAATATATGAAAAATAATTTGGCATATGCAGATCACCTTTTAGTTTTGTTTTAGCACTAGAGAATTAAACAGTATAGATAACAGATTATCAGTTCCAGGAGGACATCCCATGTGCAGCAGGTGTTGGCTACGTGTCTCAGTGACCTTTGCACCCAAGTGGTTCATATTTGGCCAGCAGTTCAAGTTAAGAGATGAGGTCAATAACACAATTATAAAGCAAAGTAATTCTGAATGTTAGTTTTCTACTTGTGGAGGGTTCCAAGCTAGGTTTTCTTGCTGCTCAGGCAATGTTCAATCTTCTCATGTCTGCTAGGATAAAGCACCCCTTTCCCTAGTGTAAGAGAGCCTTCATGGAGGATTATATGTGCTTAAATCTAAATGGGCTGCTCTATTCTGGGGGTAAATGTGTAAAGCGTCTTCCCTGTTTTTCACATAGAAAATGGCTTCTTAAAATTGCACCTGCTGTTACAGGATGAGCCCATAGGCATTCCCAGGGGTGCAGTTTTGGCAGTACTGGGGTAGATTGCAATGTAGGGGCCTGTTTTATAAAATGTGTTAAGCTCTGAAACTTGTTTCCGGAGAATACGGTAACAGCGATTAGTGTATCTGGGTTTAAAAAAGGTTTGGACAGGTTCCTGGAGGAAAAGACCATAGTTTGTTATTGAGATGGAAATGGGGGCAGCCACTGCTTACTCTGGGATTGGTAGCATGGAATGTTGCTGCTAGTTGGGATTCTTTCAGTTACTTGTGATCTGGATTGGCCATTGTTGGAAACAGGATACTGGGCTAAATGGACCATTGGTCTGACCCAGTATTGCTATTCTTATGTTCTTACCCCATTTTGACTATTCTGTCATTTAACCAGCCATTGGTGGGAGGAGGAGGGGAGCTTCAGACTATGGCTCTTTCTGCTTATGGGCACCCTCTCCTCTCTTTTTTTTTACCGGTGGGGGGGGGGGGGGGGGAGAGGAATGTGATTATGGTTACTGTAACATCTCTGACCCCAGCCCAGATGGGGAGTGGAAGCCGGTTTTGGGTATCAAATGCCAAGTCTCCATGTGACAGCATGGTGCTGGTACTAAGCTGTTGATTCCAGTAAGGCCAATGGATTTTACATTTAATTACTCAGGCAGCAGTATTCAGTCCACTGCAGTTCATTGGCCACTGTGGTCTGAATTAGACCCTGATGGTTCAGTTTCAGCTCATATCCGGGTCTTCAGCAGCTCCCGGAAGTTACCTAGGTGTTGCTGATACTCAGTTGCCGGTACCTAGATAGATATCTGGACATGTTAGGATCGAATTGTCCAGGTAACAGCACTGAATGTTGGAAATGCCCGGATAACATCCAGCCCTACCTCTGTTCTGCTCCTGGACCACCCTGACACTCACTGGATATCTCGTATGTGTGACATTCAGCAGCACTATCCAGTTAATTGGAGCTGAATATCATGTGAGGAGTCAGCGGGAGCCATTCCTGTCTGGTTAACTCTCATCAATCCCTCAGTTTTCCAGACTCATGATTGAGTTAGTTACAATTCAGGCACAGTATGTAGGGCTTACAGTTTTAACAGGCCGATTCTCAAAACCTACCTCCAATAATGTGTTGGATCGATTACCTAAATAGTGGGCGTTAGTATGGAATATTATTTTCGCAATGTTAATTTGCAGATTCTATTTAATTATTTTGTAATTTTCATACTTGTGTATTATCACTCATAAGTAAATATTATGAATGTTAAAATTGATAAATAATTAAAAAAAAAAACCTACCTCCAATGGTAAGGCCAGTTAGCGCGGGAATAGTGCACATTTTAATCTGTGCAGAACGGTCAGAGGGCTTTACCACAGGAAATGACGTGTGCACCAGATACGGCCGCAAATTTTATTTAAGTGTAGTCAATTGTATGAGAATGACGTTGTTGGCTATGCCTTCCCAATGCTCAGAGAACAGCACTCAAACAAACCCTGCTCTTACTGCTGGAAAAATAACACCAGTTTGGAGCTGGCAGCGGGTTTGCCTGGCACATGCGCACAATACCTGCACTTACCGTGAAACTCCTCTGTGCGTGCATCAAGCATGTTCCTCCCCCTTGCTTTCGCTTTGACGGTGTGCATATAATTTTGAATGTCATTTCCTTTGAGCATTGGCAAGCTAGTTTTCTGCGCTGTTCCAGCGGTATGGCATCTGCGCTGTTGGCTTTACCGGAGGAGTTCTGAGAATCGGCTTGTGAGTACCTAGGACAATGGACAGCAAAGTAATTTGCTCAAGTTCACAAGGAGAGTCTGGGAGAAGAAAGATTTGAATCACAGATTTCCTGGTTCTCAGCCTTCTGCTGTGACTGTTAGCTCATGCCTCCATTAGTCCAGCACTCATAAAATATTCTTACCAAGCTCTCTGAAATGGCAGAGGAGAGCAGATTTCTCAGCAATCCTTTAGACTAGAGAATGACATTGGGGCGGGGACAGAGCCCACGGGGATGGGGACAAACGTTTTCTTGTGTCATTTTCTCCTTTGAAGCTTGTTAATAAACTGCACTGTTATTTCTGTTTGAGTGATGCAGTCAACAATATTTTGATCTTTTCGAAAAACAAGCAAACATGCTGGCCACAACTAGCAAAAATTTTTTCATGGGGGGTCCTGTACATCCTACTTACCAGCACATCTTCTAATATAATAAAACGCACCGTGAACGTTCTGAAGTCACTCAAACACTCCCTGAAGGGTTCGTGGATTCATGGTGTGAAGCCACCCAGCCGTCTCTGCCCCGCCCTCGCGTCAAACGTCATGACATCGAGGGCGGAAAAAATACAAACAAACGGATCGCACCCACGCACGGTGCGTTTTATTATATTAGATTTACCTCCGTGGTAGCGGTTCCGGCAGCGTCAGGGAAGGAGGCGGCGCTCCCGACGTCTCTAGCCTTCCCTTCGCTGTGTTCCGCCTTCTTCTGACGTCAAGGATGACGTCAGAAGAAGGCGGAACACAGCGAAGGGAAGGCTAGACGGGAGCGCCGCCTCCTTCCCTGACGCTGCGCTGCCGGAACCGCCACGGAGGTAAATTTAAAAAAAAAAAAAAAAAAGGGATGTTGGGGGGAGAGAAGAGGGTGGGCAGTAAAGTTGAACAATGGGAGCGGGAGGGCAGGGGAGAAACGACAGCACGGATGCGAAGGGGGGGGGGCATGGATGCGAAGGGGGGGGGGGAGAAGAGGGCGGCCCAGGCTGGGACATGGATGCGAAGGGGGGGGGGAGAAGAGGGCGGCCCAGGCTGGGACATGGGAGAGAAAGGAGCATGGATGCAAGGGGGGGGGTCATGGAAGGGAGAGAGGGGAATTGCTGGAAAAGGATGAATGGAGGGGGCAGGGGACAGAGGAGCATGGATGGGCATGGATTGGGAGGGCAGGGCTCAGGGAGAGAGGGGAATTGCTGGATAGGGATGAATGGAGGGGGCAGATGGGCATGGATGGGTATGGATTGCAGGACAGGGCTCAGGGAGAGAGGGGAATTGCTGGATAGGGATGAATGGAGGGGGCAGGTGACAGAGGAGCATGGATGGGCATGGATTGGGAGGGCAGGGCTCAGGGAGAGAGGGGAATTGCTGGATAGGGATGAATGGAGGGGGCAGGGGACAGATGGGCATGGATTGGGAGGGCAGGGCTCACACTCTCTCTCTCATATACAATGTCTTTCTGACTCTCACTCTCACACACTCTGTCTCACACTGTATCACATTCACTCTCTATGTGCCACACAGTCACTCACACACTCGCTTGGTCTCATACACTCAGTCTCACAGAGAATCTGTGTCTCACACACACTCTCTCTCTCTCTCGCACACACACACATACACTCTCTCTCATACTGTGTCTCACATACACACTTGCACACACACTCATTCTCACATACACACTCTCTCACAAACACACTCACACCCAGACTCACTCTCTCTCTCACACACTCACACTTTCACTCTGTCTCTCACACAGTCACTCTCACATACATTCTCCCAAACATACACACGCCGAGGAAAACCTTGCTAGCGCCCGTTTCATTTGTGTCAGAAACGGGCCTTTTTTACTAGTCTTTTAAGAAGACATCTTCTTTTGCAGGAAGTGACTGTGGAAGACAGGAGAGCTAGACAGAATCCTGAGATTGTTGATGACTTCTTATTCATCCACAGATTAAAAATCATCAGTGCTTCATAGGGCATATTTCTCCCCTCTAGGGCATACAGAACGGGTTGTATTTCGTATCCCTGTACGTTTTAACAGGGTGAATTAGGATTCCTTAGGGTAGTAGAAGTCGGCTATTGTTGGGGTTGGAACGGTAGAGGGTGGTGGTGAGGAGGGCTATTATAGTTGCTCGCTGTTATTATTTTCTATTTGTAATTTATACACAATAGTTGCACAACATATTCCTTTTTATACTTTTTAAGATTTACATATAAAATCGTAATTGTTTGAGGCGTCTGCAGATGAGGACAGAGCCCATGGGAACACTACTACTGAAATGGCATTTCTATAGCGCTACTAGACGTACGCAGCACTGTACACTTGAACATAAAGAGACATGTTGACAGAGCTTACAGAGTGGGGATGGGGTGGGGACAGAGACAGGGCCTTCGGGGACGTGGCGGGGACTGAGACAAACTTTGTCCCCGTGTCATTCTCTACTTTAGACCAGGCATGGCAGTCGAGGCTTTCAGTTAAATAAAACCATGGCATACCTATTTCAATAGTCTAAACTTGAATCAGTGGAGGCACTGAATATAAACTCAAAATAAGCCCATCAACTCAATCAATATGAGCAGGTCCTTTAATATTTCAAACTAAGTAGCTTTTATTATAAATAATAAAGTATGATTTTTGTTTTTTTGTAAGAACGATTAAAGTTTAATAATTGACCAGTGACGATATCAGTGAATCACTAGGCTTTGACCTAGTGTGAAAAGAGTCACTTCCAAGGTCACATTAACTTATATTTCTCTGCTTATATTGATTGAGGTGCTGGGCTTATTTTGAGTACCTTTTTCACCAGCATTTAGTGTCTCTCATCAGAGGCTGTGATCATTCAGCACTTTCTGTAATCAATCTACAATGTGAAAATTTCTCAGTATGTTTTTTTTCTTTGCTTTTGAAAATATGGTTCAGGTGAAAATAGGGACCTCTGAAAAATTCTGGTGTCATTTCAGTCACACGGTTGTTGGAGAGGGAAAGATATGGCAAAAGTGAAATTAATGGTGAGGGTCTGAAACCAGAAAAAGCAGGTGCAAGAAATCTTTACCCCACCTTTCAATGATAATACCCCATGTACCTGAATATAACTCACCTTGAGCTACTATTGAAAAGGTGTGAGTAAAAATCTAAAAAAAATAATGATCCTCTTTTGATACGCAAACTACCTTTCTTCCATAATTAGGTTTCATCTGTAATTTTTTTTTCCTCTGTCGCCGCTGTCTCCTCTCCCTCCTCTTCACTGGCAGTTTCTAGTAAATTCTAGAAACTTGAACACTATCTTAAAAAATGAATAATTGAGAGGAAAAAAAAGCAAACTTTGAGGCAAAGCTTTTGGAGTCGGAGTTCACAGTTCCAGTCTTGACAGAAACCTGAAAATGGACAGAATAGGTTACCAGCAGGGGATTATTGATCTTCCTCTCGCCTGTCATTTTTTGTTCCTTGTTCAGAACAGAAAGACACAAGCCAGATGAAATAGAAACGCAGGACAGCAGAACCCAAAGAGAAGGGCAGCCTGGTGGCTCTGTGGTAGACCTGGGGTCGGTTTCTGGCTGGGGTCGTTTTTTTGGTCACCCCTAAAAGTATGCTGGTGGAAGCCTGATTGGCGTGAATACTTTACAAGCAAACATAAATATCAGCAGGGATTGAAGCGGTCAAACAAACCAGTCTCCAGCCCCACCCTGAGCTCTGTATTTGCCAGTGCTCTCTTGGACAAAATATTGGTCTTGTCGGGGCCCCAGTAACCCACCCCATTCTTATGTTAACACCCATCATCTAAGCGCTATTTCTGCAGGGTTTGTGATTGGATTTTATAGGAAGGGTGGTATATTAAATTTTAAGTAAATTAAACTAAATTAATAGGGCAGAAAGTACAGTGTTAAAAAAAAAATTACCTCCTCTTCTATAAAGAAAAGTAGGAGCCTCCCTTCTTTTGTAGAATATTAGTGTAATGGGGCATGGTATGTGCACAGTAAATAGGCTTGACCACTTGTATCAGCTATAAAGCTGGGGTAACTACAGGTACGTAAATGCCAAAGACTTGCATGTACGCTCCTCTTGAAAATACATGCCATGGTTTATTAAAATTTCATATACCGCCTTTCCTGAGCGCATCACAAAATATGATGTAAAAGAAAGGAACGCCACTGTAAAACAGGAAAGAACCACTCACATGACACACGCAAACAACGGTCCAAAAAACATATTTTTTTAAAAATGTGGTTTATAAAAATGAAGTAGAACCATTCAGGATTTTACAGAATAGCACTTAAGTGAAAATTTGGCATGTACAGGTCAGGGCTGTGGAGTTGGTACACCAAACCTTCCACTCTGACACCTCTGTTTTTCTACTGTCCAACTCTGACTGCTACTGATATTAGGCTTTACATTTTTTGTTCTGGATCTGAAGTACTGGTAAATATCATTTTAGATCCAGGACATATATGTGTTTGTAAGTATAAAATGATAAAAATCAACCCTTTATATTATAATGGTTTTTTTGTTGTTGTTGTTGTGAAGTTGGAGTGGGTACATTTTTACTGACTCCACCCAAAATTGCTTCCAACTCCACAACTTCGACTCAGCTGTAGAGCCCTGGTACAGATGTGAATGTAGGGGGGGGGGGGGATTCTATATACGGCGCCTAAAAAATCCGCACGGAAAACATTTTCGCCTAAGCGTATTCTATAAGTAGCACCTAGATTTAGGCGCAGTGTATAGAGAATATGCTTAGTTGATATCCTAGTGCCTAGAACTACATGCATCCATTTACACCAATGAAAACATGGCGTAAGTCCATGCATGTAGAATTAGGTGCAGAGGGCCATATTCTATAATTATGCATGTAAATTTTGAAGCTGTCATTTCCCTGCCCATAACCATGTTTTTTTTTGGCTGCACACATTAGAATTTAGGCACTCTATGTTACAGAATACACTTAGGGCCCTGTTTACTAAGGTGCGCTAGCGTTTTTAGCGCAGGCACAAAATTAGCGCACGCTAACTGTGTAGGTGCCTACACAGCGCAAGCTAAAAGCACTAACGTGCCTCTAGCGTGGCTTAGTAAACAGGGCCCTTAGTGATTTGTTCACATAAATTCTAATCATTGCCAATTAGTGCTCATCATTGCTCGTTAAGTGCTGTTATCAACGCTGATTAGCTTGTTAAGCCAATTGAGTTGCGTGTGTTGTTATAGAAACCGCCTGGATTTCAGCGCAGAACACTAGGTGCGATGTATAGAATCCGGGGGATAATGTTAGCACTTGTTTTATAAAATTGCCGTCTTAGGGGAATATTCTCAAAATGGCACCTAAAGTTAGGCGCTAATTCTGAGCCCAAATTTTAGCATGGAAATGCAGTCCAACGGATGCAAGGGGTTGAAACGGCAGATCAGCATGGAAATACACTTACACACCCAGTTATAAGATAGCGCCTAAGTGTATCCGCACGTGACTGCAAAGGGGATGTGGGTCATGGGTGTTCTGGAAAATTGCTTGCAGTATTATATACTGTGGCTTGTGCGTACCACGATTTACAGCTGGTTTCAGTTGGTGTAAGTCCTCATGCCCAAAGTTGAGCACGGAATTTGGTGCCCAGTGGTATTCTGTAAAGTTCATTTGTCCCGGAGCACCATTTACTGAGTCTGGCCCCTAAAAATGTAGGCACAGCCAGCCAGCTAGGCTGATATTTGGTAAATCGCGATTCGAAAGTGCCAAACCCCTCCGAGAAAAACTGCACTGGCTTCCAATCAAAGAACGTTTTACCTTCAAAATCTGCACCCTGGTCCACAAAATTATCTACGGCCAAGTCCCGGGATACACGACAAACCTCGTAGACCTACCAATCAGAAATACAACCACATCATCTTGAACATACCTAAACCACTATTCCTGGGACAAGCAGTACAAAATGCTTTGCTCCGTGGATCTTGTCGGGTGATTGTGACCTAGATGGGCCACTGTCGGAGACAGGATGCTGGGCTAGATGGACCTTTGGTCTGTCCCAGTATGGCGATGCTTATGTCTTATGTCTCCATTACCCAAACTCCAAAGGCCTTAAATACAAAGCAACCTATGCATCCAGCTTCTCCTATATAAGCACACAACTATGGAACGCATTGCCAAAAGCTGTGAAAACAACCCACGACCACCTAAACTTCAGGAAATCACTAAAAACCAACCTGTTCAAAAAGGCATACCCCACCGACCCAACATAAATACCTACACTCTGCAACACAGCAAAACCAAAGCTCGCAATGGACACTATATAACCTTCCCCCTCCCTGACCCCCATTGTACCTGAAACACTTCTACCTTTACTCGACTCACCTTGTATCTGTTTCTCTACCGGACCTTGCAAATGCCTTATGGTATTATGTAAGCCACATTGAGCCTGCAAATAGGTGGGAAAATGTGGGATACAAATGTAACAAATAAAATAAGTATATAGAATACGCTTAGTTTATATCCCAGCACCTAAAACTACGTGCCTCCTTTTACACCAACGAAAAAATGGCATAAATCCTGGCACAGAGGGCCATATTCAATAACAGTGCATGTAGATTTTGGAACGCCCACTTTCTCACCCGTAACCACACCCCTTTTTGCCTGCATGCATTAAAATTGAGGCGCTCTGTGTTATAGAATACGCTTAGTGATTTGAGTGTGTAAATTCTAATTATTGCTTGTAAGTGCTGTTACAACGCTGATTGGCTTTTTAAGCTAATTAAGTTACGCATGCTGTTATAGAGTTTGCTTGGATTTTGGCGCAGAACGCTAGGTGCGCTTTATAGAATCCGGGAGTTAATGTCCAAACAGTACTCTGTTTTGAGCATCCTGGAAAATGGGTTAAGAAAATAATTGGAGGGAAAAAAAAAACTATGAAAATGTTGAACCCTTCTTCCCAAGTTACCCAAGTTAGTTAGTTGCTAATACTGAGATGAGTTTTCACAGGTCTGCAAAGCTCTCTTCCCCCCCCCCCCCCCCCCCCCCCAGATTTGCACCACTTCTGAAAGTGCAAACATGCCTTTCCCTTTTAGAACTGACGGGGGGGGGGGGGGGGGGGGGGGATACTTGCAGAGATTTTTCTTTTCTTCTTTCATAATCATGTGTGTGGTTCTTAAAATGTAACACTGTAAACATCGCAGCCTCTCCTGACTTACTCCTACTTCCGAGCCCACTTTTTCACAGGTGAAAGTATGTACGTTTTTGATCCCTGGCCTTGATTTTACCCCACAGAATGACGGGGAAATTATCAGATAACCAGCTTACCTGGGCTAAAGACTCCCCGAAAAGCTTGTGACACCGCAGTCTAATAGAGGCTGTTCTGAATTAGCTTGGAAGCCCAAAGGATTAGGTGCAAACTGCCAGTCAAGAGCAAACAAAAATTCGTTTCTTCCCTCCCTTCAAGCGGATTGTAGTTCTCAAGGACCAGGTTTGGGTATCCTCACTTTAAAGTAAGTATCTTTGTTAAATCCGAAAAGGGAGAAATATGGTTTTGTGCTCAGTGGCAGCTGTTTATTTTGACGGCCAGACCAGCACAAGTGAAACAGAGCAGGCAATGATAGGGGAAGGGGGCCTGCCAGTATTGAGCATTCCCCACCCCCACCGTAGTGAGGGGGGGGGGGGCATAGGCTAACTGCTAGTAATCTGAACTCCCAGCAGGGCACAGACTGGTGCAAATTACATAGAAGGCCTGGCTTTCTCCAGCCACTTCCTGCTGGAATCTTTAACTCTTTGGGGCTTGGATGAAGGGCCTTGTTAGGAAATTATTCATTCCTTTTTGTTTTTAGGGGATCTTCCTTTATAGACATTAAAACATCAGCAGCTGATACCTTGGGGATATGTCACTCTTTTATGATTTGCAGTAGTAGTAGTAGTAGTAACTTGGTCTCTCTGTGAGCTGTGCCCCCTTTATAATTCAAGATGACATCCAAAGAAGGGGCCTGTATGCTCTCAGACAACCCCTGTATATCACCTTTGGACAATTTTTTGATTCAGTGACAGGTTATTGGTTACTGGTTCCGTATGCTAAATACAAGGAGCAACTTTATGCCAGGATATCTATGTGGAAAGTTCAATAAGTAAACTGTATTTATAAAGGCAACATTAGTTCCCATGTGACTTTAGATGTCTACAATAACCCCAATAGTGCACAAATTTGCATATCCTCTTAAGAAAATGTAAAACATATTCTATAAAATAGGCGTGCACGTCACAATTCTGCTTCTACTCTGCCCAAGCTACTCCCCCTGGAATTTATACATGTGATCTTGTAGACATGCTTACTTACATGCGTGTACATGGCCATGCAATTTTGTGAAAACCCTTTTCCGCACTTAATTGTCTTTACACATATTTGGTTTGTATTTTTCCTCTGTTGGTTATGGACAGTGCATTTTTTCTAGCGAAAAAGTGCCGGTACTCAAATTCCAGGCCACCCTTCAGTGATGGGGTGATCATTGAGGGACACACCCAACAATAGCCAGCTATCTTGCAACCAGTCACAGAACCTATGACAAGGCAGAATTGGTGTGTAGGGCTTCAGCTCTTTCATTAAACCTTGGGGACTATGGGTCAATTTTAGTAGACAATGGAAAAGGTGCCGGTACTCAGTACCCCCAAGTTAGGGTTACCATATTTTGTCCTCTCAAAAAGAGGACACGTCCCACCCCCTGCCCCCTCCCCCCGTCCCCTCCCCTTACTTACTATCTACTGCCATGGTGGTCTAGTGACCTCTTCGGGGCATGAAAGAGCCCCTTCTTTCCTGCCCGGAGCGCTGCCCTCACCCTGCATCCTGTTGCTGTCTCGGGAGTCAACTCTCAGCGGCCATTTTGAATCCCGAGACCGTCACAGCAACAGGATGTAGGGCAAGGGCAGCGCTCCGGGCAGGAAAGAGGGGGCTCTTTCCTGCCCCGAAGAGGTCACTAGACCACCAGGGCAATAGATAATAAGCAAGGGGAGGCTAGGATAGGCCCGTCGCCCGCCTGTCCAGAAATCCGGACAAACGGACGGACTGGCAAAACCCGTCCGGATGCCCGAACATGTCCTCAAAAAGAGGACATGTCCGGGTAAATCCGGACTTATGGTAACCCTACCACAAGTACCCCTCAAAAAAAGCCCTGGTTATACTTTTGCTTGGGAAATACTAACAAAGATATTCAAATGTGTGGCAGGAATGTGTGTAAGTTACGCTGATTTTTTTTAAAGGGACAGTACCTGCACATATTTACCTTCTCGAGCATGCTGTTTGATTTTATCTACTTATGCATGGATTTTGCAAAATATGCATGTTTTGTGCCCCTGCTCAGGTCAGAGAAGCACATGTCTGTCTAGGACTTACATATAGAGGTTTACATGCATATGCCCCGGGCACTTCTATGACCAGCCATTTCTACATGTGAAATGCTGTTTTGAATGTAGAAATTACCTCTGTGGAGACTACCCAATAATACACCGAAGAGCAAACTAGACTTTCCAGCGTTTGTTTGTTTTTTAGTGAGTTGTTGGGTTATGTAAGAGACTGTGGGTGAGTTGTTTGCAGTAATTGAGTGGACCCAGCTAACCTGGAAGCCAGTGTAGAAAGTAGAAAAGGAAAGTGTCAACTGAGCTGAAAACAAGCAAACTAATAATACAACTCCCCACCCCCTCCTGTGTATACTATTTGTTATTAAGGAATAAAGTGGTCAATTTTTAAAACCCTGCATTTGGTGTTTAATGCTGCTTGTGGCATTTAAGCTTATTTCCATATATTCAGTGCCAGCTGATATCTAGGCCTGCTGCAAACCGCTGGCGTTCTCTGGATAATGGTGATATTTGACACCACTGTCTAGACAGCTGCACATTTACTTGCTGTGCCCTGGACTGCGCTGGAGCCGTCTGTAACAATTTTCAGCAGCATTATGTGGATAAAGCTGAAAATTGCTGACTGGCCCAGGTTAGTGGCACTTAGGGGCCCTTTTAACTAAAACGTTGCTGTGTGGCAACCCGTAACTACCGCCAGCCCAATGTGGCCGCCGGTGGTAGTTGTGCCTCAAATGTGCGCCGTTTTTGGCGCTACAGAAAATAATTCTGTAATTTCTAGCGTGGTGCTAACCTGGTGGTAATTGGGCAGTGCTGCCCTGTTACCACGGGAGCCCTTACCTCCACCTCAGTGGGTTCTCCGCCCCCCTCCCGCCCAATATGACCCTGCAGTAAGAATAATCTTAGTGCATGGCCATGTCTTTTTTAGGGACTTTTTACCTACTGTGGTAAAAAGGGCCCTGGCGTGCGGCAAAACAGCCCCCGCAGCTACCACAGGGCCCTTTTTACCTCAGCTTGATAAAAGGAACCCTTAGTGTTGACTATCAGGCCAAAAGATGTTTTAATGAAATATTTGGGCACACTACACTTTGAACGGTGATCATGTCGGACAGTGTCAGGCTGTGATTATGTAAGTTTGCAAATGTTTGAACACTGCAATGCAGAATTTCATTTTGACTGTCACCCTGCCACTCCTGGCCGGGTCTGGTACATAGCAGCATGGATTTTGTTAGTGGAACTTTCTGAGATCTCTCTACAGTTTCGGGAAGCATCTTGCATTCCTTGCGGATAAAGTGCTCCTCAACTGATAGGTGGCAGCAAGGACCTGTCTGTGTTGTTTATTTTCTGAAGAAAGAGCTTAATGAGCTCACAGCAGGGATCAAGGTCTAGGTTTGTCATACCTGCTGATTTAGCCAATACAGTGCATTAAGTGGCAGCCCAGAAGCAATTCTAGAAAGATCGTAAGGTAGCAGATATATATATATATATGAAAGAGAGTGTCCATTTTCTGCAGACAGCATTCGGGTCATTCAAATGTGCAGACTTGGGAGAGCCAACTAGTAACCAATGGGAAATGTGAAAAGCAATACAAAAGATGGCCCAGTGCCATCTCCGACTAAATTCTCCTTTTACCAGTCGTTCTCCAGGAAGTGGGATAGACATGTGGTTTTGGAGAATGAGCTGCTAACCTTTAAGATCTTCTCTGTGCTGCGCCAGAACGCCCAAGCCCGGCTGGTAGCTGGGTCCCACCGGCCTCCTGCCCATGTTCTCAGCACCAATTCTGCTGTTTTTGCCTCCATAGCGCTGCCTACGAAGGAGCAGTTCCGTGTTGCTTTGCCAGGAACTGATGGCACCCCAGGCCTGTCCCGGACCTTCGGCATGACCGTCTCCCAGAGAGGATTCTCGCAACTTGGACTAAATACAACCATAAGCATGAACAGATCCGGGTAAGATGGATCCTCCCTCTTCACCCTTAAACAGTGATTCTCAACCCAGTTCTTGAGACACACCTAGCCTGCTGGGTTATCAGAATATACAATGAATATGCATGAGACAAATTTGCATTCACTACTTCCATTGTATGCAGATCTCTCTCATGCATATTCATTGTGGAGATTGTGAAATCTTTGCTGGCTAGTTGTATCCCTAGCATGGGTTGAGAACCAGTGCTCCAAAACAAACCTATATTTCATTTTACTGCTGTTTGCCTGTGACATCTACAGCATTTCTTGTATATGGCTTTTTTTGTTGTTGTTGGGGGGGGGGGGGGGGGGGGGGGTTGGTGAATAATGTTTTCTTGAGATGGCCCTGTGATGGATTCAAGACATAGCTCTACTTCCAGTTTATGGGGTTGAGTAGGGGATGTGTGCTTTATCTCCAGAAGGAAGGGTGGGTAAAAGACTATCAGCACTGTGGTAACCCTTTGAAGGTGCAAGAATGGTGCTGAGGGTAAACACTGGAGAGAGGCATCTATAGCTCTCTGACTGCCAGGATGTTCAGTTGGCCTCAGGCACACACCATCTGTGGTAGGAGAGTTATAAAATGGGAATGGAAGAAACTTTGTAAACTAAGAATGAATAATCATGGTGATCTCCTTGTTAGATATATTGGAATGTTTTGGTAGTGTCCCACTGGCCATTTCAGGCCTATGTCTGATTTCTTTTGTCTCACAAGATATGTCCTTTAGATCTTGTGGCCATAGCCTTTCTCTGTCTAAATTTAAGCTGTGGGAAACTGAGTGGCTGACTGAGAGGGTCACGCTTCAGGTGATGGAGGTGATTAGAATCTGGATCTGCAGCTTTTCACAGTGCCAACCATTTGGCTACTCTGCTAGTACACTTCAGTTATTTTGATATTCTGCTGATACTAGATAAGGAAAGCACAGCAGTACCAGCAATCTGACATCTTGTGCACGGTTCAGGGCTGGTGTTAAACATGCTGGGTCCCAGGGCAGATGTTTAAGACGGGGGCCCCAAAGCCCACAGCAAGCTGTATTTCCTTCAGATTTAGGCCCCCCCCCCCCCCACTGTATAATGAAGGCCCAGGGCTGTTGCCCTGTTTGCACGCATGTAATGCCGGTCCTGGCACCTGTCTGCCACTATTAATATTTTTGTTTTGTTTTCCCATAGGAATAAGGTTGTATTATTGGGTGCAATGCAGCTGCTGATTGAGTTGTACTAATTTATCTGCCTGCTATATTTTAAGGTGGGTTTTCCGAGGACAAGCAGACGTAATATTCTCACATGTGGGTGACACATGGATCCCGGTGCAGACTGCCATAGTGCACTGTCACTTTAAACTTTAAGACGATGCTCCTACCATGCATGCGCGGGTGCCTTCCCTTGCAACGCTTGAGCATGGGACCAGCAGTTTAGTGTTTTCTGTGGAGCAGAGGTTGAGTTTCTAATCTCTCTCCTCAGTGTGTCAGACGTTTTCTTTTTGGTGCCTTCCCTTTTTCAGGATTTTTTTTGTCATATTTTTCTTTTCTGTTTATTAATTTTGTTCAATTTATTGATTTTTACAATTGTTTTTCTTTTTTCGGCCTTGAGGCCTCTGAGCCCTTTTTGTGGCTGGGGAGTATCAACCATTTTTGGGTAAGGAACTACTCGAGCTCCCCAGGCTTTGCTCTCTAGATTTAAAGAAGGCATGCACTCACTTATTCTCTCGGCCCATGGGAAGTTCCTCCGCTTATTATCAGTACAAGGTCTTACTATTCGGCTTGGCTTCAGCTTCTCAAGCTTTCACAAAATGCCTGATAGTGATAGCTGCAACGCTCCGCAACTGGGCTATACACGTCTTCCCTTACCTCGATGACTAGTTATTCAAGGCAGCCTCCTGAGAGGTGGCACAGATTTAAACTCTGTCCATAGTATGTCTCCTAGAACTCCTCAGGTTTGTGATAAATTATCCCAAATCGCATCTTCAGCCAGTCCAGACCTTACAGTTCATCGGGACTCTTCTGGACACTGCTCAGGGTTGAGCCTTTCTCTGTCAACTGTGAGCAGATGACATAATGCATCTCTCTGCCCAGATATCTGGGCCTACCTGAACCAAATGCAGAAAGAAAGTAAGTACATATTCATTCAGAGCATAGACTGCTTAAAGGTTGAATTTGCATCCAGGAAGCTTAATCTGTAACATACCTACCAAAATCATCATGTTGAATAGGCGTAACTACTACTACTACTTAACACCTCGCACAACAGCGATTTCCTAATAAGCACCGCCACTCCAGCTTTATGCCGTGGGGAGGAGAAATAATAACCTCCCCTCCTCCCCCACACACACCTACACCCAGCCTCTACTAAGTTTTTGGTGTTCAATATCATTGAATTTAGTTTCTTGCAAGCAAATGGTATCTGACTGGTATCAATTTAGTTGCCGATGTATGCACAGAAGAACAAAAACCTTGCAGACTTGCAATCACACAGGAAACAGTGAAGGTGACTCAAAAGAGGAGGATTGGACAGTGCTGTTAAATATAGAGTTTATTGGTCAATCAACAGACTCGACACGGCCGAAAGGGCCTGCCTCAGGAGTCTTTAATTGCTGCAGTTGTTGCCTATATCTCAACTTGGGATAATTAAGTTGAAATCGGTAATTGCTGATGGGAAGATGAAAAACCGCCGTTGCTATTAAGTCTGGGATACTCAGAAGTTGGATCTCTGGACTAACGCTACTGCATCTATGGTCTGGAAAGAAAAAACAAGATAATTCTGTTGGGCCAAGATTTTGTTGCACTTGATTGGTGAGGTTATACCTGAAACATGCCAATGTAGAACTCCTAATCCATGTTTAGTGGCCACTAAGGTAAAAGGATTCTAGCAATTTGTTTATACAATATATTATAATAGAGCCCCCTGGGGGTTCCAGATACAGACATTTTGCTGCATAATAGTACAATGTGATGCATTGTTTGAGGGGAAAAAAATCCCGCCACCCAAATCCCATGCCCACTCTCCAGACCCCATACATATACACCCAAATCCACATCCCATATTCTGTCGAGTAGGGATGTAGTGGAGCACGCTACTGATGCCTTCTGGGGCTCCACTGTAACAAAGACAGTCCATTTGGAAAAAACTGAACTGCTGTTAACCCAGCATAAGTCCAACACAATACAATCCGCGCCCAGAATCCATAGATCCATTGTATTCTCAAGTGTTAGACGATGTGCCAGGTGTATCCAAGGTATTAACAAAGTCTTTGGCTTCCATATAAGTAGAATGTGTGCGCCATTTACCCTTATAATTAATTTTCAAGATAGCAGGATATATGAACACAAAATGGATTTGGTGGGCCGCAAATGTGGCGCATAATGGATGGAATTGCTTCTGTTTTTCAGCCAAGGCTGCGGAAAAGTCTTGAAAGATCCTCACAGAATGGTCATCATACTTAAGGTTGTCTCTATATAATTTATACTTCTCTCAAAGTTTCCACCTTACATACATAATTGTGAAATTTCACAATTACTATTTGGGGGTGCGGTTCTCTGGGCATTTTTCTCCCAATGCGGTGAGCATGTTCTAGATGGGCAGGGCCCATGTTAATGCAGAGGGGCAAACATTTTTCAAACCAGAGAACTGCGAATTCTGCGGAACTCCAGCTGGGCAGTCTCAAAAATCGAGCCCCTGGCTTCATCTTGTCCTAGTCGTGTCCCCAGAGCACTACTGAGCATGCGCGGAAAAACACATATGCCCCAGGAACATGCCTGGCTGCCCCGGCCCTGGGAAACCTCATTCCCAGGCCAGGCAGCATCACGGATGGTTGTGTTTTTCATGGGCTCCACCTTCAGACCCCAGGGACACCCCCTTGAACCAGCAGGAGTTCAACGCTGGCTGCCAATGAAATCTTCTGGTCAACCGGACCCTGAAAAGGTCCAAAAATAGCCCAAAACGGACCCGGACCCGGACCCGGACCCACAGACCCTCATGGGATAAACACCCCCCTAGGTAAAAAAATGTTAACCCCTTTGGGGGAGGGGTTACACTAGGAATTAAATGGGCTTCCTCTCGCTTGCCACACAGGAATCGCTAGCAAGGCTTTGTAAAAGAAGCCCTTAGCCTTTCCAATATATAAGAGGGCACATGGACAAATATTAATGTAAATTACCTGTGACGTGTTACAATCTGAATCATGTTTTAAAACATATTGTTTTTGTGTCTGTGGATGTATAAATACTGAGATGTTCATGGAATGAATGCAGACAGTGCATTTCCCACAACTGTGATATCCTAAATGTTGTCTCTCATTACGTACTATTGGTAATTCTGGTAATGCCAATTGAACCAGTAGGCATTACTCTATTTACCATTAATTTCTCTTTACTTTATGTACAATTTCTCATTCGTAATAGATTTTCTAAATGTTAAACATCCATAGCTGTCCCAATATGTTTATGATATTGTATTGTAAAATTGGATTCTTACAACATATTACTTTCTTATGCATTATTCTTTGTTATGTATCCTATACTGTTTACTGTAAGCCACATTGAACTCAAGACTTGTTTGGGATAATGTGGGATATAAATGTCACAAATAAATAAATTTATCCACCCAAATATCTGCATATCAGATGCTCCGTCTACTCGGCCACAAGGCTTCAATAGTCCACTTCCGAATACCTCAGTGGGTTCTCTCCTCTTGGTGGTCTCGAGCCACGGGGGTTTCTCTCAACCCGTATTCGAGTTATTCCACAGCTTTGTTAGTCTACAGTGGTGGATGGTTCTCCAGAATCTTATCCGGGGACTTCTATTTCAGCCCCTTCTACATCACAAAGTCTTCACCACAGTTGCCTCCATGGTAAGTTGGGGGCTCATCTCGATGGCCTCCATACACAAGGTTCTCAGTGCCCACAGGGAAAACGACATCATATCAATCTTCTGGAATTGCAAGCAGTCTGGAATGTCCTCAGAACTTTCCAAGACCGCATCCTCAATCAGATAATTCTCGTTTGCATGGACAGCCAGGTTGCGATGCATTACCTGACCAAACATAGAGGAACAGGTTTTACCACCTCTGTCAACAAGCAATCCAGATATAGACTTGTGCATCTTCTCAAAACACCTCTATAAGAGTTGTTTATCTAGCCGGCAGACAAATTGAGCAGAGTTCTTCAACCTCACGAATGGTCCCTCAGCATGCCTGTGGCTCGTTGAATATTCCAACAGTGGGGGACCACAGCAATAGACCTGTTCACTTCTCTGAGCAACAAGCTTCCCTGCTTTTGTTCCAGAATCTCTGCTCCAAACCATGTAGCTCCAGATGCCTTCCTGCTGCACTGGGGAACAGATCTTCTATATGTCTTTCCCTCACTACCCTCATTGGGAAAACTCTTCTCAAGCTACGTTGAGACCAAGGGACCATGATTCTAATTTGTCCCTACTGATCACATCAAATCTGGTGCTCTCTTCTCCTAGAGTTGTCGTGCAAGGAACCATTGAGGTTAGATCTTTTTCCAACCCTAATAACACAGAACAAGGGGTCCCCTCTCTATCCAGATCCTCGCTGTCTAGCCCTGATGACATAGATTTACATTCCTTAAATCTTCCAGACGATGTCTCTAGGATACTCCTAGGCTCTAGGAAACCACCTCTGCAGAAAATGTTACCGTTTCAAGTGGAGAAGTTTTTTCATCTGGTGTACAGCCAGAGCACTCGACCCTGCTAAGGGCTCTCTTCCTACTCTTATGGAGTACCTCCTCCATCTTTCTGATTCTGGACTCAAAATTAACTCAAGAGTACACCTGAGTACTGTTAGCACTTTTCACTCTGGAGTTTATAATAAGCCAGTTTTTATTCATCCCTTGACAGATTCATGAAAGTTTTATTTCATACCAAACCTCCTATCAAACCACCTCTCCTGTGTGTCATCTTGTTCTTCTGTCTTTTCCTGTTTGGTTCTGTCCAGGAAGTTCTATAACCTCCCCTCCCCTTGGCACCCCATCACCCACTTTATGGCATCCTGGTCTATACTTCAGCCTTTCTTTTGTATGCCATCAAAAACACAGAGGCCTATGGGAGAATTCCAAAAAGGTCACTTATTTATAAAGGTCCATCGTACTCAATCATGGAGTGTAGAAAACAAATTTATTGTTTTACTCAAGACCTCAGTGGTGCTACTTAATGTGTAAAATTTATCACATCAAGATTTAAGCACCATCATCTTCACTGGTCTTTTCAAGCCATAAAGTTTGTCTTTTTTTTTTTTTAACCTATCATCATGGGCGAATCTCATAAAGGTGGTTAATAAATCCAAATAAATAAAATCATAAATTATTTATCAAATTTAATAATGCACTTATCTTGTGTCGGCTCGGGGGTAAATCATTTGACATGAATCATATTTCGCAACTTGCTTTATCGCGGATATAACCCCCTCACACTAAACCGGATCCATCTTTACACATCAAGTAGCACGATTGAGTACTGTGGATAATTTTGTGGCCAAGTTTTCATCCATTGGTGAAAAACTGATTTATAAGGCAGCATAGGTGCCTTTGTGCTTTTAGAAAATGTCTCTTTGAACCAGCTCTAGTAGCGAGCAAATGCTTATACAAATTTTCACCTGTTTCAAAGCAGACGTGTGTGCACTCACATAGATTATGTTAAAATGATTTTTATTCTGGATCACAATAATAATACAGTTGGACAACTTGCATCAAACAACAGATAATCTGTAAAACTTTATGAAATACACGAACATGCCTAAATTCCAAATGGGTAAATTATGATACCCTTTTTTATGAAAGTAACCTCTCTCCCCCCCCCCCCCCCAATCAGTACCCTTATCACACCAGAAAGTGTTACATCGTCTATCTTTCTCACCCCTGCAGTAAAATAAAACACGTACATTCAGCAGCCTGCTGTGCATTATGGAGTCTTCATTGCAAAAAGTGGTCTTTTCAATCAATGAGTAATTTACCTTCCCAATAAGATCTCCCCACCCTCCCTCCCCCAAAATAAGTGTTTAAGATGGACTGCTCACAACGAATATAAAATACACAGGTCCATCATATCATATCTAACCTATTCAACTAAGCATACTACAATAATCCATCCTAAATACCACTTAATCAAAATTTTAGACCGAAATCTTCACTAAACATAATTTTGTACTTCCCAATTGTCCATACTAATCAACAAGATTGAAGTTTAATATTTCTGATTGTCCAAGTTAATCTATCACGATTGACGTTAATCCAACATCTCTTATTTCTGATTATGAAAATGATCTTTCTGTAACTGTATTCCTAATCCTCTCTGTCTCCTTCACCTTAAATATGTATTTCTTTTCCGGAATTGGTGATCACCATTATGGAAAATGTAAGCCACATTGAGCCTGCAAATAGGTGGGAAAATTTGGGATACAAATGCTACAAACAAATATCACCACCCCTAGAAACGCCTACACGTGGTTTGTGTATCAGTGTATGTCATCTTGTTAGTGTGTGTACTTAAAACACTGTAGGACAGTTTTATAAAAAGCCTTTTTCTGCACACGTGGGGCAATCTTTATAAAATTACCCCTTAATGTCAGCCTCTTTACCACTAAGACGCAGGCTAATTAACCCAGAAGGATAAGTGGTGGTCTCGGCCATGCCAGAATTTGAACCTGTGCGGTTACAGGCAGACGCCCTTATTGAGTGAGCCGTCATCCCTAGCATATTATTTAAAAAATTAAAAAATGCTGCTATTGGAAAGAAATCCAGAAACATATGGTGTGTGATTTTCTTGCTTTATATATATTTTTTTTCTAGACAAACCATGGGCGAAATGGATGAAACGGATTCCATCTCTGGTTTTGCCCGACCCAGGCAGACGTCGGACGATAGCCTCTCGCTTGCCTCTTCGACCACAGAGACTGTTTTTGTGGAAGGTAAGAAGCACCCAGACATTTGGGATCTGGTGCCGAAGGCTTGGGGGGGGGGGGGGGGAGGTTATTCCTCATTTTCTATGAATTTGAGACTGCTGTGCATGTTTAGATAGGCACTGTATTAATAAATACAACGGATATGCTAGTCTTCCACTTAATTAATGATGCATACAATCGGCCAACAATTTGAGGCATCCTACAGATTCCCGGGGGCCTTCAACTGATAGATCTTTAACTTAAGATGCATATAGGGACACTAGGGGCTCACCCAAATGTCGGAAACTTTTCCTACTTGTATGGGATTCTTATTTTCGGACTCAGCCCACGGGGGCATAGTTTGCTTCTTAACATTGTAGAAGCCATGTGACTTTTTTTTTTTTTTCAAGGAGGCTGTAGTTTTATGTATTAGTTATCTCTTGTACTAACCACCCATCGAGGGAGGATTGCTGTTTGGGGTCTTCTCATTTACTGCTTGTTGCTCAGGGGTGCATCAGACCACAGGTCTTCTGTAGCTCTGGGTGTTGTATTATGTTGAACTAGAGGAGAGGGGTTTCAGAGGGTTGATCTTCAGTACTCAAAGTTGTTTGTGTATGGGGGGGGGGGAGGTTGAGGGAGGGGAGGGTTTTGGTAAGTGCCTGCAAATATGGGAGAAAAACATTTATGCGTCACACTGTTTTTTAACCACTTGCTTTATTTTCAGTAAAAATGTTTAAAAATAACTTAAGATGTATATTTTCGTTATAGTGGTAAGAATCTGTGTCATCTTTTTAAACTTTTCTTTTAAACTTTTTTTCTCCTTAAATAAATAAAATTTAGATTCACATTATGCCTCTCTGAGAAATGAACTAGAAACAGATGCCCAGGACTTTGAGGCTGAATCATGGAGCATTACAGTGGAACCACCGTACGCCAAGAAACAGAAGAAGGAAGTTATAAAAAGGCAAGACGTTATATACGGTAAGAAATGTCCTCTTATGATCTGTAATGTAGTGTTAGGAGAAAAGGGGAGAAGAAGCATTTGGGACACAGTCCACAGACTGTCTGCACACACTTTAAGAAATGTTTAAGAAAAGGACAGGTTTTTTTTTTCTGAACTCCACTTGCACGTCTTTTTCTCCCTACTTCTGCAATGGCCCTTTTTTTTTAATCAAAATTTGTTTCTGAATGTTTACCTCTTGCTGATTGTAAGGTTTCTTTCTTTAATTCTATAGTTATGAAAAAGGGGTAATAAAATTATATCAGACTATGTGAGCCAGTAGGAGAAGCACACCAAAAAAAAGTATAAAACAATCCTATGTGTAAAGCCAAAACAAAAGAAAGTAGGGATAGACAATCAGCCTGCCAGTGAAATCCAGGAAGAGGCACACAGAAATTAGTAGATAAACGTGTCCCTACTTTCTTTTAGCCAATAGGAGAAACCATAATGTGTCCATAGGTATGCAACAGTTTGGGTTTCCTGTGTTATGTGTTCCCTTGTGGGAGAAGGCAGGGACAGGATCACGTGTCTCTGTATGTTGACATTGGAGTGGAGCATACTGTGCCATACCTTGTATTGTTTGAATATTTTTACTGTTGTAATTGTCTATTGCCTATGTTTGAGTTATTTTTGCTGTACACCGCCTTGAGGGGGCCCTTTTACTAAAGCTTTAAAAACTCATTTATTTTTTTCAGGCCTTTGGTTCTCTTCATGTGTGATATTATTTTATACTACACAAATCTAAACTGTTGTATGTTTTATTGTTGAAGTAATAAGTTTTGTTTTGTCCTTTTATACTTTGTATGCACCTTGTTCCCCGCTTAGACTCTTGCAGATATAGCGGGTTATGAATAAAGTTTTATTGTTATTATTAAAGGGTTGCTGGGCGGCAATCAAGAACTACTGCTGGCCCAACGTGGCCTCCGACGGTAGTTCCACCTCTAGTGAGCATTATTTCCAGAGCAACAAAAAATATTCTTGTAATTTTTACCATGGCGCTAACCTGGTGATAGGTGCTGCCCGGTTACCTCAGAAGCCCTTACCGCCACCTCAGTGGGTGGCGGTAAGTACCCCCACTGTATGGCCATGCAGTAGGAGTAATCTTACCACATGACCATTTTTAAAAAAGACATTTTTACCACAGCTTGGTAATAGGACCCTTGCGTGAATTCCTAATAAATAAATAATAAATGTATGTGTGTTCATCCCTCACCTTCAGTACAGTAGCGCTTGTGTTTAGTGTCTAGTTCATGCCACATTTTCAGTACATATCAGGGGCGTAAGGGTATCCTGGCTGGGGAAAATTTCTTCTTTCTTTTCTTTTTTTTGTTAGCCACATATGTGTTCTGAAAAGTAAGGCCTAGTAGTTCCGCATGGAACTTCAGCTGTCTCCTCTTGACCATACTTTCAGGCAGAGTACTGCAGCAACCTCTTGTGACTGAGAGGAGGGAATGCATCTCCTGCCTGCGGACTTCATTTTTAAAATGTTATATTTACAAGCATGCAACAAACTTAGCATTAGACCACTAATAAAGTAGGGGGCGACGTTCAAAGAGATTTAACTGGCCAGAAACGGCTCCTGGCTGGTTAAATCACTTGTCTGGGGCTATCGGCTGATATTCAGCGGCACTTAATTGGTTAGTGCCACTGAATATCACCACAGACTGCTAAACTGAAAGCTGGCTATTTTGTGGGAGGAGTTGGCACTTATGCCAGTATTTATCACTAATCCACTAAGTTTAGCTGTTAAATCAGACCATATAAATGTTAGTCCTATCTTTCTGCAGTGTCACTTAGGCAGTTAAGTGCTGAATCTTGCACTTAACCACATAGAAGATAGCCAGCCGCACAAATCCAGATTTTCAATAAGAACATAAGTATTGCCATACTGGGACAGACCAAAGGTCCATCAAGCCCAGAACCCTGTTTCCAACAGTGGCCAATCCAGGTTACAAGTACCTGGCAAGATCCCAGAACAGTAAAACAGATTTTATGCTGCTTATCCTAGAAATAAGCAGTGGATCTTCCCCAAGTCCATTTTAATAACGGCTTATGGACTTTTCTTTTAGGATGCTATCCAAACCCTTTTTAAACCCTGCTAATTTCCAGAGTTTAATTACATGTTGAGTGAAGAAATATTTTCTCCGATTTGTTTTAAATTTACTATTTTGTAGCTTCGTTGTGTGCCCCCTAGTCCTAATATTTTTGGAAAGAGTAAACAAGCAGTTCACATCTACCCGTTCCACTCCACTATCATATCTCCCCTCAGCCGTCTTTTCTCCAAGCTGAAGAGCCCTAGCCGCTTTAGCCTTTCCTCATAGGGAAGTTGTCACATCCCCTTTATCATTTTTGTCGCCCTTCTCTGTACCTTTTCTAATTCCACTATATCTTTTTTGAGATGCGTTGACCAGAATTGCACACAATATTCGAGGTGCGGTCGCACCATGGAGCGATACAAAACCAGTGGCCCGGCATTGAATATTCAAGAATAACGCCGGTGGCAGCTAAATATCGACCCTCACCTTTTTAAACTAACTGTTTAATGTTATATAGTTATTCCCTCCCCAGAAAAAAAACTGCAGCTCGGGTAGTAGAAGAGGATTTCCAGAACGTAGGTCTTTGCCAGTGCAGTGATTCTTAGGACAGTGCTGCTATTCATGTCAGCTTTCGAAGCGGGAGTCTTTGCAAAGTAGCACAGAGTACTGAACATTAGACAGAACAAAAATATTAACTGTGGGGGATGCAGCACAAACTCTTTGTAGATTACCCCCAAGTCCTTGGTGCTCATTGAAATCACTGTGGTTTTTGTCTGAGCATGCAATATGATCAGCTAGTGAACCAGAAGCCAGCTTCTTCAGGTTAACTTTTCTCTGATGACTCTACACATTGTATGATAAAAATTCATTCTGGATTCTGGACACCTAAAATAATTCCCTCCACCTACAAATTCATGGTTTTTTTTTTTTTTTTTTTTTGTGGGGGGGGGGGGGTTAACGCATGTGAGATGTCCATTTGGGGAGAAAGCTGTTTACTGAGGGCCCTGTTTACTAGACCGCGCACCCAGTTTTTAGCGCACGCTAATGATTAGCACTTGCTAAATGCTAAGTCGCCCATAGGAATATATGGGCGACTGGCGTTTAGCGCGCGCTTAAAATGCTAGCGCACCTTCGTAAACAGAGCCCTTAGGCTAGTATCTAATTCTGACTGCGTTCGCAGATGTTTTAACAGATTCCCAACATTATCTGACCTCCATTGCTTAGAATTTAATATCCACTATCCTCCTCCTTTGGCACCTCTTGATCCTGGTGCTGTTAAGACCAGGTGGGTCAAATATAATAATGTAGTTATTTCCAACCTGTGTTTGCTCTCCTGACACCTTTAAGTGGGAATTTTCCTAGCCTAAGATTTCTAGTCACCACCCTGCCTCTGCAGAGCTACCAAGTTACCCAGTTCCAGGAGGGAGACTGCTTGGTCAAAACAGTGTGGCATTTGTAATTGTTGATTCTACAGATTGAAATCAATACTACAGGTCCCATAATGCACCAGGAGTAGCCTAAAATCTCCCTACTGGAACTGGGTAACCCGGCAACTTTGCCTCCTATGCAGCCCATCGCTTGCATGTTACCATAGTATTTTTGATGTAAGCTGCTGGAATGTTCTTGGCTAACGACCTGCTTCTTTAATATGAAACACAATATCAGGAAACTTATGTGCCTATTTTAAGAAAAGTGGGAGGGATGGGAAACACCCTTCTTTGGTTATCCTGTTTGTTAGTCATGCAAATGTTTTTGCAATACCCCCCAAAAATAAAACCTGTAGTAGAGAGAATGCAATTGCTCAATATTCCTGATACCAAAGTCAAGGCAATGGTAGAGAATTATTGTCTATCTTTTCAAGGAATTGCACATCTGATGTATGGATTTACAGTGCTGTTATGATCATGAAACTGTGTTTTGACACCATAGTCATGTGATGCTGCTTAAGGAATTCACGCAAGTTTCCCCCGCCCTGCAGAATTTATCATCCTCTCATAATTGCTGTCAATGTATAATTACAGCTACTTAGGCTGAGGCACATGGAGGTAAAATGATCTAACCCAAGGTCACTTTGGGGCTTGCTCTAAACTTGTTCATCCAGTGAGTTCTCCTGGCATCCTCCCCCCACTCTTTTCTCTTCAAACCATTGGAGCACATCTACCTGATGCTCTACTTTCTGTTGGGTATTGATAGTGGTGTCCACTAAGCAGTGCTTTTTTTGTAGAAAAAAAGGTGCCGGTACTCATTGTGGGCGGGGTCATCACACATGGCACCGCCCCTATTATAGCCACACCCACATTAGTCACACCCCTTGTACCAGCCATGGCGCATATAAACAGACATCATTGAAAATATTATACTAGTATAGGAGAAAAAATAATTGATTTTTTTTCATTATAAATAATTTCTGTAAGCTGTTACAGCTCCAGTATACCCAGTGCAAAATAAGACAAATTCCAACACTAAAATGAAAATAAAATGATTTTTTCTACCTTTGTTGTCTGGTGACTTTGTTTTTCTATCCATATTGGTCCCAGGCTCTGATTCTGCTGCTATCTGTTCTCTTAACTCCATTTCCAGGGCTTCCTTTCCATTTATTTCTTTACTTTCTTCCTTTCTTCTTCTTTTGTTGCCCTGCATCCATAAGTAAAAGCTGGGTCCTCCTCCATGGAATTGACTGGAGGAGGTATAACATGGATCCAGCTTTTGCCTATTTTCTCCATCCATGTGCAGTTTTTCTCCTCTTCCCTTTCCCTCATCTCCATCCATGTGCATCTTCTTTTTTCTTTCCTCCCCTCCATTCATGTCCAGCACTTCTCCTCTCTCCTAGCCAACTCCTCCATCCATCATGTCCAGCAATTCTCCTCTATCTCCTGCTCTCCTCTCCATCCATTTCTAGCATTTCTCCTCTCTCCCCTCTCATCCATGTCCAGCAATTCTCACTTCCCTGTCCTCCCCTCCCTGTCCAGCGATTCTCCTCTCTCCCCTCCATGTCCAGCAATTCTCTCTTCCCTGTCCTCCCCTCCCCATCCAGCGATTCACCTCTCTCCCCTCCATGTCCAGCAATTCTCTCTTCCCTGCCCTTCCCATGTCCAGCAATTCTCTCTCCCCTGCCCTTCCCTCCCATCCCATGTCCAGCAATTCTCTCTCCCCTGCCCATCCCATGTCCAGCAATTCTCTCTCCCATGCCCTTCCCTCCCATCCCATGTCCAGCATTCTCTCTCCCCTGCCCTTCCATGTCCAGCAATCCTCTCTCCCTTGCCCTTCCCTCCCATCCCATGTCCAGCAATTCTCTCTCCCCTGCCCTTCCCATGTCCAGCAATCCTCTCTCCCTTGCCCTTCCCTCCCATCCCATGTCCAGCAATTCTCTCTCCCCTGCCCTTCCCATGTCCAGCAATTCTCTCTCCCCTGCCCTTCCCTCCCATCCCATGTCCAGCAATTCTCTCTCCCTTGCCCTTCCCTCCCATCCCATATCCAGCAATTCTCTCTCCCCTGCCCTTCCCATGTCCAGCAGTTCTCTCTCCCCTGCCCTTCCCTCCCATGTCCAGCAATTCTCTCTCTCTTGCCCTTCCCTCCCATCCCATGTCCAGCAATTCTCTCTCCCTGCCCTTCCCTCCCATCCCATGTCCAGCAATTCTCTCTCCCCTGCCCTTCCCTCCCATCCCATGTCCAGCAATTCTCTCTCTCTTGCCCTTCCCTCCCATCCATGTCCAGCAATTCTCTCTCCCCTGCCCTTCCCTCCCATATCATGTCCAGCAATTCTCTCTCCCCTGCCCTTCCAATGTCCAGCAATTCTCTATCCCTTGCCCTTCCCTCCCATCCCATGTCCAGCAATTCTCTCTCCCCTGCCCTTCTCTCCCATCCCATGTCCTGCAATTCTCTCTCCCCTGCCCTTCTCTCCCATCCCATGTCCTGCAATTCTCTCTCCCCTCCCATCCCATCTCCAGCAATTCTCTCTCTCTTGCCCTTCCCTCCCATGTCCAGCAATTCTCTCTCTTGCCCTTCCCTCCCATCCCATGTCCAGCAATTCTCTCTCCCCTGCCCTTCCCATGTCCAGCAATTCTCTATCCCTGCCCTTCCCTCCCATCCCATCCCAAGTCCAGCAATTCTCTCTCCCCTGCCCTTCTCTCCCATCCATGCCCTGCAATTCTCTCTCCCCTGCCCTTCCCATGTCCAGCATTCTCTCTCCCTGCCCTTCTCTCCCATCCCATGTCCTGCAATTCTCTCTCCCCTGCCCTTCTCTCCCATCCCATGTCCTGCAATTCTCTCTCCCCTCCCATCCCATGTCCAGCAATTCTCTCTCTCTTGCCCTTCCCTCCCATCCTATGTCCAGCAATTCTCTCTCTTGCCCTTCCCTCCCATCCTATGTCCAGCAATTCTCTCTCCCTTGCCCTTCCCTCCCATCCCATCCTATGTCCAGCAATTCTCTCTCTTGCCCTTCCCTCCCATCCCATGTCCAGCAATTCTCTCTCCCCTGCCCTTCCCATGTCCAGCAATTCTCTCTCCCTTGCCCTTCCCTCCCATCCCATCCATGCCAGCAATTCTCTCTCCCCTGCCCTTCCCTCCCATGTCCCAGCAATTCTCTCTTCCCCTGCCCTTCCCATGTCCAGCAATTCTCTCTCCCTTGCCCTTCCTCCCTTCCCATGTCCAGCAATTCTCTCTCCCCTGCCCTTCCCTCCCATTATTTCCAGCGATTCTCCGCCTCTTTCCTGCCCTCCCATCGACGTGCAGCGATTTTTCCGTCCCTCCCCTGCCCTCACCTCTCCCATTTCCAGCGATTCTTCGTCCCCAGCCGTCCTCCTTCACTGCCTGCCAGCCAGCGTCGGAGTCAGAAGCGAACGGTGCAGCAGCGATTGGCTGGCAGCGTCGTAGCTTCCCTCTGCAAGTCCCGCCTATGCGTAACAGGAAGTTGTAGGCGGGACTTGCAGAGGGAAGCTACGACGCTGCCAGCCAATCCTGCTGCCACCGTTCGCTTCTGACTCCGACGCTGGCTGGCAGGCAGTGAAGGAGGACGGCTGGGGGACGAAGAATCGCTAGGAAATGGGAGAGGTGAGGGCAGGGAGGGACCGAAAAATCGCTGCACGTCGATGGGAGGGCAGGAAAGAGGCGGAGAATCGCTGGAAATAATGGGAGGGGAGGGGAGGAGGAGAAAAAGGTGCCGGTACGCCGTACCGTTGCGTACCGGCACAAAAAAGCACTGCCACTAAGTCAACATCTTAGGGTCTCTGTTTCTGCAGTTGCCAAAATTTTAATGTTTGCATTTATCTGAAAGTGTAAGAAGGATACTGCTTTAAACCCACCAAAACTATATTAATTTTGGGAAAACCATCAGTGTAGCTGTGTAGAGCAAACTTCTTTAGAACATCGTTATGGATGTGAGTGTTTTGGTCCACTGAGGTTCTCCTTGCCTTCGGAAGAGACGATAGTACAGAAGCTTTTTAGAAATTTCCTTTCTAGCCAATTATCTTATTGGCTTTCTAGTAAACAAAGTTTATAATTCTCCAAGAAGAGGCAGTTGTTTTCAGGGATGGATTAGTTTCTGTTCCACAGCTGGACTTTAGAAGGTGACCTGTGTGGTACTTTATCACGCATCAACATCTCTGCTTAAGCCTCTGTCCTGTACGTTTTGCTAAAAATTACCAAAGGATCGTATGACCCATGAGTGGATGAAACCTGCTTTAACCCATTAGTGCCCAATGTTCCCATATGTGAGAACAATATGGGAACATTGGGCCCTAGTTGGGTTAAAGATGGTACCCACAGGTTTGAGAAGGGGGATCTCTGCTGGTTTTTTGCTATGGACCAAGGTTTAAAGAAAATTCATATTATTTAGATTTGTCTCGCTCCTTTTTCAGTAGTAGCTCCCAATGAGTTACAATCGGTTACACAAGGTATTTCCAGCTCCCCAGAATAAGAAGTCCATTTATGCCTGTGGGCTTCTTAGCATTTAGCCCTTGCTAAGATTTAGTTAAGGGCCCCTAAGTATACCTGAGGCTGTGGAGGATTAAGTGACTTGCCCAAGATCACAAGGAGCAACAGGAGGCTTTGAGCTCGGCTTTTGCTGGTTGTCAGCCTTCTGCTGAAACCTCTAGGCTACTCCTCCATTCCAATTTAAGACTGAATGTCAAAGTGGAAAACTTAGAAAATTGCCAGAGAAGATAGCTTTTGCATATACTTAACTTTCTTCGCAGTTTTGTGATTTTTGCACATAAGATATTTGAAAAATATTTGCTGGAGATGTTGAACTTCATAATTGAGACATTGCCATTTATTAGAGGCCAACCAAAACTGCTTTATTCAGTTTCAACTGAAACTGTCCCCGAAACTGTCTAAACATTTTTGGCCGAAACTTCTGCAGAAACTTATCAGCTGGTTTCAGCTAAAACCAAAAACTAAAGTTTGGTTGTGTGAATATGAACCAATAAAGCCCAATGGGATTGTCTGAGTTTGCAGTCGGCAGCCTTATGCTAAACCCATAGATTATTGCCCTCTAGTCCCAGGAACTGGAAGCACGGATAACAACTGGAAGAGGCCATTTAACAGGACTTTCAACAAGTCTGGTACGTTTAGGTTCCCAAGTCAAATGCAGATGTAGTCAAATATCCTCTGAGAAAGTAACTTTGTGAAAACATTTAAAAAGAAATCATGATTACTGCTTTTATGCTTATCCAAACTGTGCACAAGTAACAAGAGAAAGTAGCATTGAGAGGTTTCCCATTTTTCATTTTTAGTTATAAAACTGATTAAGGACAAGCATGATGTAGAGTCTCCCTAAAATAGAGTAAAGCACACTGGTCTAACGCTCTGGACATTATATCAGCCTGATGCACAATCCAGAATAAAAAAAAAAAAAACGCATTGAGTGCGCTGAATGTTAGGACTGTATGCTCTGAAAAATTACATTCAAGAGAAACACAAATTATTTCTCTGTTTCAAAAATTTTTATTGATGACACAACAGAACAAAAGATAAACACAACTGCAAAATATACAAGATTCCAAAATCCCCAACAAACTGAACAAAGGGCTGTTTTCATCCCCAACCCAAGTAGAACACATTAAAACCTGTAATTCTCCTGAATCAAGCCCCCCCCCCACTACTTCCCCCAACAAACTGCCAGATACCATCAAAAGTCCGAGGGCCCTTATTCTTGTGGCCCAAGGGTCTGAGCAAGAAAGAGAAACCCACCTCAACCCCTCCCCCCACCCACAACACCCCAATGCCCTACTCCAAACAAACAGACATTCCTTTTAGTGTATTCCATGTCCTAGCAATTAAACAAAATGTAGTCACGTAGAAGGAATTGACCGCAACCTCTCGTACTCAAACTAGTGCAAGTAGGCATCTCTCACCACCATAAAAAGGTCTCCTTCCTTTTCAAAGACCCTCTCGCCGCTCATGCTTCCCACGTGGCAATTGACGCATTTGATTTCTTCAATGCCAGAATGATTGCGGGTCTGAGGATGTCCAATGGTGATGAATACATTTTCTAGGTACCAGGCACAACATACACAGTAACAAGATTTTTCCTCTTAGGACAGCCTTTTTTCTGTTAGTTTGGAAGTTTTCTCTGTCATTGTAAATGGAAAATTCAATAAATATAAAATAAAGGATGGCGCCCACCATGCTCATCGACTGTGATGGCAGATACGAGCCTTAAGACTCATATAAGCTTCCTTTAGCCATGCTGGAGATGGAAGATGATCTCTGGTTTCCCTTGGCATCTGTGCCTCCCCCCCTTGTCCTAGGACTGTCATTAAAGGGGTTGGCTTAGGTATGTTTGGAGGAGATTTAAACAATAAGAGGAAAATTAACGTGAATGAAAGCTCATACCACCACAGCGTAACAGAGGCCGGTTCTGATGAAAGCAGAAGTCCAAAGAAGCAAGAGGAAGCTGCCGGAATGAGAAAAACAAAACAGACTCAAAATATAGCTGAGGCGAAGACACAAGAAGGTCAGTATGCCCAAGGGTAACGTAATAGGACCTTTGAAATGTTGTGACTTTTTTTTTCTTCTTAAAGTGTGAACCATTGTCTGTCTCGCATCTGTTCAGGAAGTCTAGTAGTCTACAATGTTAACGTTATTTGCTAACATGGGTAACTCTTCTTTCTATTGTTCTCTGCTATAAAAAGAGGGATTAAATTAAAACTCATTCATCTAGTCCGCTAATGGAGCAAGATGATAATTTCTTGCCATGTTTTCTGGACCCTTTCAGACATATTAATACCAAATAGCATTGACATGGTCCTTATTTGTTGGAGGAATGGAGATGTTAATAATGGGGTTTGCCTGGGAGAGAAATATCTACTCATTTCTTTCTATTCTGCAATACAACATATTGTCTGTGCCGTGGCAGTACCCTAATACAAAGAGTTACCTTTGGAAACCCCCCTGTTCAAAATAATTGAATGCACAAGCATTTTGGGGCTGATATTCAGCTGATGGCGATCAGCGTTTTGCAGACCACTGCTGGCATTAAACCTAGAAATTCAGAGCCAGGCCGTGTCTGGGCACCAGCATTGAATTTCTAGGTTTCAAGAGCCAGCTAATTTATAGCCAGTTAGGTGGCTATGGGTTACTGCATAAAGATAGGGCTGATTTTTATGCGGTTAACCTGAATATCGGCACTTAACTGGCCAAGCGCCAACTCCACCCTCCAGAACGCCCCCAAATAGCCGGTTTTCAGTTCGGCACTAACCGATTAAGTGCCACTGAAAATAACCGGTTAGTGCCGAACAGGCAATTTAACCATCTAAGAGTTATTTCTGGCTGGTTTAAATTGTAACCCCTTTGTTTTTTTTTTTCCTTTACCTTGCTTAATGCCTAGACTGTTGAACTGGTTTTGGAGCTCTTCAAAGTGGCACAAGAATGTCCATTTTTTTTGTGTGACTTGGGGATTGGGGGAGGCTTGTTCCAAAGTTTCATCATGTTCGGGCAGGTCTGAAGCCAGCAACTTTTAAAGTACAGGGGGAACAGGAGGCTTTGAGGCTTATTTTCAAAGCACTTAGCCTCCCAAAGTTCCATAGAAACCTATGGAACTTAGCCTCCCAAAGTGCTTTGAAAATATGCCTCTTTGTCTTTGAGAGTCTTCTGAAAACAAGTTTAGTTGGGTTATGGGTCATATGCTTGAACTTTGACCTGCAGCTTGCTGTTTGCCTCGCGGAGTTTGCTGCGTGTGTGTGACGTGGTGGCCAATGTACGAAGGAGTGGATACCTCTAGATCAGGGATGTCCAACCTTGGCCCTCGCCAGATCAGGTATTCAGGATTTCTGTAATGAATAAGCATGAGATCTGTTTGCATACAGTGAAGGCGTATTCATTGGGGAAATCCTGAAAACCCGACTGGATTGTGGCCCTCAAGGACCAAGGTTGGATTAGATGCGTAAAGAAACCCTCAATTTGTTCCCCACACTCAAAGTTGGATTTCACTATTTTGCAAGGCTTTTAGAGCCATCTTTTGGTTTTTTTTTCTGTCCCTTCTGATTTATTTAGTCTGTTGCAAGGTTTGCAAACAGGCACTCTTTTTAAGCTTTCCTTAGTATCACTTCTGAAAACCCAGACTCGCTCTTCCACAACATGTTCTTTTAGTTCTTGCTGCTGACGATGTACAGAACATCCTGAACACACACATACTATTTTGAAATCTAACTGAGTTAAAACACTTAGGAACTGGGGCACTGCATCTTGTAAATGGGATGATTGAAGGACATGGTTATAGCTCATAATTCACTACCGTTCGTTTCTTTCAGAGTTGATTAAGACTGAAATGCATCACATCCGAACCCTAAAAATCATGCTGAAAGTGTACGCGAAAGCCATGAGGGAGGAGTTACAGTTCCAAAGTGCTGATATTAAGAGGCTTTTCCCTTGTGGGGAGGAATTACTGGATGTGCACGGACATTTCCTCTCTCAATTAAAAGAAAGGCGGAAAGAGTCTCTTGAAGAAGGAAGCGACCGGAATTATGTCATCCGTCGAATTGGAGACCTTCTTGTACAACAGGTTTGAGCTGGACCTTTAGGGAAAAATAGGTCATGCATTTGATATACAATACAGCCTTTCTGTGGCACAACCAAAGTGGTTTACATATTATATGTAGGTACTTTCTCTCTCTGTCCCTAGTGGGCTCACAATATAAGCTTTTTATACCTGGAGTAATGGAGGGTTAAGTGCCTTACCCAGGGTCACAAGGAGCTGCGGAAGGAGGAGTGGAGGAGTGGCCTAGTGGTTATGGTGGTGGACTTTGGTCCTGGGGAACTGAGTTCAATTCCCAGCACAGGCAGCTCCTTGTGACTCTGGGCAAGTCACTTAACCCTCCATTGCCCCATGTAAGCCGCATTGAGCCTGCCATGAGTGGGAAAGTGCGGGTACAAATGTAACAAAAAAAAAAATCAAACCCGGTTCCAACCTGCAGTAACCATTAGGCTACTATTCCATATATGGAGGGGGAGAGATTGCATCTGGTATCTTACTGATTCCCATGAAGACAAGGTGAATGATTCCAAGCAAATTTTGAACTATAAGCATGTCTTTTTTTTTTTTTTTTTTTAATTTTAAATTTTGTTTTTAACACTCCGACCTACAGCATTCACCCCTAGAATCTATATAGTGCGCCAAAATCCAAGTGGATTCTGTAACGCCTATCCTATATAATAATTCTCACCTCCAACAGGATGTGCTTGGGACCATGCCTGCCGGAAGTGGTCTGCTAGACAGGCACACACTGACCTCAGTGACATCAATGACAGACAATTTGGCAAAGCAAAACAATCTGAGTGCTGGCCATTAGGACACAGGGTTGATAGGAGAGTTTTAAAAGACTGAAGGAACCGAAAGTGTTAATGGGGGGAGGGGGGAGTTCTGAACGACTGAAAGACATGAACATTTGGAAAGGAAAACAATCTGAATGCTGGCCATTAGGACACAGGGTAGATAGGAGAGTTTTAAAAGACTGAAGGAAACGAAAGTGTTAAACTGGAGAAGGGGTGGGGGGAGTTGTGAATGACTGAAAGACATGCAAATTTACGAGAGGAACACAATCTGAATGCTGGGCATTTGTACACAGGGTAGATAGAACACTTTTTAAAAAAAATGAAAGACATGAAAGTATTACATCTTGGGGGAGGGGTGAGGAGGAAATCGGTGGGGTATCCGATATTGGGCGTTAGGGCCACGGGGGTACATAGACTTTTGAAAGCCTTAAAGAACCCAAAGTGGGGGAAGGGGAGGAAAAGGAGGGGAGGGAACGGGGTGAGGGGCATTAGGAACAGGTGAGGGGGCCCTGTCACACACTCTCATTCTCACACACACACTGTCACACAGGCACTCTCACTCTGTCACACACCCGCACATTCACTCTGGCTCTCTCTCTCAAACATACACACTCCCAGGAAAACCTTGCTAGCGCCCGTTTCATTCGTTCCAGAAACGGGCCTTTTTTACTAGTAATTAATAAGCTAATGAGCACTGATAATAGCACTTAACAAACCATAATGAGCACTAATTGGCAATAATTAAAATTCACCGCGCACAACTCGCTAAGCGTATTCTATAATGAAGTGCAGGCAAAAAGGGGCATGTTTATGGGTGAAAAAGTGGGCGTTCTGAAATTTCCGCACATAGTTATAGAATGTGGCCCAGTGCATATAAATCTGCATGCTGGGATTTACTCCACGTTTTCATTGGTGTGAATGAATGCGCATAGTTTTAGGCGCTAAGATATCAACTTTGCATATTCTATATACCGCACCTAAATCTAGGTTCTGCTTATAGAATGCGCTTCGTTGGCACTGATTTCAGCACCAATTTTTTTTTCTAAGGCTCCGTATATAGAATCTAGTCCTAAGTGTGATTCTAATGGTATGATGTATTCTGATCACACAGCGTCATATTGGCCACTTGACATCTGGTGGTCTGGGCCTGTTTCCATACAGAGCCAGTCGCGTATTTAAATAATGTATTTTGCAAAGGGCACTCCTGTAATCTCGGCTTTTTCTCTCTGAGGAGCTTGTATGGGCCTGAGCCCTGCCGCCCCCCCCCCCCCCCCCCCCCCCCCAGACAGAAGACTTTAGCCCAGAGTTGCCAAAGACCATGGGGATGTGTCATGCTTTTCTTTTGGGCTTTGGCGCCAGTTCCTGCTCCTTCCTTCACTCCTACCAG
Source organism: Microcaecilia unicolor (assembly GCF_901765095.1). Classification (NCBI taxonomy): domain Eukaryota; kingdom Metazoa; phylum Chordata; class Amphibia; order Gymnophiona; family Siphonopidae; genus Microcaecilia; species Microcaecilia unicolor. Next base: position 93,723,114 of record NC_044041.1, on the reverse strand, counting down.
CTCACACTTTTTTTTTTACATATTTTTGGGGCTGTTATTAGCCAACAGCATTAGTGTTTTGCCACCTTCACAAGCATTAATGCACAAAAATCGTGTCGAGCCATGTCTGGGACTCTGGCATTGTGGTTAGTGTAGCTGGGTTGAAAAAAGGTTTGACAAGTTCCTGGAGGAAAAGTCCATAGTCTGTTATTGAGATGGACATGTGGGGAATCCACGGCTTGACCTGGGATGTGGTAGCATGGAGTGGTACTACTAATTAGATTTCTGCCAGGAACTTGTGACCTGGATTGGCCACTGCGGAAGCAGGATATTGGGTAGATGGACCATTGATCTGACCCAGTTAGGACTATTCTTATGTTCTTAACATGTTGCCATATCTGAGCCACAAGTCGGACACCGTTTGATTTTTCAGCAGCCTTCAACCCATATTTCCAAACTAAATTATCCGTAATCCCCCTAAAGGTGATATTTATCAGGGAAGCTTTTTTCCAGTTGTGAAATATCCTTTGAAGGGCAATTGCCAATAATAGATCAAAAAGCTGGCATGTACTGGACTCAGTCCTTTAAGCAACAAAGATCTGAAAACAGCAATATCAGAGAGAGATTGCATGTCCAGGGCAAGATGTTGGCATGTTGTATATGTTTGCAGACATCGGATGAAAAAGGCTGCAAGCATGACATTCAAATATATGAGCAAGGGTACCTAGTTGTGTGAAGGGCATTTCTATAACTGGCTGCTCATGTTTATGAGCTATTTGCATGAGTAAATGTAGGGGTCAATATTCAATGTATTTGTTTACACCGGAGTCTGTAACGCCTCTCCAGTACTAGGTAATGTGGGATATAAATGTAACAAAATAAATAAATGTCATTTAACCAGCCAGAGATGACTTGTGGCCAGTTAATTTGCGTATTTGGAGCTAACCAGTTACTTTCAGCAGCAATTAATTGGTTAGCGCTGAACTATAAACAGCTATTTTGGGGGTTCAGGGGTGGAGTCAGCACTTGGCCAGTTAAGTGCCGATATTCAGCACTTAACCGGCCAAGGTAACTGCATAAATAGGACCACCTAAAATTCAGACCTATGTTTATGTGATGCCCATAACCGCTTAAGTCAGTGGTGTGCTGGAGCAGGCTCTCACAGGCTCGCAAGAGCCGGTTGTTAAGTTTTTAAGAATTTTGGGAGCCGGTTGTTAAAGAAGGCCCTCCATGGCTACTTTAACAACTGGCTCCCAAAATATGGGCTTTGGCCCCCTGCTGAATTCTCTTTTACTTTGCTGGTGGGGATGCTGAGCCCTGCCAGCCAAGTAAATAGACTGCTGCTGCTCCCAGCTCCTTGTTTCCAGCTCTGAGCATAAGGCTGGGACTTCAACAGCATGTGTGAGAAGTTCCAGCATGCTGCTCAGAGCAAGACGTTGGAGTGGTGCAGTCTATTTATTGGTTGCCAGCAAAGGTATGCCTAGAGTACCCGCACGAAGGGAGGGAGGAGAGAGAGGCAAGTGTTGCTCCTCCCCCCAGCCACCCCTGGCCCTTCCAACTGCAGAGCTGGCTACGTCTGGAGAAAGAGCCTGTTGTTAAAAATTTACCAGCACACCCCTGGCTTAAGTACTGAATATTGTACTTAACTGGGCAGTGGTTTCGCTGGCTTGTATACCCAGAAGTTCAATGCCGAAGCCTGGACATGGCCTGGCATTGAATTTCCAGGTATAATGCCAGCGGGCTGAATATCGAGCACATAGAGAATATTTGCACTTTTGCGGCAGCAAAGCGACTAAGCGCTGTTCTGTAAGGGCTTGAGTAAGCGGTTGTAGTGTGTAAATGCAAGGGGGATGTTCACGTGGGTGATGCTGCTACGTATGCGCAGAAATCACAGTATACCTATAAGCTACACATGACCTTTTCCACATTTATGGGCCCGCAGTTATGCTAGGGCTATGGCTGGTGCAATTACGGGTGTGTAAATGTTAGGTGCGCCAATGCTAGGTTACAGTAGTATTCTGTAACGGAATCTGGTAAGATTAGGTGTTGTGAAACGCGTAGCACCCACCTGAGGCTAACCTTGCAGCCACCTGGGTCTATCCCAGTACTGCTCCCAGCTGCCTGCACCTGAGCATGTTCTCTACACTGGCCTACCCTCCACCCCCCCCCCCCCCCCACATTGTTTTCTCTTGCCTCTGGTGAGTCTCCCACCCGCTAGTTAATTCCCTGGTGGTTTCTAAGGACATGAGCCACAATCCCAGGGGTCCCACAGTTCCTAGAAAACACCCACAGACCAAGAACACAAACCACAAGGATTCTTACTCCATGATAACACAGCTAATAAACTAATAGGTTAATTATCAGAAAAGTGGAACAGTGAGCGGTGAAAAAGGTGTAAACAGCAAACAATAACATGTAAATTAACAGATGTCAACATTAAAACTAACTAGACAATTTCTTACTACCTGAGTAGTACCTGGGGAGTTCTGGAAATAACTGCTCACAGGTTTTGAACAGGGTCTCAGTGCAGAGATCTTTACTCTTCACACTCCCTCTCTGAGAAAAGTCCATTGAACATTATTAAATATATATATATATATATTTTTTTTTTTTTTTTTTTTTGGGGGGGGGGGGTCCGGGTTCTTGAAGCCTGGGTTGGCCGCTGTCGGAGACAGGATGCTGGGCTTTATGGACCCTTGGTCTTTTCCCAGTATGATGGTGCTTATGTGCTTATGAGACTGGGGATTTCCAGCACTTACTGGATTTTGAACTTCAGAGCCCAGAACATTAACACTGAGGGGTATTTGTCTAATAGCAATGCAGATTACTTGCCCTTAGGGCTTAAGCTGAAATGAAAACAGTCACCTCTTCAACAGATTTAAAGCAGAGTCCTCCAGCTGCACTTCTGTCTGTGGAGGGCACTGCTTCAACATTGTGTCTTCAATTGATAAGGACAGGCAGGTTCCCTGGAGTCCTGCAGAGCTTGCCTGTCCCTCACTGTTGACAATGTGATAGTGAAACAGCACTACCCACTGGCAGGACTGTACATGGAGAACTCCCACTCAGCTTAGAGGGAACAGTGTTTACTAACCGGCATCCGGGCACTTCAAGGAGGCACCCATTTTCAGAATTATCCCCTGAGTGCCCTCTGATTCATACCTTTTCTTTCAATGGCAAAAAGTTGGGGACTGTTTTTGCCTAAGAACATAAGAGTTGCTGTAATGGGTTAGACTAAGGATCCATCTAGCCCAGTATGGCCAGTCCAGGTTACAAGAACCCTGTAGAGTCCCAAAAAGTGGCTGCTTAACCTCAGAGATAAGCAATGGCTTTCCACAGTGAGACTCCTTTTTAAAAATTTTGAACACCTTCTCTCCGCTTTTTATTTTTTGTAGCCAATATTGCCTCAAACAATATGATATGACCTGCACTTTGGAGAGACAAAGATTTCTAACCGCCTGTAATCCTCCACGTGTTTCCTGTTCTGGTGAGGTTGCTGGTTGCCTGTGGCGCCCGTGATATAAATGCTATCATTTCTCTTGTTTCTGCTCCAGTTTTCAGGTGAAATGGGCACGAGAATGGTAAGGTACTTCGGTGAATTCTGCAGCCACCATAGCGAAGCTGTGCAGTATTACAAAGACCTCCTTCAGCAGAATAAGAAATTCCAGAGCATGATCAAGGTGAGAGGGACAGCCAATTCGGGGCTTTCCTAGTCGCTAGGCCGTGATCCTTCAGTTTCAGAACTCTGCAGCTATTGTTAGGTTTTGGCCTATCAAGTAAAAGCAGAATCGGATGAACGTATGCCTTTTCTGTCATTCTGCTGGGGTGCTCACAGGGAGGTGATCGCTGAAGAAGGATGGAAATATGGCCTTCCTCCAATCTGATGTTCTGCTAAGCTAAAAAACAATAACTTAGTGATGACAGCTGAAGAGGACCAGTCAACTCATCCAGTCTTCCCAGTCCTCATCTGCTATTCCACCGCTTTGGGTGGATGAACCTATAAGTTCCTGTACTTAAAACAACACCCACTGCCCCCTCAACCCTGTTCCTGCCACCGCCCTGTTTCTATAACAGAGCACCTGGTAAGAACTTCTGTAAAATAGACGCCTACTTTCCTTTAGAAAACACTCTATCTATCTATCTATCTATCTATCTATATATATGCCTAAGTGGCAGACATGCATGCAACAGTATTGTGCAAGTTAAATGCATAAGTGGAAGTCCTGCCCATGTGTCCTTCCCCCCCCCCCCCCCCCCCCCAAATATATGCTATATGTTAAGTGGGTATTGGCAGAATAGCACTGAAGCAGAATTATGATATATACACACGTGTACATATGCACATGTAAATGGCATTATTCTAAACACATAATTGTTACTGAATGCGTTATAGAATTGCCTTCTATATCTATAATTGCTGGTGAAAACTTACACCAGCAGAATTAACATTAGAATTTACCTGTTCCTACAGACTTTTTAAAATGTGTGTGTCTAAATGATGACTTGAAGGCTTTCCCAGAATTGTATTAGATAAAAATTTTATGTTTAAATAATTGTATTGAAAATAAAATAGTATAAACAAGCAAAGCTAGCAAATTGTTGTATTTTTAAATACAAAATACCTTCCTCCCATATCCTCCCATGGCACCTGTTTATAGCTATTTCCAAATAAGGTTATACATCTAAAAATCTCTCTCCCCCCTTCCCTCATATCCAAAAGAAGGTCAGCAAATTCGGCTACAGAGGGTCTTGTTCTTAAGCCCTCCGAGTCTTATCCACCAGTTAATGGGGGAAGGAACTCAGTCTGTATCCCTTCTCCTCCCAAGCCCCCAATTGAAAAGGTGTTTGGCATAGTTAGCAGGCTCTACGCTAATGATTGACCTCTCTGTATGGTATTAAGTAGCAGACTACACCCTCCTGGGCTAAGTTTCTGAAAGTAAGAGTCCCACACCAGCGCAAAACTGTTTTTTGCATTTTGGGAGAATCCCTAGCGTCTCTAGCCTCCCACATTGGCAACAGGTGCAGCTGATTCCTCCAGTACCAATATGCCGAGGGCTCAGAGAGCGTCCAGTAGTGTAAGATGCATTTGCTCACCACCAAACACATTTTGCAGAATAAATAGGTTCCACCTTTATCTTTCTCTCAAAATTTCCCCGGTTTATCAAACACTACTTGGTCTACAATCCCAATCAACCCCCCCTCCCAACAACATACTTATGTATCTGGTTAGTTTGGCCCAAACTCTTTGCTTCACTGGGCAAGACCAGAAAGAATGAAAAAAGAAGCTGAATTCTTGTCCACATTTAAGGCAAAGAGGTGAAGCCATCCCTTCCAAATGATGTAATTGTTGTTGAGTAAAGTGGAAATGGATTATGAAGCTCTACCTGTGTTCTCCTTTTGTCGTTCTACAGAAAATAGGTAACTTATCTGTTGTCCGGCGACATGGAATTCAGGAATGCATTCTCCTGGTGACTCAGCGTATTACTAAATACCCTGTACTAGTGGATCGAATTATTCAGAACACTGAAGGTGAGGTGTCTTTTCTTTTTCTTTTGTTTTAACTGTTTAAAACTTTTTAAATTCTTTTTTAAGATCTAAGGTGTCTCTGGATCAGTCATGGGATGCGCTGTGGTGGGAGGGCTCTTGAGATTCAGCCTCTGGTTTTACAGATGTGTAACAAAAGGCCACACTTTTGGGACCTCCCTTGAGAGGGACGTAAGGCTTCCTTCTCTCCCACTTTGTGCAAAGCAACTGAGGACTGCTTAAGAATATTTCCCCCCAAATGACTTTGAGGCATATTTTCAAGCACTTTGGGAGGCTAAGTTCCATAGGTTTCTATGGAACTTTGGGAGGCTAAGTGCTTGAAAATGAGCCTCTTTATCACCCAGCAGCTGACCTGCAGAGTTGAGTGATATAGAGTGGGGAGGGGAAAAATAAGATCTAGAATGTTTGCTTTTATTTCACTCCCAGTCTTTTCCCCACTATTGATATGCCGCAGTGCAAGTCTGGTACAGTTACTGAAACACTGCTGTGCTAAAGCACTCGCTCCCCTGTCTCCTTAAAATCTAGCTCTGGTTTCTCACCTTCTCTCTCTCCTCTGTTCAAAAAGCTCTGCCAAGGCACTAAGGCGAATCCTCATCCCTGTTCTTATTTTCAGCTGATACTGAGGAGTACGAGGGTCTCACCCAGGCTTTGGTTTACATAAAGGGACACAATCACGCAAGTTGATGCCACAGTGAACGAAAGTGTGAAGGTGCAACGCCTCAGGGAGATTGGAACAAGATGGAATTGAAGTCATCAGGGAAGCTAAAAAACGGACTTATTTTCCGGAAGGAAAATGTAGCACGCCGGCAGCTCTCCATGATGGGGTGTTATCCTGGAAGGCTGCTTCTGGGCGTCTTAAAGGTACCTGTGGTGGCAGTTTCATGTCTCAGGCTCTAAAGGAAACTGACCTTGTAAGATCATCATGTCGGACTTGCTGCTCCCCCTGATTATTAAGTAGATGTAAAAAAAAAAAAAAAGCCACAACAAGCCCACAATGTAATTAAACATTACATTTTTGTTACTTTCTTTTCTTCGCCTCCCTTACATTATACAAATATTAATGTCCACACAAGGATAATCACCACCACATCACACATAATAATTCATCCAACCCATGACTCTGAGGCTGAATTTTAGTCCTTAATGAAAATGAAATTTACAATTGTAGCCGCAATAAAAGTTCTCATATTTTTGCTGCTTTTATCTATTTAATGTAAATATATCAAGTGCAGCAGGTTTATATAGTCACAAAGTCGCGATAATTTTGATGGTGTTCTGGAGCATTATTTTGTTGTGTGGGGGGAGGGGGTGAATATACAGCCAGTGATTTACCTGGGTAAATCGTGTCTTGAAAATTTCCCCTTTTTACAAGTTTCTCATTTTAAACTTGCAAACAAACAAAAAAAAAAAAACCCTTACTTTCCTCTCCAGTTCAGTAGGACTTCCTGCTGTTTTCATGTGTGTCTATAATAAATAAGTCAGGCTGTGTGCAAGGAGACAGCTTTCACTGTGGCTGTAAAGTAGGCTTGTGCAAGTTCCTTGAAGGAAAAGCAGGTTTTCAGTTATTCCCTAATGAATATGCATGAGAGAGATTTGCATACAGTGGAGGTAATAGGAATGCATATTTTGTTTCTTGCATATTCATTAGGGGTAGCCTAAAGACCTGGCCTGTTTGTGGCCCTCAAGGATTGAACTTGGACATGCCCGCTTTAGAGTATTACATCTGCAGAATTGGTGCTTTTGGCTTTGGATAATCAGACTTTCTTTGTGTGTTTTTCTTTGCATGGACAGAGGTCCTTGCCGTTCTGTTGACGGATGTTCTGCTGCTGTTGCAAGAAAAGGACCAAAAATATGTTTTTGCCTCTGTGGTGAGTACCCGCCCTTCCACATAGGGTCACAGCTTTAGCCGTGTCTTGGTTTGCCACCCAGCACATGTAGGATTCAGAAGACACTGAAAATCATATTCACAAAGATGTTCCCTCATTTTGTGCTGACAGGTTGGCCCAAGACATCTCTAGCGTCCCAAGAGTTGTACCCTGAGGGGGGGGGGGGGGGACATTTTCTATAAGTGGTTGCCTCCTTTTAGGCATGCTGATGCCAGCGTGGGGAGCACCTGTTCTGTAATGGCATCGGGGCACCTAAACTTTATGGGCCTTATATTCACACCATGAGAGATAGCTGGGCTGCCTCCCGCGATCACTGCTGACCCTGGATATTCAATGCCGGGCCATTTCTACTGACCGGCATTGAATATCTGAGTGTTTTTTGACCAGTTTAAATTTAACCAGCCAAGCCAGTATTCAGCACTGGTCAGTTAAGTTTAAACAGGCCAAAAATATTTTAGCAGCCTAATTTGGCCAACAAAGTTAGCCGGTGATGTGCTGAATATCTGTGGATAGCTGGTTATATCGCGTGATATAACCGAATATCCACTAAGCATTAATCAGCGATATTCAGCAGAAGAGCGCCAGCTACCTCCTCCTGAATATTGTTGGATAGCCAGTAAATACCGTTAACTGGCCAGGAGCCGTTCCCGGCTGGTTAAATGATTTAAAAAATTGGCCAGTATGTTGTCTGCAGTTCACTAGCCATAAACCTAGTCTAATTGCAGATGGGGTAAACGAGGCAAGGGTGTGCGTAAGTTCCAGTATTCTGTAAGTAAGTGAAAGACATGTCCCGCCCGTGTCCTCCCCCCTTCAGTTATGCATTATAACACTTCCATGTGCCTTTACAGAATGGCGCTTAGGGTATGTGTAAATGCAGATGTGTATTTCTAGAATTGCCATTTAGGTGATCTGTTGTTACCTCCTGCAGTTCTACACTTTTTTTTTTTTAACCCTGATTTAAGCTTCCAGTATTATGTCCGTGTAGATTTAGTCAGGGATTATAGTTTCGTGGAGCACCACCAGAGTCACTGAGCCTTCCTGGTGGACAGAAACTTTAACAAACACTTCCATTTAAACTTCTTCAGGTTCTGCTTTGAAATTGCCATATTGTAATTGGCTTAATAAGCCAATCAGCATTTTTAACAGCACTTAAGCAATAATGAGCATGCGCACAACTTGCTAAGCGTATTCTGTAACGTAGTACGCCTAAGTTCTAATGCATGCAGGGAAAATGGGGGGTGGTGGTTATGGGCTTTGAAGAAACTGTGTGTTTTAAGTCTATATAATGTATTGGATATTTTCCTGCATTGATTATGTTCTGAAGTGTATTTCTCCTATTTGACCAGCAGATGGTGCATGTTTATGCTTAAAGCTGTTACAGAGGACTGATTTCTCTTTCTTTTAGTTGGCACACAGATAATCGGAAGTGCCTGTAGTGATGTAACCAGTTTTTATTTGAAACTTGACTTTCCTGGGCTCTGTTTGGCCTGGAATTTGAAATTACCAGCAGATGCTGGCTGTTGCTTCAGTTTCAGCCTGGGAGAAGAGAGAGACAGAGAGAGCTCTTTATTGAAGCTCTGTGAACAGATATATGCCCTGATCTCCCCAGGTACTTTCTAGGAAGTATGCAGATGTTTAATTAGTTTTCTAATCTATTTTTCAGTTGTTACAATTTTTTTTTTTGTCCACTGTTCCAAATTCTGAGAATAAACACATTTGTTTGTTCATTTGCCTGTCTGGATTGATAAGAATCTGTTGTGTTTTGGGTCTGTGAGTGCTTTCTGGGAACTGTGGGTCCACTGGGACTGTGGCTCCAGTAACCTAGAATCACGGGGGATAATTTGAGAGCGGGAGACCCGCCCAGAGGTGGTTGTGACCCAGTTGGTGGGAGGAGAGTGCTAGTGTAGTGCACAAACGGCAGGTGCAGGCGTACCTGAGCTGTGCTGGGGATAGACCCTCTAAGTGGCCACGTGGTAACCCCGGGCAGGTGGCTACGCGTCTCTTGACATGGGCGTCGAATAGTTATTGAAAAATGCCCCACTGCACGTAATCTATGTGCAGCGATTTAAGTGCTTTTGTTGGCCTAAATGGATGTGTGTAGTTTTAGGCACTATAATATCACTAAATGTATGCTACAGTGGTGGAAATAAGTATTTGATCCCTTGCTGATTTTGTAAGTTTGCCCACTGACAAAGACCTGAGCAGCCCATAATTGAAGGGTAGGTTATTAGTAACAGTGAGAGATAGCACATCACAAATTAAATCCGGAAAATCACATTGTGGAAAGTATATGAATTTATTTGCATTCTGCAGAGGGAAATAAGTATTTAATCCCTCTGGCAAACAAGACCTAATACTTGGTGGCAAAACCCTTGTTGGCAAGCACAGCGGTCAGACGTCTTCTGTAGTTGATGATGAGTTTTGCACACATGTCAGGAGGAATTTGGTCCACTCCTCTTTGCAGATCATCTCTAAATCATTAAGAGTTCTGGGCTGTCGCTTGGCAACTCGCAGCTTCAGCTCCCTCCATAAGTTTTCAATGGGATTAAGGTCTGGTGACTGGCTAGGCCACTCCATGACCCTAATGTGCTTCTTCCTGAGCCACTCCTTCGTTGCCTTGGCTGTATGTTTTGGGTCATGTCGTGCTGGAAGACCCAGCCACGACCCATTTTTAAGGCCCTGGCGGAGGGAAGGAGGTTGTCACTCAGAATTGTACGGTACATGGCCCCATCCATTCTCCCATTGATGCGGTGAAGTAGTCCTGTTGCCCTTAGCAGAGAAACACCCCCAAAACATAACATTTCCACCTCTATGCTTGACAGTGGGGACGGTTGTCTTTGGGTCATAGGCAGCATTTCTCTTCCTCCAAACACGGCGAGTTGAGTTCATGTCCAAAGAGCTCAATTTTTGTCTCATCTGACCACAGCACCTTCTCCCAATCACTCTCGGGCATCATCCAGGTGTTCACTGGCAAACTTCAGACGGGCCGTCACATGTGCCTTCCGGAGCAGGGGGACCTTGCGGGCACTGCAGGATTGCAATCCGTTATGTCGTAATGTGTTACCAATGGTTTTCGTGGTGACAGTGGTCCCAGCTGCCTTGAGATCATTGACAAGTTCCCCCCTTGTAGTTGTAGGCTGATTTCTAACCTTCCTCATGATCAAGGATACCCCACGAGGTGAGATTTTGCGTGGAGCCCCAGATCTTTGTCGATTGACAGTCATTTTGTACTTCTTCCATTTTCTTACTATGGCACCAACAGTTGTCTCCTTCTCGCCCAGCGTCTTACTGATGGTTTTTGTAGCCCATTCCAGCCTTGTGCAGGTGTATGATATTGTCCCTGACATCCTTAGACAGCTCCTTGCTCTTGGCCATTTTTGTAGAGGTTAGAGTCTGACTGATTCACTGAGTCTGTGGACGGTGTCTTTCATACAGGTGGACCATTGCCGACAGCTGTCTGTCATGCAGGTAACGAGTTGATTTGGAGCATCTACCTGGTCTGTAGGGGCCAGATCTCTTACTGGTTGGTGGGGGATCAAATACTTATTTCCCTCTGCAGAATGCAAATAAATTCATATACTTTCCACAATGTGATTTTCCGGATTTAATTTGTGATGTGCTATCTCTCACTGTTACCAATAACCTACCCTTCAATTATGGGCTTGCTCATGTCTTTGTCAGTGGGCAAACTTACAAAATCAGCAAGGGAATCAAATACTTATTTCCACCACTGTATATACTGCGCCTACATTTAGGCACAGCTTATAGAATACACTTAGGTGTAATTGTTTTCCGTGTGGATTTTTTTTAGACGCCATATATATAGAATCTGACCCTAAGAGTATTCTACTAGCTTATTCCAGGCACATAGCGCACAGCTTCCTACATGTGGAAGGGAATGGGTGGGCCCCGTGCTAGGGGGTAACTTATAGGAATACTATAAGCTACATGCCTGCATTTACCACCTGCCTTTTACATGGCATAAGTGATAGCGCCTAAGTATTGGCATTCAAATGGGCATCCAGATGTCATTACAGAATTCACGCTTGGTGCCCAGATTTGGGCAACCTTTATAAAATTGTCCTTCCAGTGCTCAAGCCCAGCACATCCTCAATGAATGGAATGGCACAACAGCTCTGATTTTTTTTTCTCTGATTTTGTTTACAGGATTCAAAGCCTCCCGTTATCCCATTGCAAAAGTTGATTGTAAGAGAGGTGGCCAACGAGGAGAAAGCAATGTTCCTTATTAGTGCCTCGTTAAAAGGGCCAGAGATGTACGAATTCATACCAGCTCTAAAGAAGACCGAAACCTGTGGATGGGTTATATCCGGGATGCTGTGGAAAGGTATCGTGACAACTCAAATTTTACACATCCAATAATGTCCTACTATCTTTATGACTTAATTTATAGATTGTAGACATTTTGTTGCCTATGGACACGTATCAAAAGGTAGGGCGTGCTTATATGTGCATGTTTGCTTTAATTGCATAAGTTTTATATTTGTTAATCTTGAATTGCTAATGAATATGACTGTTGGGCAGACTGGATGAACCATTCAGGTTTTTATCTGCTGTTACTGTGTTATGTATTATTTTGTTGTAAATCTTACATTGGAATGAGATGTTTTGATTGTTACGATAAGAGGGCTATATAGTTCTTTAATTTGGAGAGTTAAATCATTGCAATACAAGTTTGCACTAGCCCACACTGACACACTGCTAGTCTATAGAAAGTTTATTAAGGATCTGCTATACAAATTCTGTGGCTTCAGCCTTCAGGCACCAAATATGTCATGTCAGCTTACAGCTTAGTTGTGACTTGGGAATGGAAAAGTTTGTGCAAGCGTGCATCGATGCCCAAACGCAGGGGTTGATTCAGTTGACTTTTTCAGCTTGTTTGGTTTGCTTTAGGATCAGATGCTCTAGAATTCAGTTATATGGCTTTTGCCTGACTGACTATCAAGGTTCTTTTGTCTTGTGAATTCCTAGATTTTTTTTTTTTTTTTGCTAGGTGTCCTGATGAAGAGGAAGGCACACTGGGTGAACTCGATGAGGAGAGGAGACTGGCAGATGCACGTTTTGTTAAGTTGAAAGAACTGCAAGGTGAGAGAGAAGCTGAAAAGCTGCATAGGATGGATTATGACCTGTAAGGATCATTTCCAAAAAGGTGAAATCACAGATATGACCTGGCTAAGGTCCAAAGAGCTGAGATTCCAATTTCTCCCTCTTTTTTTTTCCCCTCAGAACGTTTAAGTGCCAAAGACGGCCTGATCGCACAGACTCTCAATGAAAAGCTGCAGATCTATTTGGAGATGTCGGAACTACATGGGTATGAAGAGCCTTTGCAAGAGATGGCACGATCAAAGCTCCTCCTCAGAGGGGAACTGGAGAATGCGCAAGGCGAGCAGATTCTGAAATCTGCAATGATGCAAGGTGAGGCACAGACCAAAGATGTGTCGGTGTGTGGGGTGAGGAAAAGCACCACGGTTCGTACCAGGAGGCTGCTATTATTTTAGGAGGAAGTCTATACAAAAAAAGTGTCTGTGTTATGCGGAATTTTCCCCAGGAGTGTAGTAATACTGCACCATAATGACTGAGTTTGTACTGTAATTTATCTGTGTTATTGTATTGGGTGTTCTTGTATTGTTATAACGGGTTTTTACTGTGAGAATCGCTTTGGGTCTGATTGATAAATGGAAGAAGATAAACTATCCATGGACTCTGAGGGGAGCTCTGAGCTACAGGACGGGTGCAACTTCTTTTACCTACCAGTTCTTAGAACGGTGCAGCTGGGGTCCTGGTCACTGCTAACAAATTGTGGAAAGAAGCTGGTGCTACCTGGAGACTCTTTTGTGCGTCATGGGATTGCTAGATGTAAGTCCTTGAAAGTTAGAACTCTAACCAGAAATGCAGGTGGCCTCTTTCTCCTTTCTACAAATAAGAGAAGAACCAGAAGAAGTCCCACAAAACACTGAAACAGGAAAACGCACACAGTGGGAATGACTGTACATTTGTCCTTTAGATTGTAAGCTCCTTCAGCAGGGACTGTCCTTCTATGTTAAACTGTACAGCGCTGCGTAACCCTAGTAGCGCTTTAGAAATGTTAAGTAGTAGTAGTAGTAGTTGAGCCGGGTGATCCAATTTTAATGTTCTTATTAATTAAGCAAAATACAAGTGGTTGAAGCTACAAAGATCTTAGGGGGCTTTTTACTAAAGGTTAGCTTGAGTTAACTGCAGCAGTTCCCATTTTATTCCTATGGGCCCTGCTGCAGATAACTCGAGCTAATCTTTAGTAAAAGACCCCCTTAGAATTTGCATAGCAATGGACGCAAGCTCTCAAAATTTGCATATCAATGAACTCGACATGGGCTGTGTTTCGGCATGAGTATCTTCGTCAGGAGTCCACAAGCACTTTTGCATGATTCTGAGTGTGCATATTTTGTGCATACTCTTGAATCTTCTACCGTAGGACCTGGAGACTGGTGGTTACAAGTCATGTAGATATCAGATGCTAAATGTAGGTTGTGTCCCCAACACGCTGGTATGTCCCACCTCCAACGCATTATCTCCTTTTTCCTCAGCTTGGACCCCCCCCCCAGTACATTCCTTGACTCTGTCTCCCCCAGCTTATGTCTCCTAACATATCCCTCTTCCCTCAGCCCCCTCACACTCGCTGTTGGTCTTCACCAGTCCCCTCCTCCTAGATCTGCTATTTCCATTAATGTCACTGCTACTTTTCTGTATTTCGCTCGAAACCAGACGAGAACAGGAAAAATGACTTGTTTCCTAAATAACTAAGGGCCCAGTGTTTAAATCGGCTGTCCCGGACCAGTTAGCGCCCAATGCGAAACTGGCTATTTGGGGGGCAAACCGGGGCAGAATCAGTCCTTGGCCAGTTAAGTGCCAATATTCAGCACTTAACCATCCAAAGTAACTGCATAAATAGGTCAGTCCTATCTTTATGCAGGTCACTGTAACCTATGTTTTCAAGGGCCCTGTATACCCAGAAATTCATTGCCAGAGCCCGGACATGGCTTGGCATTGAATTTCCAGGGATAGCGCCAACGGTCAGCAAAATGCTACCAGCTGAATATCGGGCCCTAAATCTTTATCCAAATTTAGGAAAGCAAAATTCAGTAAAGCAGAGGCGTAGCCAGACTACAGATTTTGGGTGGGCCTAGGCAAGAAGTGGGTGGGCACCAAGTGCTCCCCCCCCCCCCCCCCCAACCACCACCAACAAAAATATCTCAGCTGGCGGGGAAATGCTTCTTTCCACCATGGCAGTCTGCAGTACGCATGCGCTGAAAACTGAGCATGCGCAGGTGCTGGTATCATGGAGAGTAGTGTTTTCGCTACCATTAGGGGGAAGTCTTCAGCTGGCTGAGCTTGGGATCCCCACCAGCTGCCACTAAACGTGTGGTACTGTTGGGTGGGCCTGAGCCCTAAGTGGGTGGGCCCAGGCCCACATGTGGCTACGCCACTGCAGTAAAGACCCATTGTAACAAACCGTACATATATTAATGAGACAGCGTTTGGGTTCTTATTCAAGCAGTAGCAATCATGAGGGTGGAACGATTATATTTTGGGTTAAAGTAAAAAAAAAAAAAAAAGTAAGACTGCAAAAAAACAATGTTAATTTTATTGCATGGGTTTAATCAAACGTAGAGCATTCTGCATGAAATATTGTAAGTTGGTGGATATGGAGATGACAGGCAAGTCCAACCATTTGGCAAAATTAGACAGTCACCTAGAGCAGAAGCTTCTGGGGAAGCAGCAAAGAGAAGCTGCAGTCAAGCAAAACAGTAGTTCCATTATGTAGCTTCCCACTATTCCAGAATCTGTGGAATAGTTGTGTCCATCAACCAGCATGTGGAGATAGAAAACTGAAAACGGAGCTGAGACATATCTCTCTTGGCATCCAGTCCAGCTGTTCAGTATTTTCTATCTCCAGAAGGTGGCTGGACAAACTTTGTACTGCAATGGTTCCCAAACCTGGTCCTGGAGGCACCCCAGCCAGTCAGGTTTTCAGGATATCCACAAATTGGCCTATTTGGTGGATGCTATTTATGACATGTAACAGATTAAGGCCCCCAGTATGTCTGGCTGTCACAGCTCGTCGACAACTCTGGTTGTGGCATTGGACAGTGGAAGCAACTTCAAAGTCGCATCTAGTTAAACTGCCCTTTCAGGGCAAGTGGCTATTTGGAGAAGATCTCAGTAACTTGGTGAAAGAATTGGGAGAAACTAAACCACAGCTGTTGCTGGAGAATAAGCCAAAGGCCTTTGCTCAACCATCTTCAGAGGGCTTTCAATTTCGAGACAGTAGGTGTTACTGGCCTGGTTGTCAGCAATATGGTCAGTGATGCAGGCTAGAGGGGGTGTAAGGCTGAAGGTTCATCTAGGGGCATACACTACCCTTGGCTCTGCTGTTAGTTCCTCTCTTATCTTTTCTTTCCAGTTCAGTTAGAACCAGCGCTGAGATAGTGGTACCATTTGCATTTACCTGGGGTTTCCCCCCTAATTAATAGACTCTCTATCCCCCTGTTACTGAGGCCCAGGAGCCAGGTACCATGGGCTCCCTCCAGGATTAGCATCTTGGGCTTTAAACCTGACCAACAGGTATCGTCCTTAAAGATGACAATGGTCACAACTTCCTCCTCTCACATCCTATCAAGGAACACTGCTGACCCAGAGAGCCGAGGACCAGGGCCGTCTGTATGGAAGTGCATGGTGTCTGCTATCTTTACAGAACAGTACCACAGCCCATTGGAGTCCTGCACAAAAACTCACTCTGTTGCTTAAGAGAGTTATATTGAGATTTTTATGATGGGGGAGGGTGCGCAATGTTAATGATTTGCTTCAAGCTAAATTTCACCTGTAATGTCAGCCTCGCAGAGTTAGTCAAAGGGATGGGAATCCCTGTCTCCTTCCTAAAATAGCATCTTATTTGTATCAGATTTTGGTGCTTGTTTCTTCCTAGGCTGGTCTCACCACTGCACTGTACCTATTAATAAAATATTTCCCTCTTCCAGTTGAGGAGCTGCAGAGCCTACTGTGTTCCCAGCTGGGCAACCTGAGTGATCGTACAGAAGAGAGCCCTGGGAATCCTGTGCTGCTGCGGAGGGCAGAGACTTTCGGAGGGCTACGACAGTAACACAACAAATCCAAACAAAAGTAAGATGAAGTGGAGTTTGTGGAATGCTGCAATGCCTTTGATCCACAGCTAGATGCGAAGGAGGCAGAACAGTGATCTGTCAAGCCAAGCATCCCATCTTTGGCAGGGGTTAGTCTGAATCACAGAGAAGAACCCAGCAGTTCCTCAAGAGGTAGTCTATCCAATATAGCTCACTCCCAGAAGAACAAATGCCCAAGTCTGTCTGGTTAATAATTTTGTTTATGGGCTGCCCCTCCAGAAATATGTCTTAAATCTTGCTGAAACTATACTCTTGTACATGGCCACCTTCTTCATCTACCAGAGTGACTCTTGTTAACAGTAGCATGGTGTACCAGGAGAGGTTTCTTTTGGATCCCTCAGGCAGCAAGGAGAGCTGGTTCACCCAGGCATTCATCCTGGAAAGGTAAATCAGAGAAAATAAAGGGTTGGGTTGGATAGATACTCCGATTTCAGGGTAATGTTCTGTTTCCCATGTGTGGTATCTAGATAGGGTGGTTGGCATGTGGTGAGACCTCATTGGGAGCCTCTTGTCTGACTCTAGAGGCCATGTACACTCTTGACCCAGCCAGTAGGAATTGCCGTTAGGCAGTGGCTGGGTCTTACAAAGGCCATGTACACTCTTGACCCAGCCAGTAGGAATTGCCGTTAGGCAGTGGCTGGGTCTTACAATGCTGACTTGTAGCAGTAGCCTAATGAGCTTCTCCTGGATGTACACCCTTCAGGTTTTCAGGATTACCACAGTAAATATGCATGAGATACATTTGTATATGTTAGATTTGCATACCAAGGATCTCCATCTCATAAACCTGAGTGGTTGTGTTTGCCTCCATGAGCGGATCGAGAAGCACAGACGTAAAGGATTTTGTCAGGAAACCGTTGGCCTCTGCCAGTAGCGCTGTAGCTGAGTGTATGTCCAGTTGTCAAGATGTACACATTTCATTGCCTGGAGGCTATCGCTCTTCTGGTGCATCAGGAACCCTAGAGTCATGACATACCCAGAAAAAGTCCTTGCAAGATCAAGAAAAGAACTAAATTCTGTGCACCATAAACAGATATGTGGATTGTGTGGGCAGATAAATAGAAGTTGGTCTGCTTAGTTGGGCACATTTCTATCTGCTACTGTGCTGCCACTGGTCTTATTCAGTCTGACATCCTCTCCTTCTCTAAGGACTCTTTGGGGTGAATGTTCAGCTGTGGACAGAGCAGACAACTTTAGCTAGTTAACTTGGTCTGACTATTCAAGTGCGTTTCATGGGTTGAGTGAGCCCTGAATATCTGCTTAAACCCAAGCACACAAAACTCATGTGGGTAAGTTTAGGATAGCCATTTGTGTGGGCAGAGTGAATAGCGCCCTAATCTGACCTTGTCCTTTTGTTGTGGATGCAAAATGTAGCCAAACAGCATGGAAAAAATAAGTATCCATTAGATTTGTGCAGTTAGAAAGCTAGCCATGTGAATTTGTTGAATGTTGGCCATTGTGTGGTTACATTCTGCTATTCTGTTAGCTGCTTTCACCTTCACTGCAAGTCTGTTCCAGGTATTCACCACCCTCTTAGTCCAAAGTGTACTTGCATATTCTTTGGGAGATTCCCTCCCTCCTTCAACTTCATATTTATGTGCCTTTATCGTGAGATTTTTGACCTTATGAAACACGTTGTCATGTTGGTGTCAAATATTTCCTTTTGTTGGATTTTTTATGTGATCTTTTTTTCAGGTGGAAGTTTCAAGAAGAAAGTATACAGTGGTGACCAGAGACCGAGAGAGAGGCGATCGGCCCCTGCTAGCTGTAACTCCCAGCTGCCGGAAATTTCAGCCAACAAAGGCGAAGGATCTCAAATGGTAGCATTGTGTCGTTTGTGCTTTTTGCAAATAGTTTGTTTCAACAATTTTTATTGATGAAGCAACATTTGCAATACAACTTTTAAATTCAACTGAAACCACACTGAAAAAAAACATGTCAAATTCACAGAAGAAAAACCTTCCCTTGTATCATCAGTATTTTTTTTTGTGTAACATCCCACCCTCTCCCAACCAACAACTATGCCCACCCACCATAAGCGGTCCTACCCCCCCCCCCCCCACACACACACACATTAGAAATCCCCCCTCCCTCCCCCCACCCACCCCCCCCACCCCGCTAAGGAGATTTTGCAAATAGTTTAAATGAGAGGATCATGCTGAGCAGGAGAAGGGGAAGAGATTTTGGATTTAAGTCATGTTGTTTTTAGTTCTAACTCACAAGCAAGTTACATTCAGGTGTATAGTAGGTATACTCTTGAGGGTTCACAGACTAAATTTGTACCTGAAGCAATGGAGGGTTAAGGCTCAGATGCTTAAAACTCCAGCGCTGGAAAAATACTGCCACAGCAACACAGCTCCCTAATGCGCAGTGCTAATGTATTTGTATTGTTGTTTGAATATTTTTACTGCTGTAATTGTCTATTCCTTATGTTTGACTTATTCTTGCTGTAAACCGCCTTGAGCCAATTCCTTCAAAAAGGCGGTAAATAAATAATGACATGCAAATTTAGGCATGCTGTCAGCACTGAGCATTAGAGACTTGTTTCGAAGTTAGGGGAAGGATGACGCCTGGCGCCTGCGCTGAAGAAGAATTGTACGTCAAGTACAGCTCTTCAGTGTATACCCAGAACGCCAGAGGGGGGAGGAGGAATGGGAGCTGTGGTTTGCTGTGTTTGCTGCGGGGCGACCCCACTGCCCTGCAGGGCAGCAAGAGGATGTGATGATAGACAGGAGGAGGGGAAGAAGAGCGGCACCACTGCTGCTTTCCTGTCCCAAGATCGGGGCGGACAGTGCCTGCCCCTCTCCCCCTCCCCTAGCTGGAACCCAGGTCCTAGATAAGCCATGAGTGGCACTGTTCCTGCTTTCCTCTAGATTAAAAAAGGCTAATTTTACGTAACACTTTGTTGGACTGTCTGCCTCTTGACATCTCAACACCGCCACTTCTCCCTTCTTAACCCTAATGCAAGCTCTGAGCTGGCGTAGGGTTTATAGCGTTAGGAGCATCCGAGTTCACAGCACTGTTGTTCTGAGCATGAGGGGGAATAGGAAAGGAGCTCATTTTAATCTCATTTAAATGCCATCTGCAGTATCCCTTGGCGTGCTCATCCCACGTGCTAGAGTCCTCTGAGCATTTTGTACAGGTAAATGCAGGCACTAGTCCGGCTCTGATGGCCTATAGCACCCAAATTTACCTTTGAGTATCAAGGCCTAAGTGACTTGCCCAAGATCACAAGAAGCTGCGGGCTTCCCTGGTTCTGAACCGCTGTCCTAGTCATTAGGCAGTGGAGAGATACAACCATCCTCGGGAAGAGTGAGGAATGGAGGGTCATGCAAGGTTAATCCTCGTGCTAGAAAGATTGGGAGAGCTGGAAAATGTGCTGTGAAATAGAAAAGGCTTAGTATCCTGGGGGTACTCTTTACATTACATTACTGCTCCATTTATATTCTGCATTCACCTATAAGATTCAATGCGGATTACAATAAAATAATCCAGCTCAAGTTAGACACTGGGAACATCCATAGCCAGAAATATACAGTTAAATTTTAATTATTGAAATACCACTTAAATAGAAAAGTTTTTAAGCATTTCTTAAATATTTCACTATTTCCAGCCTAATTTCTGTTGGAAAAACATTCCAAATCTTTGCAGATTGGTAAGGGATCATTAGAGAAAGGACACATTTGTATCTAATACCATCAATACATGGGTAATTTAATTTTAACTGATCATTTGAATGAAGACTTTTCCCGAAGGAAGAAAATGACAGAATCAGTGTGAATGGCAAAGGTGCTGAACCATGAATAATATTGAATATTAAAATACATAACTTAAACAGCGTTCGTGCTTCTGATAAGAGCTTGCATCAGATTATTAAGTTAACCCTTTGTATGTCCCCACACTTGTTCTCTGACAAAGTGGTGGAGATGAACACTGTTTCTGATTTTGGGAATGTTTGGGATGGATGTGGAGAGCAGTGGTAGGACAAAGGTTGACGAGTCGGACAAAAGACAAAATGGGGGTGGAGGGAATTGGTGATGGGTTGCATAAGAGAAGTTATGTGACTGTCTACCCCAAAATGAGTGAAAATAACAGGGTGGCCTGTATAGCCCAATTATTTATTTTCCATTTAACTGTTGTAACCGATGTTGTAACCGTTTAATGATTGAGGCTGCTTGTATATATTTTCTGTATTTTGTTCATCACTTAGAGCTTTTTTGAGTATGCCAGTTTATAAATTTGAATGCATAAATAGTTAGTACATAAGTGATTCTAGAGCATCATGTAACAGGGCCAGGCTGATCTAACCCTGGTTGTATCTCGTGGTGGATGCTGTATGGGCTGGTCTGCCAGTATTGAGTCTTAGAGGCCCTCTTCATTTCTGTCTTTCAGAGGGATGCATCATGTATGGAAAACACCCATATTGCATCCTCCCTGGAACCAGAGGTAATTGATCCCAGTTCTGAAACAACAACATATCTTTGTGAAACAGGACACAAAATTTGGCACATTCCCTCTTGGCCCCAGTTTGAATTTTTATAGTTCTTGCCCTGAGTTCAGTTTAGGATGTGGCAGTCCACTTTTCACCATTGGGAGAGCTGCCCTTAGTTTGAAAAGAACGGCTCTATGTCCTCCGTCTCTTTCATGCGAGACTGACCAAAGATGTTGAGGAAAGCTTTCAATAAAAGGGAGATCTTATGTTTTCCCCATTTTAAGTTAAAGGACCATCTTTCCCCTTCCTTTCAATAGTCCATTGTGTAAATAGGTGTTGGCAACTCCATTCCCGAAAGGCAACCAGTCAGGATTGCAGGATATCATGAAAGAGATCTGTGTACTGTTGAGGTAGCTTGCATAGAGGATCTATCTCCTATCTCTTTACATGTTCATGAGGGATATTCTGCAACCTAACTGATTGTGGCCCTCAAAGATCGACGTAATCCAACTCTGCAAGAGAGAATGTATTAATGAGTTGTCTTCCAATTTGTCGTGATGATTCTCAGCCATTACTTGCAAACCCATTTAATTTAGGTATTCCAGTAAAAGAGTGTCTTGTAAAAAACTACATCAACATAATTTATTTCCTGAAATCTAAATGTGTTTTTTTTTTTCTCCAGCTTTTCCAGCGGGTACAGACCCTGTTACAGTTCCTTTTCGACCTCCAGGTAAGACTCCCTATAGTTCCCTCTTGAAGATGTATCCAGATGGTGGTTTCGTTATGTTGATAGTTGATGATGTAGCGCTGTTTAAAAAAAAAGAATACAGAATTTTGAAATTGTTTTACTCACAAGCACATGGAAACAGTAGGGAGAGTTTGTCTTAAAAAGGAATGTGTCACATCTCAAGTGGATTTCTCTTTCAGGCAGTGATAACCCAACAGGACAGTTACATTGAAATGCAGAGAGTGCTACCCTTGGACTGGGAGAAACAACATCGGCTTCAGCCTTCACGTGGGAACTGGCTCCTGGAGCAGGAGAAGCAGCGAAACTTTGAGAAGCAGAGGGAGGAGGTGGCCAACGTGCAGAAGCTGCAAAACCAGCTGCGGCAAGAGCAGCAGCGCTGGGAGCGGGAACGGAGAGACATCAGAGGGAGCACGAGTTCACAGATGCACAGCTGCGGAAGCGGAGGAGGAAGCCCAGCGGCTGCAGGAGCGCCTTGGCCAGGAAAGAGAGGAGCTGGATGCCCAGCGGGAAGCCTACCAGCACGACCTGGAAAGGCTGAGAGAGGCCAGCGGGCAGTCGAGAAGGACCGGGAGCGCCTTGAACAAATTAAAAAGCTCAAAAAGGCGAGTGCAGTAGCGGGCACAGTTTCACCTGATATGGTGCAGGTTAGAATTGAAGCAGATCAATGTTTTACAGTTGTACTGAATTGCTCATTATTGGGTCTCTGGGCAGGCTAATACTCCATGCTGTGTCTAGGATGTGTTTATAAACCATACAGATTCATTATGCCTAGGGATTTTTGGTGATAAGCTAAGGTAGTGAACCAAACCTACAGTGTTTCTAGCCTGCATCCTTCCGGATTATAAATGGAAATACTGCAGATTGACTGTAAGCCACACAAGTCTAAAGACATTAAAAATGTTCCATTTTAAATCTTGTTTTATTTTCCATTTTAACTTACAATTAAAATCAACGAGCCCAAACCACTCACTTTGCTGAAGGAGCCATCTATTCTGCCCCGCCATGTGTGGTTCTGTGATCTGGCTTTTTATGTATAATGGGCCAGAACTGCGAGCTCGACGGCTGAAGGGGACCACTTTGTGGCAGCAGTCCTGTACCAAGATAGATCCATTAAGGGAACAAGACCTATTTAAGCCAAGAAAGGAACATGGCTTAATTTTTCTCCTTTTCTACAGGGGTGCAGGAGAGGAAATTGACTCTTCCAGAGGCATTTATGATTATTTATACAACATTTTAAATTGTGTTGAATGCTTTCAGAACCAAATATGTTCATAGATTTAATGTCTTAGGTAATAAAACATTTAGTGTGCTTGCAAGGAAAATATCTTTCTGATCTAATAATAATTTAATTTGTTACTCTTTGATTAAATGTCTTCAGATTGTACAATATGATCTCACCCCGTGATTTGGGCTAGTTCTGACAGCCTGTTTTATAAAGACACATAGGTGCCTTTTATAAGTGCCCAGTTATCTATAGCACATCAAGCAGACTTCCTAAGTGAGTCCCTAATAAACTACATAGTGGCATAGTAAATGACAGCAGAGAAAGACCAATATGGCTCATCCAGTTTGCCCAGGAAGATTGTTGGGGTTGTATCGGCTGCACAGGTTACTTTCCCATACTTGAGTCGTCAGGGGTTGTACCTGCCACGCAGGGCAGGTACTTTCCCGTACTTGAGTCATCGGGGGTAGTACCTGCCACATGGGGCAGGTTACTTTTCCAGTGCTTGTGTCGTTGGGGGCTGTACCTGCTGCGCGGGGCAGGTTACTTTTCACGTGCTTGTGTCGTTGGGGGCTGTATCTACTACGCGGGGAGGTTACTTTCCAAGTACAAAAGTCATTTCCCAGGTGTTTTGAGATGTCATGCTCTGTGCTTGGTTTATATCTTCTTGCCTTTTAGGGATCCACTATGTATATCCCACTTCTTTTTGAAGTCCAGCTCCGTTTTTGCTTCTACCACCTCAAGTTCTAGAACTACTTCTCATTTACAAAACGCTTATTTGTTCAGTAATTGCTCTCAAGTTTTTAAAGGTGCATATCGTGTCCTCTCCTCCTCTTCTCTTCTAGGGTATACATAGTTAGGACCTCTACTCTCTTCTCATATGTATTCTGATTTAGACCTCTTACCATTTCTCCTCTGTATGTCCTTGGTGAGAAGCAGCCTCCAGAACTGAACACAGTACTCAAGTGAGGCCTCCTTTTTGTTTGTTATGCTCTTCACTATGTAGGCTAGCATCTTCCTAGCTTGGCCAGTACCTTGTCGTGTTTCACCGCGTTGAGATCCTCGGATGCAGTCACCACAGGGCCTGACTCCTGCACTCTGCTCATCGGCCTCTCTCCTGCTATTGCATTAGGATTCTTTGGGTTTTTGCACCCCAAGTGCATCACTCTGCACTTGTTTGCATTAAAGGTTTTTGTAGCTCACTTCTTATTTTGTCTGCTCCTGCTGGGGTGTGCACTCTCTGTTGCAGATCTTTGCGTCATCTGCAAAAAGGCAAATATTTCCTTCTAACCCGTAGAAATATCACTCACAAAAACGTTGAACAGAATTGGCCCTAGAACTGACCCTTGAGAAATTCCCAGTACTTACCTTTCTTTCTTTGAATGCATGGCATTCGTCTCTGTCGTCTCATCAGTGAACCAATTTTTTATTCAGTTGACCATTCTGGGACCCATCCCTAGGCTGGTCAGTTTGTTTAGAAGCTTCCAATGAGGATCCATATCAAAGGCTTTCTCTGAGGATGAGCAGTGCATAGTTTCTCACATGTGGGTAATGTCACAGATGGAACCCCGGTTCAGACGCCCGGTGTTCTGTAGTTTCTAGAAGCCTTTGGCAGGCTCCCCCCCCCCCCCCCCCCCCCCCCCCCAGTTCTTTACTTTACTTTTCTGTAGCTGGGACATCTTTAAAAAAAAATCCTTTATGATTGATCCATTTGATGATTGATCCATTTGATTTTGCTGTGGCTATTTTTCCTGTGATGTCCGGAAAACCTGTCAGTGGGTTTAAGCTCTTTGAGCAGGGACTGTCTTTCTTCTATGTTTGTGCAGCGCTGCGTGCACCTTGTAGCGCTATAGAAATGCTAAATAGTAGTAGTAAGTGGTGCACAGACTGAGTTAGGACCACATCTATGCCTTCATCATAAGTCCTCTAATTATTCTCTTTGTGCCCTGCTGCGCTGTTTTACTAAGCCACACTTTGAATGGGCTGTGTCGGTATTGCCGAGCGGCAGTCGCTAGCATGGCTTAGTAAACGGGGGGGGGGGGGGTTAGTGGTTGTTATTTCAATTTGATTAATAAAAAGATTTAAATATAAGTTTACAGACATTAAACAATACATCATTCTTAATCCACTTCACTCTTCTATTATTTAAATTAGTCTTGTCTGAAAATATTGAGGTTGAAGGTTTTTACACCCTGGTAAAGTGATCATGACTGCTCAGTCTGCCCAGTTAAAATTGGATTGTTGGACATGCTGAAGAACATTGTTGATTGCATTTCTCTCTCTTTATTATTAACGTAAAGGTATTATTTCGTTCTCTTACGAACGGGAGGTTCTGTGCTGCACCTTAACCTTAACCCTCATCCCCTCTCCCTAACTTCCCCCTCAGTGGCGTAGCCAGGGGGTCTGGACCCCCATAGATTTGGCCCTGGACCCCCCTGCCGACGACCCTCTCAACCGCCCCCCCTCCACCGCCAAGTCGCCGTCGCCTGCCTTTGCTGGCGGGGGACCCCAACCCCCGCCAGCCGAGGTCCTCTTCTTCGTGCAAAAGGCTTCCTTCTGTTTCTGACGTCGGAAGCCTTTTGCGAGAAGAAGAGGACCTCGGCTGGCGGGGGTTGGGGTCCCCTGCCAGCAAAGGTAGGCGACAGCGGGTTGGCGGCGGGAGGGGGGGTCGAGAGGGTCGTCGGCGGGGGGGGGGGGCAAAGTTGGTGGCGGGGGTGGGGTCGACAGTGGCGGCGGGGGTGGGTTGCGGCAGGGGGTTGGCGGCACCGGGGGGGGGGGGGCTAAAATGTGCCCCCTCACCTCGGGCTCTGGACCCCCCCTCCCGCCGAGGTCTGGCTACGCCCCTGTTCCCCCTATGTATCTACCAAACACGATCCCCCTACCATCAATAACACCTGTATTTGTTCACACCGCAACTGGCGAACGCCGTAACGGTACCATGTAAGCCACATTTAGCCTGCAAATAGGTGGGAAAATGTGGGATACAAATGAAACAAATAAATAAATGACATTCTATATTGGTTTGTGCATCTTTGTCTTGGTTTAATAGCACTGTTTGGATCACTGATTCATTTGGAATTTTAAAATGGACACACGGTAACTTTCCTTGCTGTGTCTTAACCCTTTAGTATTTGGGGCATGGCATGCACAGTCAAACCAGCCACGTGTGTCGCTGACTAGCAGTTTGCTCAGTTTAATTTCAGCATGAGGCTTGTGGGTCAGGATTCTTTCATCATTGCCAAATCACACGTAATCTGAAAACAAAGCAGCTGATCTTGCTTGGTATACGGTATTGCCTTGGTCAGCTCCAGGCAGTGGAAATTTTCAGCTAGTAATAATGTCAGCCACAGGAAAGCCTGCCTTTTGAAATGGCCCTGTTCTTCTGTTAACACCTATCCTTCTTCCCAAAGAGTGAAAATGCCTAGTTCAATTAATTTATTTTGTGTCTTTATCTCAGAGTCTAACTCATTCGGCAAGCTTCAATGGCGAGGGAATGCCAGGTGTGGAAGGGTCGCTCCAGCATACACCAAAGCCCTCCGGGAGGGCCGGCTTCTTCCATATTGGGACAGGACTATGCAGAGCGGCCAGAGGTGACCCGCCGGGACAGTGCTGGCCTGGAGAGCCGCCCAACCATGAAGAATGAAGTGCCAATACACCTGCTGAGTGCAACCAACCAAATCCAGAAGCAGGCAGCTGTGCAACAGCAGATTCCCACAAAGCTGGCAACTTTTACTAAAGGTGGGGCCAAAGAGAAGAGTGGGAAAGGCAAAGCCTCACACAGGACTGAGAGCTCAGGTTAGCATTTGCCGCTTACTGTACTCAATCCCAACTTACTGCTTAACCAACCCCTTCTAATGTGTCTTGTTTTTTTTATTTTGTATTTCTTGGGTCCCATGGCATAAGCACCCAGTGTACCCACTAGGGGATATAAGATAATATTCTAGTATCTAGCTGGCTTCCAAAAAGCACAGCAAAGTGGGGGAAGAGGTTGGGGGAAGAGGGGTTGGTGGTTGGGAGGCGAGGATAGTGGATGGCAGACTTATACGGTCTATGCCCTGAAAAAGGCAGGTACAAATCAAGGTAAGGTATACACATATGAGTTTATCTTGTTGGGCAGACTGGATGGACCATGCAGGTCTTTTTCTGCCGTCATCTACTATGTTACAAAGTGGCAGCAAAAGCTCAAGGGCACAAGAGGTCATGATATGAAACTGAAGGAAGTGTGAGGAAATATTTTTTTACTGGGACAGCAGTGGGTAACTGGAATCACGGACCTGCAGGTGTGTCCATCCGAAAGTGCTTAGGGGAAAGGGAAATGATAGGAGTTCAGGTAAGCTCTGCATTGATACCAAGGAGAGGGGGAAAGAGTTTACTGGGTGTCCTGCAGGGTTGCCAGGTGGAAAATATTTTTCCCACCCAATCCAGCCTAAAAACAGCCCAAAACCTGCCCAAACTCGAACCCCGCCCCTGACACCCCCCACCCCCGCGTCATCACCCCCGCCGTCACCGGCCCCGCCTCCCTCGTCATCGGCCCCGCCCAGAACATCACTAACCCCGCCCAAAATGTCACTAACCCCGCCCCCCGCGGCTGAAAAAAAACACCTGAAAACCGCCCAAAAGAAAAAAAGAAGCCCAAAAAGCCGCAACCCACCGCGGGCAAAAGTTTCCCGCGGCGGGTCGCGGAAAACCGCCCAATTGGGCGGTAAAACCGCCCACCTGGCAACACTGGTGTCCTGGGATGTGCTTACCTGTTGACTGCTAAGTTACTGTTTTCATCAGTAGTATAAACATTACTCAGGCAACACTGCAGTGTGTGTGTGTGTGGGGGGGGGGGGGGATATAAGAAAAGGGCAGCTGCTTTGGATCTTCTCTGGAACCCCCCTCCCCCTCAACCCTTTGGGGGTGATTGATTAGTTATGCACCCAAGAACTTGTGTATAAGGTAAGTGCTAGGTGTGCATCAATCCCAGTAACCCAAAATCCAGTGGGGGTTCCCTATAAAACCAGCACTGTGTGTGCTGTCTGTGATGGTAAAAAGCCAGAATTTCTGCCTTTAGTGAGGAGGAAAATTTGGAAACATTCCCCTTTACCGCTTTACTTCTCAAGGTTGTCTCTACTGTGAGCTGACTTGGTCCCAGCCACATTTCTTATACCCAGAATTCAGGGTTGATACCTATTCCCCACCGATACCAGAAAGAAGAGGGGCAACTAACTGAGCCTTTCTGGTGTAGTAGAGCTGAGGCGAGTTCTGGAAAGGTTCCAGCACTGAAGGGCTGACGTCATTTGCCGAGGATCATAGAATTCTCCATATTAACAAGAAACTCAACCCATTCCAGATTTCTGTGGGGTTTTTTTGTTAGCATCAATTCTGTTTTGAGGCTGTATGAGAGGGTTGTCTGATAGGCTCCAGGTTTCCAGGGCTATGTTGATCTGGTCCTGGTTTTATCAAATTGTCAAAAAAAAGCAGATCAAACGAAGAAGGTCCGTAAAATAATCTATTCATCACAACATTAAATAAATAACTAAAAGCCCATCACAACATCCCAACTTGTACTTGAGTAGTACCAAAAGGCTGCTGCGAGAGGTCACAGCAGCCATTTTCCTGGGATGCCAGATAGGCCCAGGGGGGAGAGGGGGAGAGGTTGTGTCTCACGTGGGCTAGAATGAGGGGGACTTTTTCAGGGGCCGGGAGGGAAATTGGGGGCTTAAAAGACCATATCAAGGTTATGCTGGTCCCTTGCCAGGACCAACATCCCCTAACCCGGCCAAGTTAGGACAGATTTTGAGCTGTCCTAATTTGGCTGAGTTAGCTGTGCAGGTCCCGGCACTGAATATAGGCGGCACCCGCACAACCGCTGGTTTCTGTCCGGTGGCACCGCTTGTACCACCCCTGACCTGCCTTCTTTTAACTTGGGCAGTCAGAAACAATATTCAGCAGCAGTGCCCGGTTTAGTGCTGCTGAATATCGGCTCACCGTGATTTTAAGCAGGCTGGAACCTCTCCTGTTAGCTTAAATCGCTTTGAATATCAGGCCCTATATAAACAGTCCTATGCAAATATATATGTTGTGGGGCCAAGTCGCCTTCTAGTATTGTACATACAAAACGATAATCTGAAAGCAAATCCAGGACATGGTTGTTTGGGAGGGTGGAGGGGGGGAAGTGATTAAAAAACAGGTGCATTGACTGTGTGTATGGGGAATAGCATTATGAAAGATGTCAGGATATCTGTGTTATTATTTTTTTTTAATCATGATGCAATTGATTTATCTATATAGATGTACAATGTAGAGGTGGGGGAGGGGCTTTTATAGCCTGCTGGGTAGCCACTGGGGCTCATCAGAAGTGGGTCAGACTTTCCAAACATCTGGCTGCCTTTCAGCCTAGCGCAGCATGTAAGCGTGTATGTTAACATCTGTAGTGAGGTTGCCAGCCGGTAGTAAATTCACATCCTACATAACAGAAAGAATGGAATCGTGGTCAAGACGCCAGCAACAAATGGGGGGGAAAATATGTTCAAAGCACCAGCACTGTAATGTTGGCTGTACAGTCTATTTTTAGTAGCTGAAAGGAGGAGAATTTTACACTAGAATAGCAGGGTCCCAATCAAAGAAACCAAAGGCTGGAAAGCCATGATTTACAAACCACAGAGAACAGAACTGTATTTTAGGTATATACTGAGCTTAAATTATATCAAGCTTGACTCCTACTGTGCATCCGTGGCTTTGTGGCTGGCTCTGTTACTATTTTCAGGCTTGAATCTGCCTTAGGCACCCTTCCCAGTTTGTTTAGTTCATTTACATGCTCAGGCAGCATTTTTTGAAACTCCCATAATACGTGGTAAGTTTCCCTGTAGAGATGACAAGGGCACTCACATTTTAAGAGTTCCCAAATCTTGTGAATGGTTGGATGAGCATATATGGGATAGTATGGCAACTACAACCATCAGACCTGACTAACATCCAGGATATTTGCAACGTCTGTAATCGTAAACCCTCTTCTGTTATAGTAAGGATTATATTTCTGTAGCTGTGCTTTGTGTTTGGCAGAAAACTCAGTTAATAGCTTGAATAGTTATTTTTTGTAGCAAGGTTGGAACTTTAGTGCACTTAAAGGCCCTTTCCATATTGTCCTTACCAGACTAGTCCAGACCTGTGTTGTTGTGTCCAGTGGCGTAGCGGGGGTGGCTGCCACCCGGGGCGGATCGCCGCTGCACCCCCCCCCCCCCCGGGTGCAGACCAAACACGACACCCCCCCCCCCCCACCGGCGTCGAAACCCCCCCCGGCATAGCGCCACCCGACACGGTCCCCATCTGCCTACGAGCTCCATCCATCTGCAGCACTGCTGTAAAGAAGAAATCGCTTCGTCAGCCCTTCCCTCACTCACTGTCTCCCGCCCTTGAGGAAATAGGAAGTTACGTCAGAGGGCGGGAGACAGTGAGTGAGGGAAGGGCCGACGAAGCGATTTCTTCTTTACAGCAGCGCTGCAGATGGATGGAGCTCGTAGGCAGGTGAGGACCGTGTCGGGGGGGAGGCACTGCGCCGGGGGGGGGGGGGGGGACGGATGCACCCCCCCCCCCCCCACCCGTTGACACCCGGGGCGGACCGCCCCCACCGCCCCGCCCTTGCTACGCCACTGGTTGTGTCTGTCTGCTAGTGGATGAAGACAGAGAAACAAAGTAGTTCCTCATAATTTGCCCTCTAAGGGCACCGTGCAGTCACATGAATTCAGTATTTTCTCTGTCGCTTAGTGGATGTCACACCATGCAGATTTAGGCTGGATTGCTCTGTCGGAGCTGCTGAACTAGTTTTCCGGTCGTGTTGAGCTAATCCTTTAAAAATAAAAAGAGGAAATACTTGGATGGTTCTGATTCCCATTCCTTGCTGTTTCTACTCTCCCTCCTTTTCCTGGACAAGGTTTTCAGAGCTAGAAAGATTCTGTGGAGTGGAGGAGTGGCCTAGTGGTTAAAGCACTGGTCTTGATATCCAGAGGTGGCCGGTTCAAATCCCACTGCTGCTCCTTGTGATCTTGGGCAAGTCACTTAACCCTCCATTGCCTCAGGTACAAACTTAGATTGTGAGCCCTCCTGGGACAGAGATATATGAATGTAACTCACCTTCAGCTACTACTGAAAAAGGTGTGAGCAAAGTATAAGTATAAAAATTACCTGTGCTCCTTGGCCTTCAGGGGCAGAGTCTTACCTGTATTGTCTACCATGGCCTGCATTACATTGCCTCCCATTAAAGGGACATGTATGCACTGCATTACCTACAAGGGCAAGGGCTTACATGTTTGCATTGCCTGCCCAAGGGCTTTTCTGCACTATATGGCCATTCCATGGCAAGGGCTGGATGGCTCTGCTTTGCCTGCCATTGCAAAGGCTTGCTTGCACTTTGTTGACTGCCAGGACAAATGGCTTCTCTACACTGCGTTCCTACCATGGCGAAAGGATGTTGATTCTACAAGCCCGCCATGCCATGGAATTGCTAGCAAAACATTGACTTCAGTGACAATGATTTGTCTGAACTCTGTAACATTCAGTGACAAGGTCACATCTGTTTTATCTTTTTCTGCCATGTCTAAGACTTCCCTACATGACATTGTCTTTGGTGGAAGAAGTCTGCACTTGATTGTATTCTGGGGCAGGGGTGTGCCTTCCTTCCATTGCCTACCATGGCTGGTTGCTGGTGCTCCATTACTTTCAGTAGCTATGGCCGACCAGCATCATGCTGTCTTCAAACTCTATTCTTCCGGCACTGTATTGCTAGCACTGTTAGGACGCTGCCTGTGCTACGTTATTTCCTCTGGCATAGTCATCTCAGCAGTACGTTGTCTTCGATATCAGGACCTGCCTGCACTGGGTTGTCTTCAGTTAAAAGGTTTCTCTGCATTTCAATCAGTCACAAGGAGGTTCTCGCAGGGCGTGAATTGCAGTAGTAGTGCATTAAAGTGCCTTTTCAGGTCTTGTGTTAGATGTAAGTGCCTTTTTTGCCCATGCTGGAGAATTTCCAGTGCTCAAGAGTTTTGCCATTTTTCCTGGTTTTTTCTTCGCAAGAGCACCAGTTTAGATGTTAACATCTCCTTCACCTTGACAGTTCAGAATACATCTATAGAATTTTCTGGGTTTTTCTTCGCAAGAGCACCAGTTTAGTTCTACCCTTGTACTTCTGATTTGCTTTTCCAGTTTCGTCTTTTTGGATAAAGGAATGATATCCTAGGTTATCTACATTATGTATGCCTCTTATTAAGAATGAGAACACTGCTTTGTCAAGTGAAATACTGAATTCCTATGCCTGCATGGTGCACATTCACTCTCTCTCACACACACACTCGCACATTCACTCTCTCAAACATACACACTCCAAGGAAAACCTTGCTAGCGCCCATTTCATTTGTGTCAGTAACGGGCCTTTTTTACTAGTTTTCTTATAACCATTAACTCCCCTCCTTGACACCCGCTCCTTCCTGTTGTACCCTTTCCCACAACAAAGAAGTAAGTAAACTATTTCAGAATGCCTGTGTTCTTTTGACCTCTTGAGAATCCTGAAAAGGAAGAACAAAAAAGGGGGGGGGGGGGGGGTAAACCACATCAAGGAAACTTGCAGTTTAATATGAAAAGAATTCTACTGGGCTCAGTTGCAGAGGAGGGTTTGGAATGCAGTTCAATTTGGAATTTATACATTATAGAAAAAAAATCTATTTTCTTTTACTTGTTTTGTCTCTCTGCTATCAAACGAGATCCTTGTATACTGAAATGTTTATGATTTGTTTTTCCTGCAAAGTACATTCGGTATAATTTTTGTTCTGATCTTTAAAGCTGTGCTTTCCCAGTCTTTTTGTGGCTGTGACCCCATGATTTTGGCTAAATAAAATTGTGTGATCTCCCCGGAGATGCAGAGTAATGATGCACCATGGAGAGCCCACCTAGATTTTGATCCTATTTGGGGTCCTGATCCACAGATTGGGAAGCTCTGCTTTAAAGGTTTAAGTCAGGGTGGTGTGATATTGACTGTAATACCAAACTCGTGAAGTTATATTGTATTTTCTAAGTCCAGCAGTCACTGGATGGCTTAATGCATGAAGCATCTTGTCTCTTACAGCTTCTGTTGACCAGAGGCAGCTGCTTCCATCCCGACTGGCTGTAAAGGATGAGAACCTCTCGAGGAGTAGAAGGTCGATCAGCCCGGTCCTGCTGAGCAATCAGAACATGCCTGTTCTATCAGGTTAGCTGTGCAGAAGGTGGCCTGGAAACCAGTTCAACAAATAATTGTCTTGTAGCTTCTGTTTTCAATTTGGTTTTGTTTGGTTCATTTCTGTATGTTTGTTTTGTAGAATCTCCTGGTCAAACAGATTCCCGGCCTGAAGCACTTCTCTCCCCATCTTCACACCTATGTGTTCCTAGTAGTGCTCAAGTTGTGACAATTCCGGTTCCCCCACCACCACTGCAGTCCAGTACTGAAGATGAGACTGGGAAAGAGGCGGTCATATTTTTCTGATATACTAGTTCCAGAGAGAATTCTTACAAAGAGCCAAAGCTTCTTGGGGTGGGAGTGTCACTCAAGGCCTTCTAGTGACACAGTAGGACAAGAGTGCTGGAATAGGGTTGGACTGTTCTGTGGTCCACTTCAGAACATAACCACAAGAAGAGGGTGCTTTTGTTGTCCTAAAGATCATCTTTGTCCTTGGGACATGACTCATTCTATGTATTTTCAAAGTACAAAATCAGAGGGACAGATATATTTGTTTTTTCTTTTTTTGTCTTTTTTTTTTCTTTACTGATTTGCATTCAGTGGTAGCTCTTGGCATGTAAAATGTTTATTTTTCTACTTTTTGTTTTTGTTTATGAGAATTTTCTGTGAGAAGATGCTTCTGTCAGATTTTTAAGCTACATTTTAAACACTAGGACCCAACTTGCTTATCAGATTCTCTGGCACTGTGGTCCTGTTCTTTTAATGTATTCTAGTGTCCGTGTTTCTACAGTGTCAAAGTAGACCCAGGACTTTAGCGTAGCTGCCGGGCCAGTGGCTGAATAAGTCTTTATATTCTCTTGACTTGATATTCTGGCAACCAGTTTAACCCTTTGTAGTTCCTGGATACCAAAGAAAATGAAGGATGTTGGCACGCTTGTGTCTCTTGCTCTGTCTTTTCCCATTTGTGTGACTATCCGATACCATTGGAAGACTGAAAACTTCAGATGACCTTAGCTGGACGTGGGTTTACCCCTAAATATTCATAAAATATGAAACCAAAATGATTATTCTATAATAGGTATGGGGAGTTAGAACACCAGCAAGTGCCAAGACATGCCAGAGACAATGAAAATGTGGTAGAGAGACAAAGTCCAGGTTGTCACAGGCCTGTTTATAAATAACTTCCAACCACACCTTGATATATATTGTACCCTAGCAGGTCCAGAAGATGGCTCACTTTGGCACAATGCAAATATGAAGAGCGTTGGCACTAAATTTCAGATTGAGATTGTACCTGGTTTGAGTGAGATTCATGCTGTCATGGTGGGCACAAAATGGAGAAGTGACCCCCATGAGAGAGAATTTTTGCTTTTGGTGCTTGGGAAAAATGTCATGGAGAGTGTCCTGAAACATTGCATAAAAGTTCTGCATGGGGTTGTGTTGCAGTCCATGATATGTTAACAGTAATGCGACAGGTCATTCCTGTCTGCACCATCAGCAGAAATAGAAGCAAAACCAGTTTCTTAACACTCAGGCTCACAGGGAAAGAGTTGTGGTGTTACTTGTGGATGCTGGAAAGGTTCCAATATTCATAACTCAGTTAATCTATCAAAAGACTACTTTACAAGCAATGAAAAAAAAAATCCTGTCATTCTTCAGATCTATCAGTAACTGCATAGCTGCTTATATATTTTTTTTAATTGGCGTATTTTTAAGATGGGGAGTGCTAAGATCGGAAGATGTGACCCATCTCTTTAAGAATACAAGGTGCAAAAGAAGAAACAGATCAAATCTTTATGTAGAGTATGTTGACTCAATGTGTTTTCTGTGTTCAAGGTACAGTTCCTCTTCCATTTCTGTTCCATTGTATACATGAGCTGGTACTTCTGATTTTGCTAAGAAAAGGGGGGTGAAGTGTGTGTGTGTTTGTGTGTGGAGGGAGAAGGACTAGAAATCCTTGTGTATGAGACAATTCTATAAGTGGGTGCCCAGTGAGAGCCTGTTCTGTAACAGTAGTAGTAAGTAGTAGTAGCATCTGGGGCCCCAGCTTCTAGCTATAGAATACCAGCGTAACCCACCATTGGAACACATAACAGAAGCCATAGACCGGCATGATATTTATTAAAAATGTAACATACCACCTACCAATAAAGGAATCTAGGCTGTTCACAATTAGAAAAGAACTGCAGTACATGATAGGAAAGACCTGTAACATTCAAACCAAGATCATATCCTATACACATATAAAAAATTTCAGATTAATTTACGTGCTGGATCAGTGTTTATAAGGGCACTAATATAATGGCCTTCATCCTCCATCCAATATCAAACGCTAAATTAAAATAGAAATAAGTAAGGCACGTAAAAGTGTGGATAGGGCCTTCTCATTACTGCAGTTGTAGAAGTGCAGCAAGAGTGCATGTTAACTTACAGTATTGTAAATTTAGAAACCACAAGAGGGAGCTCTGCCTATGCTCTGCCCTTGTGTACTTATGCTTCCTAGCATTTGTGAACTGTCTCACACGCCTCCTTACAGAATCTTACACACACACATGCTTGTATTTTGTAAATTTATGTGCACAAGTGGTGAGTAAATGGTGCCCTGTTAGAATTTCCCTTATGATGGGGGTAAATCCAAGACTGGATTCACCTGCTTTAGGAAAATGGGTTAGTTGACAGCTCTATCTCTGAGGCTGGTGGAAACTAAAGTTATATATTCAAGCCAATATTTACCTTATTGCTGAAGAAGCAGTTGCAATAATATTGTAACATTCATTTTAGGTCCTGTAAGTTAGGTACATGTACAATGTTTTATTTGAATTTAGAGGATATGCTCTCTCTTATCTTTTGGGTGGTAGGGGAGGGGGGAGAGATTGGCAGTCTGCTGATATGGGTGGGACAAGGTGCTTAGCAGACAGGCAGCCTCTGATTCTGATGACCTAATGACCTTGCTTTTTACCCCATCCAATATGTATTTTACTGATTTTCTTTGAATAGTTGGAAGGATAGATGGATGTAGTGAGGCAGAATCAGGATGTCCATCTTGTCTGTTCTGATCTGGTGCCATCTGGTAATTCCAGCACCAAAACATGGACCTGACAGGGACAAGTAAGTGGAACACGTTACTCAAAAGAGAGCAAGACTGAGAAAAACCCATGTTAAGACAGCCAACTCTTAAGTGCTGACGCAGGATGGAAAAATAACAGCTGGCGGTTTCAAGCTTACGCCCCTTAATTTGTAATGCAGATATTTCCCTATTGGGGTGAGGTTTATAGTTTATTAGTATTTGCTATACCACCTGGACAGATTGGGCAGGTTGTGGCAGTTTACAGTAATCTAACTTTTTTTAAAAAAGGAAAAGAAGTACAATAAATTGACAGTAAAGAGAGGCACGTACGCATTCACAAATAACTGGAAGTGGATTAGGACGGAGGGAGACACATGCAGGGAGGTTCAGTGTATCAAGAGCCCAAGAAAGCTGTGAACAAAGCCAAAGCCTCCAGTTGGGCCAACATGCCAGGTCGTATGCAGACACCCCAGCTTTCAGTCACAGATGGGGTTCATGGTTGCTAACCATTACTTGAGGTGGGGGGTCGGAAGAAGAGGAAAGCCATTTGTGATAGCACTGGCTTGAAACCTTGCTCCGGCACAGACTGAAATGTGTGAAAAAATACCATCTAATTAAATGGTAGACAGGAATTAAAATTATGCCTGACGAGTATTCCTCGAGAGAATAAAATTTGCATTGATCATATGCAATATTATTTATATAAATATATTTATGCAGTACATATAAATATGTATGTATATATACCTAGATGGAGAGGCATCCTTGTAATTTGTATGTTTTAGAAGTCTTGGAACATCAATCCTACATTCTCAAAGATTTCTATTGTATTGCTTCAGCTTGTCATGAGTATGTTCCAAATGCAATTTACTAAGGGCTGCCAGCCGTTAGGTGTTAAAGGTCTGGTGTACTTTCTGGCCAGTGCATCTGCAATATGAGATGCTACTGATTATCAAGCATTTTGGTACTAAAATAAAAGCTCCGGAAGCACAAAACATTGAAAAGGATCTGATAAGGGTCGAAAGGGAAATAAAATGTTTGCATGCACATGCACAGTCAATAATCTTCTAGAAGAACGGATGTTTCTGTTGCAAACTTTTTGTTCAGTTTTTGGTATTTCATAAGGCATGACATGTCAAATATGAATTCCTGGGCCACAGAGGAAGTATTCTCTTGGGTGGTCTCACACTGTTTGCCCTATGATTTTAGAAAAATAACACATAGGGACCAGTTTTCTAAGTGGTGCTAGGCTTCCCGATTTGGCCTTCTATATTTAGTTAATTTTCAGTTGCAACCCAGCCATACGTTTGGCAGTGGCATCTGATGGAAGTTTCACTGCTATATTCTAGGCGTTGCTCTCAAAACTAATGACCAACTTTCCAAGAGGGGAAAAAAAAAAGAACTCTGACTGATTGGCAATAGTTTATGCCGTGATTTTCGTACATTTGGTCATCTTACTATTGGTATGCTGTTAACACAATGTAAGTTGTTTACATCAAGCTATACCTGCTGTACACCACCTTGAGTGAATCTCTTCAAAAAGGCGGTTAAATAAATCCCAATAAATAAAATGTACAGAGTGAACCAGCTGGTGTGGGTGCCGCGCTGCCAGGCTCAACTTTAGAAGCTCGCTTCCCTGCTGGGATAGAAGTCAAAAATAGAGAAATTAGATGTGGCTATCAGAAGCAGGTTTGTGTCAGAGTTTACACCTGGCATTATAGGAGCTCTTTAGATAGTGGTGTCTGTTCCATGAATTCTTAAAAGATCTCTCATACAAACTGTATGTAGTTTACAATAACCCACAATGCACTGCAATGAAGCCTTTTAGCATCAGTAGGCCCGGGCCTGACCAATGGTTCAAAGAGTCAATACTGAGCTGGTTTAGCTATGCTGTGTACCGGAAAAAAAGGGTCATAGGCAAGAATAGCAAAAAAATTGTTGCCTCTTTTAGAGATTAAAAAGTAAAGATTTAAGAGATTTGTGTTGTGAGAACACAGTAGTTGGTCTTAGGAGAAGGAATATCTGGGAGAGCTAATCAGCAGGTTATAGATAACAGGACTTCTGATCATGGTTAGTACCTTGTCTGGCAAGACTATATGAAATCGGGATTCAACTCCTGCATAAGGAGGATAATCTTGGTGCCACAGTATGCAGCCGATAAACTAGTGTACAACCAGCTGTCCCTGCTGCCTCTTGGAGCAGAACCGCACGATCTCTGCCTCACAGAAGAGCCTGAGAGAAAGGAAGTGTGAACGTCTCCGCAGTACAGATTCTGGCAGTAGCCATATTTTCTTCATAGTGATGCGGTACCAAACGTGAATTTCAATTGTGCTATGTCTGTAATTGGTGCTTTATATAGAGTGTATGTGTATAAACATTATATTTTTATTCTTTTTACTGAAAAGCATTGAAGCACTTTAAAAAAGTTTACTTAAAATGAAAGTCTGATACAAAAGCTGCAAAAGTTGACATTACCTTTGGTGGGTGTAAGCATCTACTGCAAGAGTTTTCAGCCTTGCCTTTAAGTTTCTTTAACACCCCTCCTTCCTTGGGTTTTCAGGATACCCTCAATGAATAAACATACAAGAGTGAGATTTGCATACACTCTCTGTTGTATGTTGATCTATCATTTGCATATTCGTTGTGGCTATCTTGAGAATCACACTGGCAGTGAGATTGCTTAGTGACAGCATTGAAAACATCTGATCTATGAGAAAAAAAAAATTGTAGAATATTCCTGTCCTGCCACATGTCCGTCAGCTTCCATTCTGCCATAAAAGTGTGAAAACTGATCACAAAATAATCAACAAGTTTACATAAGAATAGCCATACTGGGCCAGACCAGTGGTCCATGTAGCCCAGTAACCTGCACCCAATCCAGGTCAAAAGTACCTGGCAGAAACCCAATTAGTAGCAACATTCCATGCTTCCAATCCCAGTGCAAGCAGTCCTCAAAGTAGGACTGGAGCTGGACAGCAGAAATTGATTCAAGGATTCCCTTCATTTTTATGTAACATTCTCAACACCTCCTTCACAGGCAGAGGATTTTTTTTTTTTTTTTGTTACATTTGTACCCCGCGCTTTCCCACTCATGGCAGGCTCAATGCGGCTTACATGGGGCAATGGAGGGTTAAGTGACTTGCCCAGAGTCACAAGGAGCTGCCTGTGCCTGAAGTGGGAATTGAACTCAGTTCCCCAGGACAAAAGTCCACCACCCTAACCACTAGGCCACTCCTCCACCCTCCATCAAAAGCCCTGCACTGTTCCAAACAGCGCAGGGCGCTACTAGACCTATGATCAAAGATAATGCATGCAAATGTAAGCAGCGCAATTATCTCTGATTATGGGGTAGAAGTGCGGGAGAATTGTGCCTGAGCATGCGCTCAGTACACTCCTCCCGCACTTGTGTCTAGGCTGGAGACCAATGAAAAGAGACAGACGCCCATCTTTAAATCAGAAGATGGACGTCCTCAACTGCCCTGTTGCAGGGACGGCCAAATTTCAAGGGGGTGTCGAAGGTATAGCGGCGGGGCAGTTGAGGATGTCCAAATTTTGGACGTTTCTGTAATGGGCTGTTAAGGACGTCTGAAATTGGATGTTTCTATGTCTTTCTCATGGAAACATCCAATTTTGGATGTCTTTAACTGCCCATTACAGAAACTTCCAAAATTTGGATGTCCTCAACTGCCTCGTCACAGAACCATCCAAATTTTGGACGTCCTCAACCGCCTTCGCTGGCAGGTTTGCTATAGGGGGGAATGGGGGCCTGCTAGCATGCAAATGCATGCTGGACAGGGCTCACCATTCCTCCCCAATGATCTGCAAACCCTAACGCCAGCTCAGAGCTGGTGTAGGGTTTGTCGCGGCCAGCGACCCAATCTTTGGCGCGCTGGTCGCTGATCATTGGGGATGAATGCGTTAAGCGCTG
The DNA here is from genome assembly GCF_901765095.1 of Microcaecilia unicolor. Classification (NCBI taxonomy): domain Eukaryota; kingdom Metazoa; phylum Chordata; class Amphibia; order Gymnophiona; family Siphonopidae; genus Microcaecilia; species Microcaecilia unicolor. Next base: position 93,682,928 of record NC_044041.1, on the reverse strand, counting down.
ATTAGCATGCATTTGCAAGCTACTTGCGCTAAGAGCCCTCAAGCGCGTTGTTTCACGCACTCGAGGGCTCTGATCATGGGGCGGTAGCAAACACCGGTGCTAGTATGATGCTAACAGCCTCTAGCGCGAGCATTTGCTTTTGATCATCTGCCAGTGTTGCTGTCAGTTTCTCGAGAAAGGGAAAAGGGACGTGATATACCGCCTTTCTGTGGTTTTTGCAACTACATTCAAAGCGGTTTACCTATTATATCCAAGTACTTGTTTGTACCTGGGGCAATGGAGGGTTAAGTGACTTGTCCAGAATTACAGGGACCTGCAGTGGGAATCGAACCCAGTTCCCCAGGATCAAGGTCCACTGCACTAACCACTAGGCTATTCCTCCACTTTTGCCTCCCCCCCCCCCCCAAAAAAAAAAAAACCCATCAACTTTGCACAATTCATAGCTGAATATTTAAAAAAAAAAAAAGTATTGCACCCTGCCAAAAATCCAATTTTAGGGCAATTAACCAGGAATCTCCAGTGTATTACAATTAATCAGTTTCATTTTTTTACTGCAGTGAAACCAGTTTGTACAAATAGCTTTTCTTGAAAAGAGTTCTCCAGATTCTCAGCTATCCGGTGCTAAGTTTGTATAGTTTTCTTTTAATATAATGGATTTTCAGAGTACTATTACTTCTCTCACTGTTGAACATGTTGATGTTAGTGGATGAAGCTCACACATAAAATAAAACCATGTACCATAATTCCAATTGAGAGGTTTTCCAAATGTGATTGGGAAAATTATAACTACAACCACAACTGCAGCTGTTTTACATAGGTTATGTTAAAATAATTGTTAAAGGGCTTAATAGCTGTCTAACATCACAAGCCATGTGTTGCTGGTGCAGTTAACATCACAGGAGGGTGACCATTAAATGATTTCAAAGTAGTCTGTGGTGAGTGCATTGTGATTCTTAATTAATATCTTAAAAACTGAAAGGGCTGTGGACTGTGACTTGTTTTAAAAAGCCTTTCTGAGTGCAGTGTGGTGGTGGAGTTGTACCATGAAGTCACTGAGCACTGCCAAGGCTTCCTTTTCATTATGCCCTATGGGTTGGCTGGGGGCTTTGATGTGCTGATCCCCAGTGGTGGAAGAGGTATGAGTGGTGAGGGTAAAATGGATAGAAGATGATTTAATTTAGCCTGTAGTCATGGATGGGTTAGGCCTTGCTTATTTAAGGGCCAGGGTCTTAATGGACCAAATTCTTATAACTGATGACCATAGCTTTGGGAGTTACATGTTTGTCCATGTGAAACAGGTGGGAAATCAGGAGACGAAAGGCAAATTTTGGTTCCAAACAAGGCAACTTTATTGCTAGCAAGTGAACAGCACCGAGTAGCCTCGGGACACTGTGTGTCATAAATCATCTGACACTTACATTTATACTTCCCTTCTGGGCCTGCGCAATTGGCCCCTTACACGTCACAACTATCATGCGCAGTAAACATTTGTAGTTCTTACAGTACAAAATTGTAGTCCCAGTACGTACACACGTCATAACACTGAAATGATACTGGCAAGAAAAACGAAACTTAGCAGCTTATTCTGTACACACAATACTCCTTTCTAGCACAGGAGATAAGGTGCGGCTCAGGAATGCAGGGGGGTGTCAGCACCCTCCAAGGTCGCCTATTCAGATGGCGTTGCTACGTGCAAGCTGGTCTTGTATAGGCCTTGCAAACTACTGTTACAAGATATATATCTAATAGCCCTGCATTCTGTCTGCACATTAGTAAACAGCAAACTTGTCTTGTTAGTAAACAGTAAAACTGGATAAGGCACAAATGTCCAGTGCAGTAATAAGGTGTGGCCAAACAGCCAAAAGCAGAGGTAGAGTGCATAAGTAAAAGTCCATCAGTAGGCACAAAACATGAGGTTGTCCTGTTGCTCAGTAGTATTCAGGTAGTACCGGCGTTCCACTCCTTCATTCCCCCCTTTTGATACTTGAACATCCATTCTGGTGGAGAGTATCACCTCCATGAACCCTGAAACGGAAAGAAAGGACAAGGATAGTTAGCGAGGGAGGCAACAAGCGAGCCCTAAGCCCTTGCGCAGCCGTTGGTTGCTTCGCCGGGGTTGAGACGGAGGGCCCCTAGTGGAATCCCCCCCCCTTTGTAGCCGGTCTTTTGCTGGCACAAGGGTGATGGCCCATTGAGTGACTCAAGGGGTTCAAAGTACACGTCAGCCACAAGGTGCTTCATCGTCAGCTTCATCAGACTGGGGAATGGGGGAGTACATCTGGAGAGCCATAAGTTGGGCAGCAGCACGGCGATCAGCGATGCTTTCCATGGTGGAGCGGAGGCACCTGAAAACTAAGGGAAGAGACAAGGGGATTAATAGGCAGGACAGCAAAAACAGGCCACCCATGACGAGGAGGCCTCGCAGGCTCCCGGAGGTTGGGAGCCAGCTGGTGAGGGAGGAAGTCCAATCCCACGCGCTGTTCCAGGTCTGGACGGGGACGTGGGCCAGTTTGACCATCCGGTCAGTTATCTCCCTGATGACATGGCTCTGGTCATCAATCTGTAAGCAGCAATTACTGAGGTTAAACTTGCCACACACCCCGCCCTCCTGGGCTAAGAGGTAGTCAAGGGCCAAGCGATTTTGGTAGACGGCGGTAATGAGCTTAGTGTTTTGTCGAGCTAGGATATTGAGGGCCAGGGCAGAATCGTTAGTGAGGATTTCGAGTACGGCCTGTAGGCGAATAATGCGATTTAGCATGTAGATAGGGGTGCGGTACCCCCATGTACCATCTTCAGCCCACGTGGCCGGTCCATAGTAATGAATGATGCGTTCAGGCGGCCACTCATTGTCTTTCCAGTCTCCAATTTGGACCTTGGGCTTGACGGGTGGGAAAGACCGTCGTCGTCGGGTAGGATTATCAGGCCCCTTTTCCACGTAAAGGGGGATACCCAAAGTTTCGCCGACTTGTATGGGCAGAAGGAAAAAACTAGGTCGGACCGTGCCCAAGAGGCAGGTACCGTACCAGCGGGTCGGGAGCTGTTCATAGGCCCTGCGTCCGCAGATATAGTAGTAGCCCGCCGGGGCTACCCACTTGAGGGAAGCGTTCCCTCCGTAGGTCCATGTCATGTTCAAGGTGGGTTCTGTCCAGATAGGCTCCGGGGCGGGCAGGTTGTCCGTTTGCCACCAGGTCGTCCGGCTGCCATTGTAGTGAAGAACCCCCGTACAAGCAGAGTCTCCCACTGGTACAGAGTAACGCTTCGATGGCGCTCGACTAGCGCAGAGGGTACCTATGATATTTGTTCTCAGGGCCCATTCGTACGGCTTCGGCCGTTGGGGAAAGGTAATGTTAGTGGTGTTGAGTGCATCCCATGTGTGTTGTCGGATCTCTCTCGCTTCCCAGGGCCATTGTTCACCCATGTCGGTGCCTCCACAGACGAAACAGTTGGCAATTCCGAGGGAGAGGGCGATGTTTTCAGCCAAATTGAGGAACATATTTCGGGCTTCTGGGGAAATGGGGAATTTAGTCTCGGTCTGCTCAGCACGAGCAATTTCATCAAATACGTCTTGGTAGCCGACAACAGTAGTCTGGTAGTGCGTAGGAGGCTTCGTTTCGAGACTCTGATATATGGTAATATATGTCAACGGATCCATTCCTCCGCCGTCAATGCCGAGGCCCCACGTTCCTCTCCAGGGCATGTCGTGTCCTCGGATGGGCCAGTCTAGGGACACATAGTTACCAGAACCTCGACGAAATTCACCCAGGCCGGCGCATCCGGCATATCCTCCTCCCGTATAAGCACATACTCGGTCCCAGCCGGAGGCTCGAGTGTCGCCGGCGCATGGGAGCCACACCCACGGGGAGCAGCATCTCATGTCCGGACTGAAGGGGCAGACATACTTGTGGTCCTTAACGTATGCCTCTCGCCAACTCTGGCTACCACACTTGCGAGACCAAGGGTGCTTGTCCATGGCGGCACAGACGTCGAAGGTGAGGGTTGCCACAGTTTGGATGCCACCGACAAGGATACGAGTGGAATTAATGTAATACAGGATGCCATCTCCCTCGACTCCCGGAGGTCCGGCCACATACGCAGGGAGTCCTACGCTGAGGGTGACATTGTAGTATCTTGGTTTGGTAGGGCTGTGGCAGATAGTGAGATTTCCTTGGAGGCATCTGTGGAACTGTTGGAGGCCATTCGGAGTGATGAGGGCACAAGTCGGGAGAAACTGGCAATCGCCTTCTGGGGGCTGCGTCTGGTGAATGAGGGTAGTGACTAGGTGATATCCTTTCTCTATACGGTGGCGCACGAGGCGCAAACATTCAGTACAGTTCTGGCTCAAGGGGTAAGAGCTCGGGACTGAGCAAAAGAGGAGTAGTAGGCTAAGCATCATATATGCGGTGGAAGGTATCCGAGCCTTTGCAGCAAGAAGATGATAAGGCCCACGATTATGGCTGCGATAAAGAGAGAGCCAAAAACGCAGTGGGTCCAGAAACTGAGTTCCTGTTGCTGGGCAGGCATGAATCTGGTGGTTCACGTCTTTCTTAGAGTCAGCCGTAATGGAGCGTCAGGATGTTGGTGCGCAGTCCAACGCTTCAGGGAGCTGCTAGTGGGAGCAGCAGGCTTCAATCGGGTCCAATGTATCCACACTGGGCTTCCTGCAATTTTAACAGCGGTGGAGGTCGTTAGGAGAACAAGGGAGGGCCCCTTCCATTTTGGCTTTAGGCAGTCAGATTCATCCCACTCTTTTACCCATACCTCGTCTCCCACCCTGAACCTGTGCGTCGGATTGGTGAGGACCAAGGGAGCTACTCTTTCAGTGTACTGCTGGATGTCTTGCACTACCTGGTGTAAGGCTCTCATCTGTTTTACTAAGGAACTCTCACCCTGTATCTGCAAGGAGTCGGGAAAGGAGGGCAGTGGTGGTGGCCTAGCGTACATCATCTCGTAAGGAGTAAGGCCTGTAGCCTTGGGGGTACACCTAAGATGCAGCAAGGCCAGTGGAAGCAGGTCGGGCCACTTGGCTTTTGCTTCTTGGCATAGCTTGGCAAGCTGGTTCTTCAGGGATCGGTTAGCCCTCTCTACTACTCCACTGCTTTGGGGTCTCCAGGCACAATGCAACTTCCAATCGAGGCCCAGTCTGGTACTGAGCTGTTGTGTTACTTCACTGGCGAAGGCGGGGCCGTTGTCAGAATTTATTTGCTTGGGGAGGCCGTATCTGGGTAGGATTTGATGAAGCAGTAGGGAGGTAACTTCTTTAGCCATTTCCGTTCTAGTGGGCTGGGCTTCAATCCATCCGGTGTAGGTACACACGGCGACGATGATAGCTTTGTAACCGCGCGCCGGGGGCATGTGTGTGAAGTCAATCTGGCACACGTGGAAAGGGCTGGTGCCTCGGAGAACATGTCCTGGCATAGGGCCGGGCCCCGTTCGAGGGTTGTTCCGGGCACAAGTCGCGCATCGGCTGGAAGCGTTTTTGGTCCACAGGGATAGTTTGTTGATGTAGTAGGTCTTCTCAAGTAAGCGCCCCAGGGCGTCCCTTCCCAGGTGGGTGCGGTCGTGAGCCTCCTTGGCCACCGTCCAGGCCAAGGCTTCGGGTATCCATATGCGCCCATCCTGTAGTATCCACCAGCCATTGCGTGACTGTAGACCCTCTTGTTGGGCCCATTCCGTTTCTTGGGGGGTGTAAATAGGGGTCTCCGTAGGGAGCTGGACGACGAGTACGGGGTCAGGAGGGTGAGAGGAGTAGGGGAGCTGACTTGCCCTTTTGCAGCGTCGTCTGCCCGCTGATTTCCCCGGGCGATAGGGTCCGTTCTTCCAGTGTGGGCCCTGCAGTGCATCACAGCCACCTTCTTCGGCTTCCATACCGACTCGAGTAATTGGCAGATTTCAGCGGCATTTGCAAGTCCTTTCCCTTCAGCTGTCAGAAATCCCCTCTCCTTGTACAAGGCTCCGTGCACCTGGAGGGTGAGGAAAGCGTATTTGGAGTCGGTGTAAATGTTGACAACTTTCCCTTCAGCCCACAGGAGGGCTCTGGTGAGGGCGATTAGCTCCGCTTTCTGGGCTGATGTTCCGGGTGTCAGAGCCATGGCCTCGATCACATGGTCCTCAGACACCACCGCATAGCCAGCTCTTCGAATTCCCTCTATCACCTGGCTGCTTCCATCGGTAAAAAGGGTGATGCCCCCTTGCCAGGGTTGATCCTTCAGGTCAGGTCTGCTCGAGTGCACAGTGGCCATGACCTCTTCACAGTCGTGGAGTGGTGGTTCAGGGGCCGGAAGGAGGGTGGCAGGATTGAGGTTGGTCGTGTCCAAGATCCGCACCTCCGGATTTTCGCACAGGAGGGCTTGGTATTTGACCAATCGGGAGTTGGTCATCCATCTGGGTCCGTGGCTCTCGAGTAGGCCGCGGATGGTGTGGGGTGTGGTCACAAAAAGTGTTTGACCAAACGTGAGTTTATTGGCCTCGTGTATCAGGAGACAGGCCGCTGCAATGCTTCGGAGACAGCCCGGCCATCCTCGTGCCACGTTGTCCATGCTCTTGGAGAGGTATGCTACAGGGCGTTGCCAGGTGCCGACCAGTTGGGTGAGAACTCCAAGTGCCAATCCCTTCTTTTCGTCGATGAACAAGTAGAACGGCTTAGTCACATCTGGCAGTCCGAGCGCTGGTGGGGCCACAAGGGCCTCCTTGAGGTCCTGAAGGGCTTTCAGTTCGTGTTTCTCCCACTGGAGATTTTGGCCCTCGAGTTCAGGTCCTTTCAGTTTGGCGTACAAACTGTGGGTCAGGATGGCAAAATTGATAATCCAAATGCGGCAATATCCAGCGGCTCCGAGGAGTGCCCGTAGTTCCTTCTTATTTGCAGGAGTGGGTTGGTTGCGGATGGCTTGGGTTCGGGGGATACCGAGCCGTCGGGTTCCTTCTCGGAGGCGAAACCCCAGATACTCGACTTCGATCTCGCATATCTGCGCCTTCTTGCGACTGGCCCGGTACCCCTGGGCTTCCAGGGTTTTCAAGAGGTAAAGGGTGGCTTCTGCACAGTCCGTGTACGTCTCACGGGCCACCAACAGGTCATCCACGTATTGGACGACCGGCCCGTACTCGTCTTGGTACGTTTTCAGGTCCTGGGCAAGCTGGTCACCAAAGAGGGTGGGGGAGTTCTTGAACCCCTGGGGAAGCCGGGTCCATGTATATTGCTGCTTGGTTCCCGTCTGTAAGTCTTCCCACGTGAAGGCAAACAACTTTTGGCTGTCAACAGCAAGAGGGATGGAGAAGAAGGCGTCCTTCAAATCAATGACACTGTACCACTTGGTCTGAGAGGGCACTTGGGCTAGGATGGAGTATGGGTTCGGTACGAGGGCAACGATGTCGGCTACCTGGTTGTTGACTTTCCTCAGGTCCTGGACGGGTCTGTACTCAGATGTTCCTGGCTTCTTAACGGGCAACAATGGGGTGTTCCATGCGGATCTGATTGGCTTAAGGACTCCCTGTTGAAGGAGTTTCTGTAGATGTATGTGCATACTATGCCGGGCTGCATAGGGGATGTGGTATTGTCCTTGGTTAACAACTTGAGCATTCGGTTTGAGCTCAATCCAGATGGGGATAGCGTTTACGGCCAGTCCGCCGGGGTTCAATTCCGCCCATACATCAGGCACTTCATCCATTATGGCCCGCCTCTGCTGGGCGAAAGGGGTATTCTGGTCGTAACGGCAGTCGCCGGGTCCCACAGTTGGGGGAGCGTGTAGTCTCCATTCTTCTCTTACTGGACAGATAAGTGTTACTGGCCGATCTTCAAAGCGAGCTTCCACTTCACCCGTAGTCTTGAACTTCAGGGTGGCCTGGAGCTTACAGAGTAGGTCTCGACCAATCAAGGGGACCGGGCATCCAGGGATGTGTATGAACTGATGGGACACCATCGTCCCTCCGATCTGGACTTGGCGCTCTTTGAGGAGGGGGGCCGCAAGGGATTTCCCGGAGGCTCCCACAATTGGTATAGTTTCTTTCGTGGCTGGGGCTATGGCAGTGGTGATAACAGATCGCTGGGCCCCTGTGTCTAGTAAGGCCTTCATAGATTCTGTCCCCACCCGAATTTCCACCAGAGGGTCAGTGGGGACTTTGCCCTCCCGGTTTCTTCATGCTGTGCCGTCTCGGGTAGCGTCCACAGCCATCTGCCATTCCCTCCGGTCATCCCGTCCTCTCTCTCTTCGGCCCCTTCCACGGCCTCGCCTAGGGGCCCCCGTGCGGTCGCCGGTCTCCTCCTCTCTCTGCCGGTCCCATGATTCCTCTTCTCTCGGGTTGTCCCGTATCTCCTCTGGACAATCAGCCCACCAGTGTCCTTCTTGTCGGCAATTTGCACACTGGTTACGCCCTATGGGGGACGGCGTTCCTCTTGTTCTCCTGCCCCTCCCCTTTGGTCTAGACCTCATTCGTTCTTCCAGCACCGTGGCCAACACATCTGCCTTCTCCCGCATCCGTCTGGTCGATTCCTTCCGGGCCTCCACCTTCTCCTCCTGGTCTCGATATCCGAATACACGATCAGCTATAGCTTTCAGTTGGCTTAGGCTCATCCCTTCGAACCCCTCCGTTCTCTGTAGCTTTCTTCGTATATCCGGTGCTGACTGGCTAACAAAACTCATAACCACGGTTGGGAGGTTCTTAGGGTCCTCGGGATTTATCGGGCTGTGTCTCCTAAATGCTTCCATAAGTCGTTCAAGGAAGTCCCCTGGACTCTCCTCCTTTTGTTGGACTACACTGTGGATTTTTCCCATGTTGGTAACCTTCTGCTTCCCCTTCTTTAAGGCGGCCAGGTACGCCTGTTGGTATCGGCGGATAAAGGTTTGGCCTTCGGCGGTTCGGTAATCCCACGTGGGGGCAGCGATGGGTGCCTCCGTTTCTAGTAGGTTCTGTAAATTGGCATGGGCCGGATTCGCATCCCGAATGGCTTGCTCCATATTTTGTTGTAAAAGGCGGCGTTCTTCAGAGGTCAGGATGTGGGCGCTCAACTGCCTAAGGTCTGCCCACGTTGGATTATAACTGTATATAATACCTTCCACCAGCTCTATCAGCTGCTCGGGTTTCTGGTCGTAGGACGGCCCATGGAATTTCCAGTTATACAAATCGGCGCTTGAGAAGGGAACGTGGCTATAGACGGTTGATTCGATGGGCTGGCCCCCCCCTTCCGCCGGGTTAGGGGTATAGGTGGTGGACTGTCGAACTGGGAATAAGTGGGAGGTTCCCTCTTTTCGGCTGGACGGAAGGGCCTGTTGCGGACTCGATTGGGGGAACCGAGTAATGTTCTTCACAACCCGTTTACTCTTCCGTGTGGTTGCGGGGCCAGGTGACTCAGGTGAGGCTGGACGGGACGTCTCCCCGGCATCCGACTCTGACCCGGAAGTCCCGGCATCAGCGGGGCCTTCTGCTAGGCCCGTAAGGTCAGGGTACATAGGAGCATAGGGCGGCGGCGCGATGTCGTCTTCGTATGCTTCCGCCGTAGCAAGTATCGGGGCTTTTGGAAGCTTCTTCTCGGCCAAACCCTGAACTTTCCCTGCGGTTTTCTTTGGGGGTTTTTTCCTAGAAAGTGTGTTGGTAGTACTGGGCGTAGTTCCTGCTTTCACCCTGGTAGCAGGGGGCGTGGTCTCAGTGGCTTCAGTGCTAGGGGCGGTAGGCCGTATGGGGGCGGTCCCTGCGGCCTTCGGGACGGCAGCGGTTGCCGAGCTTTGGAGAGCGAAGGCGTGGGTCGGCAGGGTTCTAAGTTTGGTTTTCCGGCCTTTCCTCTGCTTTACCAACATAAGGGCGGCCTTTTCTACCTTCCGTTGGGCCCAGGCCGGCGGATCCCGGACTACATCCAACCACGCTTCTATGTATGGAATGTCCTCTGGACAGCCTGGGTTCCCCTCAATTATAACAATATTCATGACCGCCGCCACTTTCTCATACTCGAATGACCCTTCCGGGGGCCATCCAGCAATTCCTAGCCCTGGCCACATAAATTGACATCTCTGTATCATCCCGGCCCTGCTACATTTATCTAGGTCGAACACTTCGCTGAAGTGTTCCGTCATTAAATCTAACGGTGAAGACCCACCCCCGCCCATCCTAACCTGAGTGCCAAAGGACAGGTGACGGACAAAGGGGGAAAAGGGAGGTGGAGGAGTAAGGGGTCTCGTTCCACCAGACACAGAAGGGTCAACACTCGGCCTGACCAGGACGCGGTCGCCCGGCCTGGAACTGCAAGCCCACTCACACACTTTCATACGCCACAAGAAACCCCCCCTCGTTCGTTCGCCGCTCGGTTTCGTCGCCGGAGCCTAGTGAGTTTCGGGACCTAGTCGGATACCAATAGTCCGTATTAGTCACTGGCTAAAAGAGGGTGATCACGCCTCTTCTTCGGTCCTTACTGGGCCGGTCACTACGTAGAGTATACTCGCCTGTCCGCCGGGGTCGCAGGCCGCGCCGTCGTGCGCTTCTCCCTGAAATGGAAAAAGGTGCCTTGTCGGAACCACACAGCCCCCCTCTACAGTCAGGCGGAGTGGATCGGCCCTCCTCCGGGAGATGGACGCTGAAATCAGCGGTGGCCACTCACCACCTCCTCGGGTGGGAATCGATGACCCGATCCGACTGCAGTGGGGGAGGGGAAGAATATAATCCGATTCCCCTTTCTACTTCTGTCCCATCTGGGTCGCCAATGAAACAGGTGGGAAATCAGGAGACGAAAGGCAAATTTTGGTTCCAAACAAGGCAACTTTATTGCTAGCAAGTGAACAGCACCGAGTAGCCTCGGGACACTGTGTGTCATAAATCATCTGACACTTACATTTATACTTCCCTTCTGGGCCTGCGCAATTGGCCCCTTACACGTCACAACTATCATGCGCAGTAAACATTTGTAGTTCTTACAGTACAAAATTGTAGTCCCAGTACGTACACACGTCATAACACTGAAATGATACTGGCAAGAAAAACGAAACTTAGCAGCTTATTCTGTACACACAATACTCCTTTCTAGCACAGGAGATAAGGTGCGGCTCAGGAATGCAGGGGGGTGTCAGCACCCTCCAAGGTCGCCTATTCAGATGGCGTTGCTACGTGCAAGCTGGTCTTGTATAGGCCTTGCAAACTACTGTTACAAGATATATATCTAATAGCCCTGCATTCTGTCTGCACATTAGTAAACAGCAAACTTGTCTTGTTAGTAAACAGTAAAACTGGATAAGGCACAAATGTCCAGTGCAGTAATAAGGTGTGGCCAAACAGCCAAAAGCAGAGGTAGAGTGCATAAGTAAAAGTCCATCAGTAGGCACAAAACATGAGGTTGTCCTGTTGCTCAGTAGTATTCAGGTAGTACCGGCGTTCCACTCCTTCACATGTAGGATGGATGGCAGGACTCCGTGCAGCCTGTTGGATATTAAAATCATTTGTTCACCGTTATCACTGCAGTTTATTCATCTGCATCAGGTTTGGTAATGTCTCTTTTTAGTGCAGTTGGATTAAGCTTTTGCTCCCCCCCCCCCCCCCCCCCCCCCCCCCACCTAGTCCTTTCTCTTTCCTTTTTCAGTTTAGTTAGAACAAGCACTAAGATCCTGGATCCACAAGCTTTCATTTGCAGTTACCAAAGGTTTTTTTTACTCCCTATTTTAATAGACCCTCCCTCACCACTATTACTAGTCAGGACATAGCAACAAAGGTCCTGAGGCCTGGACTTCCTCTTCCCTAACCCTCTTGCGAATCAAACCCAGGGACCTTTTGTGTTATGGTGTACAGCAATGCCACAGAGGCAACACCTCGTCCAACATGTAAAACATGATTTTTGACCGTCGGGGGCCAGAAATATACTTGACTAAGAAACACTATGGTTCTGTTGATGATGGTATGGTAAGACAAGTGACAATGCTGGCAGCTACTTGAGCTGTATCCTTGGTCAGCTGTGGTGTTTCTGTCATCTTTGAGAAAATACTAGTCTCCCTTTGAAATGGACAACTCCTTCCTCAGTAGTAAATATCGAAGTTGCCTTGAATATTTATCTTGGGGGGAGGGGCAGTTAGTAAAATGACTGTGTACAGTGTAAATAATATGGTACAGAAATATTCCTGTACTGCCAAACAATAGCACATTCTTTTGGGGGAGCACTATTTTATTTGTAACATTTGTGGGTTAATCATTGATAACATGCTGTTGACCTATATGCACTTCTGTTTTGTGAATTGTAAACAGGATCCCAGGACACCAAGCCAATTACTTTTTTTTTAAACAGTGATTATATTTTTCATATTTTATTCACTGCAGGATTATCAAAACTGCCTTAGATCAAATCCTGTCTTGCAATAAAAATAACAAAAATCTATCTTGTACTTTTGTATTCCAGAATTTGTATTTTCAGGGTGGAAATCTGCCAGTCCCTGTCAGATTTACAGATTAGCAGGTTTGGTTATGCACTGAAACTTGGTGCGGTGGGGGGAAGCAGGGGATCTGATGGGGCTGGTTGAGCTTGGACTTTCCACCAGGGTGGGGCACTGGTACTTGGAGAGAGAGGAGAAAGACTGCTGCAGGGATGATCCCTGCCAGCCAAATATTCATAGCAAGGGGCTGCATAACAGGAGCCCATTAGCTGGGTGAGGATCTTCAGAGGGTACCAGGGCACCTTAGCTAAGGACGGGATATGGCCATGAAAGGGGCAAAAAGACACAACCAACCTGTTGAAACTTGGGTTATCTTGCTGGAAGAGGGAATATGGTGAGCAATTTTAAAACAACATTCAAAAGTCAGTCTTCATTATTGTGCTTCCTGTGCTTGAAAATATTTAGTATATATATTTAGTGTATATATATTAGGGGTGGGCAACAAGCAATTTTAATGGTGATTAATCGTGATTAAAAATTTTAATTTTGTAATTACTCCTGCTTTACCATGGCGTGCATTTTGGGCCATAATGTGTAATTCAAACCATTTTCTGATCTAAGAAGTTTAATACATCACCTCTTACGAACAAGCATAAGTGGTGTATATCCAAAAACCCTTTCCCTGAAAGTCCTGGCACTTCTCTCCCCTCCCCACCCCCAGCACAGCTCCAGCCATACCCCTCTCCCTCTTTTTCCCTCCCTCTCCACAGTCCCAGCCCTCTCTCTTGCAGCACAGCTCCAGCACTCTTTTTCTCTCCCTCCCTCCCTCCCAAAACAGCTCCAGCACTCTTTTTCTCTCCCTCCCTCCCTCCCAAAACAGCTCTAGCACTCTTTTTCTCTCCCTCTCTCCAAGCAAAGCTCTAGCACTATCCCTCCCTCCCAAAACAGCTCTAGCACTCTTCCACCCAGCACAGCTTCATCCTTCTGCCTCCCATCATAGGCCGTACATAAATCAAAAAAAAATTTTTTTTTATTTTGCTCACACCTTTTCCAGAAGTAGCTGAAGATGAGTTACATTCAGGTACACTGGATATTTCTCTGTCCCAGGAGGGCTCACAATCTAAGGTTGCACCTGAGGCAATGGAGGGTTAAGTGACTTGCCCAAGATCACAAGGAGCAGCAGTGGGATTTAAACCAGCCACCTCTGGATTGCAAGACCAGGGCTCTAACCACTAGGCCACTCCTCCACTTAAATGTGCTGCTTACAAAATATAGTACAGTAGAAGTACAAAATTCCAGGCTACCAGAGAATCCACAAGTCTAAAAATAGCGATTTCTGGATCACCTGAGAATCTAGATTGCACATTCTCTCGCCTCCCCCCTCCTTAAACACAGTCCAGCATCTCTTCCTCCATTCCCAGCCATGCTCGCTTGTTTGCTCATTCACTCTCTCTCTCTCAAGGCCCCCGTGGGTCCGCCTCTCCCCTCCCAGCACAGTCCGGTATCTTTTTCCTCCTCACCCAGCCCTGCCAGCAGCTCTGTTCTTAATCTCTGTTCTGAAGTGTTCGGCGCTCCAGTGCCAGCCTTACTCACAGGCTGCCTCCGGCATGTATCATGGGTCATGGCTTTCACTCTAACCAGTCCCACCCTTCTGACAACAGGAAGTTGCATAAGAAGGGGTGGGACAAGCCCTGTGCATGCCAGAGGCAGCCTATGAATAAGGCTGCCCACCAGGGTTGCCAGATGGGCGGTTTTCCGCAACCCGCCATGGGAAACTTTTGCCCATGGCGGGTTGCGGTTTTTTGGGCTTTTTTTTTTTTTTTGCGCGGGTTTTGGGTGGTTTTTCGGCAGGCGGGGGGTGGGGCTAATGGCGACAGAGGCGGGGTTTGGTGACGTATTGGGCGAGGTGAGGTGACGTATTGGGCGGGGCGATGACGGCGGGGGCGGGGCTGATGACGGAAGGGATGGGGCTGATGACGGAAGGGGCGGGGTTGATGGCGGGGGCGGGGGTGATGACGGAAGGGGCGGGGTGATAACGTCGGGGGTGGGGTGTGCGGGTTTTGGGTGGGAATTTTTTTTTTATATGGCAACACTGCTGCCCACCAGTGGCATTGCAGCACTAAAGCCTTAAGAACAGGTATGAGAAAGAGAGAGCCATGGGCAGATGTGATGATCTTGATTATAACAATGGCAGAGGTACAGAAATCACATAAGAAAGAATTACAGTAGAACTAATAATTTATTTTTTTTGGATTTTTGCTTGCACCTTTTTTTCAGTAGCTCAAGAGGAGTTACATTCAAGTATACTGGGTATTAATAATATAACTACATGTTCTCCTATGCAAAATAAAAGACATTTTAATATTGCAAAACAAATACAGAATTCGTTACCCTAGAGTCCTAATACAATACATTAAAAGAAAAGACTTAGGAGTGGCCCAGATGTTGTATTTGACCCCTCATTTTCTTTATACACTACACCCCCACGAGGTAACATTGATAAACAGGTTTTTCAATTGGGCCAATTGTGGAAAAGGAGGTCCACAACAGACAATACTCCAGTAGAAAATCTAAGAAACTTTACAAATCACAGAGAGAAAGGACAGGGGCGAGGGAGAGGAAGAGGGAACTTTCAGCAATACATCTGCCATTTGGATGCTCAGTCTTCCATTTTCCTAAGGTCTTCCTACTATTTTGACAGTCCTCATGTGTTTTGCGTCATCTGCAAATTTACCCCCCCCCCATTTACAAAGCCACAGTAGTGGCTGCCAGTGTGCTAATGCTGACACGGTCCATTCATTTTGAATGGGCTGTGTCGGCATTGCCGCGCAGCAGCCGCTAGCTCAACTTTGTAAACGGTGGTTAATCACCTCACTTGTCATTCGGATTGCCAAATCATTTATAAATGTTATATAGCACTGGTCCCTGTATAGATCCCTGCAGCACTCCACTATTCACCTTCCTCCATTGAGAAAAATGGCCATTTAATCCTACCCTGTTTTCTGTCCAATAATCAATTTATAATCCACGACCTCAACAGAATATTGCCTCCTATCCCATGATTCTAATTTTCTCATGAGGAACTTTGGCAAAAGCTTTCTGAAAATCTAGATACATTACATCAACCGGGTCACCTTTATCCACGTTTATTCACACCTTCAAAGAAATGATGCAAATTGGTAAGGCAAGACTTCCCTTGGCAGAATATATGCTGACTCTGTCCCATTAAACAACGTTTGTCTAAGTATTCAGTAATTTTATTCTTTATAATAGTTTCCACTATTTTGCCAGGCACTGAAGTCAGGTTTACCGGTCTGTAATTTCCCCGATCACCCCTTAGACCCTTTTTAAAAATTGGTGTTACTTTGGCCACCCTCCAATCTTCAGGTAGTTTGGTTTAGTTTATTGGGTCTTTATATCCCACCTTTTGTAAAATCAAAGCCACCCTTCAATCTTCAGGTGCTGTGGACAATTTTAACAACATGTTACAGATCACTGACAGCAGAACAGCAATTTCATGTTTGAGTTCTTTCAGTACCTAGGGTGCATGTCATCTGGTCCAGGTGATTTATTACTCTTTAATTTGTCAATTTGGTTCAGTACATCTTCCACCAAGATTTCTTCAGTTCCTTCACATCATCACCCTTGAAAACCATTTGTGGTACAGGTAGATCTTTTTTTATATCTTCTTCCATAAAGACTGAATCAAAGAATTAATTCAGTCTCTCCGTATTGGCCTTATCCTCCCTGAGTGCCCCTTTTGCTTCTTCATGATCTTATGGTCCCACGGATTCCCTCATAAGCTTTCTGCTTCAAGTGTACCTGAAAAAGTTGTCACTGTGAGTTTTTGCCGCTGTGGTAAGTTTATCTTCATATTCTCTTTTAGCCTTCTTTATCATTGCTTTGCATCTAACTTGCCAGTGCTTATGTCACTCCTCATTTTCTTTGTTCGGGTCCTTCTTTGAAGGATGTTCTTTTGGCTCTAATAGCCTCTTTCACTTCACCTTTTAACCAGCAGTTGTTTATCTAGATGTAATAAACAGCTGCTTCTTAGAGCAACTGGTCCAGGAACCAACAAGAGGGGGAACCATTTTGGATCTGGTCCTTGGCGGCATGCAGAGCATAGTGCGAGAGGTGGTGGTGTTGGGTCCCCTGGGCAATAGTGATCATAACATGATCAAGTTGAGCTACCATCTGGGATGAACCTGCAAAGGAAATCTACTTTATCTGCATTTAGTTTTTGAAATGACGGCTATCATAAAATGAGGAAAATGGTAAAAAAGAAGCTAAAAGGATCAGCCACTAAGGTTAGGACATTAAATCAGGTATGAACATTATTCAAAAATACCATCTTGGAAGCCCAGACCAGATGCATCCCACGTATTTACAAAGGTGGAAAGAAGAGAAAATGACAGCCAGCATAGTTAAAAGGTGAAGTAAAAGATTGTCCTTTAAAGAATGGAAAAAAGACCCAAGTGAAGAAAATAAGAAGCAATATAAGCACTGGCAAGTCAGATGCAAAGTGTTAATAAAGAAGGCTAAAAGAGAATATGAAGAGAAACTTGCCACAGAGGCTAAAACTCACAGTAGCAAACCCTGCTTGGTCTCTGGAAATCCACAGATCCAAAAAAGAAAGATGGTGATAGTGAAAACTGAACTTTAAATTGATATCACAATCATTCACCCAAACAAAAAAAAAAAAAGACTGTAAACTTTGTACATCCCCTTTCCATATCAGGAACACATCATCAATAAAGCACTTCCAGAATACAATCTGGACGTGGAAAGGAGAGGTGGCTACAAAATTTTTCTCAAAGGCCCTCACATATAAATTGGCAATGACTGGGGCGACAGCAATGCCCATTGCGGTCCCTTTAACCTGGAAAAAATGTCTGTCCCAAAACATACTTTTTTTTTTTTGTCAGGACTAAAGGTATCAACTCTATGAAAAATGATGAAGGTGGATCATGCATTTCTAAAACATCATAAATCACTTCCAGGCTGGCCACGGGGTATATTAGTATTAGTCACCATGTTGTCTTTAAATGTTAGGAGGTGCATCTTCCCGTACTTTTAAGACTCCGCGTCTTTTTGACAGTTGCCGCTTGAGCGTTGCAGCTTGAAGTTATAAGTACTGTAAGCCCAGTGGTTTCATTATGTTTAATACGCTGCTTTTGCGCATTAGTGGTGACATACAATTCTTGTTAATATTTTGGATATTTCTGTTCTCAATCATTTTTTCATTCCCCTTTTATTGTGTTTTAGTTTTCAGTGACCTGGTTCAAATTACCCCAGAAGCAGGTTCTGTGGAACTGAAATACCATGCTCACTTTGTAGTGGATGTCAGGAGCGCTGCTTGTTTT
Organism: Microcaecilia unicolor; assembly: GCF_901765095.1. Lineage (NCBI taxonomy): Eukaryota > Metazoa > Chordata > Amphibia > Gymnophiona > Siphonopidae > Microcaecilia > Microcaecilia unicolor. The sequence goes on along the minus strand of NC_044041.1, from coordinate 93,665,233 downwards.
CAGCGCTATGCCAGTTTGGTGTCAGTTAAGTATTGGGGTTGCTGATTTTGGATTTTAAATGAATGTGTAAAATTGCTTATTATAAAAATAAAAAAATTAGAAGGTTTATTACAGCGCAGGAGGCAGATGATTAGTGTGTACAAAGTTCTGCAGATCTGGAATAGCTTTGTGCTATAGGAGATCACATAGACGATCTAATTGCTTTGTGATGTCTCCAAGCTGTATTCACTTTAGAAAGTTTTGTAGGGTAGCTTTGTTTGCATAGTCCTATATGATTTTCACCACTTTTGCATGGTTTTGACTCTTCATTTTTTTCCACTATTTGTGTTTCTGACAGGTGCTTGTGATCTGGATTAGCCACAGTTAGAAGCAGGATACTGGGTTAGATGGACTGTTGGTCTGACCCAGTATGGCTATTCTTATGTTCTTAACTAGCATAAGGGTTGAATGCTTCTTTTGTAGTCCTAAGCATTGCCACAGTAGGACAGGTCAAAGGTCCATTAAGCCCAGCATCCTGTCTCCAACAGTGGCCAATCCAAGTCAGATGTACCTGGCAAGATCCCAGAACAGCATAACAGATTTTATGCTGCTTATCCTAGAATATGGGGTGGATTTTTCCAAACCCATCTTAATAATGGCTTAGGGACTTTTCGTTTAGGAAACTAGACAAACCTTTTTTTAAACCCTGCTGAGCTAACTGCCTTCACCACATTCTCTGGAAATTAATTCCAGAGTCCAATTACTTGTTGAGTGAAGAAATATTTTCTCTGATTCATTTTAAATTTACTACTTTGTAGCTTCTTTGTGTGCCCCCTGCTCCTAGTACTTTTGGAAAGAGTAAACAAGCAATTCCCATCTACCTGTTCCACTCCACTCAGCTTTTTATATATCTCTATCATACCTCCCCTCAGCCATCTCTTCTCCAAGCTGAAGACCTTTAGCCATTTTAGCCTTTCCTCATAGGGAAGTTGTCCCAGTGCCTTCACAGAGATACTTCACACATTTATTACCAAAGTGGCTAAAAGTGTATATATTTGGCTCTGTAGGGGTTCAGGAAGGGTTACCATAAGCATAGAAACCAGCTCTATGAGTGCCAGAAATTGCTGAGCACTCCCAATATTGAGCAAGGTCCTTCACTGTGTCCAGGGAGGGATAATTTGTATTGTGTTTGGCACCTCCAATCTTTTTGAAATGTTGGTGCCTATGTCCATAATTCCTGCTTGCATGAGGATAATCCCAGCTTTGAGTTCTACAGCTGGTCTTTCTGCTGAGTAGCTGAATATTCCTGTAGGTGCCAGTGCTGGTCTTAGTTACCAATTTCTCAGATAATTAGAGAATAGAAAGACAGTTCCCTTGAGCGGTTCCTGTTTGTGCTGCTGTAGCTCAGTTTGGCCATACATGGGGCAGCCAAATACTTTTTTAGCTGAAGGGGACAAATAAACTTATCTATGGTCCTGCTCCCGAGTTTTCTACTTGCTGATGCTGTTGGCAGGGCCGCTGCTAGACAAGATGAGGCCCAGGACAGACGCTAGGGAGGGGGACCCATAGCTTGCTTGCAGATTGCCCCTCTTTCAACTTTAGGCCCCCAATGACATGCCCTGTTTGCCCACCCCTAAAGCTGGCCCTGTCTGTTGGGCAAAATCATTGTATGGCCCAGCCCATTCTGCTGCCAATGTCATAGCAGGTTGGTGTTGACTTCTTAGACGTCTCTTTCCCTAGAGCAGGGGTCTTCTACGTGTGTAAAACAACTGGAAGAAAGTAGTACAAGTTGGTGAAAAGTCAAGATGCTCCCACAGTCATTCCCTCCCCTCCCCACACACACCATCCCAAAGCCCTCTCAGTAATAACTCCAGTGTCCCAGTTATTGGTCTGGTTCAAAAAAGCATGGCTGTTGGGCTGCGGTCCTGTTTTGGGCGCTAGTGCAGTTCTGTCTCTGATCAATGTGCCACATTGAAGTATCCACTGATTGACCACCCAGCAGGCACTACACAGTGTGCTCTACCCCTCCCCCATTCCTCCACATTAACATTTTGTCCATTAATATTCCATGGTCCCTTGATTCCTTTAATGATCAGGTGTAGCAGCATTTTCTTTTATCAGTTATCTTTAGCTGTGGAAGGAGGGAGAAAACCTAAGTCAGGGCCAGCCCTACCATTGAGTCAGTGTTCTTTTTGCACACAGCCCAACTATAGTACTGAAACGGTTCTGGTTACGGCCCTGTCAGATTTTAAATGGGAAATTTCTACTGGAAAAAAAGTATTACTGATGCAGTTTGATATGTACAGTGCGTTCGACATGGTGGACCACAACATCTTACTACATCTATTGGACACCTTAGGCATCGGACGGAACGTGTTGCATTGGTTTCAGGGCTTTCTGTCAACAAGAACATACCAGGTCAAAGGCACTCCAGATCATTCTGCGCCCTGGAAAGCTACTTGTGGGGTCCCCCAAGGTTCGCCTCTTTCATCAACGCTATTCAACATCATGCTGTTTCCCCTTGCAACAGCACTAGCAAAACTAGGCTTGAATCCATTTATCTACGCAGATGATATAACCATCTCTATTCCCTTCCATTCCTCATTGGATGAAATGAAAGATCTGATTGAAGCGAGTTTTTCCATCATGGATCATTGGGCTGAGGTATTTCGGTTTAAGTTAAAGATAAAACTCAGTGTCTGGTGCTCTCGTCCATCCATACCAGATTTTCATCCAGCTAGCTTGTCATTAAAGACCAGACTCTCCCTATTTCAAAGAGCCTAAGACTTCTAGGTGTTGAGCTGGACCCTTACTTTCAACTGGATTTGCAAGTGCGAGCGGTCACCAAGCGGATGTTCTATGCAATGTGGAGACTGCGGCGCATTAGGTTTTGTCTCACCAGAGAGCTCTTCTGCACACTTGTTCACTGGTTAGTTCTCTCTCACCTTGTCTACTGCAGCGGGATTTACGCAGGCTGCCAGGAGCAACTACTGCGAAAGTTCCAGACTGCCCAGAACACTGCTGCGCAAGACTCATCTTGGGCAAATCGCGCATGGTTCCCACGCAACCTCTACATCTCAATCTACACTGGCTCCCAGTTAGAGAGCGAATCGCTTTCAAGCTCTGCACCTTAACGCATAAAATTATTTATGGTCTAGCTCCGGAATACATGATTCCTTTAATAGACCTCCCACCTAGAAATGCCATCAACACAGCCACCACCTATCTCCAACTTCATTATCCGTCTTGCCGGGGTGTCAAATACAAGCTTCTTTTTGCCTCTACTTTTCACTACTCCAGCCCGAAGACTTGGAATGCTTTACCTCTGAACCTAAAATCTCAATCTGACCATCACCTTTTCAAGAAGATGTTGAAAACGTTCCTTTTTGAAAAAACTTACTCCATTAGTAATTCTGCTTATTAGTCACCCTAATTGTTGTTAGTGTTCTCTCCTTATTCTGCTGTAAAATTCATGTGTTGTACTTCTCTACTTTTGTAATTAATGTAAGCCACATTGTGCCTGCATTTGTGGGAAACTGGGGGGTATAAATGAACCATAAATAAATAAATATTTTGCCCTCCTTTTCTGCTCCTACTGATGTAAGCAGCTAAGGACCTGCGATGAGTCTCTGCACATGATGCCACATCCCCCATAGGCCACTCTGGCTGGTTTCCGTTCATGCACCATTTCATAGTGTTCTGAAACTGGCCCAAAGGTGATCAGTGTGATAATGGGGTGGGGAGCATTTCTTAAGCACATACCATCCTCCACCCACCTCCTCCAAGCAACACATTCCTTTTCTACTCACTGAAACAACCAAAACCAGCCTGACAGCCAAGCTCACTTTCTTCTCTGCTATGCTGTAACCACAAGCAATTTCCAATCTCCTAACTCACACTTCCTGCTTGTTAATCTTGCCAGATCAGCAGCAGCAGTAAACCTTGGCCAGGACATTAAGACTGCAGCAGCAGAGAAACTGAGGTATGTGTTGCACAGGGCTTTGAGGGAGTACTGAGTACTGGCACCTTTTCCATTGTTAATTAACATTGACCCATGGACCCCAAGTTTTAATGAAAGAGCTCAGTCTGCCTTATCATAGATTCTGTGACTGGTTGTAGGGGGCCTGAGATTGTAAAAAAAACTCAACAATCATTGTTATCCTAATACTACCCATTCTAGAACAATCGATTTAAAATTCACAGAAGATGGGCATCACACTTTCAAATATTAAATTTTGGGTTTTTTTTAGGTAATGAGGGCAGTTTCTAAAAGCCATTTACCCAGGTCAATGTTCTATTTGAAAATTATCCACCCTCTCTGATGATTCTGTGAGTTGGTTTGGCTCTAAGGACATATTGTTGTTCTTCGCTTACAGATGTTCTTTGCCACCCCTCAGATCACTGCCATCCTAGGAGTCTGCCTGGTCTGCCTAATGGTTAAGTCAGCCTGGAACACATTTGGTTATTCTATTAGAGTTAATTGCTTGAAACAAACTGTTCTTGCTAATGTTTCCTGAGCCTTCTGGGTATAATAGTTCATTTATTACAAGCTATTCATTGAGATCACAAAGCATGGTACAACCTATATATAAAGTGAACCTATACAAAAATGGTAGGGCTGTATCCATTAACACACACGTACACCTCCTCCAAGGTTGTCCTCCCCTTTATATGGAAGAAACATTCAAGTGCTGGTAAGACAGGCATGCAGGATGCAATTTCTCCAGTCCCTAGCTATGAGAAATGTTATTAAGGCATTCTGGTAACAGAAACTGAGACTCTGACAGTCTCTGCAAAATGTGGCTAGTGGCAGAGCACATTGAGGACTGGAACCAGTTCTGCTGCTACAGGTGCCAAAAGGCATTAACTGTGACAATGTGATGGGGGAATTGGAGGTGTCCATTCAAAGCAATATACTTTGATTTCTTTGGCAGTGAAGCAGAGGGAAGTGCTGATACAGTGATCCATTTTTTCATATCTCTGCCCTCCATCCTCCACTGTACCTCTTTCTTGAAGAGAAGGGGTTTGATGCAGCCTTGTGTTAAGGAGGTGCTTTTGTATGAATCAAAATAGGTGGGGGTGGGGGGGAATATTCAGCTCTAGTTAACTGGGTAAGAGAAGCTCCTATTCGATTCCTATTTATTAACCGCTAAATCAGTGCACAAACAAAATAATCAGCATAATCTAAGGCTAAATGTAATTATAAAATCAAATTCAGAGCTTTTAAGTATTTTCAAAATAACAATGAAGAAGGTTGTTGTTTACCAACCAGCAAAAGATTATTCTGCACTAAGGGAATCTTTTAGTAAAGTGTGGCATGTGCTAATTCCGTTAGTATGTGCTAAATGCTGAAAATCCCATTTTAAACATATGGGCTTCTTAGCATTTAGCATACGCTAAGCTTTAGTAAAAGGGCCCCTGAAACAGCTTGTACAAAAAAAGAACCTGGTTAACTCCTACCTGGTTAACTAATGCTGACTGAATCCCTATTGGGATATTCAGTGTCACATAACTGGATAGCACTGCTGAATATCTTATCTGACCACTGCGGCACTACCTAGTTACTGCAGAGCAGGGGCATAGATACGGATGGTCCTGGATGGGCAGAGATGCCTCACTCCCCTCTCCTCCTCCAGCAGTTCAGTGTCTCCCCCCTCTCTGAATCCCCCTGTCTCTCCCCTGGTACATCAGAGGCATCCCAGCTCCTGCAGGCTTCCCTCTGCTATGTCCCACCAGTGAAGAAACAGGAAGTGATGTCAGCGAGAATGGGGACACAGCAGAGGGAAGCCTGCCGCCGGCGGGACTGGCACAGGTAGTGAAGATAAATTGCTGCAGCAGCAGGGACGCCTCTGTCTCTGAAGTGCATTGGGGAGGGATGGGGGGATTTATAGAGGGGGCATATGCCATTCTATAGGGTGGGGGCCTCCCTTGGAAGGGACCACCCAAGTAAACTGTAGGCCCACCCAAAATAGTAGGTCTGGTTGCATCACTGCTGGAGGAGCATTTTGGGACAGAATCAGGGCAGATCTGGGATTAGCATCAGTACCCAAATCACTATGGCACAGCAAAAAGGCTGTCGTAATTTTAACCAAATAGCTATCCAGGTACTGCTTCTGAATATTATTGGCGGTACCCAGGTAACTCCCAGGGGCTGCCCTAGACCCAGATGTTCATTGCCAGTTCCCGGATAGGGGCCGGCATTTAATATCCAGGTCTAATTTAGCTGCCAAGCATTTGAAGAAGGGCTAATCGCTGTTAGCAGATAGACTGTCATTTACTATGTGACTAAGAATATTGGCCCTGTAATTTCAAATGAAATGTCCTGTTTTGTTCCAATTAATGTCCAAAATTGCATGGAAAAAAAAAAGCTAAAAGGAAAATTTCACCCATTCATGTTAATTTTGTTTTCAAACCTGACCTAGCCAAAAATATTTGCACCTTTTAGATTAAAAAAAAAAAGCATCACCATTTTACTTTTTTTCCTCTTCGGGTTCTGGAGATGTTGAGCTGGTGCTTCAGCTGGTCTTCCACCATGGCTGGGTATGCTGTGGAAGGAGCCCTGATGCTTGGCTCAGTCTCAGGACCGTCACTGCAATGATCAGGCTAGGAACAGTGGAGAGTATATTCATCTACGGCAGGGGTTCTCAACCCAGTCCTCTGGACACACCTAGCCAGTCAAGTTTTCAGGATACCCAGAATTAATATCAGTGGCATTCCTAGGGTGGCTGACACCTGGGGCGGATCGCTGATGCGCCCCCCCCCCCCCCCCGGGTGCATTTTTACCTGTTGGGGGGGGTGCCGCGCGTCTGTCAGCTTTGCTCGTTCCATGGAACGAGCGGAGCCGACAGGCGTGCGGTACCCCCCCCCCCCCCAGCGGCATGCACCCAGGGCGGACCGCCCCCACCTTGGTATGCCACTGATTAATATGCATGAGATAGATTTACATGCCCTACCTTCATTCTATTCAGATTTATCTCTTGCAGATTTATCTCATGCATATTCATTGTAGATATCTTGAAAATCTGACTGGCTAGGTGTGTCCTGAGGACTGGGTTGAGAACCCCTGATATAGGGGGAAATCCCCAGGTGTGTGTGAATGAAGGATCATGGTGCCAGGTCCCAGCCCTGGTTCCACTTAAGCTGGAAGAAAAAATAACAACCACTAGAGAGAAAAAAAATCCTCAGGTTTTCCTACAGCGAGTGTACATCTCAAATTTCTTTCCTGTCTCCAAATATGTTAAATGAATTCATCTGAAGGAGAAGACCTGTGTGTCCCTGGAAGCTAAGAAATCATAATATCTATATTACGTTTCTAGATCCCGATTTAATAGAATAAAGACCACCTTTTAACACATTGTACTTTCCTGGAACCAGTGTGGTGACAAATATTTTAATCCATAGCTCATAAACTCCTTTGATCTCTTGTCATGAACAACATCTGGCACAGAGGCAACTGTGGCTGCGGTTCATGTTCTGTTTGAGGCCTTTATCCCCTAAAGTCTTAATTGGCTTTCCCTAATTCACCTCCCTTTCCCTTCTACTTGGTCGCTAGAACTTCTGAGATAATTAGGCCTGAGAGGGAAACCTTCACCTGTAGGAAGCTATCAAGCCTGGTCACCTAAGGCTCTCCACTAACCCCAGGACACAAAGGTTTTGGGAGAATGTGAAAATTACACAGCTTAACTTTTAGTTACAGGATTCTTGCCAACAATGGCACTCAAGTAACATTGCTATCCAAGTGCTTATTACGGTACTTGGATATTTTTACTTAGAGATCTTAGACAAAGCAAAAGAATAAGGATGAGAAAGCTTGGCTTCCTTCTCACAAGTTTCTCTCCCTGTGATGGTTAAAGAAATAAAAAGATGCTTTTGGCATGTATAGAATGAACCAACACCCAAAGCAGAACAAATAAGAAAGACGAGGAGAAGCAGAAATTTTACTGAGAGAAATTTAAAAAATGCTTTCCTGTTTGTATTTCTCTCATAGTTTATGACACAAGGGCCTTCCCAGGGTACAGATCAGCCTAGGCCTTAGGACATGTTGGCTGCCGTACATAACTTTCTAGGTCAAGGAGAGAGCCAGTTGCAAGATTGTCATGTCATTATTGAAAACTGAGGTAAGCCAGGATAGACCTGAACGCCATGCAGGAGTGACAATCTCAGAGATGCCAATTTTCTTGCCTTTCCAAGAGGAAGATTTAAGGCCAGCCCTGGATTTCTATCACTATCCTGATGGATTATGGGACCTGAATCAGCAATTTCAATGGGTAGAATCAGGAGCTACAAATACCACAATGCTTTGGGTTGAAAGTTCAAAACTAGGACTGGCCAAAATGCCTCTCTCCTGGAATTGAGTAACATGGCAGCTCTGAAATTTGGGTGGGCCTCTGACCAGTTATGCTCATTTTCATTTGATGCAGTCTGGCAGGGGACAGAGGAGGTATAATAATGTAATTTTTGCTTTCCCAATTTCTAAAGGAAAAAGGTCAATTGCATTATTTCGTAATTCTTTTGCATATCAAGCTGTGAAAATTTGGCAACAAGTCCCTAGAGATTTACAACTAATGTCAGATTATTTAATCTTTCGAAGATTAGTTAAAACCTTGTTGCTTCATAAAATGTTTTTAGATTAATGTATAAGCTAATTAACTATTATTCCTGGTGGTGTTCCAGCTCTTTTTGTTGTGATCCACTTTGAACTTTGTGGCAGTGGTGTATCTAGGTAGGCTGCCACCTGGGGCGGGTCGCTGCTACGTCCCTCCCGGCGCATCACCCCCTCCCCCGAAGCGCATTGCTCACCTCCCCCCCCGAAGAGGATCACCCCCATCCCCCCCCCCAAAGCGTATCACCCACCTCCCCCCCCCCCCCCCGAAGTGCATCATCCTCACCACCTGGAGGTGCGTGGAGCAGCTGCGTGCCTGTCGGCTCTGCCGGTCCCCTGCCCCAGAACAGGAAATAACGTCAGAGGGGGCAGGTAACTGGCAGAGCCAACAACCGTGCGACTGCTCTGTGCACCCCCTTGCTGCCTGCACCCGGAGTGGACCGCCCCCACCACCTCACCCTTGGTATGCTAGAGCTTTGTGGTATTAGCAGAATATGCAATTCTAATGTTAAGTTATGAGACTAGTTCTGATATTTTGATGAGGAAGTGGTAGCACAGAGCTCTGAATGAGTGACTGATGGGGATTAAGAGGAGCAATGCATCCTCTATCACTGGCACCTTCATGATCAAAAGCCCCACGCTGTTGCGAGAGTTCTGGAAGAGGAGAAGAAACTTGACATAACAATTTCCTCCCCTTTTTCTTTCAGTTTGGTTGGAACTAGGTCTGGGATCTAACACCATAAGCTTCCATTCACAACTGCTTGGGGCCAGAGGTGTAGCCAGATCTCAATTTGGGAGGGAGCATGAGCCCAAAGTGGGAGGGGGCACATTTTGCCCCTCCTCCCCGCCGCTCCCGACCCCCATATACCTGGACTGGTGGGGGTTCCCAAGCCCCACCAGAAGAAACTTTCCTGTGGTGATATTTGCCGCCATGCTGCCTGGCCCTGCTTTCCCACCTTGGTGCGCATGCTCACGGGGGAGGGTGAAAACAGAGCAGGCAGCATGGTGGCAAATATCACCATAGAAAAACTTCTGCTGGCAGAGCTTGGGGACCCCCACCAGCCAAGCCAGCAGACCGTTGGGGCCCCAAACCCAAATTGGGGGGGGCCTAGGCCCCCAAGGCCCCCCATGGCTACGCCACTGCTTGGGTCATTTTTCTGCTATACAGTAGCCCTCTTCCCCCACAGGCATATATAGTCAGCAGCATCAGATTTAGGATAGAGCAAGCAGGGTGTTCACCTGAGGTGCTATGTGACAAGGTGGATTAGTGCTAGGGAATGGAGGAGATAAATAAGAATATGCATTAACTGGGAGTGGAAATCCCTTCACTCCACAGTGATCTCACACTCACCATCAGCGTGAAACAAGTACATGCCTCAAAATAGCTCACAGCCTCTCCTGCCTTGCAATAGCTACTCCAGGTCCTTTTGGGCCACAACTACCACCTGCCCCCCCCAAAAGGTGGTGAACAAGCTGGAAAGAACATCTCTTACCTCCAGAAGTGGAAAACAGCGGGGGAGGAGGTGTTCAATAGTTATTTGAAACTAAGTATGTCAAATTATTCATTATGTATTTTTACAAGATTATTTTGGGATGGTTGATGTTGAGGTATTCTTAACTGTTGAGTTTAATTAGCAAAATCTCAGCTGGGGAAGGGGGGGGGGGGTTAGGTGCTGAAAAATAATTGAGGGGGGAGGGAACTGAAGGTTTTCTTTGGGTGCTTTATACTCTTGCACTGGCCATGTGCTTGGTATGGCCACTGAAGTGATGCTCCATGCCTGGGAACCCTAACATTATTGACCCTGAATCCAGCCACTAGGTTTCATCATTGAGCAGTGATCACAACTTCCCCTCTCTTCCATTGTGGGCATTGAATACTGGCCCTGTAGCACCCCCCGCCTCAGTGGGCCCTGGGAACAGAAGACCTGACATGTGCTGCACTTGCCATATGAGTCATTGGTTTGGTCCCTTTGTTTTCTTGATTAATGTTTATTACACTATTTCTCACATAAATTTCATCAAAAGACGTTGGAAAGCTCAAGCTTGAGAGACCAGGGGGAAAAGAAAATGAAAAGAATAATCCCTCCACTTAATAATATCTTGCAGTATTTTCCAATACTTTCTGAAATGAGAACATTTGAACATCTGTCACGGCACAAACATCCAAATGTTATTTTAGTCTGAAGAATCATTTCGCAACCATTTTAAGTAACAAATGAAATAACATCAATTAAGAATGCCTCTCTGCAAACTAATTCCAGTTTCCCTCCCTGCCTTCTCTCAGTTTTGTTTATAAAGGGTAGGTGATACTTCAGGAGGAGTGGCCTAGTGGTTTGAGCACCAGTCCTGTAATCCAGAGGTGACCTGTTCAAATCCCGCTGCTGCTCCTTGTGATCTTGGGCAAGTCACTTAACCCTCTATTGCCTCAGGTACAAACTTAGATTGTGAGCCCTCCTGGGACAGAGAAATATCCAGAGTACCTGAATGTAACTCACCTTGAGCTACTACTGAAAAAAGTGTGAGCAAAAGCTAAATAAATAAATAATGAGATCCAAAGGTTGTCAGCATATATGTACAGGACGTGCATGCAGGACATCAGGAGTCAGGACTCACAGAAACAGATCTGCAAACGCGCCGGAGACCGGTGCTGAAGAAGACTTTGGCCAGCGGGGTTTGGGGATCCCCGCTGGCAAAGGTACCTGGCGGCAACGGCAGGAGGGGGGGGGGGGTCGAAAGTGGTGGGGGGGGGGGTCAGCGGCTGGGGAGGCGAGCTAAAATGTGCCCCCACCTTGGGCTTTGGACCCCCCTCCCACTGAGGGCTGCCTATGCCCCTGGTCTAGATTTGAAGACCTGGAGCCAGGGGCGTAGCCAGACAACAGATTTTGAGTGGGCCTAGGTAAGAAGTGGGTGGGCACCAAATTTTCTCCCCACCACCACCACCACCACCAAAAAAATATCTCAGCTGGCAGGAAAATGCTTCTTTCCACCTTGGCAGTCTGCAGCAGGCATGCGCTGAAAACTGAGCATGCGCAGGTGCCAGTATTGTGGAGAGTAGAATTTTGTTACTATCTGGGGAAAGTCTTCAGCTGGCAGAGCTTGGCATCTCCACCAGCTACCGCTAAACATGTGCTACTGTTGGGTGGGCCTGAGCCCTAACTAGGTGGGCCCAGGCCCACCCAGGCCCACCTGTGACTACGCCACTGCCTGGAGCTTGACCTATTGACTCAGGAAGTCTATTCCAGGTGTATTGGCAGGAAGATGAAAGAAACGGAGTCTGGAGTTAGCAGTGGAAGAGAAGGGTACAGACAAGAGAGATTTACCCAATGAACAGAGTTCCCGGGGAGGAGTGTAGGGAGAGATGAGTGGAGAGGTACTGAGGAGCTGCAGAGTGAATGCATTTGTAAGTCAATAAGAGGAGTTTGAACTGAATGTGGAAACAGATAGGGAGCCAGTGAAGTGACTTGAGGAGAGGGCTAACATGAACATAGTGACACTGGCGGAATATAAGTCGTGCAGTGCATCCCATGGTAAACCCTTTTAAGCTGCAGTAAACACACACTAGTGCTCATCACAGCTTACTAAAAGGACCCCTAAGAGCATTAATTATCTACATTTCCATGTTCTGAGCTGCTTTATGCAGTGTGCTGAATTACATTTCTAGTACAGTAGGTAATTAACTGCCCTGGAGTGCCTTCAATTTAAGTTTTGTACTTGAGACAACAAAGGCTGAAGTGACTTTCCCAGGTCTGTGGGAGAATTGAGATTGGAACCTTGGTTTTTCTGATGCTTGGCTTCTGCACTAACTACTAGGCTAGGCCTCTCCTCCCTCCCTTATCTCCTTTCCACCTGCCACCACTAAGAAAGCTCTGAATTGCAGTTTTATGACCATTATCTCATTGAACCTGTAATGAGGCGACTGCTGTTGCTAGGGCAAGTTAAACAGTGCAGCTCAGATTATTTTTCATTGTCTTTCAGAACAACTATTAAAATGCCAAGTTGATAAACACCAAAGCAAACAACCTCCTCCGCACTTCTAGTTAGACATTATAACCAGCGGAAGGGATAAATGAAGTTGGTGCACTGTAGGGAATTTATTCTGTTTGTTGGCTGTGATCTCTATCTGCAATACTTCAAAGTAATGGATAAAATTTATAAAAATCAAGGGTATTCCACACCCATGAGCCCGTTTTCATCTTGTCATATTATACCATGTGCATATATATGGGAAGGGGAAAAGGGAGAGGGAAGGGATTCTGGATTTAGCTATGCCTTTTCCTAGTTATAGCAAAAGGTAAAAGTTATGTTCAGGTACAGTGGATATTTTCCTATATGGATATATAGACGAGAGAGAGATGTTTATCAGATAGGTGATGTATTACACAACTTGAATTGTAAGTCCTCTTGGGTAGAGGCCTATCTATTGAGCTCTGATTGGAAAAGCAAGGAATTAAATCTAAAATCAAAACCCAGATCCTAATAAAAATAGCAGATTCTTTATGATATGAATAATCACAGTAGTAAAAACACAACAAAGGAGGAAAAAAACCCCAAACCTATGTGTGGTGCAATATGTAGGATTCAGAAAGGAAGATATTGAAGGACCATCATGATTGCTACTTTGCCACATGCTTTTGTGTGGTTATAGACTGTCTATGTTCATATGTGGCATGGAGTATCAGGGTTAACGGTCACTGGCAGGGTTACACACAGGTAGCTTATCTCCCTATAGCTGGAGCTGATGGCACTGGGTTGGGGGTCAATGTTGCAAACTCATGATCATTCCACAGTTGTCTTTGCAGACCACTGAGCCAAGAAATGGTCATAACATACCCTCCAAGTTGCCATTTTTATTCTGCAATCTTCAGTTTTTCTGTGTCCCATCTCTCCTGTATTTGCTGGTCCTACTGCCACTTAAAATTGCTGGCCCCACATGTCTTCTGGCTGTGCCCCCAGACTTCCCCAGCACTGCTTAGCTTTACCACTGTGTAACACTGTTGGCCAGCATGGGAAAATATTAAGCGGCTCTCCTTTAGCTCATTTTGTTCCAAAGTGGTGCTGACTTAAAAATTAGTGAAGACCACTGGTTTATGGACTTCTCTTTTAAGAACTTGTCCAAACCTTTTTTAAACCCTGGCCCGAGAGTGTCTGAATACATTACAGGCACTGTGTGGTTAAATACCACAGAAAATCTGAGGACAGCCCGTTCAGCACAGTTTGGGTGGGCTGAGTCCCTTCCCAGAGCTGCCAAGGTGGCCCAAATTTTGAAAGTAAGATTTTAGGGCATGCCCTCAGTTCCGTCCCACTCCATCCAGTCCCACCTACTCTACCACCTGGACCATTTTCAAAAATGTGCCCAGGGCCCTATGAAAGTGATCTTGACACTGATACAAAGTCAGAGAGCTACCGCAGCTTGTGTGATATCTTAATTGAAAGGGAGAGGGGTACAAACTGATGTTTTGCAAATTGTGGGCCAAGGCCTAGTCTGTTTGTAGAGACAACACCAGTGCAATTTTTCTAGCAAAAAAGGTGCCGGAACTCAAATGCCAGGCCACCCTTCAGGGGTGGAGTGATCACTGAGGGACTCACCCCACAATAGCCAGGGCCCCTGCAACCAGTCACAGAATCTGTGACTAGGCAGAATTGGTGTGTTGAGCCTGAGCTCTTTCATTAAAACTTGGGGTCCATGGGTCAATTTTAGCAGACACTGGAAAGGTACCGGTACTCAGTACCCCTGAGTACCCCCTCAAAAAAAGCCCTGGACAACATTGACTGTGGGAAAAGATCAAGAGAATACATATTGCTGTCAAACAAACTTAGCCTGAGGTGCCCATGTTTCCATCACTTTAATAGTCATTATTATTGAGGTTGTCTCTATGATCCAGTTCATTAAGGAGTGGTAAATGATTGTTTTTGCAGCAAAGGGTTGAGATCAAGGTCCAGCAAGGCTCCCACTCTTAATTCTTGACAGAAACTTGGCAGTGTGTAAGAACCAACAAAATCTGTATTTGCTAAACACCTTGGAGCATTTGGTGCCAGGAAATGATCCGTCTTGTCAGCAAGTCTTAAAAGGAGACTGTACATAGGAACCTCCATAAACCTTATGCTTATCTCTTTTCTCTCCGTTTGAAGTCCCTGGTGCAGGAAGCTTGCAGCCAACCTCTTGGTTAACCTGTTCAAGCTTTGATAATTGCTATAGTGAGAGAGTGATTATTCCACTCTCCCTCCTGCCAAACAACCTGCTGTTCAATTGTCTAGATTGCAAAATATCCTGGCCCAGTGCCCTTTGTCAAAGCTGATAAAGAACTGAGAGGTTTCATTCATAAATCAGTCCTGGTGTGCATGAGCTTGGCTTCAATGCAAGGTGTAGCATCTAGATGCACAGATGTGATCCCTGTTCCTAAAATGGGAGCAATGGTTTAGATTCCCAATCTTCTTCCCTCACCCCCCCCCCCCCACCTCCTCCACATACAACCTATAGTGGGCCCTGTAAGTCTCAGAGTGTTGTTTTGAGATGGAGCAGAAGAAAATATGGAACCCAGCACCTGCCTTATGCCAGCTTAAACTGGCATTTTGATTCTATTCTGAACTTCTCAAGGGCACAGAAACA
Organism: Microcaecilia unicolor; assembly: GCF_901765095.1. Classification (NCBI taxonomy): domain Eukaryota; kingdom Metazoa; phylum Chordata; class Amphibia; order Gymnophiona; family Siphonopidae; genus Microcaecilia; species Microcaecilia unicolor. The sequence continues at coordinate 93,650,045 of NC_044041.1, read as the reverse complement.
TAATGGTTTGTTGGCTCCCAGCCAACTCTCTCCCCCTCCCTTGATGTAATTGGGAAACCAAGTCAATAAATCAATTAATCCAATCAACAGAGCAAATTGGTAGTTAATTAAACTGAGAAGATTAATGTCGCCAGCTAGGGACTGTGCAGCTGAAAGGTGAGCATGTACAGTACACATGTATGGGGTTACATGTTTTTTTCTTTAATTTTCCGTTAAATTAAAGTATGAATACATTTGCACCAACATCCTGGATCAAGATAATATACATTAAATGAGTGAGGTGAAACTAGAAAGACGGGTAGCAGTCTCTAAGTAACCCCTGTTCTCTGACTATCATTGGTTTTATATGGATGTCATCCCTGGTCACTTTGGGCTGGATGTAGAGCCTCAGCATCTGTGAATAAACAGATCTAATGGTTTTTTTTGGTTATCATATGTGGATGAATGTTGTCAGTGTCTGTAGGTTCTTTAATGTAGCATGTACGAAAGGAGTTGGAATTTTTCCTTGTATCCCAGAATTCTATGTGGTTCTGATATTGTATAAGAATTATTTGAAGATCTTGTATGAGAGCTTCTCATGCATTGGTTTCAGGTTTGTTAGAATTTTATATATCACCCTTGAGAGGGGTCTTTAAGAGCGGTTTACATAGTTTAAAATTTTTATTTTAGCTACAGTTGTACCCCGCACTTTCCCACTCATGGCAGGCTCAATGCAGCTTACATGGGGCAATGGAGGGTTAAGTGACTTGCCCAGAGTCACAAGGAGCTGCCTGTGCCTGAAGTGGGAATTGAACTCAGTTCCTCAGGACCAAAGTCCACCACCCTAACCACGAGGCCACTCCTCCAAGCCATATAAATTCAAAATCATATAAAACAGAGAGATAGTCGAGAGGACAACGTCAATTTTTTTCACTCAATGAAAAGCTTTGGAACTAGTTACCAGAGGATGTGGTAACAGAGATTAGTGTATCTGGGTTTAAACAAAGGTTTGAGCAAGTTCCTGGAAGAAAAGTCCATAGTCTGCTATTGAGATAGACGTGGGGAAGCTACTGCTCGCCCTGAGATCAGTAGCATGAATCTTGCTACTATTTGGGATTTTGTCAAGAACTTGTGACCTTGTGTGGTCACTGCTGGAAGCAGCATACTGGGCTAGATGGACCATCGGTCTGCCCCAATATGGCTATTCTTATGTTCTTATGTAATGTTAGAGAGGAACTACATTATCAGACAGTGCAGTAGGAAAGTTCTAGCAGAGGAAGATTTATAGTTTTGTCCCCTGTGGTTCAGACAGCCCAGATCTCACTACAGAAGTATTCATAACCTTCATTATGATCCAAATGCATCATAAAATAAAAAGGGTTTTAGATCAGTATGGAAGGTTTTGTGTGATCTTTCTGATCTGAGGGGAAGGGAAGTGCATTCCAAAGGATGAGTCAAATCATGCTGAAGGCTTTAGAGATGGCAGAAAGAGGGGATGACCAAAGTGTTTGAGAAGATTGGAGAGTACTAGCAGATTTATAGGGAATTATATGTCATGAAAGGTATAATGTCATGCCAGGGTTATGAACTTTGTAAACCATGGTAAGAATTTTAAAGGTAATTTGGTGAGTAATAGGAAGCCAATATTTATAACAAAGAAATGGGATTACGTGGTCATATTTCTTGAGCCCAAGTAGTGATTTTATTCTGAGACCTCACAGGTCTTTACTTCAGAGGAAAAAAACTATGTGCTTTCAGAAACTCATGAATGTTGCTACTCTATTCCTATTCACATATCTTAATTTAGGATGATGTTGTCACGATATAAAACCAGCAGGGCCAGGGCAAGCATGTTAGATGTCCCAAGCCTGGATGAATTTTCAGCTTTGTGACCTCCCTTGATTAACTTTGAGGCCCCCTAGGCTCTCAGCTGAGATTTTGATAATTAAATTCAACAATCATGATTACCCCAATGCAACTCCTTCCAGAACAATCTTGTAAAAATACAACTGGACATCATACTCTTAAATATTAAACTTTGTTTCTGTGGATCCCAAACCTAGTCCTGGAGGCACCCCAGCCAGTTAGGTTTTCAGGATATTCACAATGAATATTCGTAAGAGAGATCTGCATGCACTGCCTCCACTGCATGCAAATCTCTCTCATTAATATTAATTGTGGATATCCTGAAAACCTGACTGGCTGGGGTGCCTCCAGGATCAGGTTTGGGAGTGGAGTAGTGGCCTAGTGGTTAGGGTGGTGGACTTTGGTCCTGAGGAACTGAGTTCGATTCCCAGCATAGGCAGCTCCTTGTGACTCTGGGCAAGTCACTTAACCCTCCATTGCCTGCCACATTGAGCCTGCCATGAGTGGGAAAGCGTGGGGTACAAATGTAATAAAAAAAAAACACTCTCGTATACTTATTGAGATCAGTTTCCAAAAGCCATTACTCAGGTAAATAGATAAAGGAGCTATTTCAGAATTGCCCACCCATCCTATTGTTTTGCTTGATTGCCGCTGTTCTTTGCTGCCCCCTCCTCCAGAAGCTGCCACCTAGTGACAGCCTAGGCAACCTAATGGTTAAGCTGGCCCTGAAAACAAGTCCACAGTACAGGGAATGAATCACTCTCTGAAGCTCAGAATGGGATTGAGGTCTCTTTATGGGAGAGTCTGGGGAATTTTCTGTCAATACTGGTTTTTGTTTTGTTTTTATGTTTTTTTTGTGTGTGTATGTGTGTGTGGGGGGGGGGGGGTGGTTGTGTGTGTGTGTGGGAAAACCAAAGACCTCAGTGACAAGTAACCAGGGCTTTTTAGCAAATCACAGAGACCGAGGCCTAGGTCTGGTCAGTGCGAATTAGAAGGCCCCAAATTCCTGGAACTCATAATTACAAAAATTAAAGCAGATTTTTAGCTAATATTATACCAAATCTTATTTTAATAGCTCTTACTGTGTTACAAAGACATTCACGCACAAAAAGCAAAGTGAATACATTCTGCCTAGCCAAATTAATTTAATGTTCAGTTAAAAAACAAACAGTAAACAAATGTTTCCAAACAGAGGCTCTCTTTTTTATGTGCAGTCCAGGTCAAATGCCCCTCCTGGCTCTCCCCCCCTCCCCCTCGCCACACACATTTCTGATAAGCCCTTCTAGTAACACATTCCTTCAACACTATACCATAACACTGTAGTCCTTGGTTAGGTAAGGTCCATTTGGTCCAGCATGCCCCTGCCTATACTATTCTAGTTCTGGTCAGACTGGATGGAACTTATATGTTACTCTGTCACCCTTCTGTTCCTTTATCACCAGCCTCTGTGCTAAAGAAGATTGGCCAGTTGTTTGATGCACAAGCTTGCCCAGTGCCCACCTGCAATAATTCATTCCTTGGCCTTCTTTTGACATTAGCAAAACCATCTTGCTGTCCATTCTAGTCAACCTGTCACCTCTCCCCACTTACCCCTGATGGTGTACCAAAGCCCACAGCTGCTCTGAGCTAGTCACATCTTGCTGCCTCTCCCTGGAAGCCTGATGAAGCTGTACCATTATTGCTTGAAAGTAGACCTGTGGTGTTCCCTTTTCATCCTTCTAGCATCCAAACAGAGGAGCACATGTTTTCCATATTTAAAGCAAGATCTAAACCCCTGCCTGACCCCTCATTTCTTAAGCCTACTTCTCCCCTCTGTCTCTGCCCTTACCACTTCCCTCTATTCCTGTCACAACCATGCTTGGATTCCATCATGGTCTCAGTTTGGTGCATCCACTAACCTCCCAGGAACTAAGTACTTCCTCTGAGCTTCTATCCCTCTGGCCTTGCTTTATTTTAGCTTCTATAAAATGAAAATGAGCAATAATCGACAGAGGCTTGGGGGAGAGAGGGTGGGAGTCAGCAAGAATGTCTTATATTGGAGATCAAGAAAATAACTGCTTGTTACATTATTTGTTCTGTCCGGCAAACATGAATCTAATTATGAGTTCTTTCTTAATCTTCGTAAAACATGTGAAGAATGTTCTTAACCATAGGGCAGGTTTTAATCACTGTCTGGCAGGAAGCAAACAAAACGGATTAAACATTAAAATCAAATGTTTTCTAAAGCTCTGCAGGGACGGGGTGAACTTCCTTCCTGGGATCTGTTTACTTAGGTGTTGCCAGTGCACATGATGAAATGTATCTAAAAGAGCACAAGGATTTTTCCCCCTTTTGATCATATGATGAGGAAATCAGTAGGGCTGCATTTCTGAAGTAGGCTATGAAAACTGAAGGCTGTTTATAGCTATTCTGAATGGTGTTTTAGATTTTTTTAATTTGTAACATCAATTTGTATTTCTTATCTTTTCATTACTTTTTACTGTTTAATTGATTTAGGGCTGCATTTTGATTACAAATTTGAAATCATGATTAATCGCACGATTAAAGGTATGTTATTTAGTTATTTATTCTCACTGCAGCTCCTTGTGACTCTGGGCGATGGAGGGTTAAGTGACTTCCCAGATTCACAAGGATCTAAAAAAACAAACAAACATACCTTTACTTACATAGTAACATAGTAAATGACAGCAGATAAAGACCTGTAAGATCCATCCAGTCTGCCCAACAAGATAAACTAATTTTACATGGTATACAATACTTTATATGTATACCCGAGTTTGATTTGTCCTTGCCATTCTCAGGGCATAGACTGTAGAAGTCTGCTCAGCACTGTTCTTGTACTAAAAGTTCTGAAGCTAACGTCGAAGTCCCTTAAAATTTACACTCCAGCTCATCCATATCTATTCAATTACAATCAGGGTGTAGACCGTAGAAGTCTGCCCAGCACTGGTTTTGCTTCCCAATTACCAGCGCTGCCACCCAATCTCCGCTAAGATTCCTTGGATCTAATCCTTCTAAACAGGATTCCTTTGTGTTTATCCCACGCATGTTTGAATTCCATTACCGTTTTCATCTCCACCACCTCCCGTGGGAGGGCATTCCATGTATCCACCACCCTTTCCTGATTAAAATTGTAATCGAAATGCAGACGTAGAAAGAAGTGGTGGTGGTGGGACGGGACAGTAGGCTTTCCTGAGTTCATGCTAGACATGTGCATGGGATGGGGTCAATAGGAAACCTGTGAAAATCTGTGGGAATCCATGGTGTTGGTAACAAAACAGTCATTAATACTGCTGGGATGGGAGGGGATGGATTGGAAGTGAATGGGGACTGGAGGAGGTATAGACCAGACTATATGCCTGTGCATACCTCCATTCAGAAACTAGAAACATCAAACCTTGGTTAAATTAATTAATTAATTAAAAAGCAGTCCATGTGTTATAGGTCATATTTTATGTTTTCTTTGAATTTACAAGATTTTTTAAACGAAGGTTGGGAGAGTCACGTGACGCTATGGTCGTGGGAGGACGTTAGTTCGAGCTCCTCCGGCTACCCAGCCTAATCCCCTAAGTTTAACAAGGCGCCAGACCTCAGAAAAACTTCATTCTCTGGCTCATAAAAACGAGCGGAACAAAGTTGGGCTCCGACTGAGGCGTAATCATACACATGGCGGCGAGGGCGGCGCACAAAGAGAAGACGAGAGCAGTGTTGCCAGGTACTCGGCCCCGAAACCCGCCCAAAAAGTTCACACCCCCACCCCCGCCGTCATCAACCCCACCCCTGCCGTCATCAACCCCGCCTCTTCCGTCACCGGCCCCGCCTCCTCCGTCACCAGCCCCGCCCCCTCCGTCACGGCCCTGCCCAAAATGTCACTAGCCCCGCCCAAAATGTCACTAGCCCCGTCCAAACCGGCCCAAAAAACCACACAAAAACCACCGAAGAACCCCAAAAACCAGCCCAAAAAACCGCGACCCGTGGCGGGCAAAAATTTCCCGCTACAGGTTGTGGAAAACTGCCCAATTGGGCAGGAAAACCGCCCAATTGGTAACCTTGACAGTGTTGTCAGGTACTCGGCCCCAAAACCCGCCCAAAAAGTTCACACCCCCCCCCCCGCCGACATCAACCCCGCCCCCGCCGTTATCAACCCCGCCCCCGCCGTCATCGACTCCGCCTCCGCTGTCATCGACCCCGCCTCCGCTGTCATCGACCCCGCCTCTTCCATCACCGGCCCCGCCTCCTCCGTCACCGTCCCCGCCTTCTCCATCACCGGCCCCACCCAAAATGTCGCTAGCCCCGCCCAAAACGTCACTAGCCCCACCCAAAACATAGCTAGCCCCGCCCAAACCGGCCCGAAGAACCGCACAAAAACCACCGAAGAACCCCAAAAACCAGCCCAAAAAACCGCGGGCAAAAATTTTCCGCCGCGGGTTGCAGAAAACCGCCGAATTGGCAACCTTGGACGAGAGGCAGAGTGGTGGAAGAAAAATGGCGGCGCCCGTGAGTCCAGCGGCCCCCACAATATCATCAGCCTGGGTGGCAGAAATCACATCCAAGATGACGGTAGTTCTGGAAGAGCTGCTAGAAAGGCGATTGTCACCTATTGGTTCCAAGCTTGAAAGATTACAAAATCAGTTAAGCTATTTGTCCAAAGAGTGTGTGGTGTTACAGTCAAGAATGAGTGCAGTGGAGGACCGGGTAACTGTTGTTGAAGAGGCCCAGGGAACTATGCATAAAAAGATATTAATGCTAGAAGCTAAGATAGAAGACCTAGAGAATAGATCATGTAGAAATAATCTACGTTTGGTGGGTCTCCCTGAAACTATTTTAGACAGAAACCTGGTGGCCTTCCTAGAGCAGTGGTTTGTTAAGGAGCTCCAACTACTGGATATTAGAGGGCCATTACGAATTGAATGAGCTCACAGGCTGGGGCAGAGGCAATCAGGGTTACAGAGACCCAGAGTGGTCATTCTCCATGTGCTGAATTTTGTCCATAAACAGGCAATATTGCAAGCTCTCCGTATGGGAAAAGCACTGCACTATAAAAACCAAAAAGTGCTCTGTTTTCAGGATTATTCTGCTGGAGAGGCGGCGCAGAGGAGGGTGTTCGCTCCCATCTGCTCAAAACGTTTTGCTTTGAAAGTAATGTTCGCGCTGATTTACCCTGCCATTCTTAGAGTCACACATGATGGCTCAGTCAGATCGTATGCTACGGCGGAGGAGGCGAGGGAATTCCTCACCCGACTGGAGGGAGCTGCAGCAGAAAGCAAGGGGGACTCTGGTTGAAAGCCTGTGCTGAGAGTGTACTTATTGGCTGATGTGAATCAGGCTAACAGCGGGAAGTTAGTGAGGTGCTGAAGTTACGGAGTTGGTATGACAAAGCAAGAGATGGAATGAGATCGAATAGCATTTATTAAGGGGACACTTCAGGTGTGGACGGTGTGAAGCAAAGTTCTTTTTTTTTTCCTCCTGGTCCTCCATACCAAGAGTGCAGAGAAGAGACGACACTGTTGGAGAGACTGTGAGAACTAAGGGCCAGATGCACTAAACTTTAACGACCCTCTAACAACCCTTTAACGAAGGAAATTCCTAACCGTTGCATGCATTAAAGGCCTTTTTCCGACAAAGCAAGCAGCTAACGAAAACGGAATACAAAAGAGTAACTACCATTGTAATGTGGATGATTCAGGATGCACTAACCATACCGACGATTGCACCGAATCATTTACCGCGATATATTTTACGTGTAATCAGAGCTGTCCTTAAGGCCTGAGCTGTCAGACACACCGCTACTCCCCGCTCTCCCCTGCAGCATACAAATCCAAGCTTTTAAAAGTGAGATTAAATAAAAACGCTACCGCAGTACTTCCAAGGCTTCCCCGTGCATCCATAGAAAACTAAAAACAAAAATCGAAATAGGATCGGGAGGGGGCAAGGGCGCTCGTCAGGAGCGTCCTGTATGGACGGCCTTGCCCCTCCCCCGCTGCTCCCCGCTTCCCGCCGCTTCCCCCTGCACGAAAAATCAAAATTTTAGCAGCCCCGGTCCCCCTCCTTTCCTGTTCCTTTCTCTCTTCTCTGCCAAAGCTCCGCCTCCCATCATCCTCCGCCCCGTGCCCTGCCCCCGCCACCCCCCCTGAGGTCGTCGCCGCTGCTCCCCCCTCCACCGAGACCCCCCTCCGCATTACCGGGTCCGCGCAGCGCCTCTCACCTCTGTCTGAAGGCGCTGCACGGGCAGGAAGAAGATCTGTTCATCGCCGAGTCTGCATGACGTCTCTCCTTCCTTGACCTGGGCCCGCCCCCGTCTTCCTGCCCGTGCAGCGCCTTCAGACAGAGGTGAGAGGTGCTGCGCGGGCCTGGTAATGCGGAGGGGGGTCCCAGTGGAGGGGGGGAGTGGCGGCGACAACTTCAGGGTGGGTGGGGGCGGGGCATGGGGGCGGAGGATGACAGGAGGCGGAGCTTTGGCAGAGAAGAGAGAAAAGAACAGGAAGGGAGGGGGACCAGGGCTGCAATGGGAGGAGGATTCAGGGGTGCCTTTGGGGACCTGGGATGTTGCTGCCATGCTCCGAAGTTTACCCCAGTTGGCTACGGATGCGAGACTAAGAGAGTATGGTTATAGGGTGGTATTAAGATCATATATGACAAGATCCCAATTGGCTCATGTAGGGGGTACGGGGGACTCCGGGTGTCTTAAATGTGGCCATTCTCATCATATTCTGTTCCATGCCTTTTGGGCGTATCCTAGAGTTCAGTGCTTTTGGGAGAAAGTGAGAGGATTTTTATCTCGCTTAGTAGATCGTGAAATTAGTGGATCAGTGAAACAATTTTTGCTGGACGTACAGGGAGCGTATCTCCCATTGTCCAGACGGGCTAGCCTGTTGTGCCATAAATTGAGTTTAGTGGCTAAGAAAGTCATACTACAATATTGGACTTCACCGGAATCCCCGGAGTACTGGCACTGGAGGAATCAGGTGCATCTTTTGGCCTCTTGGGAGGCTAGAGAAGTAAAAGGGTCTGTTAGGAGGAGGAAATTATTTCTGCAGGTTTGGAATCCATAAATACGAAATTTGGGGCCTAAGGGACGTAGTCTTCTAGTGAACATGTTGTAGAGGAGATGGGAGTATATCAGCTCATGTTGCTGGCCTAGTTTAGCAGTATTCGATACATCCAGCTTCTGGGGGGGGGGGGGGGGGGGGGGGGGGATAGACAAGTTACTGTAGATCCGGGGGCTAAAAGAGTCATAGCCCTGGGTGACATATTAAGCCAAGAGGGAGGAAGTGGGGGGGGGGAGGATAGGGGGAGGGTTGGGGGAGAGGGATTGTGATGGGCTCTCTTTATAGTTGGATGGGGGGAGGGGGTGGGTGGGGTTAATTAAAAATTGTAATGGATGGTGTGACATAATGCCAGTGTGAATGCTTGCTATGAGCAATGTTTGGTTGTTACTGTTTCAACTTGTTTGTGTATTTTTCTGATGCCATCAATAAAAACTATTGAAACATAAATGCAGGTTGTGTACAGGAATGGGAAAGAAACCTGTGGAGTTGGGGTGGGGATGGAAAAGAATTGACCGGGGACCAGGTTATGTTCCCTGTCTACACCTCTAGTTCACGCCCAAATACCATGATTTGAAGCAGAAGATGAATGGATTCTCAGGCACGCCAATCTGGTGTTTACCCCCAGGACACACAGGAAAATGGAGGCTTGATTTTTTCTCCTTCCCTATGAAAATTGTAGAGTTACAGATTCATGCATGATAGAGCTAACCCTATGTCTCCAACGGGCTTTATCTCGATAGTCAAGTCATAGAAATGATGTCAAATGGAATTAAAGAGGGAAACAGAAGTCAAAACACTAAAAACAAACAAACAAACAAACAAATAAATAAAAAAAAGAGTTGACATTCTTTCCAGTAATACCTGTCTCCCCCCTGATCTGCATTGCCTTGAGAAATGGGGTTGCCCAAATAGGCAGAGCCAGTCCTGGTTTTGCTCCCAGTGCATGCTGGAAATTGTAGTTATGTCCCATTAATTTCCCTTAGATAATCAGGGCTACAACTTCTTGTGAGCAAATGGGGCAAAGCCAGGATTGGATCGGCCTGTGAGTTAGCAACAGTAGTAAGATGGCAACTACAGGCCTTGATCTGAGGATCACTTTTTGGATTCTACAGGCGGTATTTAGAGGGACTTCTCCTGCCACCACCTCTATCTCCTTGTTAGGTTGCTATCCCTACAGTCTTCAGCAGGGGGCTGTATTTACATGGGGCCACCTGCATGCATTCTTTCTTGATCATGTGAGATCTTGGTCAGATGCCAGCAGTTATGGTGGGAAAACCATCAAGCTTTGGTAACTAAGAAAATAACAATAAATACACTTAACATGGAGATATGCCCTTTAAATCTCACCTGGACGGAGAGATGTTTTAACATTCAGGCAGAACAAGAAACATCATCCCAGTGTTATTGGGGAGGGACAGTTTTGATGACTTCTAAGTCTGTGTTGTTAGGTTAGTGCCCTTACACAGTCATATATTATACAACAGATCAAACAGATTGCAGCTCTCATCCATCAGCCTTCAACCACTTATTAATGTGTATAAAAGAATGTGAAATAAACAGTCCTGTGGGTGGAGGAGCTGAGCTGGCATTTTCCCTAAGCTTACATTTATATGGGACAAAATAATATTTAGTATTTATAGAGGGCTGTGCAAGCCAGTCACACAGTTGCAGTGTCCTACTTTTGAGCATGAGTTGGTTAAGGGTGACAGCAGGACTGCCAGCAAGCCCCATATTGCTAACACAGGGATTTGAACCAGACCTGGTTTTGCTATGTTGCCTCCATGGACATGTAGTTCCAGTGTCTCTAAGAAAGACTCAGAGATGCAGCAGGGGTAAAACCAGTAATGGATCACCTTTGCCTGATGATCTGGAACTGGAACCTGAGTCTTGAGGCTTTGAAACTCCAGAGTAGTCCTGGATGGATTAACTGGGGTGATTCCCCTGAACCACACACTGAGAGATGTCAAGTTACCTAGTTCCAGGCTGGAGATTTTGGGCAGTCCTGGATTTCTGCCCACCCCATCACGGTGCATTATGGGACTTGCAGCTCTGATTTCCATTGATAGAATCAGGACTACAAATCCCACACTGCTTTAAGATGTATACGTTCAAAACCAGAACTGGCCAAAAGGTCTCCAGCCTGGGACTAGGTAACTTGGCATCTCTGTACACCTCCACTGCAAGCTAACATGTCATGGCAGCTCCACTCTCAGTGCCTGACACCATTTAAGAGTGCTGACATGGAAAGGTTCAAATCCCGCTTCTCCCACTAATGCTCCTTGTGATGGGAGGCAAGTTATTTCACCCCTCCATAATTACCTCAGGTGTAAAGTTAGACAGGAAGCCCCTGGGGCAGGAAACTACCTGGTGAACCTGAATGTAATTGTCTTGAGCTCAGGAATGGAAAAAAAAAAAAAAAGAGTAAATTAATCCAGAATCTGAATTGGTGCTTAGCCAGAAGTGGTTCACACATGCTGCAGGGATGCCCAGTTGCCCAGTTACCCAGTTCCAGGCTTCTGATTTTGTTCAGTCTTGGTTCTGTGAACTTACATCCAAAAGCAGTGTGGGATTTCTAGTGCCTGATCCTGCCCTTTGAAATCAGTGCAGCAAGTCCCATACTGCACCCAGATGGGGTGTCAGAAATCTAGGACTGTCCCAAAATCTCCAACCTGTAACTGGGGAACTTGACATCTCTGATGTTGGAAATTTCCGTACCAGACCAACAGATACAGTACCCCTTCTCCATCCACCCTCTTGAATAGCTCAGAAATGGGAATGAGCTCTTGCTGTATAACATGGACCCATCCCAAGGTCAGCCCTGCCTCTTTGCCCTCTCCCCTTGTGCCACATTACCAACTTCCTGTGATCCTCTATTTTTTATAATTGGTCTTTAGTCTTCCTTGGGCTTGGGCCTTGCCTGCAAGCATGTGGATCTAGTACTTTTAATAATAAATCAAATATATTTCATTAAAGGTTCCAGGGACATGGACCATCCCTTCTGGTTGCCCCTTATCCCTCCTCCCCCGGCAACAGCTTAACCAATGTAATTATAACTTCCTGATTCAGTATGATAGTAGGAGGAAAAAACTGATTGACGTTTTCAGGAAAAAAACTAATCATGCTGGCTACCAAATCCCATAAAAGCCATCCTGCTGCCAGGCTAGTTAATGATTGGACATGGTGGTGCTGCTTTCCTGGGGTGCCTTTAATTGCAGAGCTCCAGCATAACCTTGGTAAAGGTCAACGGAGCTTAGCTGGCAGCCGCAGAGCTGCAACTGGTGGTCAGTCCAGCTGCTCAGCAGTTCCCTTCTCCATCACTTGTTTTCAGCTGCTGGGTTGAGGCATGCAGCTTACTTTGATTCAAGACCCAATTTGTGGTAAGCTCGTTAGCATTTTTTGGGAATGACCTGCTGACAGCACCTAATTTTGTCTCCATGTTCATAATGGTGGGGGAAGGGAGACATCTGACATGATGCCTCCAGCAAGATCTGTTTAGCATTCCAAAGCATATCCTTTCCTGTCTGAGAACCACTTATATACACTCCAATGTAAGGTTAACTTCTCTACATCTGATTTTGCCTTAGAATGAACATGGTTCAGCTTGTGTAACACAAGCAGGCAAGGGGATCATAAAAAGTCCTTGTGTAAATCTCTTCTTAATTGTGAAGCAGTCAGGCATGCACCAGAGATTAGCTGGGCTTCAACTTCATGTAATGATGGCCGCCTTATAAGATTTCTTTGTAGGGCCCGTGGAACAAATGTATTTGCCATGTTTAGAAGCTTGCTTCAGAACTTTATGGATTTGATGTGTTTCCATTTAATTTGCGTTCTTTTGTTCTCTCCTGTTGGGAACCAAGAATATTTGTGATCACTTGAGGTAATCTCCAAGTTGCCTTTGTCCCTTCTACATCCTCTTATCTATAGAACAGCTCTTCCTTCCAGTTACCCACAGTGCTTCCTCTGATAGCCTCTGACCAATAGAAAAACTCTCCCAGTCACCTGTGCAATGCTCTCTCCCACAGCCTTTACCAATAGAAAGCTTTCCCAGCTGCCTGTGCTCTCTCCCACAGCCTCTGACCAATAGAAAGCTTGCCCAGCTGCCTGTACTCTCTCCCACAGCCTCTGACCAGTAGAAGATCTCTCCCAGCTACCCGTGCTTCCTCTCACAGCCTCTGACCAATAGAAAAGCTCTCCCAGTTGCCTCTACTCCCTCCCATAGCATATAATCAATAGAAGAGCTCTCTCCTGTCTGTCCAAGCCAGAGGTTTTCAACCCAGTCCTCCGGCCATGGCTGGGTGTGCCCCAAAGACTGGGTGAAACCTCTGGTCTATGTTTTCTGTCACAGCCACTGGCCCAGCAGTTCTCCTTAAGGCCTCCAAACAGGGCTTGCTTTTCAGGATGTCCACAATAATTATATATTTGATCTAATAACCATGTAAATTTGCATGTTTTATTTATTTATTCTGCCAAATCTAGGTGGATTACATAATTGCATGCTCAATAACAAGATCATAAAACAACAACTACAAAAATATAAATATAACCCACAGACATTAGAGGCATAGCTCAAGCTCAATTCACATCATAGTAAAAAACTTACATTGTTGGTTAACATTTCCATTTTAGCTGTTTGGAAACTTGTGCTGGAAGATTTGAAGACCAGATTTGAGAACCACTGGTCTACTCAAACTCAATGACAGCTAGATACATACCCTTGTATTTCTAGAATTATTCTGCACCCTCCAGCCAGAGCTATTCTGAGGGCCGGGCGAGCTGCAGGCACAAGGGAAATGGGGACACCAAGATTTCTCCCTGTCCATTGTCTCCTCTTCTTGGCTGTGGTGCACTGGGCATGGCAGGGGTGCCAGGGCATGTGTCACACAGGGCGCAATTCTGGCTCAATGTGCTGCTGTCTCCAGCATTTTTAGCAACTCGGTGTCCGTGTGCTATTCCCACATCATCAGAAAATTCATCAGATCTCCTCAAGTTCTTGAAAATGTTTCCAGCAAAGTTCTAAAAAAAAACCACCTCCCATTTCCAGGTCCAGAATATTTATTTATTTATTTATTTGCTGCATTTGTATCCCACATTTTCCCACCTATTTGCAGGCTCAATGTGGCTTACATTAGGCCACAATGGCAATCGCTATTAACGGAATGAAAAGTTCAGATTATTTATACAATTAAGGTACATAAAAATATCAGATGAATTGGGAATAAATGAATAAATAATACAAATCAGGTATATGATATCAAGAACAAGGTATAACATACAGTAATAATAATGTGATTAAAGTAACCTAATAATAAGAGTTCAGTATTGGTTAGTTCTGGTGTAGTTTTGAAGTTAAGTCATTTATGAAGGATTCATTTCGTAAGTCTCTTTAAACAGACTAGTTTTCAGTATCTTCCGGAAGGTTGTCAGATCATGCGTTGTTTTTATGACATTCGGTAATGCATTCCATTTTTGCGTGCCGATGTAAGAGAAGCTAGATGCATGTATTGCTTTATATTTAAGTCCTCTACAGTTGGGATAGTGGAGGTTTAAGAAAGTGTGTGATGAACTTATTGTATTTCTTGCTGGTAGATCTACTAGGTCTGACATATATGATGAGGCCTCTCCATGAATTTTTTAAATTTTATTTATCATTTTACTTAATTACATTCACATTTATCACATAAATGTAAGGAAAAACAGAAATTAATATAAAGGAACAAGAAAACATGTTCTCTCATCAATATATATTGTATAATTATCCACAATTGGGAGATCCAAGATCAGGAAAACAATCTCAAAGAAAATAAGAAAAACTCAAATGGTTAATTTACAATTCACATTTTCTGAGGGAGGAAGGTTAATCAGTAATTGCAGCCGGTACAGTGGTAACTAAAGGAAGTTGCTGCAGAGGGGGGTTCATCTGTTCTTTCAACTCCACAAACTCTTGTAATTTCTTAGGTTCAACAAATAAGTAATAAGGAAATAAAACACTTACAAGGGAATCGCACTAGGAAGGTCCCACCTAGGGCAATGATTCTTGGCTTAAAAGCCAAGAATTCACGCCTCCTAGTCTGCGATTCCCTTGATATGTCAGGAAATACCCAAAAAACTATCAGCCATGTGTCGGAAATACAATTTCAAAACATTGTTCCTATCTAAATAAAAGGCGAAAGTCACTAATAATATAACTCTATCTGTAATTTCTGAATTTTCCAAAATGTCAGTTAAGTTCACATCTCTTTTCTCTGATAAAGAAAATTTTAAGGGAAATATAAATCACTTTAGACACCAGAGGGTGGCTATCAGAAGGTATTTGCAAAATATCAGAGAAATATTTCTTCATCAGTTCAGTAGCTGATATATAGGATGTTATAGGAAAATTTATCATTCTCAAGTTATTTTTCCTTAATTGGTTCTTCAGAAATTCCAATTTTTACAAGAAACATGGCTGTCCTTCATTACCAAATTAACTGATTTTCGTAGAGAAACCATTTCCGTAGTCAAAGTCTCTATTTTTATATCTTGGACTTCCACTTTGTTAGATAAGTATTAATATAAATTCTTTAACTCACATGTTTATTCCTGAAAAATTTTTAACATCTAAAGAAGAGAGTTATTCACACTCTGCAGCACTTCCCATAGTACGTCCATTGTGACATTATTGGTTTCACCAGATCCAATTTCTCCACAGAAACCGCTCCAGATATCTTCGGGGGGAAGAGTTCACTCTCCAATCCCCCAGTTGGTTTATTATCCGGAGTCGATGCTGCGCCAGGACCTCCTTGGGTCACGTGAAAATCCTAACCCACTTCGGGCGTTTCCACTGTCGACCTCCATAGCGAAGCATTCATAGGCGGTCGGTGGCCCAACTGTTTGGGGAGGCTAAAGGGGGCGGGGTTAGGGGTGGGGCCAGGGGTGGAGCTTAAATCCATAATTGTCTGATAATACACAGAAAAAAATAAATAAAAATAAAAGTCACAATTAATACCTTTAATTAAATGTAGATATTAGATATGTATCATATGTCAGAGAATAAAGTGGTTGCTCAAAGCATATACTAACCACAATCGCTCAACTGCAAAACACTATGCACAACTTTGTGCAAAAACACACTCAGAACCTTACTGTACCATAAATATTACACTGGGCAGAACCTAATACACCAATATACCACCCATACGAAAAATGCAGACCGTCAACAATATGAAACAAGGGATCATATCATCACAATTCTCATGTAGAGCCACAAAACACCCTAATTCATGTTTAATGTGGGATAAAATGCCATAAATAAGTAAATAAATATAAACTTTTAATGTTGAGCACCAGATTCTCAAAGTGGACATATTCCAAACACTATAATGAAAATAAAATGATATTTTCTACCTTTGTTGTCTGGTGACTTTTTCTGATCATGCTGGCCCAGTATCCGATTCTGCTGCTATCTGTCCTCAGTGCAGGTCAGGAAGTCATCCTCGTTAAATATCTCCCTGGCAACCCAGGACACCTCCAGCCAACCCCCCCCCCCCCCCCTGCTCTCCCAGCAGTAAGGTAAACAAATTAAACCATAAACAAATTTCTACAGCTGGTTACACAAGGCTACAGATGGGCTTTCACTGTAGCTCCTGCTGTGAGGATGGAGGTAAATCAACAATTTAAACCCCCTAGAGCAGTGGGACTCCACAGCTGATCCATCCTGCTGCAGCAGGGGAGGCGTAGCCTCTTATACCGGGCGCCTATGGAAGCGTTACTGTTTCCGGGTCTTGGAGGGGTCGTGCCAGCAGGGGGACTCAAAGTCACTCCCTCTCCATTGATATTCGGCGATAAAGCCTTGCTGTTCCCCAAAGCAGGAACCGATATCCCCAATGTTATGACCCCGAATCTCTCCAAAGTAGGCTGAGAAGTGGTGGGAACCCCAGCCATGTTCGAGGAGGACATCACCACGGCTTTGCCTTTTCTCTTCCCCATTCTCTGGGGAGCGCGCCTACTTCTTCAGGTATTCTGGTGTAAAACGGGAGTTCAACTAACGTACGTCCTCCCTCGATGCCATCTTGGATCCTCCAGTTTGGGACACTCTTTGTCTGGTTTCTCCTCAGAGGCCTGTCTGATATGGGTAACCCTTCAGCATAGCCCTGTGAGTCATTGAAACACGGAAGCCCCTCCACCCCTACAAGGTGGTGTCCCTTCGGAGGGGGAGGCCTCTCCATGAATGACTTTATGAACCAAGGTGCAGATTTTGAATGTAATTCGATCTTTTAATGGGAGCCAATGTAGTTTTTTATTCAATGATCCTCACATGCACTACTTCAACCCTCATCAAACAAATTGACTGTTAGTCTAAGGTGAGCCCATAAGGGGAATTAAGTCAAGCAATGGAAGTCATAAGAATCAGAATCAGTCAATGCTCTTTTGGGTGGGACAAGCTGATGAAACAAACTCTGATTGGCAGCTAAACCTGCTTGTTTGTTTTTAAATTCATATCTAAGGGAGCCCACACGCTTCTCTTTACTAAAGGGCTTCAGAGTTTGCATGGGCTCTGCAGGCAATGAGCTAACACAGTTAAAGAAAGAGTTTATGGCATCGTCACAGGAGAGTTGGGACAGTGTCTTTCTTTCCCACTCTTTCTGAGGTGTCCTGGGGTACTAGCATGGGTCCTTGGAGACCAGAAGGCTAAGGTATGAGACAAAGGACCAAAAAGAAGTTTATGGTATGCTGTTTTATGCATAGATTTGTTTGATAATTATTTATTTATATTATTAGGATTTATTTACCGCCTTTTGAAGGAATTCACTCAAGGCGGTATACAGTAAGAATAGCTCAAACATGAGCAATAGACAATTACAGCAGTAAAAATATTTAAAAAACAATACAAAGTATGGCCTGGTATACTATTTACAATGTGAACACAATACATAATAGAACATTTTTAATTGATAGTGAAGGGTAAAGCAAAGATGTAACATATAGATAGGTAAGAAAGTAGGAAGAGTTAGAAAGTAAGGTGACTGATTTTGAAAAAGTTGCACAATTCTCTGAAGAAGCGTAAGAAGAAAAGGAAGATACAATGATACTCTTGAGACGAGACAGCTTACAGCCAGAAAGGGGCAACCGTTATTTCACATCAACAAGTGACCATCCAAACCTGGAGGGAATAGGACTGGGGTCTTTCAAGGAAAAGAACATCTGTGAATCTACTGAATTCATCTACCACCTGATTTTTTTCTCTCCTGGGGGGTTCGGGGGGCTAGAGACTCACCGGATCTCCAGCCCTCCCTGAACCTAGGGGGGATCATCGGGTGGGGGGGGGGACCGGCAGTCAAGCGGACCTCCAGCCCCCCTGTCGCTGGGGGGGGGGAGGTTGGTCGCCCACTGGGCCACCAGGGACTGGGTGCACATGTTGAGGGGAGTTAGGGGGGGCTTCTTCAGCCCTTCCTGAACCTGGGGGGGGGGAACGTCAGGGGGACCTCCAACCCCTGTGTTTGATAGGTTTGGGCTTTTGACAGACCAGACCTGTCAAACTAGTGCGTGAGAATTGTGCTGAAAGCATGCTCAGGCGCAATTCTCCCGCACTTCTACCCCATGATCAGAGATAATTGCGTGCTTAAATTTGCATGCAATTATCTCTGATCATCGGTCCGGTAAAGCCCCGCGCTGTTCCAGCACTATTTTAGAGCACTGTTTGAAACAGCGAGGGCTTTTGATCATCTGCTTGTTAGTGAAGAAGTGAATCGACAGTACTGTGAGCAGTATACTTTTAATACTTGTTGACTGTGCTCTGATTGGCCTGGAGTTTGAAATTACCCAGCAGTTGTTGCTGACTGTTGCTTCAGTTTCAGCCCAGGAGGAGGAGAAGGAGAGAGAGAGATCTTTGCTGAAGCCCTGTAAAAAAATACAGTTATATTTGATAACTGATGAACAGCTATATATGTCCTGATCTCCCCAGGTACTTTCTAGGAAGTATGCAAATGTTTAGTTAGTATTATGATGGATCCATATTTCAGTTATCTGTTATTGTTTGCTAATTGCAGTATTTTGTTTCACTTTTCGATTTTTTAAATTACAATAAACAATATTTAGTTTATTGCCTCTCTATCTGAACTGATAAAGAATCCTGGTGGCTTTTGTGTTGGGTCTGTGAGTGCTTTCTGGGAACTGTAGGACCACTGGGAGTGTGGCCCCGGTAACCTATAAATCACTGTGGATAATTTGAGAGCGGGAGACTTGCCCAGAGGCAGTTGTGACCCAGTCAGTGAGAGGAGGCGGGTGTTAGTGTAGAGCACAATCTGCAGGTGCAGGCTGACCTGAGCTATGCTGGGGATAGACCCTGTAAGTGGCTGTGGGGTAACCCCAGTGATGATCCAAGGTCTGCTGCCACCCGGAGCGGATCGCCGATGCGCACCCCCCCCCCCCGGGGCAGCATGACACCCCCCCTGGCGCAATGCCCCCCCCCCCCCCCGAGTGCATTCTTAGCTGCTGGGAGCAGCTGCGTGGCTCTCGGATCCGCTGGCTCCCTGCTCCCTCTGCCCCGGAACAGGAAGTAACCTGTTCTGGGGCAGAGGGAGCAGGGAACTAGCGGAGCCGACAGGCGTGTGGCTGCTCTCTGCACCCCCTCCAGCAGCGTGCACCTGGGGCAGACTGCCCCCACCGCCCCGCCCTTGATACACCGCTGGGTAACCCCGTGGGTGGCTAGGCGTTTATGACATTCTGGTTTTATCTACCAGGCTTCTAAGATGTGGAATTCTTTGCCAAATGCATTGAGATATGCTACTGAAGGCATTTCTGTTTGATCAGTCCCTCACTTTAACTAATGCTTGTTAGTTCCTGAGCATGTTAGTATCTTGTTTTGGTTACTGAATAGAGGCACTTTTTTATTGATTGTCCATTTCTTGTGTGTGCTCACATTATTCACATTGTACTGTAGTAATTCTTTCCTGGTAGCCACAGTGAACCCAAACTTGTTTAGGCTAATGTGGGGTATAACTTGAAATGATGGACAAAGACACATAATCCTGGAATTTTACTGGAAAAATTGTGTGGGCCTTCCTCAGATGAGAACATCCCTTGGGAGTTGTGTACCATTGAGGACAATATACTGAACTTGCCCAGTGAGTAAGAATGACAGATATGCCGGGAAAAGGAGAGGGAAATCTTGATGAAAAGATCATAAACATTGCAGAAGTGATGAACAGGCATGAATAACTGCTACAGAAGCAAACACAGTTTGAGGTGGACAATGTTGGGTTTTATTTATGTTTATACAATTTATAAGTATTATCAAGCAATGACTAACACTGGCTGCACATACTGTATCAGGTCTTGCTTATCTACTCATCCCAGCTGAGATTATATTCATGCGCCCTTCTGGAGTTTGAAATTACCCAACAACTGCTGAGTAATTTCAAACTCCAGGACAATCAGAGCACAGTCAACAAGTTTTAAAAATATACTTCTTCAAATTCGTCCTCTTATTTTCTAACTCCTGTTATCAGGGGTGTAGTCAGACTTTGGCGGGAGGGGGGTCCAGAGCCCGAGGTGAGGGGGCACATTTTAGCCCCCCCCGGCGCTGCCAACACCCCTCGCCCACCCGCCCACCCACTATTGCCGCCACCGCCAGCACCACCACAAACAACTTTGACCCCCCCCCTGCCGACGACCCTCTCGACCCCCGCCCACCGTCCCCGCCGTCGCCTACCTTTGCTGGCGGGGGACCCCAACCCCCGCCAGCCGAAGTCTTCTTCCTTCGTTTGGTTTCCAACTCGGAAACCAAACGAAGGAAGAAGACTTTGGCTGGCGGGGGTTGGGGTCCCCTGCCAGCAAAGGTAGCAGACGGCGACGGCGGGTTTACGGCGGGAGGGGGGATTGAGAGGGTCGTCAGCAGGGGGGTCCAGGGCCAAATCTACAGGGGCCCAGGCCCCCATGGCCCCATAGTAGCTACGCCACTAGTCTATCTTATCTGTCTATCTATGTGTTCCACCTTTGCTTACAGCCTATCCTGTCTATTAAGATGTTTTACTGCATATTGTGTTAATAATTAAAGTAACATACTATGCCATATTATTTGCTGTTTCAGTATTTTTACTGTTGTCATTGTCTGCCTTTGACAACTTATTCTTGCTGTACACAGCCTTGGGTGAATTTTGTTGTAAAGGCAGTAAATAAATCCAAATCAACAAAAAAAATCAACAAATCAACAAACAAACAAATAAGTAAATATATCAATTTAAAAAACTCACAAACATTGAAAGATAATACATATGAACATATCACCAGCCTATGCATGTTTTTCTTGCCATTATATTTCTTCTTTTTAATCCTTTTATTTAATTATTTTTTTGTGTTATTGCACTTTTATAAATAATTATTTATGTTTATAGCCCACCTGAACCAAGGCAGGTAACAAATAATAAACCACCGTAATCACCTTTCTCAGCTCAATCTGGTTTCAACTCTAAAGGGTAAATAGACATATAACAGATGTCCAACCTTATAGGATAAAGTGTCATGTGAATGTCAGAAAATGAAGGCTGACGTTTCTGTCTGTACAACTTTCTAGGGGAAAACCTTCCTGTTTTGGGCACCATGGTTCATTTCTAATTTGCTCATGTGTGTTTCTTACAAAACTCATGATACAACTGTGTAATGGATACAATATACAGGATATAGCCATTACAATAAAAACATGAGACCAGCAGAAACAGGAAAGTAGATCCTGGTACATTTCTGTTTCACATTCTCTTTCTTCTGATTTATCCCTCTGCATATTGGAAAGGGGTTATGAGGGCCACTACAGATATCTAAGTTTAGTTGACTTTATTCAATACTGCATGCCATGGGGATTGGTCCATAAATTCATAACTATTTGTTCTAAATGTATATTTATTAACGTTACATCAAGTACAAGAAAACACAAGTTGCAACAGTGACAATCATATTGGCCAACACAATAAGTTCAATAATACAAATTGAAATTTTCAGTCCAGATTTGAGAACTCAGTGAACATTCATTTTCCTTATTTCCATCCCCCCACCCCCAAATCCTTCCCCTTCTTAGTGGTTCTTTCATCATAACAATCAACAAACTCATCAAATTGGTTGCATGTTGACTCTTCTCCACTCTGACCCTCCCCATCCTTTCCCTCTCCAGAAACTATAAAAAGACTCTTCCTTCTTTGCGGCAGTGGCAGCTTTTCCCAGACTGGTGCCCACTGACATGGTGATCCCCTTAAAGCATCTATTTTTTCATACTTTTTTTTTTTTTTTTTTCAAACTTTGACATCTGATATAACTCATTCCTCCACCAAGTGAGAGAGGGAGGCTCAATTTCTCATCATCCCATTAGTACACAATTTTCTCTCCAAAAGCAATCATAACTAATTTTTAATCCATTTGTTTAAGGTAAGGACAGGGTCTGAAGGGACTTCTGATTTTTAATCAGCATGAATCATGAAGGACCTGAATTCTCTGGTTCAAATAGATCATTGGAAGGAAGAGAAGGGTGGGTGGTAAACCAGACCAAGAGAAGGGTTCTGGGGAAGACAGAACAAATATGTAAATTTTTTTTATTACATTTGTACCACATGCTTTCCCACTCATGGCAGGCTCAATGTGGCTTACATGGGGCAATGGAGGGTTAAGTGACTTGCCCAGAGTCACAAGGAGCTGCCTGTGCTTGAAGTGGGAATTGAACTCAGTTCCTCAGGACCAAAGTCCACCACCCTAACCACTAGGCTACTCCTATCACGCTTTATTTAAGTCAGTTTCTATCCTGAGTAAATAAGCATACAGGTGCCCATATTTAATTCAGCACCCCTCCCCTGCCCTGCCATGCCATACCACCAAGCTTTATCATAATCTAAATGGCTACCAAAACTAATGAGTCTGTTGCCCGAACATCCAGCCATTTATATTCCTGTGACCTTGTTGGATGGTAACCATCCACCACTGACCTCCCCTTATCAACCCACTTTCAGGGCTGGCCCAAGGGTATCTGATGCCCTAGGTGAAACTTCAGCCATTCCACTCCCCATAATCCAACATCCCCCTTCCCTATCCCCCCCATTGTCCAACATCTCCCTTTCCCTACCCCATACTCTAGCATCTCCCCTTCTATTCCCTACCCTCACCAGGTGTCCAGCATCGGTATCTCCTCTTCTCAACCCCAGAATAGTCCAGTATCTCCTCTTCCCATTAGTCCAGCATCTCCCATTCCATACCCGCTCCAGGCGTCCAGCATCTTACCCTTCCTTTCTCTACACCCTTCCCCTCCCAAGTGACCAGCATCTCCCATTCCCCGTCCAGGATCTTCTCTTCTCAACCACCCCCCCATAATCCAGCATCCCCCTTCCCTCCTTACCCCCCTACCGGGAAGCCAGAATCTCCCTTTTCCCTTCCTTTGTCCATGATGGGCTGACGCTCATTTCTCATTGATTTAGTTGTGCAGCTGCTGCCAAGTTTGCCCAAGTGTATGGCACTAAAGAAGATTCAGTGCTACCGAAGCGAGGTCTGTTGCCTCCCTCCCCCTCCAAATATCCTGTTTCAGAGGAGATGGCAGACTTTGAGTACATGAATATGCTTATGGCCCTGTGTTACCTGCGCTGAATTCTGTTTTTTGCCCCTATTTCCCTGGTGCATTTCCAAACTGTGCTACCCTAAGTAGATGCCTCATCTGTCTAGTAGTAGGGCTGGCCCAATTTGGCCTATATTGAGTGCTAAAAAACATGTTACAAACAGTGGAAGATAAAAACCAAAATGGTTCATCCATATTTCCAATGCTAAGCAACAAAAGTTCCTGACGAACATTTGAACGACTTTACCTGGTCCTTTTTTTCTTACGACCAAGCCACAAAAAGGTGCCCGAACTGACCAGATGACCACCGGAGAGAATCAGGGATGACCTCCCCTTACTCCCCCAGTGGTCACTAACCCCCTCCCACCCTCAAAAAAATGTTTTTTAATATTTTTTGCCAGCCTCTATGCCAGCCTCAAATATCATACACAGCTACATAAGTACATAAGTAATGCCACACTGAGAAAAGACCAAGGGTCCATCGAGCCCAGCATCCTGTCCACGACAGCGGCCAATCTGGCAAGCTTCCCAAACGTACAAACATTCTATACATGTTATTCCTGGAATTGTGAATTTTTCCCAAGTCCATTTAGTAGCGGTTTATGGACTTGTCCTTTAGGAAACTGTCTAACCCCTTTTTAAACTCTGCCAAGCTAACCGCCTTCACCATGTTCTCCGGCAACAAATTCCAGAGTTTAATTACGCGTTGGGTGAAGAAAAATTTTCTCCGATTTGTTTTAAATGTACTACACTGTAGTTTCATCGCAAGCTCCATGACAGCAGTATGTAGGTCCCTGGAGCAGTTTTAGTGGGTGAAGTGCACTTCAGGCAGGTGGACCCAGGCTCATCTCCCCCCCCCCCCCCCCCGCCTGTTACACTTGTGGTGGTAAATGTGAGCCCTTCAAAGCCCACCACAAACCCACTGTACCCACATCTAGGTGCCCCCTTCACCCATAAGGGCTATGGTAGTGGTGTACAGTTGTGGGGAGTGGGTTTTGGTTTTTTTGGGGGGGGCTCAGCACACAAGGTAATGGAGCTATGTACCTGGGAGCTTTTTCTGAAGTCTACTGCAGTGCTCCCTAGGGTGCCCGGTTGGTGTCCTGGCATGTCAGGGGGATCAGTGCACTACAAATGCTGGATCCTCCCATGACCAAAGGGCTTGCATTTCTGAGATGGGCATCCTTAGTTTCCATTATCGCTGAAAATCAGAAACAACCAAATCTAAGGATGACCATCTCTAGGGACGACCTAAATTTAAAGATTTGGGTGCCCCGGACCGTATTATCAAAACAAAAGATGGACGCCCATCTTGTTTCCATAATAAGGGTTTCCCTGCCCCTTCGCCGGGACGTCCTGCGAGGACGTCCTCAGGAAAACTTGGGCACCCCTTTTAATTATGCCTTTCCATGACTTCTAACCCCAAAGAAAATCAGTCCCATGCTAAGGATAGTTTTGTTGAACAATGTCACTTTACTGGAACAAAACAAATTCCAATTAAAAAATAACTATGTACCCAGTCTCCAAGGAATGAGTTCACTTCACAGAACTCCAACAATTTTCCAAGTCTGTCCCATCCTGGTATCAAGTCTCTGATTCCATTCAACCAGTGGGCCACTCTCAATCCCACTTCCCTCAACCCAGGCCCACTTCCTCCCTGCCATGCTGTCACCATCCACCTTGGCTTCTACTCACCCACACCGGCAGGGACCAAACATATTCCCTCTCCCAGCAGAGTATCTTTATTCAAAATAATTCTGATCCTCCTCTGGGCCTTAGCAGGGGTCGGGCAACCAAAAGCCCCACATCTTTCCCGCTCAATTCTTTTATCCTCCAAGTCCCTGAACCCCACCTCCCCAGGCGGAGTTTACCAAACATCGCTCCATCCTCCTCAGGGCTCTTCCCCTTAGTGACCCCTCCAGGAGAATATGACTTTCCAAGGGGGTTACACTAAGGACCTTAGAAATGAAATGTTTAAGTGACCAAGGGGTCCATAAGGAGTTTCCAATGATTAGAAACTATGATGTATCATTTCCAAATGAATAAACAGTTCTCAAGTTCAAATTCAAATCAATTATTGTATACCGCTAATATTCCCTTTCTAGGGTTCAGTGCGGTTTACATTCTACATGAGACAAAAGCAAATAGTGTTAGTGTGAGGTTTGAGACACATTAGAGACCATTGGATTACTGCATGAGACTAGTTCTGAAACTGAGTCCTGGGTGTGGTATGTGGTTCTTCATTTCATCTATTGTTTAGCCTTAAAGAGGCTTAGAGAAATTAATTTTTAACATTGCCCTGCAGCATTTGTTGACTAAGTGGTCCTTTTACGAAACTGCGGTAGGCTCTACA
This sequence comes from Microcaecilia unicolor, assembly GCF_901765095.1. Classification (NCBI taxonomy): domain Eukaryota; kingdom Metazoa; phylum Chordata; class Amphibia; order Gymnophiona; family Siphonopidae; genus Microcaecilia; species Microcaecilia unicolor. The sequence continues at coordinate 93,624,238 of NC_044041.1, read as the reverse complement.
CACGTGCAGCGCGCGCCAAAATGAGACTACTGCCAGGCCAGCACACTCTCCTGGTGGTAATTTCAGATTTGGCACACGCCCATAACGCCTGGACAAATTATTTATTTATTTCCTCCTACGTGTGCCAGTTCCGGCGGTAATCGGCACTTGATGCGCGCCAACCGGTCACCCAGGCCAGTTTTGGGTGCACGCTGGTTTCATTTTTACCTCAGACCCTTTTCCAAAAAAACCCCTCATTTTTTGTAGATGTGGTAAAACTGGCCCGGCTCGCGCCCAATACACATGCCTATATTACCGCAGACCACTTTTTACCGCAGCTTGGTAAAAGGACCCCTTAGGCGGTTAAACTTGCCTGGAACATGAATAAATCCTTATTAATATATCCTTATTAAAAAGCCACTTTTTTCAACTGGCCTTTAGCCCTACCAGCTAGTCCTCTTGACTTGTTCATTGCAGCTGCTGAACTACTGCCATCTTGACTATTTTCCTATCCTTTTTTCTTGCTTGCATGGATGTGGCCTGTCTTATAATTTTTCGCATTCCTTTCACATTTTTTATCTGACTTTTAATTTGTTTTATTGCATACCGCTTTGATCAACGAGCTTTGTCATGGCAGTATATCAAAGACTGAATAAAGTATAAACTACAAACTACTCATTTCCCTGAGTCTGGGTGAGGCAGATGGTACCAAAGTTGTAATCTGGTGTCCAGCTGGTGCGCTGGAAGCCTGTAGGCTGGTGAATAATTAACGAGATGTGGAAAGAGCCAAGCTGGATGGGTGAGCAGGGCAGATTTCCTTGCTGCTGGCCTTCTGGCTGTTTGTTCATCAGAAAGGCACCAGCACTAGGGAACGGCTTGTAATTCTTTCCCTTAACTGCCACCTTCTGAGGTTTCTGGATACTTGTTAAGTTTATCATTCATATGTCCCCGATCTGAATGTAGAAGTGGCCAAATTGGTAGAGAAGCAGGCTGAGAACCAGGGAAACTAGGGTTCTATCCCACATTTACCACTCATAAAAATATAAGGGGTCCTTTTACTAAGATGCGCTGAAAAATGGCCTGCGGTAGTGTAGACACGTGTTTTGGGCGCGTACAGAATTATTTTTCAGCGCACCTACAAAAAATGCCTTTGTTTGGGGGTTTTTTTGCCGAAAATGGACGTGCTGCAAAATGAAAATTGCTGCGCCTCCATTTTGGGTCTGAGACCTTACCGCCAGCCATTGACCTAGTGGTAAAGAATCCGGGCGATAATGACCTACACGCGTCAAATGCCACTTGGTGTGCGTCTGTTACGTGCACCCGAAAATAAAAAATATTTTTCAGATGCTCATATCGGATGCACGCCAAAAATGAAATTACAGCAAGATCCACAAAATGGGCGGTAACTCCATTTTGGCGAGCGTTGGGTGCGCGTAGAAGCTTACGTAGCTTAGTAAAAGGGCCCCTAAGAATATAAGGGTATCTGACACCCTAGGTGAATCATTCAGCTGTGTATCCTCCACCCACAGGCCCAGCCGGCAGCCTCTTCCTTCTTTCCTGCCCTCAGACCCAGCCAGAACCCTGTACTCCCTATCTACCCACAGGATCAGCCAGCAGCCCCTTCTTTCTTCCCTGTGCACCCCTGCCTAGTCACCCTGCCTCCTTTCAGGCCCCAGCATCAGCAGCCTATCTTTTGCCCCCCTTAGGCCTAGCCAGCAGCCCATTTTCCTCAGCCCCCCCCCCCCCCCCCCACACACACACATAAAGAAGGAAAACAATTATGTGCTCTTGTAAATTAAGGGTCTGCATCCCACAATCTATTCTAGACTGTGTGTGGCTCTAATCCATAAACCCCACAGGCCCTACCACAGTCTTTCAAGCTATTAACTAGTCATTAGGATTACAGAACAGGTAAGATTTTTTGCTGAGGTAATGAAATAAGAGTATTTCAGACTCACAGAAACCTTTGTATACAGGAGGTGTTTTATTTTATTAAAAAGATGCATTTTGTTTAATCCTCCTTCTCTGTTTTGAGGAGGGGGTGAGAATTTTAACAGTTAACTGAAAAGCATGACTACTGAATACTCATAATTTTGGATGAAAGTGGAGCTACCATGACTGTTGCCAGAATGTAATTCTAATCTAATTCCCTTTCATCCAAGCAAAATCTGAATTTATATTGAACTATTCAGTTGTGGTGTGTGGGAGGGAAGGGGGAGGGGTGTTCCTCAGGAGTATCCTGCTGCTCATTTGGGCTTCAGCTCAATCAGAAGCTGGATCATAGGAGCCAACTTTTCAAAATTATTGGGGGTGCTAAGCCCAATGGAAATAACCCCTCCCTGGACACATACAAGGAATTTTCTCAATATTGGGGGTGCTCAAGCACCCACAGCACCCACAGAGTCGGTTCCAATGAGCTGGATCTATGGTGCTGTAGGTCTTCATTTGTGATTACCTGAGAGGAGGGGTTCCCTATTTTCTATCCATCCCTCCATCCAATTCAGCAAAGTCTTTGCAGCCCTGGATCACAAGCCCTGGCTCCCATAGGGATGTGAACGCTGACTTTTCAGCATTTCCAGTTACAGGGAAGGCCTGGCTCAGGACTCAAGCCTGGGTCCTCTGCACAGTTTTTTGTTGTCTTGTATATACTTAAAAATCTTGTTACTTATAAATAATTCTTTGGAAGTGTTGAATAAGTACAAGTTTTAGCTCCCACCTAGGGAGACGCTTGGCAGCAGGCAAGAAAGTAGCAAGCTATGAGTGGGCGGTGCGGACGCATAGGAAGCAAGGGAAGCTGGGATGCGAAAACCGTGTCCCTTCCCCTGGCTTTCTTGCAAAGTGGGCAGGACAGGAGCATGTCAGCAGCATTTGGGGGTGTGTCACACAGGGCGTGCGCAGGCCTTGCTGCGCTCCTGGCAGCAGGTGGCTCAGTGACTCAATCCCTTGCCACTGTGAGGTGAGCAGGTCCCTGTTTATTACATATGTGATCCATAAACTACTACTACTACTACTACTATTTAGCATTTCTATAGCGCTACAAGGCGTACGCAGCGCTGCACAAACATAGAAGAAAGACAGTCCCTGCTCAAAGAGCTTACAATCTAATAGACAAAAAATAAAGTAAGCAAATCAAATCAATTAATGTGTACAGGAAGGAGGAGAGGAGGGTAGGTGGAGGCGAGTGGTTACAAGTGGTTACGAGTCAAAAGCAATGTTAAAGAGGTGGGCTTTCAGTCTAGATTTAAAGGTGGCCAAGGATGGGGCAAGACGTAGGGGCTCAGGAAGTTTATTCCAGGCGTAGGGTGCAGCGAGACAGAAGGCGTGAAGTCTGGAGTTGGCAGTAGTGGAGAAGGGAACAGATAAGAAGGATTTATCCATGGAGCGGAGTGCACGGGAAGGGTACTACTACAGGTAACTTGCATACCTTATGCCATATTCTATAAACTGTACTCAAAAAGGAGCACAGGAAAAGATTGGTGCTAAGCCAAATTCTATAAAGGGTACGTGCCTTTGATATAATCACGCTTAGTGCCAATTCCCATCCCCAGACTTTAAGTGGTAGACTTTTGCCTGCTGAAGTGGCGTAGCCACAGCTCAGGCCCACCCAACAGTAGCACATGTTTAGTGGTAACTGGTGGGAATCCCAAGTTCCGCCAGCTGTTGGTAACGAAAACGCTACTCTCCACGACACCGGCACCTGTGCATGCTCAGTTTTCAGTGCATGCCTGCTGCCAAGGTGGAAAGAAGCGTTTTCCCACCAGCTGAGATACATTTTTTTTGTGGGGGAGAACACTTGGTGCCCACCCAATTCTTGCTTAGGCCCACCCAAAATCTGTTGTCTGGCTACGCCCCAAAACCAGGCACTCTGAGCCAGTATTCTTTAACTATATGTGAACGTTTTGGTTAGTGGCGGCCCTACCATTAGGCCACCATTAGGCCACCTGAGGCAGGGGCCTCAGGCGGCACTCTTTTGGAGCGGCATTTACCCCCATGCTTGCCTCTCTGACTGTCAGAATCTGACATGCTTCCTGTATCCTCGGAGGCGGGGCGGGCCGCAGTACAGAGAAGGGGCTGAGGCCGGCGGCAGGCAGTGTATGGGAACCACCCCTACCCCGAATTTTGGAAAGCCAGAAAAGGGACATTCAGGGAAGGAAGGAAGAAGGGAGATGTCAGACTGGGGGTGGGCGGAGCAGCAGTCCATCCTCTTGCCTCAGATGGCAGACTGTCTTGGACCGCCCCTGGCCATAGTCACAACCTCCTTTGAAATACGCACTATGGGAGTTAGGTACAGTGCCTTACAGAATAGCATGCAGCCAGATGCATGCGCAAATTCTAATGGGTGCCAATTAACTTCAAATAACTGGTTGTTAGCAACTAATTATTTATGGTTAACAGCTCATTAGCCAGTTAGTGCGTGCATCTCAGGAGCACAGCCAAATTTAGGTGCGCAAATCTGGGCGCCATATATAGAATCCAGGAATCCTGTTCAGAAGGAATGGATCCTCAGAAGCTTAGCGGAAATTGGGTGGCAGAGCCGGTGGGGGTGGGGGGCGGGGATGGTGGTTGCGAGGCGGGGCTAGTGCTGGGCAGATTTCTATGGTCTGTGCCGTGAAAATGGCAGATACTAATCAAGGTCAAGTATACACAAAAAGTAGCACATATGAGTTATCTTGTTGGGCAGACTGGATGGACCGTGCAGGTCTTTCTCTGCCGTCATCTACTATATTACTATGTGCTATATGGGTGTGTGACATCCTGACCCCATGAAGAGCACAATCACAAGCAGGGAGATGTTTTAAAAGCAGAAAGAGTGAATAAATACATTTTCTTTCAAACCGGATTTAACAATTTAAGGGGCCCTTTTATTAAGCCACGGTAAAAAGTGGCCTGTGCTAGTTTTGGCCCATGATATTGGTGAGTGCTGGGCCATTTTGTATCGTGGCGGGAAAAAGGCCTTTTTTTAAAATGGGGCAGTAAATGGCCGTGCATTAATATTATAATTAGCGCATGGCTATTTACTGCCTGAACCCTTACCGCCTCCTATTTAGAAGGCAATAAGGGCTTATGTGCTACTTGTGTGGTAATCAGGCAGCGAGCAGCAATGTGACTGCGCTGTCAATTACCGCTGGGAATACCTCCCGTGGTAGAAAATAGAAAATGATTTTCTACCGTGGGAAACTGCATGCACCAACTTCGGAACTACCACCGGCCGCCTGGTCTATCCTGGTACTAGGGTCGATTTAGCACATGCTACCCGCTCAGTAGCCCCACCATGGTTCAGTGATCAGTGTAATTGTTCCTTGTTATGCAGGTTAAGGGTATTTCATGCAACTAAATCACAGCCAGAAAGCTGCTATAGGATAAAACAAAGGAAGAGAGTCCCAGTCATTTTGAACAGAAGGATTAGCAAATAGATCCCATCACTGGAGACTTGACTCTGAGATTAGGGAAATGAATCTCTCCATTCTTTTATGCTAATCCCTGGTTTTTGACTGGCTTAAAGGTTCTCCAGCAATATAATGACAATGGTATAGAGCTACCCAGAAATCTGTCATACTCTGGACTGTGTGGGAGAGTGGGGCAACCAGGGTGCCTGCTACCAGGCTTTGGATACCCTCCCAAATGTCTGTCCTGAACCCAGCAGATTTATATCACCAGCCGTTGTCAGGCTGTGATCACACTTGCATTCTTATTTATTTATTTTATTTATTGCATTTAATGCATTTTATTTATTGCATTTATCCCACATTATCCCACCTATTTGCAGGCTCAATGTGGCTTACAGAGACCTGTTATGGCGACGCCATTCCAGGATATCAAATACAATTGGTAATGCAAAAAGAATAAAGATAGGAAAAGAGATCTAAGCAGATAGTTATCAAAGGATGACTTTCAGAACAGGGTAGTTTGATGAGGTGGTATTGTTAGGCTATGGGATCTCTTTGCAAGCCTTGTTGATGAGATACGTCTTCAGAGATTTACGGAAGTTCGATATTCCGTTATTCGTTTTCAGGTCAGTTGGTAGGGCGTTCCACAATTGTGTGCTCATGTAAGAGAAGGTAGTCACATGAGTTAGCTTGTATTTTAGTCCCTTACAGCTGGGGAAGTGTAGGTTCAGAAATTGACGGGATGATCTTTTGGCATTTCTGGGGGGCAGGTCTACAAGGTCTAGCATGTAGGCCGGGGCGTCTCCGTGAATGATTTTGTGTACAATTGTGCAAATCTTGAACATGATGCGTTCCTTCATTGGGAGCCAGTGGAGTTTCTCTCTTAGGGGTTTAGCACTTTCATATTTTGTTTTACCAAATATGAGTCTGGCGGCTGTATTTTGGGCTGTTTGGAGTTTCTTGATAGTCTGTTCTTTACAGCCAGCGTACAGTGCATTGCAATAATCCAGGTGACTTAGTACCATTGACTGTACTAGGTTACGGAAGATGGATCTCGGGAAAAAAGGTTTTACTCTTGAGTTTCCACATTGAGTGGAACATCTTTTTCATTGTGTTCTTCACGTGGGTTTCGATTGTGAGGTTTCGGTCAATGGTGACTCCAAGAATTTTCAGATTATTTGAGACGGGGAGAGAAAGGTTTGGTGTGGTTATGGTGGAGAAGTTGTTTGTGTTATGTTGTGAGGTGAGTACTAGACATTGTGTTTTTTCTGCATTAAGTTTTAACTGGAATGCGTCCGCCCAAGAGTGCATGATTTGGAGGCTTAGGTTGATCTTGTTGGTGATTTCCTTTACATCGTGTTTAAACGGTATGTAGATCGTGACATTGTCTGCATATATGTAGGGGTTGAGGTTTTGGTTGGCTAGTAGTTTGGCTAAGGGTATCATCATTAGGTTGAAGAGGGTTGGTGAGAGGGGGGATCCTTGGGGGACTCCACATTCTGGTGTCCATGGGGCTGATATATATCCTCATTCGTTGTTACTTTGTAAGATCTTGTGGTCAGGAATCCTCTGAACCAGTTGAGAACTTTACCTCCCACTCCAAAGTATTCTAATATGTGTAGTAATATTCCATGATTGACCATGTCGAAAGCACTGGACATGTCAAATTGTAGGAGGAGTATGTTGTTGCCGGTTGCGATTTCTTGTTTAAATGAGTTCATTACAGATACTAGTACAGTTTCAGTGCTGTGATTCGCCCGGAATCCTGATTGAGATTCATGTAGAATTGAGTATTTGTTTAGGTAGTCTGTGAATTGCTTAGTCACTATTCCCTCCATGAGTTTGGTTATGAGCGGGATAGATGCTACTGGGCGATAGTTGGTTAAGTCCATTGTGCTTTTCTTAGCATCTTTATATTTGCATTCTTCCTTGGTTAGATGTGTTTTTCACTGATGCCCATCCTGTCCTAGAGGAACCCCCCAGCCAGTCAGGTTTTCAGGATATCCTGCAGTGAATATGCATGGATCCACTGTCCCCACTGTATGTAAATAAATCCCCTTAATGCATATTCATTGTGGATATCCTGAAAACCTGACTGCCTAGGGGACTTCACTAGCACCAACCAAAAATATGATTTTTTTAAAGTTCTCTTATTTATGATAGCCTTTTATTATTTTAAGCTGATTTGGGCTTCCAGCTAAAGTGGAACCTGTGTCTGCTGGGCTACAGTGCCAGGAATCTTTATTCATAAATATCCTGGGCTTGTTTTCTTCACTATGCTACCTCTTCCTGCAGCTTCCTCAGCCCAGGCATTGCAGTGATGCCCTCAGCAAAGAGTTAGACACCAGGGGTGTAGGAGTGGCCTAGTGGTTAGAGCACCAGTCTTGACATCCAGAGGTGGCCAGCTCAAATCCTGCTGCTGCTTCCTGTGATCTTGGGCAAATCATTTAACCCTACATTGCCTCAGGTACAAAATTAGATCATGAGCCCTCCAAGGACAGAGAAATACCTAGTGTACCTGAATGTAATTCACGTGAAAAAGATGTCAGCAAAATGTAAATAAATAAAATACATAATGTGGCACAACAGCTGTTATTGAATATTAGCCTAAGCCTGCAGTCACACCTGGGCCCTCCCAATTTGGGCAAGCTATAGGCCATTAGGTGCATAAATGATAGTACTTCATGACCCAGGAGCATAACTGACTGACCCACCCACTCATGCCCCTCCCTAGTCCACACCCTCATTGAAGTGTTTCCCTCTGGAATGTGAGCACTCAACATACCAATTAAGGGCAGTTACCTGAGTAACTACTAATTGGTGCCCATTAGCACTACATAAGGCCAATTATAGTCTATTATTGCTGGTTAATATCAATTATCAGCTCACTATTAATATAAGTTACAGATGTAACTGACCTTATTCTATAACTTGTGCGTGCAGATTTGGGCGCTAGTCAAAACTTTGGGCACACAACTTTCTAGATCAGGGTGCATAAGAACATAAGAATAGCCATACTGGGTCAGACCAATGGTACATCTAGCCCAGTATCCTGCTTCCAACAGCGGCCAATCCAGGTCACAAGTACCTGGCAGAAGCCCAAATAATAGCAGCATTCCATGCTAATAATCCCAGAGCAAGCAGTGGCTTCCCCGATGTCCATCTCAATAACAGACCAGGGGTGTAGCCTGGGCCCCCGTAGATTTGGCCCTGGCCCCCCTGCCAATGACCCTCTCGACCCCCCTCCCGCCGCCAACCCTCCCCCACCTCTGTCGTCAGCTACCTTTGCTGGTGGGGGACCCCAACCCCCACCAGCCGAAGTCCTCTTCTTTCAGCGCGACCGCATTGCTGGCTGATGTGCAAGGCTTCGTTCAGCGGGGGTTGGGGTCCCCCGCCAGCACAGGTAGCCGACGGCGGCGGCAGGGGAGGGTTGGTGGCGACAGGAAGGGGAGGTCAAAAGGGTTGGCGCCGGGGGGGGGGTCAAAGTTGGTGGTGGCGGCGGTGGGGGGTAAAAAATGGCAGTGGCGTTGGCGGCGCCGGGGGGGGGGGGCTAAAATGTGCCCCCTCACCTCGGGCTCTGGACCCCCCTCCCGATGAAGTCTGGCTATGCCCCTGTAACAGACTATTAACTTTTTTTAAACACAGATACTCAAACTGCTATTACCGCATCTTCTGGCAGTGAGAAACTCCCTTATATGGTTGTTAAGCCCCACCCAGTGCATCCCAGGATACACCAGGCACAGCGAGGCACCACCATTTTGAGGAGGCGCTCGCAGAAGGAGGGAGTAGATTCTGTCCTCTCTCCTCCAACTTCAAGGTAGGCTGTGGGGTGGGGGGGGGGGGGGTTGTGTAGCCTGGCTAGGGGTCCCACTGGACCACCAGGGTTAAAGTCCTTTGAGTGGGTTCCACTGGAACAATAGGTTTAAAATTTATTTCAGGGGCAGGCAGGGGTCCACCAGACCCTCATGTCTTTGGGAGATGGGGGGCCTGGAAGCATGCAAATACATGCTGAGCAGGTTCTCCCCAATGCCCTGGCAAACCCTAAAGCCAGTCTGAGCTGTTGGTGATGTAGTGTTTCCTGTGGGAGCAGCACCCTTGTTAGGGATGCTGCCTACTGATCACTTGGGAAGAATATTAAATATAATAAACATAAGCGTTTGCCACACTGGGACAGGTCCATCAAGCCCAGTATTCTGTTTCCAACAGTGGCCAACCCAGGTCACAAGTACCTGGCAAGATCCCACAACAATAGAATACATTTTATGGTGCTTATCCTAGAAATAAGCAGTGGATTTTCCCCAAGCCCATGTTATGTTTAAATCTTCTTTATTGGACAAACCATAGAAAGCAACCTTTTACAAAACACTTAAGAAACTGTTTGCATTAACCAACATCTTACAAATACCTCAGGAGCTTAGTCGAGATCGGGAGGCGGGGCTGGTGGTTGGGAGGCGGGGATAGTGCTGGGCAGACTTATACGGTCTGTGCCAGAGCCGGTGGTGGGAGGTGGGGATAGTGCTGGGCAGACTTATACGGTCTGTGCCAGAGCCGGTGGTTGGGAGGCGGGGCTGGTGGTTGGGAGGCGGGGATAGTGCTGGGCAGACTTATACGGTCTGTGCCAGAGCCGGTGGTGGGAGGTGGGGATAGTGCTGGGCAGACTTATACGGTCTGTGCCAGAGCCGGTGGTTGGGAGGCGGGGCTGGTGGTTGGGAGGCGGGGATAGTGCTGGGCAGACTTATACAGTCTGTGCCCTGAAGAGCACAGGAACAAATCAAAGTAGGGTATACACAAAAAGTAGCACATATGAGTTGTCTTGTTGGGCAGACTGGATGGACCGTGCAGGTCTTTTTCTGCCGTCATCTACTATGTTACTATGTTACCTTATCGACAATCATTTTATTTTTCTCCCCACCACCCTTCCCTCCTGTTCCATACCCACCTTTACCTAGACTTCTCTTGCACCTTTATATATATTTCCCAAGCCCATGTTAATAATGGCTTATGGATTTTTCTAGTAGGAAGTTAGCTAACTGCTTTTACAACATTCTCTGGCAACAGATTCAAGAGTTTAATTACACATTGTGAGAAGAAATATTTTCTCCGATTTGTTTTAAAATTACTACTTTGTAGCTTCATTGCATGCCCCCTAGTCCTAATATTTTTGGAAAGAGTAAACTTTTCATTACGTAGCTATAATTAGGGTTCCTCTTTCCCACATCCATCACTTTGCACTTGCTCACATTAAATGTCATCTGCCATTTAAATGCCCAGTCTCCCAGTCTTGGAAGGTCCTCTTGTAATTTTTCACAATCCTCTTGCGTTTAACAACTTTAAATAACTTTGTGTCATCAGCAAATGTAATTACCTCACTAGATACTCCTATCTCTAGATCATTTATAAAAATGTTAAAAAGCAGCGGTCCCAGCACAGAGCCCTGGGGAACCCCACTAACTACCCTTCTCCATTGAGAATACTGACCATTTAACCATACTCTCTGTTTTCTCACTTTTAACCAGTTTTTAATCCACGATAGAACACTACCTCCTATCCCATGACTTTCCAATTTCCTCTGGAGTATTTCATGAGGTACTTTGTCAAGTGCCTTGTGAAAATCCAGATACATAATATTGACTGGCTCACCTTTATCCACATGTTTGTTCACCCCTTCAAAGGAGTATAGTATTTTGGTGAGGCAACATTTCCCTTCACCAAATCCATGTTGGCTTTGTTTTATTAATCCATGTTTATGTATATGCTCTGTAATTTTTAAATTAGTAATATGTTAAATAAACATGAAATGTGAAATAAATATATTTATAATGAGTTTGAAGGAGATTCTAAGCTCATGGAAAGGACACCCTCCCCCCCCCCCCACACACACTACCACTACCACTACTATGTACACACACAGCTTCAGAAACATCAGCTTATTCCTTCCTTCCTTCCTTCCTGTCTCTTGGGTAAAGGGAGGGGGAAGCACATTCTGAGCTTTGGGTTCTGCTTTCTCTGTGCAGTAACAGGATTTTAATAGTAGGCTTAGCAGAGATGTCCCAGAATTCACAGTACAGGACTCCGTGATTGTTGGAAGCTCTATGAAGCAGGGGAGGATGTGTAGAGGAACCAACCCCCCCTCCCCCCGACACCCACATAAATGAAAAGGAAGAAGAAGAAAAGACTGAAAGCAGTGAACAGAGGCAGCTGGTTTCATGGAAAATCCCATATTTGAAAGCAAGATACCATCCCCTTTCTGTGTTTTCATCTTTTTATTGCTACCAGAGGCTTCTTTGAAAAGTCTGGCAGCAGGCTCTACAGTATGTGTTACTACAGCTGGTGCAGGAAGCAAGGAGGCAGGGAAGAGAATTAAGAGCAGCTGACCGGAGTGGCCTCTCTTTCCTAAAAAGAGACAACCTCAAAGCAAGTCAGTGCCAGTCCTCAGCCTGCTGGGTGCTCCCTGGTGGTGTCTGTTTCTGGATCCTTGTCTGATCTTTATATTCAAGAACTGTTCCCCAGGGAGGGGATCACCGATAGGACCCAATTCAGTAAATGGCGCTCAAATTTAGGCGCTGAGAAAAATACATGCTAAGCGCTATTCCATAAAGGGCAGTTCGGGTTGAGCGCCCTTTATAGAATAATGCTTAGCGCAGATTTCCATGTCCAACTTTGTGTGTGAGGATTTACGCCTGCTGAAACCTGGTGTAAATCCCAGTGCACATGCTGGACGCTTAACCCCAGTATTCTATCAAACTGCGCAAAGTTTTGGAACACCCCTAACCCGCCCATGCCTTTCCCTTGGCCACGCCCCCTTTTGGACTGCTTACGAGATGATTAAGACACACAGTGTTATAGAATAGGCAGATCTGCGTGCAAAATCAAATTAGTGCCAATTAATGTCAATAATTGATTGTTGACATCTTGTTTGCGCACCCAAATTTGGGTGACCTATATAAAATGTCACTCTTCAATACAGCAAAAGGTGAAACCTCATAAGTTTAAATAGTCAAGAAAGCAGGGGCAGACTGACCATTTGGTAAACCAGGCAGTACCTGAGGGCACAGTGGCTCTAGGGAGCCCAGAGGCTCTGCCCAGTTGCCCGACGATGCCACCACAGCACATTGCAGCCCTCCTCACTCCTACCTTGAAAGACCTGGTGGTCTAGTGGCCTCTGTGGGGGCAGGAAAGAGGAAAGAATCCCACTGTGTTTTAAAAATGGCTGCTGAGACTTCCTGTGGAAGTCTCGTGAGACTGCTGAGACCTGCGAGGCTACCGCAGTAAATCTTAGCACCCATGAAAAACACAGCGATGCCATCGCCGCCATGCAGAGAGAGTAGTGGCAGCGGGCAGGAAAGAGTGGGATTCTTTCCAGTCCCCTTAGAGGCCACTAGACTACCAGGCCCTAAGAGGTAGAACTGAGGAGGGCAGTGGGCAGTTGCCAGGGGGCACCCAATGACCTTTACTGACCGGAGGCCCTGATCACTGTCAGTCCACCCCTGCAAGAAAGTGTTCAGCATGTGGGTGAGTATTGATTCAGGAGAGGATCAGTGTTTCTTTCCCTTTTACAGGAACAAGACTACAAAGGCTTCTTGACCCTACTGGGAGTGAGCTTCTCTTGGCTTATTTCCATCAGTGAAGAGATTCTCAACTTGCCTGGCTCAGGCTGTACCTGGCCTATGTTCAGGATTGCTGGTCTAAAAATAGAATCTGATTTGTGGTCACTCACTCTAGCATGTGGTTTACTGAAACTGATTAAGATCCTTTAGCCACTGGGCTCTGGATGTAGAATAGAAAACTTGAGCCATTCTCTAGAGTTAAGTGATGAAGTTATGGGAACCATGGAGTCTTTCAAAAAGAAATGTATTTGGATTTCTCATTTAATTACTCACCTTTCCAAATCTGAACTTGAGGTGAGCTACAAGTTCATAGACAATTGGTAGGCCCCCTACTCCAGAGGGTTTACAATCTAAGAAGCCAAAGCAGAAAGGTTCACAGTAGAGCTGCACATAGATGTTTATTTTTATTTATTTTCCACACTTGATATAGTGCAAGTGAGGCAACTACGCAGGTTACAATTTCTCTTACAAGTACTTTGCACAGTCCCTAATGGGCTCACAGTCTGTTACAGAGCTGCCAAGTTACCCATTCCAGGAGGAAGACTGTTTGGCTGGTCCTGGATTTCTGCCAACCTCATCCTGGTGCATTATGGTACCTGCAGCACTGATTTCAATGGATAGAATCATGGACTACAAGTTCCACACTGCTTTGGGATGTAAGTTTAAAACCAGGACCGGCAAAAGAGTCTCCCTCCTGGAATGGGTAACTTGGCAGTTCTGAAGTTATATATTGTACCTGGGGCAATGGAGGGCTAAGTGACTTCCCAAGCAGGGGTGGCCTGACCATTAGGCCACCTGAGGCAGGGGCCTTGGGAGGCACTCTTCGGGGAGTGGCATCTCCCCACTTTTGGGGAGTGGCATATCCTCCTTCCTTCCTCCACCCCGTTTGTAGTGTTTACCTATTTTATAACGTTCCAAACCTGGCAGTGGCAGCGATTCCCATACGCTGCTCTGCCATAGGCACCCACCCCTTTACTGCAGCTGCCTCTCTGATGTAACTTCCTGTTTCGTCAAAGGCTCAGGCAGCCGCAGTAAAGGGAAGATGCAGGTTTGGAACATGACGAAACAGGTAAAAGCCGCAAGCAGGCTGGAGGTAGGAAGGGGGGAAGCATCTCAGCTCGGGAGGGGGAGGCATCTCGGCATAGGGTGGGGAGCAGCATTTTGGCCCGGGGAGGGCAGCAGTTTGGCCTGGGGAGGGGGATGGCATCTTGCCTTGGCCTGGCACTGTTCCCACGGTCACACGGAGCTGCAAAGGGAATTGAACCTAATTCCCCAGGATCTCAACCCATTGCTGACCGTCAGGCAGCAGCAAGAATCGAACCCTGTTCCCCAGGTCTGCAACCCGCTGCACTAACCTAACCATTAGGCCATGTTTGTTTAAACCCAGGCTGCAAAGGACTCAAATACAAATTAATGTATGCATCCAGCTTTTCCTATATAAGCGCACAGCTATGGAATGCATTACCAACAACCGGGAAAACAACATTTGACCACCTAAACTTCCGGAAATCACTCAGAACAAACCTGTTCAACAAGGCATACCCTACCGACCCAACATAAATGCTTAAACCCTGCAACACAATGAAACCAAGACTCGGAATAAACACAAAATAACTCTTCTGCTCTTCAAAACTATAGCTCGCAATGGATATAAAGTAACTCTTCCTCTCTACAATTCCCTAACGCGTCTGTTCACATACGAACCTTATTCTACCTGTCATTACCTTGTATTTGTTTATACCGGAATTGGTGAACGCCTTCACGGTTATATGCAAGCCACATTGAGCCTGCAAATAGGTGGGAAAATGTGGAATCCAAATGTAACATATAAAATAAAATAAACTTGTTATACGGCTAATTCTGAAACAAGACAGATCTAAGCAGTGTACAATACATATTAAAAGAAAAGGAACTCCATTTATAAAAGGAAAGAGACTCCATACTATCTGAGTTACTGGCTTCTACCATGAGCGTAATACCATGCCATGCAGAAAGTCAAATATATTTTACTTTTATGCACGGAAAACTTGTGACTAATGGGGGGAGCATGCCGGATGCATGCACGGAGAGGGTTTGCAGTAAGCCTAGGTTCTTGTGTGCATGTCCAAAAGAAAATAGAAGTGCCATCACACTTCAGCACCAGTTCTGTGCCTAAATGTGAGCCTTGTAAAAATTTATGTGCAAGCAGCAGAACAGATACCAGTGTGTGCTTCCACATTCAGTTTTGTTCAGACACACATGTTTATAATCTCCTTTCTGTCCTTGAACCTTACAGGGGCTTCCTTCAGGTTACAAAAGGAGACAAAACCAGCAGTTACAGCTCAAAAACTGGCATGAAATCCTCTCCACAGATCCTTGGAGTGGAGGAGTAGCCTAGTGGTTAGTGCAGCAGACTCTGATCCTGGAGAACTGAGTTCAATTCCCACAGCAGCTCCTTATGACTTTGGGCAAGTCACTCAACCAACCCTCCATTGTCCCAGATACAAATACCTGTATATAATATGTAAACCACTTTGAATGTAGTTAGAAAAAACACAAAAAGGTGGTATATAAGTCCCATTCCCTTTCCCCCTTGTATGCAGCAGGGCCCTAGCCAGCAGCCCATTTTTATGGAGGGTGGACTGGGGATACACCTATTCATGCTTCCTCCCCTCCCCCACCCCATTAAAAATGTTAACTTTGCTGGCAAGGATGCCCAAGCTCTGTCAGCTGAAGAGCTCCATAGCCTGGGTGCGAAGAAGTTGACAGCCGTGCTTTCCTGCCACTGCCACTAGCATGCTTCGCACATGCTCCTCCCTGTGGCTATGCCACTAGTATGCAGCCCTGGACCTGGCAAAAAAAAAAATGCTTGTGTGTCAATAGCCCCTGTTTACCTCTCTGCATTGCCACAGAATACTCAGTGGTTTCATTAGCATTAATTTTAATATTCCACACAGGTTAACACTCATGCTCAATCCCTCTCTGCATTGTTCGGCGCATACAACCCTCGATAGTTTTCTGCATCAGCCCCGCTTTTCTCAGAAGTTCACAGCAAGTTATATTCAGCTACAGGAGGTATATTTTTCTGCCCCCAGAGAGCTTACAATCCAAGTTAGCCCCTGAGGCAATAGAAGGTTAAGGGGCCCTTTTACCAAGCTGTGATAAAAAGGGCCCCGTGCTAGAGGTAGCGTCATGTGGTGAGGCCCCTTTTACCACAGAGGGTAAAAAGGCCGAAAAAAAGAAATGGCCTTGTGGTAAGTTCGCACTTGCTGTGCAGTAATTTCCAGGGCCGCAGAGAAACTGGGCTGGGCCCGGGGCAAGGCCGGGCCCCCCTGAATTCAAATCATAGCGCCTCACCTCGACCTTACTCCGTGTGAAAGAAGAACGGCAGCGGCAGTCTGCAGATCGCCTCCCTTTGGGCCTTCCCTCCCTGTGTCCCGCCCTCGTGCAAGTTACGTCAGACGAGGGCGGGACACAGGGAAGCAAGGCCCGAAGGGAGGCAATCTGCAGACTGCCGCTGCTGCGCTTCTTTCACACGGAGCGAGGTCGAGGTGAGGCGCTATGATTTGAATTCAGGGGGGCCTGGCTCGGTGGTGGACGGAGGGGGCGGGTGCAGGGGACTGCGGCGCCGGGCCCCCCTTGGAGGCCCGGGCCCGGGGAATTTTGTCCCCCCTGCCCCCCCTCTCAGCAGCCCTGGTCATTTCAGGGGGGAGCACTTACCACCACCCACTGAGGTGGCGGTAAGGGCTCCTGTGCTAACCTAGCGGTAACTGGCAGTGTGCGATACTGCCCAAAAAATTTCTGTAGCGCCAGAAATGATGCGTGCTGGAGGTGGAATTACCGCTGGGCCGCTGCGGTAGCCCAGCAGTAGTTCCAGATTGCTGCATGGCAACCCTTTAGTAAAAGGGCTCATAAGTGATTTGCCCAAGGTCACAAGCGGCAGCAAAGGGAAAGCAAGATCTCAACCCACTGCTCTAACCACTAGGCCGCTCCACTCCGCTTCTCAAATCTGTCATGGTAATCCCATAGCCAGTCGGCTTTTCAACTTCTCCACACTGAATACACATGGGACAAATTTGCATGCACCAGAGACCTACCATATGCAGATTGATTTAATTCATATTCATCATTGTGGAGATTCTAAAATTCAGTCTGGCCCTGGGCTCACCAGAACAAGAATAGAAATCCCCGCCTTAAGCAGTGAGAGCATGAAGGAGACATCTCCAAAGACTGCAAGAGAACAGACAGTGTGGAGTCTGAAACCGGACACCGCTGCCACGGCAGCCAGCAGGATCTCAAAAAGCCTTCTGTGGCCCATAGCCAGGGATTCATAGAATGACATGGAAAACAAAGCACCCAAGCTGCCAGGCTGTCCAGGAACTATGCGTGTGCTCTGCTGAGGAGACGCAGTCACCAAGTCTGCCCATCATTCCTTACTGCAACATTAGTAGAGGCAAGTCGCCTGGGGAGTGGGGTTATATCCAACTAAAAAGACAGACAACCACTGAAGAACAGAACTGTGAAAAGTAAAGAATGTGGCATTGAAAAATAAACCCAAGCTCATTTATCAACCCATCTCCTACACCAATGACAAGAATCAAATGAATGTGGACAGATGCCTACTTTGGGAGTGTGTCTTGAATGCCTGCAGTTCTGGGGAGACTACTCTCTTGTTTGGATAATTTATTTTGAAAATTAACTACAAGAATTGTAGGTAAAAAAAAAGTATCTCACACCTTACAGATAGGTGGGCTAGTGAGAGCTGCTCATTAATATACAGAGAGGACAAATTACAACTATCCTAAGATCAGGGGTCATCAGAGAGCTGAAGACCGATGACCTCTAGGGTGGACAGAGTGACTGATGAGGGAGGGAATCTAAGCCACCTGTTTTGTGTTAACTTGATACCTGTGAAAATGTGTAAACTGAACAATAATGATTGGATATAAAATCAGTGTTAACATTTTTTAAGCCAAAAAGTAACAGAAGAGGATCCTGACCTGAAAACTTGTAACCAGTAAATCATGAATACAGCAAGGGAGGATTACCATAGATGTGCTACTGATTTCTCCTTTCTCGGAGGGGGGGTCATGTTTGTCTGTCTCTGATGCAGGGGCGTAGCCAGACAGCAGATTTTGGGTGGGCCTAGGCAAGAAGTGAGAGTTCTCCCTCCCCCTTACACACCAAAAAAATATATCTCAGCTGGCAGGAAAATGCTTCCCTCCAACTTAGAAGTCTGCAGCAGGCATGCATTGAAAACAGAGCATGTGCAGGTACCAGTATTGTGGAGAGCAGCGTTTTTGTTACAATTTGGGAAGTCTTCAGCTTGCGGAGCTTGGGATCCCCAACAGCTACCGCTAAACATGTGCTACCTTTGGGTGAGCCTGAGCCCTAACTAGGTGGGCCTCAGCCCACCCAGGCCCACCTGTGGCTACGCCACTGCTCTGATGCTTGGGACAAGAGAGAGACACTTGAACATAACACTCCCTATAAATGAACCCCATCTTTTCTGTTTGTGTTTCTTCAGGACTGCTGAATAATGTTCCAAAGTGCCCTGCTGTTCACGTGTCCTTTAGATTGTAAGCTCTTTGAGCAGGGACTGTCCTTCTATGTTAAATTGTACAGTGCTGCGTAACCCTAGTAGCGCTTTAGATATGTTAAGTAGTAGTAGTAGTTAGGGGAGAAGGGATGATTTTGTAGCTTGATGGTGCACAGTGGCATACCTAGATCTTTTTGCAAGCTGGGCATGGGTCCCAAACTCTGTCCTACCCCTAATACCAACACGACACCCAGTTATTGTTCACAGAGGTTCATGTGGGAGTTCTGTCTGATACAGATAGCAATCATGGCTAACTTCAGGCCACTGTCTAGTGCTACCAACAAAATAAATACCTTGCTGGATTTAGCTCTGAATTACTAGTTAGATCGCTAAAGTAGCTCGTGGCTGAAATAATATTAAAATATATAAATACACATACCAGTGCAACATTTTACAAAACACACTGTATAAAACTGCCTACCAGTCCTACTTTAGTCACATCATTGATAGCAAGAAACCATTGTGTGTGTTTTTTTCTTATTTTACCAGTTGTGTCCCCTGTCATCATTAGGGTGTGCATGCTGGCTTTTACTCCCTGAGAACCCATATGGTGAGACATTTACTAGGTTGAGAACAGTGGGAACCCAACACTCCCCTCTCCTTGACCCCCTCCCCCCTTTTATCCAGAGAAGTAAACTACTAATAGAAGTACGTTCACCTTTCCCAATTCACATGACCCCAACTTGCTCCATGTCCAGTCTTTGGCCTCCTGTCTTACTGAAATGGATGTCTTAACTGTTGGAAACTGGCCTGAGTCACTAATTTGAGAAAGCACAATAGTGTGATATGCACATGTGTTCCTTACAGGCCTCAAGGCCGTGAGTCCAGTTGGTTCATTACTTTTTTTTTTCTTTCTTTATTACAGCCGTGTTCTTTCTCTTTAGCCATGGTTTTGGGGATAGCTGGTGCAGAGGAGGGGGTGGGTGGTGTATTCTGTGCCACCCACTTTGGGCTCAGGCCCACCCAAAACAGCATGTCTAGCTACGTCATCCAGCCCAGTTGAAACCAGCAGCAACGCCTTGGGTTTTCAATTGCAACTATCTTCAGCCAGGGGCCATGAACCAAGACTCATTTTGGACTCCTGCAATCACGAGCCCTGATTCCAGTCACTAAGTGTGCCAGCATAAGAGCCAGCTCTGTGGGTGCTTGAGCTCCCCCCCCCCCCCCCACCCCCATATTGAACAAACTCTTTGACTGTCCAGGAAGGGATAATTTCCATTGGCTTTAGTACCTCCTATGATTTTGAAACATTGGCTCCTGTGTGTGCCACTGCAGGTTAACTGTGACTTTCCTCCACAAAAGGGACTGTAATGAAAAGGCCCCAATGTGGGGGGGTTGAACCAGGCCCCTTCCATATCACACAGTACTTGCCACCTGTACCACTGGGCTGGCTGTATTTCATTTTAGTCAGGTTTAACTCTTGCCTTTTTATGGGTAGCAAAGGTATGTTCAAGTGCATTATGTATAATATATGTGACCTGCTGAGCGAAAAAGTACCAAAAGTGGGATTACAAATAACAGACATATAGGCTATAAATGTTCGGAGCGGAAACTTTCATTTTAGATTCTGTTAGGGTCGGTAGGATGGGACTATGCTAATTTTTTCACAGCTTTGATGTTTTTCATGTTGTACAGTTTAAAAACTGCAGGTACCTAAAGTGGGGTATATGATTTCTAGGGTTAATTACTTTTTTATTGATAAATGTTTCTAATTTTTTTTAAAAGACGAATTAGTCCATACCTGAGCCTGAAATTTTGCAGGCTTATGCAGTTGATATCCCTGTATCTAAGTCACATGCCCCACTTTTGGTACCTTTTCACATATTTTCCCAAAGCTGGGCAAATCACCTTCACTTTAACTTGTTTTTGCTTGCTTTTTGCAGACTTGGCATTACCCTAATTTGTTCCTTGAGAACTCCCAGCCAGTCTGGTGATCAGGTTAGCCAACATATGCAAATTAGTCAGGACTTTGGCCCATATGGACACTGACCTACCTCATATGGTGGGGATCTGAACCCATGGGATAGCCATGGGTGGCCACAGGTCCACTTTGAACTCAGGCCCACCTAGCAGTGGCATGGCTGCAATGTGACTGACAGGGTTCCCCAAGTCCCCACCAGCTGAAGACTCCTGGCATCTTCCTCTCTTCCCCTCCCAACTGCACTCCCCCAACCCCCCCCCCCCCCCAACACCTTTAAATACAGTTATTCTCCAGCAACGAGCAGCGACTTATACTCACTGCTCGTGCCAGCCCCAAGCCTTCCCTCTGATGCAACTTCCTGTTTGAGGGACCAGGAAGTGTCAGAGGGCAGGCTCCAGGCCAGCATGAGCAGCAGATATGAGTCACTGCTTGCTGCTGGCAAACAACTTAAGGACTTAAAAGGTACTGGGAGGTTGAAAGAGTGCAGTTAAAAGACCCCCCCCCCCCCCCCCCCCGATCACCTGGGGGAGAGGGGAAGGAGAAATGCCAGGCAGAGGATAGGGTTCTCGTGCTCATCTACCCAAAATTGGGTGTCTGGCTATGCCCCTGATTTGAACACCCTGGGAAATTCTCATTACCTGGATTTGGGAACTTGTACAAGCAATTCAAAACTCTCAAGCCTACAAGATGAATCTGTGCATCAGATATTATCCTTTGTTACTATACAAATGCCCTATGCTGAGAGTTTTAAACTGGTTTTGCCTGTGCTGCTGTAGTCCTGATTTTATTCTCATTGCAAGTATGGGGGCACATGGCCTCCTCTGCTTCTTTTAGTAGAAATGGAGCTACTGGACAACTGCTATCAACAGATAATGGGAGGCTTGAAATGAAACACTACAAAATGAGGTACCATTGAAAAAGGTGAGAGATACAAACATGTAAATGTTACATGTGGAAACCAGAGATCAAACAGCACTGACTAGTCTAGTCTCCTCAGAAGCAATGTTTCCTCTAAGTAGTGGCCTGGCGTGTGCAAATTTTTTTTCGTGTGAGCAACGAGTAAAAAAACAATAACCATATTTGAGCTCCAGTATTAGCAATGCATTTCTGTATATAGCACAAAAAAAAAATGTTTGTGAGCAACCATGTAAAATCTGTGAGCGACACTCCTAAAATGTATGAGTAATCCATTTAGAGGGAACATTGCTCAGCAGCCAGTTGTGGAACCTTCACTTTGCATGTAATAAGCATTTTCCCCAAAAAGACAAAATGGGTTACAGTGTTGGAGGGAATCTAATCCCAAGAGGCTGACAAACAGCCTGACTAGCCTTACTGCCAAATGGGAAGATCTTAATTAGCATCTGTGAAACATGATGAGGTTTTAGTGCCACTGTGTCAGCCTTGACATCTCTGTGGCCAGCAACGCAGATGGGAACCCATAAGGCTGATTCTGAGTTGTATTTGGCATATTGGATTGTACAGCATGTTGAAGGCTACACAAAGAATGTAACTCAGAGCAGGTTAAGCAGGCTGCTTTCATGTTGGGGACCAGGTCCCCCTGATTTGGTGCAGCAGAAAAAAAATAACCCGGAGAAAGTACTTCTGTACACAGTGTCATTTTAGCTAGTCCTCAGAGCATTTGTCAGCCTGAGGTTCACCTTTACAACAGATTCTGACTAGGTCTCATGAAGAATGAAGCTGAATGGGTTGAGGCATGAACGTTGGAATATCAATTTTTACATGGACCCCTAAGAACTCGCTGTTGCTATCAAAGCGAAACTTCTGCGCCTCACAAATGGTAGTTATATCATTGCACAGTGTAAATGAAACAAACCCAAGGTCATAGGAGCCAGCTCTGTAGGTGCTGTATTACCTCAAATATTTATTTCTTTTATTTATTAGGCTTTATTTAACGCCTTTTTGAAAGAATTAAGTCAAGGTGGTGTACAGCAAGAATAAGTCAAACATAAGCAATAGCCAATTACAGCGGTAAAAATATTCAAATTACAATACAAAGTATGGCATAGTATACTACATTACAATGTCAACACAATACAAGATAAATCATTTTTATAGAAAGCGTAGAGTGTAAGCAAAGATGGAACATATAGATAGGTAAGAGAGTCAGAGGAGTTAGAAAATAAGGGGACTAAGTTAAAGAAAGTTGCACATGAGGTCAGAGAGGTGATTAAATATTATCTCAGCTAGGGTAGGAGTGGATAAACATGTCCTGCTACAGTATGTGTAGCTGGTGCCACTCTAGAAGCATTGCCAGGTTGAAGGCACGGGAGAGCAGACAGCAGACCGCCGATGGCGCGGCGCATATTTTAAATGTGACGTATCACGTAAAAAATAGGCACCGGTGCCAGCATGTCTGTTTGGGGGGGGGCGCAGCTACTCTCCTGGTGCCCCCCCCCCCCCAGCTATGCCTCTGTGCGTGTGTGTGTGAGACTAACAGTTAGTTACTTCTTTCATTAACGGACTGGTTGAAAAGCCAAGCTTTCACCTGCTTCCTGGATATTGAACAAAGTCTTTGTCTGTGTCCAGGGAAAGGTGATTTCTGTTGGGTTTAGCAACCCCAATAATTTTGAAAAGTTGTCTCCTATGCAAGGGGTGTGTCTTTCTCCGGAGCAGGTGACATCATCCAGGGATCCAGTCGCAGCTTCATGAAGTCATCTAATTATCTGACATGAAGTTGCTAACAGATTTTATGATGATGATATTTTGTTGGGGGGGGGGGGGGCGTAATAATGCAGTAGTAATTGCACACTTGCCAGGAAGGCATTCAACATCCACACAAGGTCTTCAATCCTTTTACAAAAAAAAAAAAATCACCAAAAGGCCATTTTTTTTGTTAATTTCATGTAAACAAAATCCAGTGTGCCATAGCCAGACATAGTATTTTGGGCGGGTCTGAGCTCAAACTGGGTGGGCACACAATCTCCCCTCTGTACTTTCCACCCCTGCCCATGCCCTATCAACACCTCCAAAAATAAAATAAATACTTGAGTTGGCGGGGATCCCCAAGCCCCACCAGCTGAAAATATCCTCCAGTGGCCAGAACAAGTGATTTCCCTACTTGCTACAGCCGGCAGTTCTTTCCACCAGTTGCTTCTGTGCTGGCCTCTCTCCTCCTGCACACACTCGGTTTTTGTGCATGCGTGCGGGTTGGGGGTGGGGGTTGGTGCAGTGGCAATGGGTCGAAAGCACCGTCAACTGTAGCAGATAGGGAAATCACTTATTCTGGCCTCCGGAGGACATCTTCAGCTGGCAGGGCTTGGAGATTCCCCCCCCCCCCCCCAGCCATAAGGGTGCCAGAATTTTGTGTGGGCCTGAGCCCAAACTGGGTGAACCCAGGCCCACATGAGCTTACCCGTGGCTATGCCACTGACAAGATCTTTCCAAGTTTATTCTCTAGCACAGTGTTTGTTCTTCAATGCAAGGCCCGGGGGAGACCTCTAGGGCAGCCCTTATCATCATTCTGGCTTTTTCCCTGCTATTCTCTGCCTGTCTACCCAGGTTCATGATACAAAAGGGAAGTGGATGAGGGGAAAAGCAGCATGATGGAATAGCAAGGCATTTCTCAATAGATGAAGAAAATGCAAATGGAAATTAGCACCTCCTTGAGGATATATCCAATAAAAAGTTTGAAGGTGGACTAATGGGATGGATGTCATTGACACACACAGGTCAACAGTGTTGTAGCCTTACATGGGAAGATGTTTGGTGGCTATCCTTCAGCACTTTGCATCCAAAATGGCCCTGACTTAAAAATTAGAGAAGAGCACTGCTCTATCAGAGAGACAACAAGATGCCATTAAATCCAGTTCAAATTCAAATCAATTCTTGCAAACCGCTAATATCTCCTTTCCAGGGTTCAGTGCGGTTTACAATCTAGGTGAGGCAAAAGTAGGTAGTGTTAGTGTGAGGTATGAGAAAATTAGATATCATTGATGTAATGTATGAGATCAAAAGTATTATAAGAGGCTAGTGGGTGATACTAAGAGGTAGAAGTCATAATGGATTATTATGAAGCAGTCTTTGGGAAGAGAAGGGATTGTTAACTCTGAAGTTATCTAATTCTCAAGGTGCTGTTCTCCACTTTTGTTTCAGCCGTCATTTAATGATTTCCCAATCACCATTAAGAAGCCAATTCAATTCAATCAAGCTACGGAAAACAGTAATAAACAGGCAACAACCGCTCGCCCCTCAGCAAAGCGGTGAGTAATTAACATAGCCACACCTCAGCCAAGAAAGGGCCCCTGTTGTCGGCATGGCCCTTCATGCCTACTTTTTGCCATGCCACCTGACCCTTTAATTACAAACTGACTGAGACCTCTGAACCTGAGACTCTGTAGCTCGGGTTACCACCCGCTGCGACAGTTGCCTCCAAGTCTCCCGTCCTGGCCAGGACTCCACACAGACAAAGGGAAGAAGATTGGGAAAGCTTCCTATGAGGACCAGGAAAAGCCCTGCACCCTGGAGGCGTTCCTCTTAAATATCCCCAGCCTTCCTCCGTCCCCCTCCAGCTGCCTTGCCAATCAGCCTCACATTCAGTCATGCTTACATTCAAATTGCCCTATGGCAAGCCAGGCCGAAGGCATCTCACCAAGTTGCTCCCCACCTCCCCCCGCTGACCAGACCCTTTCTTCAGACCCGGGTCCACTGCCTCGAGCCACTAGCTGGTACAGAGGGCCCCATCCTTCACTTAAATGAGCGCCCTCCAGATAGGCTCTCGGGCTAGGCATTTCCTTTTCTCCCTGCATCTTGAAGGTAGAACAGAAGTCTTTTTTTGCTGTCAGGAAAATCTGCTCCTTGGGACCTTAACTGGACAATAGAGCTATTGGTACTTTACTTCACACCCTTGTCTTAAACCATTTGGATTACTGTAACTCTTTTTTTGGCAAGTCTACCCTCCTATCAGATTCATTACCTTCAGTTCCTTCAAAATACTGCTGTGAAGCTTCTTTTCAATGCTAATTTACATGATCATGTTTTCCTATACTGCTTGATTGACACTGGCTTTCCATCATGCCCCCCATACAGGTTTCATGATTTATCTGGCTTCTACATTGATTCCATATCAGAATTCTGGATCATTTAGGTCTTCTAACTCCAATTTTTTTGTGATTCTTATGGCTTGATACTTCCCATAGTAAAACCTTTAGCTACTTAGCCCCCTCAGTCCCAATCTCCGGATGGTAACCTCCCTCCCTAAATGTAAAACAGCTCTTAAGACATTGCTTTCCACTCAGGCTTTTTCTTTCCTGCTACCATAAGCCACTTCAAGTGTGACTAGTTCATCTGTGCTTTCCCCCACTGTATCCATTGTCTTTACCTGTGTTATCTGGTCTTAAGGAAAGATTGTTGTGCAATTTTCTCATGCTGCTTCCTTATATCTCCCATTGTGTTTAGTATATTTTCCTTTCTGTGTTGCTCTTTTTTTCTTTTGTCTCCACTGAAATTTCTTGAATGTAAGCCACCATGATGATGACTTTTTGATGATATGACAGTATAACAAATGTTGCAAATAAATGAAATAAATAAATGTCATAGTCTGTCCTGTATATTAATTTACTGTCCCCTGACACAGAGACTCAGCCTAACCATGTTAAGCTCCCATAAGATAACCACAAACTTGATATACTGATTTTCAGGATATCCACAATGAATATGCATGATCTTGATTTGCACACACTGCCTCTATTATATGCAAATCTCTTTCATGCATTCTCCATTTTGGATATCCTGAAATCCTGACTGGCAAGGGATACCAGCGACATAATGTAACCAAAGACCGTAACTGGACATATCTTAATCCTTCCTCTCCCTCTCTAAGTTCCCCCCAATGGTCTTTACCATACATGTACCTCAATATCACCTTGTTCATATCGGAATCGGCTAACGCCGTTTACAGTACTATGTAAGCCACATTGAGCCTGCAAAAAGGTGGGAAAATGTGGGATACAAATGTACCAAATAAATAATAAATAAATAAATAAATAAATATTGTAGTTTGTTTTGTTGAGGAATTTACAAGGCTTTTATGCTACATCAGTCAATAAAATAAACCAGTTTCCATTTTGGGTTAATTCAGGTTGATAGCAACCTTCAGATAGTCTGTGATCTGTATTTATCTACTGAATTTCTGTGCACTGGCTGTGGCTACATCCGTCTGCCACAGTCGGTAACTTCTAAGGCTTTGGCTCACATGAAGTGACCCCTAGCATCAGTACAGGCAGCTAGGATTAAGCCACTCTACTTACAGAGGGAGATTGAAGATTAACCACCTCCTGTGTAGGGGGTACTGAATTTCTGTAATGGAATATCAGGGACACTTTGAAATGGAGCACAGTGGGTGAACTACAGAGGGCTACAGGGGCAGGGCCAAGCTTCCCTAAATCCATTTCTGAATTTAATCGCAACACATGCAAAACTACACACTTCTCCACTTCCATTCAAAGGCCATAATGCTTCACCCTTAAAAAAAAAAAGCATCTCCTGCTTAGGACACTATAAATGCTGTAAAAGCCACTAATTAGAGTACTAATTAGAAAGACAGATAACAAACCAGATGGAATATATTGGTCCAGATATAACTTATTTATATATGTATGTATGTATTTATTTATTTATTGGGATTTATTCACTGCACCGCAGGTACAGTTTAACATAAAACTTAAAAAAATTTGTTAACAGCATAACAATAGTAAAAATGACCAAATATAAACATAAATACAATAAATGAGGCAAAGCTGAGAACAGCAAATTAAAACCTAATTATAGGACTACCATGAAATATACACACGTAACAGCACTGAAATTCAAATAACATAGATATAATACGATGTCAGTATAATACTACTGAAACGCCTAACAAGCATGCATTTGAGCATTCGAATAACATAGATATGATACAAATACTTTTCTACAATACAGCTTACCATGTAGCTGAGGGGCCAAACGCAGATATATAGATGGGGACAAGATGGGTGGTACAGAGTAAGCTGGAATAAATAAATGGGTGACTAAACTCAAGACAAGTTTTTGTACAGTTAAGCAACATATAAGGAACTGGTCTAAGTACAGTGGGTGCAGCAAGCTAATCCAGGTAAAGAGTGGTGTATATTAAAGGCTTGGGAGAAGCATAGCCACCGAGAGGGGGGAGGGCAGGGGGGAACAAATTCCCCGGGCCTCCAAGGGGGGCCCAGCGCCACAGTCCCACCCACCCTTCATCGTCGACCGTCTGCCCCCTGCATTGAAATCGGTCTCACTTCCGTGAAAGCAGCGCTGCAGGCAGCAGAATGCCTCCCTTTGAGCCTCCTTCCCTCCTTGTGTCCCGCCCTCGTCTGACGTAACTTCCGCGAGGGCGGGACACAAGGAGGGAAGGAGGGCCGAAGGGAGGCATTCTGCTGCTGGCAGTGCTGCTTTCACGGAGGTGAGACTGCGATTTCAATGCAGGGGGCCCGGCCCGGTGGCGGACGCACGTGGGGAGCGGCGGCAGTGACCTCAGGGGGGGGTGGAGTGGCTGCGGCAATCTCGGGCCCGGCCCAGTCTCTCAGCGGCCCTGGGGAAAAGAGCTAGGCTTTTACCTGCTTTCTGAAGTAGAGATAGTCTTGATTTAGACATAGCCACTCTGGGAGTAAATCCCAGAGTGTGGGGGCTACTCCTGAGAAGGCTCACTTATTTTGATGAGGATACAGATAGTGATGCTCTTTGAGAGGACCTTAGAGGTCTCAAAAGTGTGTAAAGAGCTAACTTATTCTTTAAATACTCTGGCCCATTTTGTCTGAGGACCTTGAAAATCAAACATAGAGTTTTAAATTTAGAAGACTTGAAAGCCAATTGTGTTTTCATTTTTAACACTTAGGACTGCCACAAGCATATGTGTGTGTGTGTGTGGGGGGGGGGGGGGGGGGGGGGCTACCACACTGCAAGAACATAAAAAGGGAAGGAGGGAGGGTGGGCACGAAACTAACTATTGCTCTTGGTGCCATTTTGTCCAGGAACTGCCCTGGTCACAATAAAAGGAGGCTGAGTTTTGAAAAGCCCTAACACAGAGGCAGGTGTTAAATTCCATGACTGCGAAGCCAGAGCAGACAGGTCTTTAGCTGTTCTCAAGAGAAAAAGAAAAGCAATCCTGTTTAATCCTTTGGTTTTTGCCTTAAGCTATCCATAGCAAAAGAGAGAAACAGCTTTCAAACAGGCATCATAGCAAAAGAGAGAACAGCTTTCAAGCAGGCATCTCCTGTCACTCCTTCTCTTGGGGAGTGGGGAGGGAGAAAACTGGCCAGGACTGAAAGAATTCAGGTTCTTGATCTGACAGATTTTTACACAGCACAAACTCAAACTGGTAATTAGAGATTTCTCTGGCCCTCCTGTGTTAAGTCTCCAGCTGTTTCTGCAATAATTGCCCTATCCAGTGTCCCATAGGAGGCTTCATTTTGTGCTTCATCTATCATGGCTCAGCCAGCCCCTCTGGTCTTGGCTCAGAAATAAAGGGATGGGATAAGCCCAGTGTCAGGAGGAACAGTCACGTTTTACTTCACCACATCTCCAGATTTACAAGTCTCAGGGGCCAATGCAATAAAGTATGCTCAGGCTGTAAGTAGGGTTAGTGTGGCTTTAGCACACAATTATGTGGGTGTATGAGGCAGAAAGGAGTTTTGCACATCAGCTAACCCTGTGCAAAGTCTTGAGCAGCACATTTCTGCTAAGAAGGGAAGAAGGTCAACCAATCAACCAAAAAAATATAATATAAGAGTTGCCCTATTAGGTCAGACCAAGAGTCCATCTAACCCAGTATCCTGTTTGCAACAGTGGCCAGTCCAAGATACAAGTGCCTAGCAGAGTCCCAAAAAGTAGAAAGATTACATGCAACTTAACCTCAGGGATAAGCAGTGGCTTTCCCCAGTCTAACTTAATAATGGTTTATAGACTTTTCCTCCAGGAACTTGTCCAAAATTTTTAAAACCCAGTAATATTAGCTATTTTTACCACTTGCTTCAGCAATGAGTTCCAGAGCTTAACTATGGACCTCTTTTATCAAGCCGCGCTAGCGGCTCTTGGTGCAGTAATGCTGACAAAGCCTATTCATTTTGAACGGGCTCTGTTGCCCTTGCCACACGGGAACTGCTTTCGCAGCTTGATAAGAAGCCCTGTGTGTTGAGTGAAGAAATATTTTCTCCTATTTGTTTTAAAAATGTGCTACTAGGATAGCTTTCCATGAAGTTACACAGAGATCCTTTTACTAAGATGCGCTAATAGATTTAACACGCGCTGAAAGGAAATGACCCCGAGTATCTGAAGAATAGGATGATCCTCCACACACCGCCAAGGACACTAAGGTCCTCCCAAGGACTTTCACTAACTACACCCTCTCCAAAAGACATTACAAGATGTGATACCGGCAAGCGAGCCTTCTCTGGAGTAGCCCCCACACTCTGGAATGCATTGCCTGAAAGGCTCCACTTAACACTACCTCTACTTCAGGAAGCAGGTGAAAGCTTGGCTCTTCAACCAAACCTTTAATGGAAGAAGTAACTAACTTGTTAGTCTCACTCACACACACAAGGATTGACTCGGGCTGCACATACTGCAGCAGGACATGTTTATCCACTCCTACCCTAGCTGAGATAATATTTAACCATCTCTCTGACCTCACCTGCAACATTCTTCAAATCAGTCACCTTACTTTCTAGTTCTTCCTGCTTTCTTGCTCATCTATGTGTTGCAACTTTGCCTTACCCCTCACTGCCAATTATAGTGTTCTAGTGCACATTGTGTTGTCATTGCAAGTGGTATACCATGCCATGCTTTGTATTGCTCTTCGAATATTTTTACTGCTCCAATTGCCTACTGCTTATGTTTGATCTAGTCTTACTGTACACCGCCTTGAGTGAATTCCTTTAAACAGGCGGTAAATAAATCCTAATAAATAAATGCTAAATAGTAGAAGTAGTAAGAAGCCCATAACTATAAAATGAGCTTCATAGCATTTAATCTGGCTTATTTTCGAAAGAGAAGAACGCCCATATTTCGACCCAAATCGGGAGATGGGCACCCTTCTCTCATGGGTGCCCAAATCAGTATAATCGAAAGCCGATTTTGGGCACCTCCAACTGCAGTCTGTCGCAGGAACGAACAAAGTTGATGGGGGCATGTCGGAGGCGTGGTGAAGGTGGGACTGGGGCGTGTTTATCAGCCGAGGAGAGATGGTCGCCCTCGGGCGATAATGAAAAAAAGAAGGGCGGCAGTAGCGAGAATTTGGGCCGCTTTTTTTGGACCCTTTTTTTTTCATGAACAAGTCCCCAAAAAGTGCCCCAACTGCCCAGATGACCACCGGAGGGAATCAGGGATGACTTCTCCTGACTCCCCCAGTGGTCACTAACCCCCTCCCACAAAAAAAAAGGAACTTTAAAAACTTTTTTGCCAGCCTGAATGCCAGCCTCAAATGTCATATCCAGCTCCATCACAGCAGTTTGCAGGTCCCTGGAACAGTTGTTAGTGAGTGCAGTGGACTTCAGGCAGGTGGACCCAGGCCCATCCCCCCCCCCCCCCACCTGTTACACTTGTGCTGGTAAATGGGAGCCCTCCAAACCGCCCCCAAAACCCACTGTACCCACATCTAGGTGCCCCCCTTCACCCATAAGTGCTATGGTAATGGTGTAGAGTTGTGGGGAGTGGGTTTTGGGGGGATTGGGGGGGCTCAGCACCCAAGGTAATGGAGCTATGGACTTGGGAGGTATTTTATTTTTTAAATTTTTACAAGTGCCCCCTAGGGTGCCCGGTTGGTGTCCTGGCATGTGAGGGGGACCGGTGCAGTACGAATCCTGGCCCCTCCCATGACCAAATGCCTTGGAGTTGTTCGTTTTTGAGCTGGGCGGCTTGTTCCCATTATCGCTAAAAACCGATACCGCCCAGCTCAAATCCGCCCAAATCCGATGCATTTGCCTGGCACCAACCGTATTATCGAAACAAAAGATGGATGCCCATCTTTTTCGAAAATACGGTCTGTCCCACCCCTTCGCAGACCCATCCTCAGAGATAGTCGCCCATGGAGATGGGCGTCTGCGGTCGATTATGCCCCTCAATATGAACTAATCGTTAGAGCACGCTAAATCCGTTAGCACACTTTAGTAAAAGAACCCCATAATCTTTGTACTTTTTGAAAGACAATCGATTCATATTTACCCGTTCCAGTCCGATCATATCTCTCCTCAGCCGTCTCTTCGCCAAGCTGAACAGCCCTAACCTCTTTAGCCTTTTCTCATATGAGAGTCCTTCCATCCCCTTTATCATTTTGGTCGCCCGTCTTTGAACCTTTTCCAGTTCCACCCACTACATCTTTTCTGAGATGCGGCAACCAGAATTGCACACAATACTCAAGACACAGTCTTCCCATGGAGCAATACAGAGGCATTATGATGTTCATTGTTTAATTCTCTATTCCCTCTTCTAATAATTCCTAACATTCTGTTTGCTTTTTTGGCTGCTGCCACTGCACACCGAGCAGATTATGTGGTTCCTTTTGATTAGACTTAATTAATTTCTGGATTAACTTTCAGGAACTACACTTCCTTCCTTCCTTGCATCAAAGCAAAATGACCCGAAGAAGGGCCAGGAACTCTCAAAAGGTGGTTGAGAAAGTCTTTAAGTTACACATATTTCTTTGTTGAGCTCTATTGTCATCCCACTGAATGAATTTGTTTAGCAGCCACACAGAAGAATATATCTGTGCTTGCCATGGGTGGGGGGGAGGGGGAAGCCATAACATGAAATGAACTCTGAAATCTTCTGCTCTGCTTGCAGCAGTGGCTAAAAAAGCAAACAGGATGCTAGGAATTATTAGGAAAGGGATGGTGAATAAGACCAAAAATACTATAATGCCTCTGTATCGCTCCATGGTGTGACCTCACCTTGAGTATTATGTTCAGTTGTGGTCGCTGTATCTCAAAAAAGATATAGCAGAATTAGAAAAGGTTCAAAGAAGAGCGACCAAAATGATAAAGGGGATGGAACTTCTCTTGTATGAGGAATGACTAAAGAGGTTAGGGCTCTTCAGCTTGGAAAAGAGATGGATGTGGGGACATATAATTGAGGTCTACAAATCCTGAGTGGTGTGGCGCGGGTAAAAGTTAATCAATTTTTCACTCTTTCAAAAAGTACAAAGACTGGGGGACAATCAATGATGTTACATGTAAATACTTTTAAAACAAATAGGAGGAAATATTTTTTCACTCAATGAACAGTTAAGCTCTGGAATTCATTGCCATAGGATGTGGTAACAGCAGTTAGTGTATCTGTGTTTAAAAAAATGTTTGGACAAGTTCCTGGAGGAAAAGTCCACAGTCTGTTATTGAGATGGACATAGGGGAAGCCAATGCTTGCCCTGCAATTGGTAGTATGGAATGTTGCTACAATTTGGGTTTCTGCCAGGAATTTATGACCTGGATTGGACATTGTTGGAAGCAGGTTACTGGACTAGATGGACCATTGGTCTGACCCAGTATGGCTATTCTTATGTTCATCCCCCCCATAACACTAAATAGGAATGCCAGGCCGTGGAACAACCTTGGTTGAAACCTGTGCACTGCTGTTCAGAAAGCTGCATTTTGTTCACCCACATCTGACAGTTAAACTGTTAAATCAGCTAATGTTTACCTTCATCCATGGATTCATTCTTCAGCAGGCTTTGCCTTTTCATTTCAGTATCCCCCAGCCCCCCCCCCCCTCTCCCTCACGACTGTAGAGGTCTAATTTGGCATGCCAGTGGGTGCTCCTGCACTAGCCCAGGGTGGTGCATAATAGACTTGGAAGAAATAGTTCAAGTTATGGGCGAAATAGCACGTAGGGAAATCTGAAGTGCTGAATGTATCTCTTAAAGTGTAGTGTTCTTCAGTGCAGGGGCCAGGGGTGGCCCCCATCATCTTTCAGGTTTGTATTTTTCTGCTACTATCTGTCTCTCTAACCAAGCTCACAACAGAAAGGGAGAAGTGCCGCATAATTGAATAACAAGACATTTCTCAATAGACAAGAGATGCGGACGTCAGACACACAGACACAGAAGCCTGTGCGGCCGCATTGCTGATCTGCAAGGGCAGGCTTCCTAATGGACTGTTGCTAGTGGAGGAGTAGCCTAGTGGTTAATGCAGCGGACTCAGATTCTGGGGAACTGGGTTCAATTCCCACTGCAGCTCCTTGTGACTCTGGGCAAGTCACTTAACCCTCCATTGCCCCTGGTACAAAATAAGTGCCTGAATATATGTAAACCGCTTTGAATGTAGTTGCAAAAACCTCAGAAAGGTGGTATATCAAGTCCCATTTCCCTTTCCTTTCCCTTGAGGAAACCCCCAATGAAAAAAAATGAAGGTGGGATGGATGTCAATGATACAGGCTGGTCAATAGTATCACAGCCCTGCATAGGAAGATATTGGAGGCTCTCCTTCAGTTCTGTTGAATCCAAAGTGACTCTGCCTTAAAAATTAGTGAAGACCACTATCTTATAACATAAGAAACTAGCAGCTGGAAGTGTGGAGCTGATGGGGATGCCTGCTCCTTATGTGTGTGTGTGTGTATTTGGAAATTTTCCTAGTAGGTGTGTACTGGCAGGATGATATAAAAAGTATCACATGGCCTCCAACAGAAAATGTAAGTGCACTAAACTTCCAACTTTTGGGGTTTTTTTTTTTTTTTAATAAGTGCAAAACATTTATTTTGAAGCTTTTAAAGTTCAAAACCCAGCAGCTCAAACCAGTCTTTAACACATAGTTAAGTCCTGAGCACCATCTTATATTGTAAGATGTTTCCACTACAGTACATGCATTTATTGCATTATACTAATAGTGAGGTAAATTTGAAATAAAATAATATACAATTCTGAAAAATCAACAACCTGATTTAGGGGTCCTTTTACTAAGATGTTCTGAAAAATGGGTGTGGTAGTATAGGCGCAGGTTTTGGGTGCGCCGATCCCTTTTTCAGCGCACCTGTAAAAAAAAGCCTTTTTAAAAACTTTTTGCCAAAAATGGATGCGCAGCAAAATCAAAATTTCCGCACGTCCATTTTGGCTCTCCAACCTTACCACCAGCCATTGACCAAGCAGTAAAGACTCACGCGATAACCGTGTAGTAATGACCTATGCGCGCCAAATGCCACTTGGCATGCATCCAATATGCGCGTCTGAAAAATTACTTTTCGGATACGCATGCCAAAAATGAAATTACCGCAACAGCCACGTGGTAGCCGGGCGGTAACTCCATTTTGGCGCATGTTGGGCACGCGTAGACGCTTATGCGCCTTAGTAAAACGGTCCCTTAATTCTTTAAAGCAGAGGCATGATCAGAATCCAGATAGAAGGAAGGGATTTAGCTGCTGTTCTCAATAGCAGTTTGTGGTCAGTTATTCAGGTACAGTAAGTTTTCTTTGGGGGGAGGGCCAGTGGAGGACCTACAATATAACAAAGAAACTCCAGACCGCTCAGAATAGAGCAGCCAGACTAATATTTGGCAAATTGCGATTCGACAGTGCCAAGCCCCTCCGTGAAAAACTGCATTGGCTGCCAATCAAAGAATGTATTACGTTCAAAATCTGCACCCTGGTCCACAAAATTATCTATGGCCAAGTCCCAGGATACATGACAGAACTTATAGACCTACCACTCAGAAACATAACTAGATCATCTCGAACATACCTAAACCTCCACTATCCAAACTGCAAAAAAATTAAATACAAAACATCCTATGCATCCAGCTTCTCCTATACAAGCACACAATTATGGAACGCACTGCCAAAAGTTGTGAAGACAACCTATGACCACCTAAACTTCAGGAAATCATTAAACACCTATCTGTTCAAAAAGGCATACCCCACTGACCCAACATAAATGCCTGCGCTCTGCAACACAACACAACCAAAGCTTGTACTGGACACTAATCTTTCCTCTCCTTGATTCCCATTGTAACTGAAACATATGTTCCTTATTCAACCATAATACTACCTGTATTTGTTTCTTTACCGGACTGGCGAATACCTCTACGGTACTATGTAAGCCACATTGAGCCTGCAAATAGGTGGGAAAATGTGGGATACAAATGTAACAAATAAATAAATAAAATAACCGGAGCCAATGGAGGGTTAAGTGACTTGCCACGGTAGGATTTGAACGGGGCTCTAGCTAGTTCTCAGCCCACTGCTCTGACCACTAGGCTACTCCTCCACTAAGCTCTACCCTTATACTGTGCCATGAAGTCTTAGTACTGCCAGTGCCAAGTACATTTTATTTTCCTTTCTCCTAACACTTGTCCTCAGCACAAAGGCAGGTCTTGCCATCAGGCAGGGGGAAGAGACAGATGGCTGTTTTCATTCTCCCTGCTTTCTCTCAGAGGGGAGAACTAATTGCTTGTCAACATCCCTTTATTCTTCCAAGCCTTTTCTTGCTTCTTGGAATTTAAATATTCTGTTCAACATTTGATGCTCTCAGCATTTATCCTTTCAATTTTTTTGTTGTTGCTTTATGTAGCCTAGAGGGTTTAATTTTTGAGCTGTACTTATTACTGCTGCAATTTGCCCCATTTTGAAATTAAGTATGAGGAACTGTGACCATTAGATCTGGCATTTTGAGTTTTGTTTACACAGTGGAGGGAATTCAATATATGGCGCTCAAAATTCCATGCCCATAAAAATCTGCGCTAAGCATGATTCTTTAAAGGGTGCATGTACTTAGGCATCAAACGCAGGACTTATGTCTGCTAAAAACAGGTGTAAATGCTGGCACTTAATGTCAGACTTGTGAGTTCTTGTACCAAGTAGAGCGCTGCTGAGCCCAGTATTCGGACCAGGTTCTGCTTGGCGGCCGGACAACCCCGGGTTTCACCTGCGCTGACCGCCGTTCCCCAGAGGTTCAGCCCCTAGGTGCGGGTGGCCTGCAGGACTTAGGAGACGGAGCTGGAAGCGGGGGGTGGTGAATGTATCGGCCAAGTAGGCAGCAGGTCAAGAGAGTAATCCAGGTACAGGCAAAGTCAGTAGGCAGGCAGCAGGCAAGAGAGTAATCCAGGTACAGGCAAAGTCAGTAGGCAGGCAGCAGGTCAAGAGAGTAATCCAGGTACAGGCAAAGTCAGTAGACAGGCAGCAGGCAAGAGAGTAATCCAGGTACAGGCAAAGTCAGTAGGCAGGAAGCAGGCAAGATAGTAATCCAGGTACAGGCAAAGTCAGTAGGCAGGCGGCAAACAAGAGAGTAATCCAGATGCAGGCAAAAGTCAGTAGGCAGGCAGAAGGGTAATCTAGGTACAGGCAAAGTCAGCAACGAGGGACCAGTAGATAAGAAGCAGACTACAGAGTTAGAAACACCTACCAAAGTAGAAGCCGAAGCATGGAGCCCAGGGAGAGCTCAGCTGATAAAATGCTGGTGTCTGACATCAGCAGGAACCAGCAGGGAGAAGGGGCACAGTCATAGGACAAGAGCAGGGGAAGGAGGAACCAGAAGACCAATAGGAGAGAAGCAAAGGAAGCCAGGCCGAGAGAGAGCAGACTCAGGTGCATGGAAGCAAAGCAATCAAGGAGCCTGCAACCAGAGAAGAACTAAACACACATGGCTCAGGGCTGTGCCAGTCAAGTGTGCATGTCGACGGGACCCTGCACAGCCCGAGGACGCTGCTTGCATTGAGGTAGGGGACATGACACAACTTAGGTGCAGATCGACCTAATTCTATAATTCTGCATGCAACTTTTGGGAATGACTCCTACACGCTCCCAGCCATGCCCCCTTTTCCAGATACACGCTATAGAAATTGTGTGCTGATTTTTATAGAATAGCACACAGCAAGATGTGGATGCAACTGCCAATCAAGCCAATTAACTGCAATAATGGGTTGTTAGTGCCCAATTATTGCTAGTTAAGGGCCCATTAATCAATTCAGTTGCACCTGCATCTTAGGCATGCAACTTTCGGTGTGATATATATAGAATCCAGGAGGGGTGTGTTTGTCCTTGTGTTTGTCTATTGTGATGTGGCTTGTAGTCCACCTTGGATTAAGGTGGGTTATAAATAATAACCTATAACTATTGTAGATTATTAACTGTGCTTCACTCAGAGTACCAGTGGTGGATTTGGCGAATAATAAAGTTACAGGGAAAAAGTTAACATGAAAATGTCAGATTTGGACACCATCGTTGGTCACCTCCTACTCTAAATCAAGTTCACAAGGCTTCTTACTAGACAGGAATTCCAGTCACAAAATTTGGCACATCTCTTCTGGAAATGATGCAACCTGATTAATCTCTTGTGAGGGAGATACCACTGAAGTAACCACCAGCTACCTCCAGAAAAAAAACTAAAATAGGGAAAGTAAGCTGGGTTTAGATCATCATGAGACAGGTTAGTTTTACCCTACTGATGATGCGTTGTTGCGATAGTAATCCTGCTCAGTATGAGAGGAACCACAGGTTCAGACATTTGGTGTATGTGCTTGGCTGAGGAGCCAATGGGGTGAAGTTACCATCTGTGGGATTATGATTTAACACCTCTAAGTCAGAATCCCCCCTAAATGGAATACCATCATCATCTTAATTAGGTTTCAGTTGTCCCCATCAGCGACCAAAACAAATCCTCTCCCCTCTCTGCTGACTCCAATTAAAATATTTGTATTTAGTAACAAAACCTATGTACTGAACCTGGTTGTGCAAACATAGAACTGATGAAATTAGAGTTATAGCCCTGGAACTTCACTGCCGAGCCTTTAGGAAGATAGCAGAATCAGGGAAAAAGGCTTTAACTACAGCTATGCTAGGAATATCGCAGGGGTTCTCAACCTAGTCCTCGGGCCTCACCTAGCCAGTCAAATTTTCAGGATATCTACAAATGAATATGTCTGATATAAATTTGCATGCATTACCTCCATTGTATGCATATGTTTCTTGCATAGTCATTGTGGGTATCCTGAAAACCTGACTGACTGGGTGTGTCCTGCAGACTGGGTTGAGAATCCATGGAATATTGAAATCATCAGTTGGCTCTTGGAGTCCTGCTAAACCCATATTTTCAGTTCCATGTTTTATTTTCCCTTCATCCCGATTTTTAAATTGGAAGGTGTTAAGGATTTTGTGTAGTAGACTCCCAACAGCTGGCATGAGTCCAGCATGGGAGTTCAGCTGGGAATGGGGCCAGTTCTGATGCTTTAAATCTACATATCTATGCATATTAATTAAGAGACAGGATCCTTGAACACATTGGTGGGAAAGTTTACTCTGAAGTGAAGACAAGGTGACAGGAACTAGCAGAGGCAAGCTGGCACTAGTTCTGAAATGTACATTACCATTGTCAGTATTCAAAAGGATTACTATAGAGGCAACCAGAAAATCCAATTTCAGAATAAACTATTTGCACTATTTTTGCACTCAGCAAGAAAGATCTGGTTTGCATGCATTGGTATGAGAAGTTTGAAATGGAAGACATGCCAAAGATAAGGAGCTGTAATTCATGTCTGCCCTCACCTCTGTGGAGAGAATTCTCACTGCCTTCTTTTAAGTACATAAAGTAAACACAAAGCCTTCTTTTTTTCTCTAAAGCAGGGGTTCTCAACCCAATCCTCGGGACAAACCCAGCCAGTCAGGTTTTCAGCATACCCACAATGAATATGTATGAAAAGCTTCATTGGCTCCCTATTAGAGAACAAATAAACTTCAAGGTCCACACACTGATTCATAAGATCATCCATGGAGAATCTCCAAACTACATGACTGACTTGATCGACCTACCCACCAGAAACACGTCGAAATCCTCTCGAAATTACCTCAACCTCCACTACCCTAACTGCAAAGGACTCAAGTATAAATCCTCGTATGATTCCAACTTCTCCTTCAAAGGCAGTCAACTCTGGAACGCCCTACCCAGATACATTTGTTCTATTAAAGACTACCTACCTTTCAGAAAATCGCTGAAAACCCATCTATTCAAGGAAGCTTATCCCAACGCTATGACCTAACCCTATGAACCCACCTACTCATCACCTGTTCCTGTGACAACGACAATGACTCAGACCACGCCTCCGCCAATCTTCTCTATGCTTATCCTTACCCTATCCCTGATTATCTCAATCTAGCCTAATACTAGCACCTCCTCCTACCTCCTCCAACCCTTCTCCCTTATAATATTACCTACCCACACAACCCCATTATTCTGCTAAGTTTAGCCTGTTTTTCTCTACATTATAATTTGTTATTCTACTACTATGTAAGCCGCATTGAACCTGCTATGAGTGGGAAAGTGCGGGGTACAAATGTAACAAATAAATAAATGAAGATAGATCTACATACAACAGAGGTGGTGCATGCATATTTCTATCATTCATATTCACTGTGGGTATCCTGCTAACCTGACTAGCTAGGTGTGTCCTAAAGACTGGTTCCCCAGGGGTCTGTGCTGGGACCGCTGCTTTTTAACATATTTATAAATGATCTAGAGATGGGAGAAACTAGTGAGGTAATTAAGGGGGTCTTTTACAAAGCATTGGTAAGCCCAACGCAGGCTTAGCAAACGCTAAATTGGGACTACCGGTGGCCCAATGCAGCTGCCAGCAGTAGTCCCACCCTGAGCGCATGCCATTTCCGAGGGAAAAGAATGCCCCTGGAAATGGCTTGTGCGGCAGTAATCTGGCAGTAATCAGGCATCGCCACATACTGCCTGGTTACTGCAGGAGCCCTTATCGCCACCTCAATGGGTGGTGGCAAGGATTCCTCATCGCATAGCCACGTGGTAAGAATTCTCTTACCGTGTGGCCATGCTTGTCTGGGAGCTTTTTACCCGCTACAGTAGAAAGGGCCCTGGCGCATGGGAAATATGACCCCCACCACTAGCGCAGGGCCTTTTTCCTGCAGCTTGGTAAAAGGACTCCTAAATTTGCTGATGACACAAAGTTCTTCAAAGTTGTTAAAACGCAAGAGGACTGTGAAAAATTACAGGAGGACCTTACGAGACCGAGAGACTGGGCATCCAAATGGTAGATGACGTTTAATGTGAGCAAGTTCAAAGTGATGCATGTGTGAAAGAGGAACCCGAACTATAGTTACCTGATGCCATAGGAGCCAACTTTTCAAAATTATTGGGGGTACTAAGCCCAGTGGAAATAACTCTTCCTCGGACACATACAAGGAATTTTCTCAATATTGGGGGTGCTCAAGCACCCACAGCGTCGGCTCCTATGCCTGATGCAAGGTTCCTCATTAGGAGTCCCCCAATCAGGAAAGGGAGCTAGGTGTCATCGTTGATGATACGTGGAAACCATCTGCTCAATGTGTGGCAGTGGCTAAGAAAGCAAATAGAATGTTAGGTATTATTAGGAAAGGAATGGCAAACAAAAATGAGGATGTTATAATGCTTTTGTATCCCTCCATGGTACAACCACACCTCAAATACTGTGTGCAATTCTGGTCACTGCATCTCAAAAAAGATATAGTGGAATTTAGAAAAGGCACAGAAGAGGGTTGATGAAAATGATAAAGGGGATGAGGAATGGCTAAAGTGGCTAGGGCTCTTCAGCTGGAGAAAAGACAGTTAAGGGGAGATATAATAGAGGTCTATAAAATACTGAGTGGAATGGGTAGATGTGAATCGCTTGTTTACTCTTTCCAAAAATGCTAGGACTAGGGGGCATGCAAAGAAGCTACTAAGTAGTAAATTTAAAACATATCAGAGAAAATATTTCTTCACTCAACGTGTAATTAAACTCTGGAATTCGCTACCAGAGAATGTGGTAAAAGCAGTTAGCTTAGCAGGGTTTAAAAAAAGGTTTGGCTAACTTCCTAAAAGTCCATAATCAATTATTAAGATGGACTTGGGGAAAATCCATTGCTTATTTCTTGGATAAGCAGCATAAAATGTATTGTACTGTTCTGGGATCTTGCCGGGTACTTGTAACCTGGACTAGCCACTGTTGCAAACAAGATGCTGGGCATGATGGACCTTCAGTCTGTCCCAGTACAGCAATACTTATGTACTTGGTTGAGAAGTCCTGCTCTAAACATATTGGAAGAAATTCAATAAATAACCATGAAAAAATTGAGTGCTAAGCGCTGGGAGCGTGCTCCACATTTGACATGGAACCAGTGCCTTTTAGCAGGTGTGCAGCTTTCTGGAATGCCCCTGACATGCCCTCTTTTCAGATTCACGCAATGGAACTTACATGCCGTTCTTTGAGATGCACACACAAATTTTTAAGACTGCCAATTAACATCAATAATTGGTTGTTTGCACCCAATTATTGATGTTTCTAAGCTCATTAGTAAATTTATTTCCATGCACATCTCTAACACAAAGAATGTGAGAGGTTCTGGGTAATTTTATAAGAAGGTAGCAATTTTGGCCCTATTTTGTAACAGCAAATCGATGACTCCTTTTTGAAAGAGAAAAACATCCAAAAAGTGTCATAAAGCACCATTTAGTTGAATTTCTTCTCAAAACGTCCAAATCGGTATTTTTGAATCCTATTTTGCAGAGGCTTATCTATGCATTTTATTTGCCATGCGCTAAATCACAAGGGGGAATTTTGAAGGCGGGATTAGGGCGTGCCTAACGTGTTACAGCCATAATGGGACAAAATCAAAATGTCTAGGGTGAAAACGTCAACGTTTTGATCTACACCTGTTTTCTAATGAATAAATCACAAAAAAGGTGCCCTAAATGACCAGACCACTGGAGGGATTTAGGGATGACCGCCCCTTACTGCCCCCCTTCCCACCCCCCAAAAATGTGAATAAAAATACTACTCACCAGCGTCTCTGACAGCCTCAGATGTTATAGCCAGGTCCAATAGAGAGTGTAATGGTGGGTATAGTGCACTATAGACAGGTGGACCCAGGCCCATACCTCCTCCAACCTGTTAAACTTGTGCTGGAAACTGTAAGCCCTCCAAAACTCACTAAAAACCCACTGTACGCACACATAGGTGCCCCCATTCACCCAATAGGGCTATTGTAGTGGTATACTGTTGGGGTAGTAGGTTATGGATGAGTTTTGGAGGGCTCAACAGACAAGGGTGTAACGATGGGATGTGTACCTGGGTGCATTTTTATAAAGTCTACAGCAGTGCCCTCTAGGGTGCTCATTGCTCTCCTGGAATGTCTGGGGGACCAGTCTGCTAAAAATGCTGGCCCCTCCTACATGCCAACGGCTTGATTTTGTGTGGTTTTTTTTTAATGGCCTAAAAAGTTAAACATACAAAGCACAAAACCTTGTTCGAAATGGTAATTTTTGAAAAAAAAAAATATATAGATGTTTTTCTTTTTGCAAAAATGGTTACATTTACTATTCGGATTTGGTATGTTTAATGCAAAGTGTCCAAAGTCCAACTTAGACGTCATGTCAAAAATGCCCCTCTTTGTGTCTTTAGAAAATACTTGAGCAAACACTGTACACTGAAGGCACAGATTTTAAGACTGGCATGTTTGTAATCAACACATGCAGTTGAATGACTTTGCCTATGGGGCACCCAGACCACACCCCAACAGCAATGTGTACAGTAAAAGGACCTATGTTCATGCCAGTGGCATAGCCAGACCTCAATGTGGAGGGGGTCCAGAACCCAAAGTGTGTGTGTGTGTGGTGGGGGGAATACATTTTGGCCTGCCTCCCCTACCACTGGTCTCCGCTGCATTGCCTGCCCTTCACTAAAACGAGCATGCATGCGACATGAGGGGAAGAGCAGGGCAGGCAATGCAGTGGAGACCAGTGCTGGAAAAACCAGAGGCCCCAGAGCTAATTTGAGGGGGCCCACATCACCTGTAGCTACGCCAATGGTTCATGCCAATGCACAAACCTCTACACCTG
Organism: Microcaecilia unicolor; assembly: GCF_901765095.1. Classification (NCBI taxonomy): domain Eukaryota; kingdom Metazoa; phylum Chordata; class Amphibia; order Gymnophiona; family Siphonopidae; genus Microcaecilia; species Microcaecilia unicolor. Next base: position 93,580,947 of record NC_044041.1, on the reverse strand, counting down.
CTAATTTTATAACCAGTCTTCAAGCCCCTTTGGTACAAAGTTTTCATGTACTCACTGTCTTTAGACTGGTTTTCGAAGGCAGGTTCAGAGAAAGTGTGTTCACTATTATGGCAGACTATTGTAATGTGTTTATTTTTTGTTTTAATGCTGTTAATTCTTTTCTTTCTTTAATTGGCGTTCTTCTATATTGATACCTTTTTGTTTTTAGTGTACTATTGTAAATCGGTTTCACTTTGATTGAAGTAACTGAGATATATCAAGTCTGAATAAACATATACCCACAGCCTACACCGTACCAAGGGCAGTGCAACAGTCCAGCTGCACAGGTGTAAATATGGAGGGACAAAACTGCTCCCAGCCTCTGATCTCCCCTCATTGGCACTGGTGAAGCAGGTAGGCCGAGGGTGCACCAGTGGGTGAGTCACACAGGACTTAACCATAGCTGAGTATGATCCTGCCTGCAGCCTCCTGACTTGTGAAACATGCACAAATATTTAAAAAATAGCCTCCAGGTATGCCTTTTCCTCCTTATCCTAATCCCAACATGCTCCCAGAAACACCACCCCTTAATACATAAGAAATCACAGGTGTTGTGGACCACAGTGCAAACATTTAGCCACACAGGTTTCAGACTGCCTTTGTGCTGGAGCAGATTAGATATAAATTGCTAGTTCTAGTTCATCAGAGTACAGATCAGGAGTCATCCCAATATTTGACAGATCGCTTTCATTGGTATAGACCAGGGTTGTCCAAACTCAATGGCCACAATCCAGTCAGGTTGTATGGATTTCCCCAATGAATATGCAAGAGATCTATCTACATGCACTGCCTTCATTGTATGTAAATAGATTCATGCATATTCATTGGAGAAATCCTGAAAACCTGACCTGGCAAAGGCCAAGGTTGGACTCCCCTGGTATAGACCAAAGCGATCACTTTGTTCCAATGATTCCAGTATGTTGGAGGTGCCTGATTTCCGGCTATTTCGACTCGAGTGCACAAGGAGGAGGATTTGTTCCGTTGCAGGATCTGTCTCATGGAATAAGCTACTGGTGGCTCTCAGGAACCAGAAAACTTACCAGTGTTCAAAAAATTGTTGAAACAACATCTGTTAGCACAGGCAGGTTTATGAAAGACTTTTGGTTGATTGAAGTGCAGGGCTTGATCTTGTTTGTTTGTATATTAATTGTTTTATAGGTTTGTACTCCACTCTGAATAAGAGCGGCATATAAATTGTAATAACATGAAAAACCAAATGAAATTCTATACCCACCGAAATGGCTTTCAGAACTGCCCTCCCTCTCTCTTTTCCACTGCATGAAACCACAGAATCCATACAGAAATGGTCTCCCACTGCTTTGCTCTGAAGCTGATATGGGAATAGACGGAGGTTCAGCCACAGAGAACAGCTCAGTGGTTTTTCATTAACTGTAAATTACAACCCAAACACATAACCACAAGGGTGCAGAGATAAAACTGTACAAACACTGGTCAAATGTATTTTAAGAGGTTCTATTTATAGATATCAAAGCAGCTCCCGGCTGAAATATTATTAAAAAATATATATACAACGCATACACATATACATAAGAATACAACATTTTACAAAACCTCCACTATGTAACAACAGTAGACAGTGCAAATGAACCTTTGTTTTTAAAAAAGAAAAATTAGTTATTAAAGACTCCAGAGTTTATGGAGTCTGATCACTCAGCCTGATCCAGACCTTCCACAGAAAATTCTTCCCCCACCCCACCATCTTCTAACATACAAGCTTTTCTATCCAATAATTTCAGTTTGGAAAAACAATTCAATTCCCCACCTTTCTTGTTTTTAACAATTCATGAGGGAATGGCAGGAAGTACATTGCCTCAGGTGACAGAGGATATGTTCCACCTTTAAGGCCATTACTGATAAACCTAAAGACCAAAAAAAAATGTCTCTTTAAATACTTTGTAGGTTACCAAAAGTCGTCATGGACTTTATTAACAAAGGATGGCCAATTCTTGGGTGCAACAGCCAAAAAAGAAAAGAGGAATTTCTCTGGGAGTGTCTGCTTTAAGGACCTGAAGATTGGAGGTTATGTTCTTCTCCCACAAGCTTACAAAATGAATAAAAATCAAAAACTCAGTCACCAAAAAAAGGTGAGGGGGAGAGTTTCACTCAACATGTGTTTCAGTAACATGAAGGCATGAGTTAATTCCAGTTTGTCCCCTACTCAGTAACAGTCTTATTCACAGGCCTCAGAGAGGCCGCTTTAAACAAAGCCCTCCAGATCCCCAAGGCTACAGGCGGCTTTCACAGTTTCATCATTTTTCTGTACTTCATTTTGCCATGTTAATAACATTTGCCTTCCAGAAAGCACAGACCCCCCTCCCGAAAAGAAAACAAACTCTCAGAAAACTAGTTCTTAAGTTCACCGCAAACCCTCTCAACTTCTCAGCTTCTTTGTAAAGAAAAATGCTTCACAACTGATCTTTTAAGAACCAGAAGTTCAAGGTAGCTGAATATTCTTATTTCAATCTCTCCAAAAGGACAGTTTACTTCAGTCCCTGTGGCAGCTGCAGTGGCAACAGTGTTTGCTTGTAGTCGCCTGGCTTGTCTCCAGGTGAAGACTCTGATGCAGATTTCTCTTCTGCAGTTAAACCTATGGACACAGGTGACAGATGGTTATTAAAAGTCTGACTGCTTATAGCCAGAATACCAAATAGTTACAAGGTTATTTCTCACCCCTTTCTGTTTGTATAGAACAAGCAGAGAGGTGCAACCCCAGGCCTGGAATCTGTGTATGAACTACAGTTTCCGGCACCAAGGCTACCTATGTGTATTCAACAGAGGATTTACTGTAACCTAGGAAAAAGGCCAAGAACTTCAAATCCCCACCAGCGAGACAGGCAGTACTCCAAAGCACTCCAAATTTCAAAATATATATAGTTTTAGTGCTCATAAACCACAATTGTACAACAGCTATTCTTAAAGAGAATGTCTGTTCCACAAATCAGTCTACTCTACACTGTTACTTGAAAACTACTGTCACCACACTGATACATGCTCAAACTACAAGCACATAAAAGATACAGGACAAACAAAAAGTGCTTAGATTTGTGATTAGTAATTTTCATGGGGCAACCAGTAATTCTTGTTTGCTGGGCTTCTGTGCAGATTACAGTTTTACTTTATTCCAGGTAGGAGGGCCATTAAGGACCAGGAATCACAGTGAGGTGTGCAGATAAACAATTTTACACTAGGGATGGTGGGGAACAGGCTCCAGAGACCAGGTAGGTTGCAAATTATGCCTTACTAAAACAGACCCAAGTGTGTCAAGTAAAGCACGTTGCGTAAAAATCTTAATAGTTTTTGGAAAAACGCACCCTTAAATTTTATAAAACAAAACCAAAATACTTTTAAAGGAACGGCCCAAGGATGGTATCAACAAGCTGTTAGTCTGTATTTATTGCTTTATGATAGTAACCTGTGCTAATGGAGATCAGATCAGATGGGCCTCAACCAATTTCAGCTGGAGCCAACACTGGTCTCTTTAAAGCAGCACTTTTTAATCCTTCTGTAGCACCCCCCCCCCCCCCCCCACCAATGCCAATGTCATTTTATGGAGGGACTGCCTAGGTCGTGACCTCAAATGTGGGTTTTACAACCCCATCTGGGGTCATGACCCAGTGTGGGAAGCCCTACTTTAAAGGCTAAAGCAGTGAAGATGCTGTATTAGCCCATTTGAATATGCAGAATAAGTCAAGGAAAATTTGTGCATCTTATCTTGGGAGGGGGGGGGGTCCCAGAAGGTGTATTTATACCAGGATAATTGATTGCTTTGTCATCTCTCTAGTTAAGTTATTTTTAATATTTGATGTAAACTAGGCTTTCCTGTGTGTTTTTACCTTATTTTCCTCTATTCTTAGGCTGTAACGCTTAGATGTGTCATTTGATGGGTAACATATCAAATAAAGATGAATTATAAGTATTATGCATTTCATTCACTTTCCCTCTACACTAATTATCACTAAACATTGTTTTTTGGGAGAAGGGTTGAACCTTACCAAGCTCTGGTTGGGTTGCTGGGTGCCTGGGTTAGTAGCAGAGGCGTAGCTACGTGGGGCCACGGGGGCCTGGGCCTTCCCAAATTTCCTCTGGGCCCCTGGCTTTACTGGTAGGGGTCACCAACCCCAGCCAGCGCTGGTCTCCGGCGCTACCGCTTTGGCTGGCCTGCTCTCTTTTTCCCCTCACGTCCTGCATGCTTCTTTTAGTGAAATTCAGCATGCTCAGTTTCACTTAAAGAAGCGTGCAGGATGTGAGGAGGAAGAGAGTGCAGGGCAGGCAACAAGGAGGCACCAGAAACTGGTGCTGGAGAAGGTTTCAGCTGGTGGGGGTTGAGGACCCTTGCCAGCCAAGGTATTTGCTGCATCAGTGGGCGGGGAGCGGCAGGGCGGTGCGGCGAGGTGGGGGTATGGCAGCAGACTAAAATGTGCCCCCTCCCCCCACCGTGAGGTCTGGCTACGCCCCTGGTTAGTAGAGTAGTAAATGATAGTGGATAAAGATCTTGGGCAAGTCACTTAACCCTCCACTGCCCCAGGTACAAAAACTTAGTTTGTAAGCCCTCTAGGGACAGAAAAAGTACCTGTATATAATGTGTACAGCACTGCATACATCTAGTAACGCTATAGAAATAATTAGTAATAGTAGTAAGCAGTATCTAGTCTATCAACAAGGTGGCTAGAGTTCTACCTGCCGCTCTGTGCAGGGTGTTTAAAATGTGAAAGTTATTCACGTTTTGTTTGGATTCCATCCTCTTGCTATATAGAGATCCCGTGCGTTTTTGAATTGTCATTGTTCTTGTCTCCACTGGGAGGGCGCTCTAAGCTTCCACCACCTTTTCCATATAAAAAGTATTTCCTGATGTTGCTTCACTTCATAACCTCTAGTTCTACCACTTCCAGTACAGGCTTAAGGGATCTCTATTAATGCCAGAGGAGACGGATCCCAGAAATCAGGCATAAAAATATGAATACTAACAAAAACATTTAAGAAGGATAAAATCCATTACTGTTGAGGGAACAAGAGCAGCAGACTTGCCATCTTCACCTAGTGCTGTGCCTCTTTACCAGATGCTTCAGGCCTAGAAAATGAGGGTAAAGATCCTACAGCCTATTCAGTCTGCCCATCATACCAACTATTAAGCTCTAATCTCCTCTGCCACTCCCCCCTCCTCACAGCTGCTTGACTCCTTCACCTAGGACACTTTTACTGCTTCCCAAAGAGCCTGGAAAATCAGTCAGTTCCCAGACTGCCCAGAACTTGATACTCCTTCCAGCACTGGTAGGATACTGTTTATTTTAATTTAAGGAGTAGCACTGGCATCATTTTCAAAGGCACCGGACACCAAGCAATAAACATGTCAAACTGGCCCTCTGGGAAGTCTTTCCAACTTTGTTTCTAGGGAAGATAATACTAGATGAAAACTTTCTTGTCAATTTTACTCCTACAGAACAAGAGATGCCCCATCACCAGTGTCCATTGTAACTCTGCTGGATTTAGTCCACCTCAATACGTATTAACCATTCCCTCCTACACAAACACACATTTATTAAAAACTTTTAACTCGTATAGCCAAAGGATGATGGGCATTCAGGAAAGGTGAACTCATTGGATTACCAGTGGCAAGCACAAAGCAAACTTTCTCAGCCACATCAAATTTGTAAGTTTATTGGAGCCCTGGGATTTGCATTAATTAGTCTTCCCATTTTTCAGGCCTGGTGAGACTTTGTGGGAAAAGGCTTCAGATAGAACATTAACGTATTAAGAGGGAGGAGTTGGAGGAACAGAAAATGATTGCGATGTTAAGATATGAAATACATTTAAGAGCAAAAATCTGGATTTCTCCCCTCCCTTCGTATTACTGGTTACATCACTGGATACCAGCGCCATAAGCAAGCAGCTTATCTTTAACTATCATGCCTACTCTTTGCATCTGGACTCATCGTCTATGTAACAGGGTGCATAGTGGCATCCCTACAGGGGGACATTTTCTGTGTGAAATGAGGATTTGGAATTTGAAAAAAAAAAAGAAAAAGATATATTAACACTTCTTAGTGGCTATATATGCTTACATTACTACTAAACATTTGTTACAATAGCGTGACCTCCACCCAAGAGTTGGTTGCACATATTACTGGAAGACCATTTGGGTCAAGACAGCCCCATCATAAAGCTAATGAACAATTACCTGCAATCTTTAGGCAGAGAGATATTTCCATGTGCTGACAAAGGCAGTGGGGATTAGGGAGTACGGTACTGTGGTCACGCTGCTCCAGGTGTCAGAAGACGGGTCGTAACAGTCTAGGGTTTTGCACCTCTGGGCGCCACAGTAACCACCAACAACGTAGAGTCTGTTGCCTGAAGCAACAGCCCGGCAGCTTATCCGCTTAGAAGTCACGTCGCCTAACTTAGCCCACTGGTAGGTCTCGCTGTTGAAACGGTAAGCTGAGCTGGCTGAGAACTCTGTGTCACCACCAATCACAATGACGTGGCCACCCACCATGGCAGCTGCTGTGTAACGCCAGTTCTGGGGGCAGCTGGTGGGCACAGTCCATCGGTTTTGGCAAGGGTCAAAGCACTGCACTTTGGGAAACTTATCCCTGTTGACACTGGTGCCACCAAACACAAACAACTTCATTTTGGCCCCCACCACAGCAGCATTGCTCACACCTTCCCGGAGAGGGGCCACTAGGGTCCACTTGTCCGCTTGGGGGTCATACTGCTCCACCTGCTTGAGAGAGACTGAGGGCGAGGCAGGGAATGAACCAGTCAGTGCAGTGTGGCCACCCACTACATATAAGCAGTGATCGAGTTCTGCAGAACCGTGGCCAAATCGGGCAACCAACATGGGGGCCGCCTTGGACCACTCATCATGGAGGGTGTCGTACACCCATACATCCTTTGAAGCACCATTTTCGGAGCCTTTCCCTCCAGTGACGTAGACTTTGCAGCCGATGGCACAGGCACTGCACTCCTTGCGGGGGCTGGGGATATCCGTCCTGGGGATGATTTCACTAGTCTCACGGTCAATCATGTAAATTTTATCACATACAAAAGTTTGACCACCAAGCAGCAGCAGTGCCTGGCTCACCTTTCGTGGTCTAGCACAAAAGCCCGTCACCAATCCATCATTCTGTAGAATCTTCATCTTGCAGCGGACCGCATCCTCCACAATTTCCATCCCCAGTTTGTGGCTGAGAACCAATTCGTCCTGGGCCACGATATTTTTCAGATATGCCTCTGGCAACAGTGCAAGGCGGACGCAGCGCAACAGGTCTGGCAGGTCATCATGACGGCAGGGAAGGTCATACTTCATCCAGGCAATGACAGCTTCATAGACTAGGCTTTCATCTTCAACTTCCAGCTCCTCGCTTAAGACTAGTTCCTGGAGTTTGTCCTTGGGGAGCCTCAGGAAATCTTCTGTGGTGTACAGGGAGGTAAAGTTGGCCAGGCACATCCTCCAGGACAGCTCGAAGAGTCGTTCACAGCAATATGTGTCTGAAAGCAACATCATGTTGACACAGTTGGCAGGATGGAGGTTCTTCTCCAGGAACTCCGCTGAGGCCTCTCGGATATCCAAAAACTGGAGCATGTCACCTGCCTCTAGGAGGGATTCTGCATTTTCTTCGTTGATAATGAGCCGGGCAGAGTAGGCGTAGTCTAGTAGCAGTTCCAACACCTCTGGGTGCAAGGAGTCACGGAAGTTGACCTCAGCATCCCTGCTCTCCTTGAGTCCGCCACTGAACATGGCCTCGAAGTAACGGCTACAGGAGGCCAGCACTGCTCGGTGGCAGGGGAAGGCCCGGTCTCCAGCCAGCAGCACCACATCGGTGAAGAGGCAGCGTTTGCGCAGGAGATTGAGGTGTGTCAGCAGACTATCTGCGTGCCCTGGCTTGTGGAAGAGTTGGATGTTCATTGAGCCAGAGCTCGAGCGTGACTTGCGGTTTTCGTGGCTGCTTACAGACATTTTCCGACTAGTAATCCTGGAAGAAGACAAACAATAAAAAGACTGTGAAAAAATATTTCCTAGTGTTATTCCAGAATCTACAACCCCACCTCTGATTCTAAAATGTCTTTTCCACAGGAGCCCACTAACTTAGCTAAAACACTGATTAACTGTTTCAAAAATATTTTAAAATGATGTATACGGGATATTGGGACAATAAAGCAGTTGCCATTAGACAGTAACAATCGTGGACCGTGCAAGGAACACAAACCAAGTTTCTTATGCCATCTTCCCTCTGCAGCAGTAGATTCCCAGGGATAAATTCATCCCCATTTCTCTCCAGTCCCACCAAAGTCAAATCTCAACACTTTACATAAGGGGTTGATTTCAAGCCTATCAGGGATGTCTGGGGGGAAAAAAACCCCAAACTACAGGAATGCAGGAACCCCTTTGCTTCTAAATAATCTGGTTTTTTTTTTCCAGCAGGTTTTCTTAGACCTGAACATTTGGAAAGTTAATGAATTATCTCCAAAAAAGCAAACTAGCTAGGAATAACAATTCCACTGGGAACCTCATGGCTTGGGACACTCCTAAGAGACAACAAACTGCATTTTTCAGGAACTGTCCTTGCAGAACGTCATGCATGAACTGACAGCAGGGTTGTGCGTGTTTGGAGGTGTAAAGGGTCCTCTCTTGCCATCTGCCAAAAAGAGCTTTGCAAAGAGCATCCAAAGGATGTGTTATACTAGACAGCCTTGCCTACAAGCAATGAGAGGCAGGCATGCCTTGGCATATCACCTTCCCTCCCTCCTCCCCTATTCAGTTGCTGGCAAGGAACTTCCTACCCCAACCAAAAAGTACACAAGGGGCCCATTGTACTGTGAAATCAGCATGGCGATGAGATACTTGTCCAGCTCAATGACAGGGATTTAATTACACAGAAGAAAACTAAGAAATAACGGCTCCAGAATAAATACAAATTGTGGCTCCTGCACAATCCAGAGACATGTCTTAACGTTAAAAACAAAAATTGTAGAGTGAATTAAAAGTAGCCAATAAGAACATATAACTCAAACTGTAAGAATCTCTGTTCCACAAGTCACTCCTCACTTGTTTCCTGCAGGAGAATCTAATGAGACCACCCTTCCTCCCTTATCTACATGCTGAGGGTAAAGAGAAGTCTTCAGTGCTGTTATTTTCTCTTCCAATGGATAAAATAAAAACATCTTTTATGCGGGTTTCCTCTACTGAGCTAAATACATGTATATAACCTACTGGAGGCCTCTTTATTTTCCCTTCACTTTTTAAGAGAACCGATAGATGTTATGGCACCCTGCCAAAATCAAAACCCCATGATACTCTGGACAATGGCTACAGCAGTGAGCAGAGCTGCCACATGCTGGGTGGATGGGTACATTGAGCCTCATGTCCCTTCTGTGGCAGTTACTAACCCCAGGGGGGGGGGGGGGGTTGTCTGATGCCACATATATTATGTAAGAAGCTCTGTTCATCAGTCCCCACAGTTCAAACTAAGCATAAGATAGAACAAATGCAGGGAGGTGACTCCCCTCTACTATGCTTTGGGCCCAAGGAACCTAAAGCAATAATTAACTACAGGAATCTCATGAAAACCAGCTCTTACAGCCCTGAGACTGCTCTCCAGTGTGGCAGCTCTATGGCTGCAGTCCTGTTGTGCCTGCAAAGAAGGCAGATAAGAAATCAAGAGACCAGCTTTCACATTCTTGCAAAGCCTGTGAAATCGTTTAGTTCTGCTGGGATGGGAGACCCCTTTAGAAGGGAAAGGACTTAGGATTTAGAAACAAATAGGACCCAAAAGAGCACTACAGCTCTGCATGAGTACATCTACCCAGAATCCCCCAAGTTCAGTCAGGGCCTCAGACAGACACAGCCGGGCCCGGAACAGAACCAGACCACCGTGTGCCGCCCTCCCACTCACACCGTCGCTCCCTCCCACCCGCCCACTTAACTTTCTGTCTCAAAGGGGGGCTCGGGCCCGGCAAGCCTCTTCCTGCTTGCCTGCTCCCATGGTCTATCCTCTCCTGCTCCTGTCTCTGGTGGGACCCGGATGATTGCATTAACGTGATACCGTGCAATCATTTGGGTCCTGGGCGGTATGTAAGAGAGGATAGACTCAGAAGGCAGGAAGCTTGCCAGCACCAGCTCCCCCCCCCCCCCCTTAGAGGCCCGGCCAGGGGAATTTTGCCCCTCCTCTCGGCAGCCCTGAGTTCAGTAGCAAACACATAGAAATACAGATTTATCAGAAATTAAGGCCACGATGCTCAAAACAAATAAGGTAAGCCAACAATGCAGAAAAAATATTGCTGGAACAGCGCAGAAAAATAGCTCGCTAATGCTCAAAGCAAACTGTATGCTAATCATATGCACGCTGTTAAAGTGAAAGCAAGGAGGGGGGAATGTGCTTGGCAGATGTGCACAGGAGTTCCGCGGTAAGCTCAGCTCCTGTGCATACGCGCCTGGCAAACCCGAACCACACATTGGTGTCTGTTTTTTTGCGCCTGTAAATAGCTTGGAATGCTTATATTTAAACGCAGGAAACAGGCGCCAAGGTATGCTTTTACTTTTGGGTCTGCTCTAACACGCTCACATTCGTTTCTCACAACCAACACTTAGGGGCTTGCACGGGCTTCCTTTTGCGTCCAAAACCAATCAAAACTAGCAGATTTTAAAGAAAGAATTATTAGAAATCCTCTCTTCCAGCACCCTAACGCCTGGCGTCATTTCTTGCAGCGGTAAGGCAGCTTTGTTTTGTACACTGTTCTCTGAGCATTGGAAATGACCTCATTTACATCCATTTTACTACATTACAATGCTATTTGCGCTAATCCTTGGCGCGCTCATTATTTCCTGTGCTAGTTAATGCAGTTGTTAGTCCAGCGCTAATGGTTTCCAGAGCCCGCGTTTGGTTCTAAGCGTTGGGGCCTAAGACACACACGATGATGAAGGCCAAGCTATGACGACACAGAGGCTCCAGGAACAAGTTTCAGTTCATTTTTTCCAAGAATAATTTAGCATATCAAGTGCCCCCTATCACTATCCCATCTGACGGATAAGGAAACCCTGCCTGCTTGCCTACAAGCATTAGCATAGCAGATGCACTTTATTTGATTCCCAGCTCATGAATAATTATGAAGCAGCTCAGTGTCTGAAGTTTTTCACTTTGCTGAATGTGCTCTTTCTTCACCACCAAAGCAGAAGAAATGGTGAGCTGCTGCTCTAATTTCAGTTTATTCCTGGCAGTTTCAGTTCCTTCGCTCAAGGGGCTGATGCAGAAAGGGGTTGAGTGCGGGGGGGGGATTAACTCACATGATACACATGGGCGCACACTGCATTAAAATGTACGGTAATGAGGACAGAAGGAAACAATACAAGAACATTTTCACCAGGCCCAGGACGGCGTACAAAGATTGGCTGAGTGGGGTTTAAATAATAGGGTTTGTTTTTCTTTTTTTTGGGGGGGGGGGGGGGGGAAGGGTTCAGTGACCAGAACAAGTGGCTGCAACTTTACAAGACAGACAGGAGGTAAGAGCTCATGTCTGAAAAAAAAAATATATGCAAGTGCTCGCACACATCTGGACCTGTTGCACTGTGTATAAATTATATACAGGTACTTATTTTGTACCTGGGGCAATGGAGGGTTAAGTGACTTGCCCAGAGTCACAAGAAGTTGCTGTGAGAATGGAAACCAGTTCCCCTGGCCACTGCACTAACCACTAGGCTACTCCTCCACTCCAGTGGTTTATACATTATACAGAGGTCCTTATTTTGTATCTGGGGCAAAGGAGGGTTAAGTGACTTGCCCAGTCACAAGCAGCTGCAGTGGGAATTGAATCCAGTTTCCCAGGCCACTGCACTAACCACTAGGCTACTCCTCTACAGCCGCATAAATATCACCCTCGCGAGAACTTTATGTGCTGGACACGCGCGCAGTAAACCACCATCTGCACAGAACCTGTGTGTGCATGTGTCCGGCAGCCATTCCCTGATTAATGTGACAAGTTTCTTCATGCCTGAAATTCATATTTAATTAGCTTACTACATCACACACGTTTAATTTTTGTGGTATAACCTGAATGCTCTGCCATCTGCACACAGCTCTACTGCATGGCTTTCTGTATCGACCCCTCTAGAAGCAGGGAGAACAGTGTTAAGACTTATCATTACAAATATTTGTACAGTGTAATCATGACCCTCCCCCCCCCCCCTCTTCACTACACACCTTAAGTCATTGCTTTTCCTGGGTAAACATTCCTAGAGGTTCCCATCATACAGCATGAGCTAGAGATGCTCTCAATCATCACACTGGTTTAAGACCAGAACTGTAAACTGCTCTATGCTGGTGGCACAACTGCACAGAGCACATGGCCAGTGGCTATATTTGCTAATCTTCTAGATGCCCTCACATTTGATGTGGTAATCTGGTGGTCCATTGACTGCTGAACTCTCAGATTATCAGGAGGAACAGGATTTAGGTATAAGAAAGGCAGCTGTATGGTGACATGCAGTGCTGGGGTGTGTGTGGAAGGGGCAATGATTCGCATGTCTGAAAACTGGCCTCTGTGCCCACAGTGGACATCAACATTGGGGAGGAGGCCAAAGCATACATGCTTGCTAGGGTGGATGGCGAAGAGATAAGAGGAGAGGGGGGAAAGGAAAGAGGGTGTCAGAATTTCAAAGTGACAAAGTGGGCTGAGAATATAAAAAGGGCATAAGACAAACAGAAATTACAAGGCAAGAAGACTCGCGGAACAGAGTTGGGCTGCTAGGGGTGGGGGAGGAATCTGATCCAGAGGTATGTTGGGGATGCCGGCAAGAATAGCACTGCCTTAACTAGTGCTACGATGTGAGGGGAAATGTTTTACTTATGGCAATGTTGTGATACGGAGAAAGGGGTATTGCCCGGATTAATGGGATGCAGGGACTGAGCATGGCCTTAAGCAGCACTGATATAGGCGAAAGGGCACCACGCCTTCCTAGGAGATCTGAAGTGCAGGAAAAGACCGATCGACAGTACGGGAACGTGTGACACTTTGTCCCGGGCAATTCGAGCTTGCACAGTGCAAAGGAAGTGCCAAGAGTCCGGATCCGAGACCCTGCAAGCAGCGGAACCCACCACGCACGCATATACTCACCTCCTTCGATCCTCGCTCCCGCTTGCCCCGACCGTCGTCCACTCCGAACTCCGAAGCAACCACCACCGGCTAACACAAAGCCTATACGGGACAACTCCGCCCACCCCCACCGCCAACCAATTACCGCCCAGGAAAACGGCCAGAGCCGCCGCTGCATTCCGGCTGCTCCCGGGTCCTAGAGCGCCGGCATTTTTCGTGCTCTCGCTCCCCACCTCCCCTCCCCACATTTACAGTACCACAAAATATCGACGCAAGTTGAACTAACGTTACCGAAAAGACCTCCTCGAGAGTGGGGAAATACCGAAATCCAAGTTCCAATTATGCCACCAGTATAACCGAAGAAGCTTTTGACCAGCTTTCCCATGCTGCTTGTATGTATTCCTATAAGCTTAGTTCCCTTTTCCATTCATGGTAAGGAGTATACAATAAATACTTAACAAACGTGATGTTCGTTTGCAGCCCTCACATCGAAAAATAAGCGCAACGATACAGTACTTTTGTTATTGCTGTTCTTTTAACTTTTAACTAAAACAAACAAGATTATTTGTTTTATTTTGACTTTTATTGCGCTAGTGGAGTCCAGTCCGGAATTGCCTGTAAGCTGCAGGTAGCTCTAACCCTGATTTTCTCTCTTTCCATCAATATGTAATAAATTAAAATAATAAGTCTATAGAGGCAGTGGGATAAAGCCAGGCGTGGCGCAGTTCTATTCCCTATGACCTGGAGCAGTTGCCAGTTCTGCTATCCGGTGGTATAAAACGTTTTATGAAAAAGCCCAGGGGTGTGCTGGTAAATATTTAACAATGGGTTCTCTCTCCGGGCATAGCCAGCCCTGCAATTTAGGGGTGGGGGGCAGGGGTGGACTGGAGGGACAATGTATGCCCCTCTTCCCTCCCCCCTCTCCCCATGCGAGCACACTAGGCATAAGCATACCCTTGCTGGCTGAGCCCCACCAGCCAATAAATGGACTACCATCACTCCCTACTGCTTGTTTCTGGCTCTGAGCAGCAAGCTGGGACTTCTCAGGCATGCACAAGATATCACAGAGCTGGAAACAAGGAGTGGGGAGCAGCAGCAGTCTATTTACTTGGCTGGCAGGGCTCAGCATCCCTGCCAGCAAAGTAAAAGAGAATTCAGGAGGGGGCCCGCCTGCCCCGAGCCCACATTTTGGGAGCCAGCTGTTAAAGTAGCTATGGGGGGGGGGGGGGGGGTCTACTTTAACAACCAGGTCCTGAAATTCTTAAAAACTTAACAACAGGCTCTCACGAGCCTGTGAGAACCCCCTCCAGCACACCACTGCAAATGCCCTTCTGGATTTTGAGAAGCATTCACATAACTTTCAGATCTCAGAATCAAACCCTGAGCTGCTAAAAAAAAAAAAAGAAAACCGGGCAGCATTATTAATTCTGGGTACAACCATAGGTACCAGCACTGTGGGTATAGTGGGTACCTGAGCACCATACACACTGCACAAACTCCTTCACTGTATCGGGGATGGAGAAATAGTGTTGCGTTTTGCACCCCTCAATCCTTTTGAAAAACTGGGTCCTATGTTTATAATTATAAAGAAAAAAAAAGTCTCTACTCATTGGAGCTTACTATCTAATTAAAAAATGAAACAAATGTCAAGGATAACCAAGGTTAAACATTTTGGGGCTCTGGTTAGAAGTTTAGGAGATCTACTATACTCATCAGCATGGTTCATTTCCTTCAGCTTCAGGTCCCCTGTAGCATGGGAGCCCAGGACAATGGCCCTGTTTGCTGACCCTGACAATAACAACAAATGCAAATCAAGGGACAACAGATCAGGAGGTTTCAGGAACTGAAACATGGTTACATTCCACAAGAATGTGATGAGGAAGAACCAGGGTTTCAGACTAACCTAATATCCTTCATAGGAGCCAGCTCTGCAGGTGCAATGGGTGCTGAGCCCCCCCCCCCCCCCCCCACCACCACCACCACCACAATATTAACAAGCACCTTCATTTGTGTCCAGGGAAGAGTAATTAGTATTATGTTTCGAAATGTTGGCACCTATGTTTTTTGCAGAAAGAAGAGCTGGCATAAGGCCATGTGCCCTGAGAAGACTCTCAAAGTTGCCAACTCTAAGACATCAGGAAACACTTCAAGCTAGTCCTCAATTCAATAGTTTATTTATTTGGATTTTTTTCACACCTTTTTCACTAGTAGCTCAAGGTGAGTTACATTCAGGTATACTGGATGTTTCCCTGTCAGGCTCACAATCAAAGATGCTATTTGAGGTAATGAAGGGTTACATAACTAACTTGGCCAAGATCACAAGGAACAGTAGTGGGATTTGAAGCCACTACCTCTGGATTTCAAGCCTGGTGCTCTAACCACTAGGCCGTTCCTCCACATCTCTACCCTATCTGGGATTATGATTTTCATGGAGAGAGTGGTGGATGCTTGGAATGCTCTCCCGCGGGAGGTGGTGGAGAGGAAAACGGTAACGGAATTCAAACATGCATGGGATAAAAATAAAGGAATCCTGTTCCGAGGGAATGGATCCTCAGAAGCTTAGCTGAGATTGGGTGGCAGAGCTGGTGGTTGGGAGGCGGGGATAGTGCTGGGCAGACTTATACGGTCTGTGCCAGAGCCGGTGGTTGGGAGGCAGGGATAGTGCTGGGCAGACTTATACGGTCTGTGCCCTGAAAATGACAGATACAAATTAAGGTAAGATATACACAAAAAGTAGCACATATGAGTTTATCTTGTTGGGCAGACTGGATGGACCGTGGAGGTCTTTTTCTGCCGTCATCTACTATGTTACTATGATCCCAGGTAAAAGTACAGGAACAACTTGCTCAAAGTTTAAAAATGGGCACTGATATTAAAATGGCCTCACTGATGGTGTTCTGGGTAGTTTGAAATGAATAAGCATCTCCAACTTCTGTATTTCCTGTGTATTCCCTCTTTTGTTTAAGGGTTTATGTTGTAAAAATTAGGCTACCAGGTAATACAGTTGGTGCCTCCTGCTTCTGGTTACATTACTTCCTTCCTGGTGATCAAACCTGATTTGTTTGCAGGAGGGGGGGGGGGGGGGAAGAGGAAGAGTGAGCTTTTGTTGCAAAAGAGATAAAATCACAGAACAAATGCAGGGGGTGTTGACTTCTCTGTTGCTGAGTGAATCATTTCCTAGGCATTCTAAGAATGTCCTGCCCTGCAGCTGGGAGGAAAAGCTACTGCTGTGCTGCCTTCACAATTTTACAAGGCAGGATGAGAACCTCATGCACAAGTCTAGGCTAACTGATGGTAGGCAAAGCTTCTAAAGGACAGGCAAGGAAAATGTTGCTGTAACCCATAACAGCTGGGTAACAGAGACACACAGAGACATAAAGGGGCCCTTTTACAAAGGCATGGAAAGGTTAATCGGCACTACCGCTGGGGTAACGCGTGTGTCCAGTGGTAATTCTGATGTTGGCCTGTGCCGAATCCCCGAAATAGAAAATACATTTCTATTTTCTACAGCAGGGGCGTTCCCGGTAGTAAGCGTCAGCACGTCCACATTGGCGTGCGCTGCATGGTTACCGCATGGGTAGTGCGTGAGCTCTTACCGCTAGGTCAGTGGGTGCTGGTAAGGGCTCAGGCCGTATATAGGCGCGTGCTAGTTTTATTAGCGCAGGCCCATTTCCCGGCCCATTAAAAAAATTGCCTTTTTCCCAGCCACGGTAAAAATGGCCCAGCGCGCACCTAAAAGATGAACTCGCACTACCGCAGGCCACTTTTTACTGTGGCTTTGTAAAACGACCCCAAAGTGATTTAACCAAGTTCAGAATTAGAGAAGGAGGAATTTGAACTGGCATCTCAGGTGTTGATATGATCTGTCATTTATTTCTATCCTTACCACTCACATATGGTTGGTTAACTGAGAAGCAGGGAGATAATTAAGATGGCTCAGCTTAGGTCACACACACAGAGCCTAGCAATCAGATTTCTTGTAACCAGCCATTTGATTTCCTTTTGAAGTCTGCATGTCACATCAAGTAATGCCAGTGCAACTCACTGCAAGCTGGGACAGTGGACCACCTTTTTTCTTGGGGGAGAAGCAAAAAACCCCCAACAACATCTCTGCCTCTGGCCTCCAAGCTTCCTAGATGTTGCTAAGGCTGTGTGGGCAAAAAGGTGATTGAGCTTACCCCATTCCACTGCCTATGCCTCCAGATCATGGCAGTATGGCTAGTCCAGTCCTGGTCTTTTTTTTCATAGTGTAATTACAAATGTATAAATGCTTGCAAAGCCAAGATTAGCTCTTCCCATTTCTGTTAACACTACCCTGTCCTGAGAACCTTATTTCACTGTCCTAGAGGCCAAATTGCTAACCTCAGGATATATTCATAAATTAGCAACCTCTTCACAGGAAAGTTTGCTATAGATGCAAATTAGCTTCATAGCAAACTTGCATGCCAAAAAGATCCTTCTGCCAGCTGCCTTGGAGCCAAACACAAGTCAGTGATGTGTAATTATGTTTTGTGCAAAACGAGCCTGGGAAACCATTTTTGTATGTCTGTTTCCTTTGAAATTGGGCTGCTTTGAATGCTTTTGCCTCACAGCAGCTCAATGTGAATTTAAATAAACCTTTGTGCTTTCGTAAACTGCACACAAAAGTATTACTATAAAGAAGGGCCGAACATTGTGCATGTCAGCATTTACGCATGTTGTGCATGGTTGTTTTGAGCATTGTTCACGTTTGTATCCATATGGTAACAGGCACAAAAAGATGTTGAATTAGCAGAGGTTTGAAACTTGTGAACAGAAGCTTCAGCCCTGGCTACTGTCCATTCATGCATATTTCATCTTAAAATGGACAGTCTGTAGTAAATTGATGGTATTGTACTACAAAAAGAACATCACCAGGCCTTGTTTTTTTCAAAAAGGATTTCTTCATACATTCTATTGAAGTGACAGAACTGCAGGACGTATGGGGAAGGAAGAAGCACTATGGATTAAACTGATAAGAGGGAAAGGAAAATGTATTTACATTGGTGTAATATACAGGTCACCTTCATAGTCAGAAGAAATGGACAGAGACTTAATTGAAGACATCCAGAAAATAGCTAGAAAAGGGGAAATACTACTGATAGGTGATTTCAACATGCCGGAAGTCGATTGGGGCGTCCCTGTTGCATGGTTGTCTAGAAGTAGAGAGATCTTGGATTCTCTACATGAAGAATTGTTTCAGCAGTGGGTAACGGAACCGATGCGAGATGGAGCTATCCTATCCCTGGTGCTCACAAACGGGGAAAATGTTTCTGATGTTACGGTGGCTTTTGGCATCTAGTGACCACCAAATGGTGTGGGGCTAGATTTCAAAAGAACTAACTTTGCCAAGATGGAGGAATTTCTCAGGAAAGAGTTAGCTGGATGGGAACAGCTGAAGGAAATAGAACAGCAGTGGGCAAAACTCAAAGGAGGTATTTTAAAGGTGACAAACTTTTATGTTAGAGAACTACATAAAAAGTAAGAGAAAAAGAAGGCCACTCTGGTTCTCAAACAGTAATTGACAAGATAAGGGAAAGAAGATTAGCCTTCATACATTACAAGAAGGCTCAGAAAGAGGAGGACAGGCAAAAATACCTGGAAAAGCTGTCAGGAATGCGAAGATGCAAATGGAAGAAGGGATAGCCGATACAGTAAACATTTTTCAGCTATATAAATGACAGGAGGAAGTGCTTCCTTAGAGTCTGGAGTGGTCCTGGAGGACTGGAGAAGGGCAGGTGTGGTCCCTCTGCACAAAAGTGGAAGTAAGGAGGAGATTGGGAATTGCAGACCTGTCAGTCTGACCTCAATGGCAAGTAAACTAATGGAAATGCTTCTAAAGTGGAAGATCATGAGGTTTCTCAAATTGAATGGACTGCAGGACCTGAGGCATCATGGCTTCACTAGAGGCAGGTCGTGTCAGACAAATCTGATTGATTTCTTTGACTAGGTGACCACACAGTTGAACGTGGGAAGGGTGCTAGATTTGATGTACTTGGATTTTAGCAAAGCCTTTGACACGGTCGCGCACAGGTGGCTGATAAACTGAGTGCCCTTGATATGGGACCCAAAGTGACTGACTGGGTTAAAAACTAGTTAAGTGGAAGGAGACAGAAGGTAGTGGAAATGGAGCTTGCTCTGAGGAAAGGGCTGTTATCAGCGGTATACCACAGGAATCAATCCTCGGGCCAGCTCTTCTTAACAACTTTGTGAGTGATATTGCAGAAGGACTGTCTGGTAAAGTTTGTCTCTTTGCGGATGATACCAAACTGTATAATAGGGTGGACACCCGGAGGGTGTGGATGGTATGAAGAAGGATCTAGCGAAGCTTGAAGAATGGTCCAATAATTGGCAACTAAGATTTAATGCTAAGAAATGCAGGGCATGCACTTGGGGTACAAGAATCCAAGGGAACGGTACATTATAGGGGTGAAGTGCTTCTGTGTAAGAAAGAAGAGCAGGACTTGATTGTGTCTGATGACCTTAAGGTGGCCAAACAGGTAGAAAGGGCAATGGTCAAAGCCAGAAGGATGCTTGGGTGCATAAGGAGAGGGATGACCAGCAAGAAAAAAAGAGGTGATAGTGCCCTTGTATAAGTCTCTGATGAGGCCCCATTTAGAGTACAGCATGCAATTCTGGAGACCGCACCTACGAAAAGATGTATTTATTTATTTATTACATTTGTACCCCGCGCTTTCCCACACAATGCAGGCTCAATGCGACTTACATAGTAATTTGCAATACAAAGTTATAGAATAGAAATTTCAAAAACAGTAGTGAAATAATGTAAAGTTGGGCTTGGTAGTGTATGATAAGTTGAGATGGAGTTAAACAAGAAGGAGACGGTCCAGAGGGTGGCTACAAAATTAGTAAGTGGTCTCTGTCGTAAAACATATAGGGACAGGCTGAGGAACCTCAACCTGTATGTGCTGGAAGAGAGGCGAGAGAGAGGGGATATGATAGAGACGTTTAAATACCTCAGTGGCATCAATACACAGGAGGCGAGCCTTTTTCAAATGAAGCAAAACTTTGGAATGAGGGTCATACAATGAAATTAAGAGGGAATAGACTTAGGAGGAATCTAAGAAAATACTCTTTCACTGAAAGAGTGGTGGATGCGTGGAATGGCCTCCCCATGGAAGTCGTGGAGAAGAGGACAGTGTCAGAATTTAAGAAAGTGTGGGACAGGCATGTGGGATCCCTTAGGAAAGGAAGAGTTAGTGGTTACTGAGGATGAGCAGACTGGATGGGCCATGATTTGGCCCTTATCTGCCATCATGTTTCTAAGTAATCCCAAATCTAGACTGTGTAATTTTGGGCTTAATCCTGTCCTATTTAGTGTCCATATGGACATTGTAGTTAGACATTGTAGCCAAATTTCAGCTTTGATTTTGGTGCCCAAACTGTCTTAATCTATTTTTGGCTTGATTTCAGTTTCAGCAAATAGGTCCATTAAAAATTTCAGCCTGTTTTTGGTTTCAGCTGAAACTGTCTCTGTGTTTTTGGCAGAAGTCAAAACTTCATGCTTTGGCCTTTTGGTGAAATTGTAAAGAGATATGGGGCAAACTATAAATGCTTAAACTTGTTAATTGTCCCACTGGTTCACATAACAAAAGTTTCAGATTTGGCCAAAACCAGGCAATGAGTTTCATCAGTCGTGCAGATTCAGTTTTGGCTCAAAGTAATACAAAGCAACTCCAGGGCATCATATCCCAGAATACCATAAGACATGAGATGGGAAAAATTGAATTGTATCCCAATTCATTGTTAGGTGAAGTTATTTTACAAAATTGGTCATGATGTCATCTCTATCTCTGATCTTCAGGGTTCTCAGAGGAGACGGGGCAGAGTACTTAAAGAACAGGTTAATCCTTGACAAGAGGCTGGTCGAAAACAGGATTCTCAGTTTTGACTGAAAGTGAAACAGCAAGTGAAATTTGCAATTTGGTTTCGGCCTAAACCAAAACTGAACCCCTTCCCTCGTGATCACTCTCAGTGGCCCCCGCTCCCCTCATAATCACTCATTGATGCTGCTGTCCCCTCCTCTCGTGATGACTCTCAGCACCCCCTTCCTTCCCTCCCACCATCCAAAGGAGCTCTGCAGTCCTACCTTTAAACATCCTGGTGGTCTACTGGGTCCGCAGGGCAAGAGTGATCCCTAGTCACTCATGCCACCACCAGTTCCGCAGCCAAAATGGCTGCCGGGACGTCCCATGGTAGCATCGCGAGACTGCCACAGGAGGTCCTGGTGGCCATTTTGAGATTGGAAACAGCATAAGCAGGAGCAACTGGAAATTGCTCCTGCTTATACTGTTTCCAATCCCAAGATGGCCACCGGAACCTCCCGCTGGAGTCTCATGAACAAGTCTAAGGTTTTGGGTATAATACTAGACTCTAGTTTGTCTTCTGATGATCAAATTATAACTTTAGTAAAAAGGTTTAATTTTCAATTGCGTCAGTTGAGTGCCATATGAAATAGTTTAAGTATGGAATGTTTTCGAAGTATTGCTCAGTCAGTTTTTTTGCCATATCTAGACTACTGTAATTCTTTATATTTATTTATTTATGGCATTTGTATCCCACAATATTCCCGCCAGCAGGCAGGCTCAATGTGGCATACAATAGTCTATTAACCAAACAATAGTACAAAATACAGTATGGAGGTCTAACATCAAAGTTGTTGCAAAGATTTAAGTTACTTCAGAATACAATGGCTAGACTGATTTTGAGAGTTAATAAGTTCGGTAGAGTAACTCTTCTTAATAAATTGCATTGGCATCTGGTTCATTCTCGCATTAGGCTTAAAATTGCTTGTATGGTTTTCAAAGCTTTGGCGGGCAAAATTCAGTTGAAAAGAGTAATTCTTTTCAATATTTAGCAGTAAAGATTTGGCATGACATACAGTATCAGGTTAGGTCTATTTGGTCTTATTGTTTAGAAAAAAGTTGAAGGCTCCATGGTTTTCAGATATAAACTCAGATTAATTTAATATTTATTTTTTTATTATGTTGTACTTCCATCTATTTGAGGTGCTTATTTTCTTGTAATTCGCAATGAATGGTTTTGGAGATGTAGCGGTCGCGGAATATAAGTTATGACTAGAATAAAATAGAATATTTAGTGCTGGTGCCCAGATAACTAACTGGGCAAAGACAGACTGCTCTTTGTGTGGTCATGTGCCACTGAAAATCATCAGGAAGCTGGCCAGAAGCAATATAACCAGCCAGGAGCCTCCCCCTACTCAGGACCATCTGGAACAGGCTGAATGAGTCTAGGTTTTGTTCTGTTGACTCTATATTGACATCGTCGAGACCTGTTGGTTTTTACTTCAGATACTGGAACGATGTAGAATTCCATACATGTGATTCCTTACAACCAGGACTGGCTGAGCCCACTCTTGATACATTGAAATTAACCGATTATGCTCCTGGAGCCCAAAGACAAGTCATGAGGCCTGAAGGTAATGTGGTGGGGCCAGATGCCCACAGTGAGGCCTAGTGAGAGTGCCACTGGAGAAGTGTGTATGTATGGGATAGGTTTAAGTTTTAAAGGAGTCTCAGGTGTGCTTTCAGGCTGAATTTGAATCTGACAAGAAAGAGTGCATAGCATCAGGGGAATTCCGTATGGGTAGCCCGAAGTTGGGTGCTCAGTTTTACACATGGATCCAAGATCTGGTCACAAAGTAATTGGCTTAATTGGCGACAACAGTGAATAATTGGGATTAACAAGTACTTGATTGGCAGTCATTAGGAGCTATCTGGAGATCCGTCCTATGCCCCATGTGCACCTAATTTTCATAGCGCACAATGCCATGGTAGGGGCATGGGCGGGTCAGGAGCATTCCCAGAATTTAGGTGCAGTGATACCTGCACTTGTGCATCTAACTGCCATTAGTAGGGCACAAGTATCCACACCAGCCTTTGAGAAATGCTTCCACCCAAATTTAGGTGCAAAATGCAAGCTAAGCTAGTACGCAGAAAGACTTTTACAGAATACTGGCTTAGTGCGGATCATCTCAGTGCCAAAATTTACAGAATTCCCTCCCATGTGTGTACAGGGAGGGTAGTCCAGGTTATTGGCACAAGCAGCTACAAGGTGCAGGATCGGCGGGGGGGGGGGGGGGGGGGGGGGGGGGGGGGGGGGGGAGAGGGAAACAGAGCTGGAGATGGGACAGTGTCCTAAAGCATGTATCAGTGTGCACTCCTCAGGGCCGCCGAGAAGGGAGGGGGTAACATTCTCCGGGCCCGGCCTCCAAGGAGGGCCCAGTGCCAGCAATCAAAAGAGACTGCTCTGCCGGCCACAGATCCTTCTTCCTGCTGCATCCTGCCTATGTGGAAACAGGAAGTTACTTCACAGGAGGTGGGACGTGGCAGGAAGAAGGACCTGTAACCGGAAGAGTACTCTTTCTCTCTTTCGCTGCTGAAAGAGGGGGTAGTGGCAGGGGGAGCAGCGGCGGCAGTGTGTGTGAGTGTGTGTGGGGGGAGCAGTGACGGGGCCCTGAAGATTTTTTGCATGGGCCCAGCTTTGTCTCTTGGTGGCCAAGAGTTGTGCATCAATGATTGTTCTTGTATCTTTCATATGAGTGTTTACCAGGTTCTCATTTTATGTGAGACCAGAATAAGCTAGCTGCAAATCACAGGAGAGATGTCACAGTGGCTTATAATTCACAAGAGTGATGTCACAATGGTCTATATAATTCACAAGTTACTTGACCTCAGTCCTGTTCATTTATGGCAAGTGGGATGAGGGCAGAATTCAGGGCTGTCGGGCCAAAAGTGTTTAAGCTGGTCTCCAAATCACCGACTACTGGGGTAATAAGCTGCAGGAGCATCGACTGAGTCACTTGGTCGCTACATGGAAGAGAACCCAAGCAAGCAGAAAGGGCTTGTTTGCTCTTGCAATCCCAGATCTGAGACCCAGATTAGTCCTGAGGGACTTAAAAAGGGGGTGGGGAGCGGGTCGCTGAGATCAAGATGCTGTTCTTGGCTGTGAGCTGAGGATCCCAGATCCAGAACCAGAAGTGAGTACCCTGAACCTGAGTATCTGTATAGAAGTATCTGGAATTCTGACTGGGTTGACCAAGTTCTATGGAGCTGACTTGCTGAGGTATCTTGGATTAATTACAACAGACGTGGATTAATTACTACAGATGGTGACTGAGACATGTTGTGTTTTATTTAAGTTGTTTTAAAAATGTGATTTAATACAGTTGGAATACATTTTCAGCCTGTAGCAGTCAGAATAATTTTGACCATCACCAGTATTATCCCCAGATATTCAATGCTGGGCGATATCTGGCACCAGCAGTGAATATCTGGGCATATGTAGCTGGCTAACATTTATGTGGTTAAGAGCAATATTCATTACAACCATATAAGGTGAACCACATAAATATAGGACTATTTTACGCATCCTATTTATGTGGTTGTCTTGTGCGGTTAAGCACTGAATAGTCAGTTTATTCACAATTTGATATACTACTCTAACAGAAAGGATCAGGGAATGGGATTTGATATACCAGCTTTGTGTGATTACAATCAAAGCAGTTTACTTATTATACGCAGGTACTTATTTTGTACCTGGGACAATGGACTTGCCCAGAGTCACAAGGAGCTGCAGTGGGAGTTGAACCCAGTTCCTCAGGCCACTGCACTAATCCCTAGGCTCAGAGGCAGTCCTACCATTTGGCCAACTGAGGCGAGGGCCTCAGGTGACACTCTTCTGAGGTGGCATCACCCCCCCCCCCACACACACACACACACCCTTCCTTTCCCAAACCCCCTTCTTCAAACTTAGCTTTTCTTGTTTTTTAAACCCCTTCTGCGGTCCGCCTCTCTAATGTAATTTCCTGTTTCCTCAAAGGCGGGCCTCAGTAGAGAGAAGGGGCCGGGACCGGCAACACGGCAACCTATGGGAATCACTGCCACTGTCGCCACCACCTTTTAAAAAATAAGAAAAGAAAAGGTAAATTCGGGGAAGAGGATTGGGGAAGGAAGGGAGAGATGTCAGATCATGGCGTGGCACAGCGGTGTAGCAAGGGCGGGGTGGTGAGCCCCGGGTGTACGCTGCTGGAGGGTGCAGAGAGCAGCCGTGCACCTGTCGGCTCCGCTGGTTCCCTGCTCCCTCTGCCCTGGAACAGGTTACTTCCTGTTCTGGGGCAGAGGGAGCAGGGAGCCAGTCGAGCCGACAGGCGCGCAGCTGCTCTTTGCACCCTCCAGCAGCCAAGAATGCACCCGGGGGGGGGGGGCTTGATGCGCCATGGAGGGGGGTGTCATTGCGCGGGGGGGGGGGGGGGTCGCGCTGTACCCTGGGGGGAGGGACGCCGCTGCACCCGGGGGCGGAGGTGCACAGCGGCGATCCGCCCCGGGTGGCAGCCGACCTAGGATCGCCACTGGCGTGGCGTGATGTGGGGGCAGGGAAGGGTGGGGTGGCAGAGGAGGATCCAGGGTGGCAGCTCATTCCTAACCTCAGATGGCAGATTGTCTTGGGCTGCCCCTGCCTAGGCTTCCACTGACAGCAATGTGCAGTAAAAATGTATATCGGCACTTAACTACATAAGTGCCAGCTCCGCCCCTGGACTGTCCACATATTAGCTGGTTTTGGCTTAGGTGCTAACCGCGGATATTTAGTTGCACTAACTCTCTTGGCCATTTAGATCACTTTGAATATTGACTCCAGCTGTTATTACGTGATTTTGTCTTTGTCACCTCTCTTAATGGATTGTATCTAGTGAGGCAGGAATACAAATGTTATTAAAACTAACAGCAAATGTTTGGTTTAGCCTGCTGTTTAAAATAAACCTTTAGTTACACCCTAGAAAAGAACTATGTTCTATACTATGGCAAACAGGTTTGTGCATGGGCAAATAATTTTCAGGTTGTTTTTTGGTTTGGAATCATTTGGTGCTTTTTTTCACAAATTTCAGATGTTTTCAGTTCGTTTCGCATATTCAGTTTAATAGCTTTTTTAAAAACTTGCACAAGTCATTTTGCATGCACCAAAACCTTTAAGGTACCCAATGAACCGAATGCACACCCTGACTGATTAGCCACCTGACAAGGACAAAGCATGGGGTTCAGAAGACCAAATAGGGTGGAGAGCATTTCCTCTAAGGCAGCTATGGACTTATTGTTCTAATTTCCCTCTTACTTATATCAAAATGCCATCTAAGCAACTCCAGGGAATTAATGCTTTGTAAATCACAATTCTCAAGCAATTATGTCAGTTGTAAATCTGCATGTTTTTTTTAATTGACCCTGTATTTTTAATATGGTATCATTAATTTCAGTCATTGCTCATGGACTGGGAGGCAATGTCTTAAAAGGCTTTCATGTTGGTACAGTTTACTTATTTTCCACTATTGCATCACCTTTGTTCTCAGAACACAATGTCTCAGGAATGAGGAAGGAGGGGTTAAATAGCAACAACAAAGAGAATTTTAAAAATGCTTCTCTTGCATAAGGCAAGGAGAGGGGTACAACTGGGAACCAGAGAGTCATGGTGAGAAACCAGCCTGTAAGCCAATGACCTGACACAAAACAGTTTAAAAAATGAAACTCTGAATCCATTTCTGTGTCTGTGTATGACATAGAGAGAGAGAGAGAGAGAGAGTGTGAGAGAGAGAGAGAGAGAGAGAGTGTGTGTGAGAGAGAGAGCGAGAGAGAGAGAGAATGTGTGTGTGTGTGTGTGTGTGTGTGTGTGTGAAAGAGAGAGAGAGAGTCAGAGAGAGAATGTGTGTGTGTGTGTGTGTGTGAGACAGAGAGAGAGAGAAAGTCTGTGTTTCTGAGACAGAGTCAGAAAGAGAGAGTGTGTGAGTGTCTGAGAGAGAAAGTTTTAAAGATAGAGAGAGTGTGTGTCTGAGAAAGATTGAGAGAGAGAGAGAGTGTGTGTGTGTGAGTATCTGAGACAGAGAGAGAGAGAGAGAGAAAGAGAGAGAGTTTAGAGAGAGAGAGAGACAGACAGACAGACAGACAGACAGAGTGTGTCTGAGATAGATAAAGTTTGAGAGAGTCAGACTGTAGTATAAAATGTTCCTGTGATTCAGGCTTTGGAAAGCAAAGCAGATATAGGAAAAGCAGCCTCTGGTGTGCATTCAGGCAAAATTTGAATCTGACCAGAGGGGACACAGCATCAGTGGAATTCTGTATAAGTCGCCCAAAATTGGGTGCTCAATTTTACATATGGATCCTAGACCTGCGTACAAAACTATAGGTTGAATTGGTGATAGCAATCAATAATTGGTGTTAACAAGCACTTTAATTGACATTAGAAGTTACCCAAGGATCTGCCCTTGCCCTTTGTCCTGTACATATCATTTATCTTCAGAGGATGGTGCTCCATTTCCTCCCAGATCCTAATGACCCTTATTCAGGGACCCTAATTTCCAGGACTCAACAGGTCCCTGAATTCAGTTGATAATCTGCCTTTCCAAAGGCTCCAGGGCCTGCTTAACCATTGGGTAAACTAAGCAGTCACCTAGGGCAGCAGCTTTTGGGGGGTGGCACAGATCAGCGCAATCAAAACAGAAATAAGTCCTGACAGCCACACAAACTGAAAGAACCATCAGTATATGCTTTTACTCAAAGGAAAAGTAGGACATTTTCAGGCAGTCCATTTACCTGGATATATTACTTTGCAAACTGTTCTCATTTGAGAGCAATTCTAAAAAAGGTGATCCTAAATATAGCCATCTAGAAGGTGGGAACCTATTTTACCAAATAGCCAAGTGATCATACTTTATTTTATTCATTGTTAATTTTATGTTATTCTTTTGGCCTGTGTCTGCTGCATAACTGATTATTCTTTTCTGCTCAGTATCGGCGTTCTTTTCCTTTTAATATTTTTAGCCTGTACATCACTTAGACCTGTGTACAGAAAATTGGACTAAACAATAAATGATATTTATGTGTATGTGGTTAGGCACAAGCATGTATTCCAGCCACAGAGCTGGAGTAAATGCACGCACTTAAATTCCAGATATGTATTTCACTTATAGTATTCTCTGAGGTCCATGCTTAAGTGTGAGCTCCACCTGCAAACTATACGCTATCAAAGATATGGGTGGAGTTACAAAACAGTGGCGTAGTTAGGTGGGGCCGTGGAGGCCTGCGTCCCTGGTTGGCTTGCGGGGGGGGGGGAGTCCCCAACCTCCGCCAGCTGAAAACTTCGTCCAGTGCTGGTCTGCGGCAGCAATTGCCTGCCCTGCTCTCTCTTCCTCTCACGTTGGGCACGCTCCTTTTAGTGAAATTGAACATTAAACTTCTTTACAATGCACACAGATTTGAACACGTTACACCTCATCTTGCCTCTGAACATTGGCTTCCTTTATCAGCACGTATATAGTTCAAAATTCTAACTCTCATATTCAAGTCAAAGCTTTTCTCTGCTCCTTCCTATCTCTTTAATCTCACACCTTTACACTTCCTTCACTCAGCAGACCACAACCCACTCACCCTCCCCTTTCCTTCACAGATCTGTTTAACAACTACCCTTGACACAGCTTTCAGCTATCTTGGTCCTAAACTATGGAATAACCTCCCTTCCAGTATTCATAATCTATCCTCTCTCCCGACCTTTAAACGAACCCTGAAGATCTATCTGTTTTCCTTGATCTTTCCCTCTTCCTCATGATACCATTTTTTAAACTCTGTTTTTATTGTACATGTCCCCCTGGATTCTATATCTGGCAACTAAAAATCCGCGTGGAAACCGAAGCATATTCTATAACAATGCGCATAACTTAATTGGTTAACTAGCTAATCAGCGCTGTTAATTGGATGATAAGCAATTATCAGCACTAATTGGCATTAATTGAGATTTACATGAACAATTCTCTAAGTGTATTCTATAATGTGGTGCGCCTAAATTCTAAGTCACATAGTTGAAAAGGGGACATGGCCAAGGCGGGGTGTGGGTATTTCTAAAATCTATGTGCAGTATTATAGAATGCACCTGATCGGTGCCTAATTTAGGCATTGGGATTTACACCAAGTAAAACGAAGCCTAAATGAACGCGACCAAATTTGGTCATGTGGTGAGCGCTCAACGTATTCTATATACTGTGTGGAAATTTAAGCCTTTTCTATAACATGTAGGCGTACTTTGCAGAATACACCTAGGCGTATTTTTTTTACCACATGGATTTTTCAGGCGCCATATATAGAATCTGACCCTTTATGTGTAACGTTAATTGCTTTTTATTTTTCTTTGTAAAGTAGATTTTCTATTTTGTAAACCGCTTTACGTCTTTTTGTTAGGCCACAGTGATATCTCAAATATATAAATAAATAAGTGCCTGTATATAATATGTAAACCGCATTAAGTGTAACCACAGAACAGTGGTATATTGCATCCCATCCCCTTTCTCTTTCCCATGCTGATGGCATAGTCAGTACTATAGAAAAAGTTACATTAACCATTTGGGCAACCAAGCAGTGCCCAAGGCAATGGGGGACCCAGTACTTCCCTCCCACGTGCCCAACATCTCTCTCTCTCCTCCATCCCCAGGACCAGGACACCCCCTTCCATGCTGCCATCTCCGAACCCCCACCATCACCACCACCACCTGGAGTGAGAAAAGAGCTTCCAATCCAAGTGCTGAGATGGGGAAGGAGAAGCCAAGTCCGCACTTATCCTGAGGCCTGGTCCGCTGACACTGGAACTTCTCTCTGCCGTGACCTGCTGCTTCTGACATAGGGGCCGCGGCACTGGGAGGTTCTAGTGTTAGCGTATCAGGCCTCAGTATAGTAAGTGTGGACTCGGCATCTCCTTCCCATTCTTACTGCTTGGGTTCTGACACGGATGGGATGGGGGCCCCCAATGATTCTTATTACCTGGGGACCCAGGTCACTGTTAGTTTGCCCCTGTAACCACATAATTACATTCATAAATATAGAATAGTACCATTATGTGCATAAATTAATTGCTTAATTGGCTCTTTCTTGGCGCTAACTGTCCTTAATTAGCACTAATTGGCAGTAGTTTGCAGTCACACGCGTGAGTTATGACTCTTTTCTATAGTGTGTGTGTGTAAAGGGGGGGTGGATTCTATAAATGATGCTCAAAATGGCTGCGGAAAAAAATCAGCAGAAAGCGCTATTCTATAAACGATGAACACTCTTTATAGAATTGTGCTTAGCGTCGATTCCCAGGCTTAACTTTAGGTACTAGACTTACGCCTGCTGAAACCTGGTGTAAATGTTGGTGCCCAAGCTAGGCGTGCTGAGGCTGTATTCTAAAACTTTTTTGGCCTGCCCCAGCCATATCGCCTTTTGAGTTACACGCCATGCCTTATAGAATAGCGTATCCAGATGCACGCACAAATCTTAGTGAGTGCCAATTAACATCAATAACTGGTTTTGGCACTCAGTTATTGGTAAGAGCTCGTTAACCAATTCATTTGCACACACATCTCAGCAGCAAGCCCATATATAGAATTTGCCCAGAGTGCATTGCATTATATTTTATATCTTTCTTATTTATATTATTATACAGCCAAAACTGAAACAATAAAGCAATCTGTAATATTTAGTCAAACCAAAATTTTCTTTACATAATTGAAATTATTAAAATACATCGTCCTAAATAATAAGCAATATAAGTCCAAGAAAAAAAAGAAGATAATAATGTAATATAGTTATTACTACATTATTAGTAATTAATTAAACCCAGGAGTCTCTGCTGATCTATTGGTTCCCCCAATCTTTCTTACAGTGTGCACCTGTTAATTAAACATTTACTTTCACATTCATTCCTTCTTTGGAAAGCAAAAACTCTTCTAATTGTTTAGGCTCAAAGAATTGGTAATTTTTTGACTGATACAGTATTCGACAAATACACGGAAATTTAAGTATAAAACTGGCCCCTTGAGCCAAAGTCCGCTGACGCATTTACAAAAAGTCTTAATGTCTCTTCTGTGTTTCCCTGGATAAATCCGGATATATTCTTATCTTGGAGCCCAAAAAAAGAGAATCTAAATGTCTGAAGAAAAGTCTAAGAACAACATCCCAATCTATTTCAAGGGCAAATGTTACTACAGCAGTAGTCCTTTGAGTAATTATTTCCAAAGATGATTCCAGTTCATACCGTCTCCTATACGGGGTTGTAAAGTCTCATTACCAATTTTTACATTATACTGAAGATATTGAACCCGCACTAAAGGAGGCAGTGAATCTTTAGACATCCCTGGAACCTCCACCATGTATTTTTTAACCATGTCCACTGATGAAATTAATGGAGACCTTGGAAAATTCGTAAATCTTAAATTACGTTTCCTAGATTGGTTTTCCAAATATTCCAATCTGCGCAATGTAAAATTTATTTCCTTAATTGAAACTAAAGACAGGCTGTCCAGTTTTTGTAAAATTTTCTCAAATTGTTTCATTTCAAAGTTCTGCTGTTTATTTATCTGCTCCTGAAATAGGAGTGTTTTGGTCAAAACCTTAATCTCCTCTGAATTTTTGGAAACCAACATTTGTAAGGAAGAATGAAGTGAAAATGTCAAGTCCCAGAGTGACTCCAATGTCACTACGGCAGGTTTAGTCTGTAACCCCAAAGTAACAGCTGGAGGAGAACCTGTAAGATCTGGTTCAAACTTTCAATTGTCTTTAAGGGAAACATGAATTATATTCACCTACCAGACCACTCTCCACCACTTCCTTTGGTATGGTTAGGTTCCCTTCCTGAATATTCTGCCCCTCCTCTGGAGACCGAATAGCAGGCCCCGCTTCCATACCTCCTCCTCTTGGCTGTGGGGGTGCCGCACGCTTGACGGGGCTTAAAGAAACCCCATCTACACTGCCGAAGTTGATGTATCGGCACCATAGTAGGAGAAGAAGCATGCCTAGGTCCCATTGTCTCCCCAAAGCGCTCCAGCGTCGGCTGCTGAGATGGGTGAGTTCCAGCAGGGGTTTAAGGGAGAATCCCTTACTTTCCCTCTCCTTTTCCCCATTCTCTCATGGGAAATTCAGGAGTCCTTCTCAGCGCCAACACAGAGCAGATCTGAGAGCATCTGGTGCAGAGACTCACTAAGACGCCATCTTGGACCCCCTGTGCATTACATTTTAGCATCTCACTTTAGGCGACCTTTCTTAAACTGATCCTTAAATATATCGCTTTTTATTAGGATGCCAATATAACATTAAATACATCATCGCTTCACACTATCGCTTCCTGAATCCTAGCTATGGAAAATAGAAGATAGATGATGGAACAATTCCTTTGCTCATCCAGTGCAATATAGTGTCTTCTCAGATAAAAGACAGTTTTTCAGATCAAAAAAAGCTTTTTAATATTTTTCATAGGTTGACAACTTCAAAATCAGATAATGCCGATATTCAGTCGTGTCCTGCTGATCAGTTAGCTTCTTATTTTTTAGAGAAAATTCATAAAATTAGGACTTCATACACTCCCTGATCTAGAATTAATTCAATCTCTTTTAATGCATCTGATTGCTATCCAGCTGATAGATTATAGTCTGATTTCCCTCTTGTAATGACTGATAAAGCTAAATCTCTGCTGAAAATACTTTCTAAATCTAATTGCCTACTGAATACATGTCTTGCTTATTTGATAGCTAATCCTCCAGTCTATAAATGAATAGCTTGTAGCTTTGGAGAATGACTTTTTACAGATGGGTATTTTTCTATCTTCATTATGAGGTATAATTTTAACACCAATTCTTAAGGGTGCACAGTTGGATGTTACGCAACCTGTTTTTGTTAAATATCTATATTTCTTTCTGCCATGATTTTTCTACTATTAGGTCTATGTTGGGTCTATAGTTTTTTTTTCATTCGCAGATGACATGTTTGTATTAATACCGATTAATGATGACATCTACTTTATCACATGTATTGTCATGTATAAATACAATTGAAAATCAGAGTTCTATACATGGGTTTAAATTAAATAAGGACAAAACTAAACTTCTTTGGTTTAGTAGACAAGAGAACACTATTGCTATAGATTTAGTGATTTTAAAGTTGGAAAAAGTATCAAAGATACTTGGTGTCTTTTTGGACACATTTTTATCAATGATACCTCAGGTTATAAGAACATAAGAATAGCCATACTGGGTCAGACCAATGGTCCATCTAGCTCAGTATCCTGTTTTCCAAACAGTGGCCAAACCAGGTCACAAGTACCTGGCAGAACCCAAATCATGGCAACATTTCATACTATAAATCCCAGGGCATTCAGTTGCTTCCCCATGTCTATCTCAATAGGAGACTATGGACTTTTCCTCCAGGAATTTGTCCTTTTTAAACCCAGATACGCTAACTGCCATTACTACATCCTCCAGCAAAGAGTTCCAGAGCTTAACTATTCGTTGAGTGAAAAAATATTTCCTCTTATTTGTTTTAAAAGTATTTCAATGTAACTTCCCTGAGTGTCCCCTAGTCTTTGTACTTTTGGAAAGAGTAAAAAATTGATTTACTTCTATTCATTCTACACCACTCAGGATTTTGTAGACCTCAGTCATATCTCCCCTTATCCATCTCTTTTCCAGGCTGAAGGGCACTAACCTCTTTAGCCTTTCCTCATACGAGAGAAGTTCCATCCCCTATATCATTTTGGTCACTCTTCTTTGAACCTTTTCTAATTCTGCTATATCTTTTTTGAGATATGGCGACTAGAATTGAACACAATACTCAAGGTGAGGATGCACCATGGAGCAATACAAAGGCATTATAGTATTTTTTGTTTTATTCACCATCCCTTTCCTGATAATTCCTAGCATCCTGTTTGCTTTTTTGGCCGCCGTATTATCTACAACGACACTTAGATTTTTTTTCTTGAGTGCTGACCCCCAAGGTAGACCCTTGCATCAGGAAACTATGATTCGGATGATTCTTTCCAATGGGCATCACCTTACATTTGTCCACATTAAATTTCATCTGCCATTTGGATGCCCAGTCTTTTTCCTAAGGTCTTCCTGCAATGTTTCACAGTCCGCATGTGTTTTAACAACCTTGAATAGTTTTGTATCATCTGCAAATTTAATCACCTCACTCGTTGTTCCAATTTCCATATCATTTATAAATATGTTAAATAGCACCGGTCCCAGTACAGATCCCTGCGGCACTCCATTGTTCACCCTCCTCTATTGAGAGAAATGACCATTTAACCCTACCCTCTGTTTTCTGTCCAATAACCAATTCCTACTCCACACCAGAACCTTGCCTCCTATCCCATGACTTTAATTTTCTTAGTTTCTCATGAGGAACTTTATCAAAAGCTTTCTGAAAATGTAGATACACTACATCAATTGACTCACCTTTAGCCACATGTTTATTCACACCTTCAAAGAAATGAAGCAAATTGGTGAGGCAAGACTTCCCTTGGCTGAATTCATGCTGACTCTGTTCCATTAAACCATGTAACATAGTAATATAGTAGATGACGGCAGAAAAAGACCTGCACAGGCCATCCAGTCTGCCCAACAAGATAACTCATATGTGCTACTTTTTGTGTATACCTTACCTTGATTTGTATCTGTCTTTTTCAGGGCACAGACCTTATAAGTCTGCCCAGCACTAGCCCCGCCTCCCAACCACCAGCACCTTGATTTGTATCTGTCATTTTCAGGGCACAGACCGTATAAGTCTACCCAGCACTAGCCCCGTCTCCCAACCACCAGCCCCTTGATTTGTATCTCTCTTTTTCAGGGCACAGACCGTATAAGTCTGCCCAGCACTAACCCCACCTCCCAACCACCAGCCTCGCCTCTGCCATCCATTCTCCGCTAAGCTCCTGAGGATCCCTTCCTCCGAACAGGATTCCTTTATGTTTATCCCACGCATGTTTGAATTCCATTATCGTTTTCATTTGAATCATGGCTTTCCTGGCTCTTAGTCTGCTCTGTCTAAGTGTTCTGTAATTTTATTCTTTACTAGTAAAAAAGGCCCGTTTCAGAAAGCAATGAAACGGGCGCTAGCAAGGTTTTGAGTGATCAGCATGATCGCCGGTATGTGAGCCCTGCTCCCCGCCCCCATGTGCTGCAGCGCGCGTGCCTACCTGCACCATGATGGGCAGTCACAGCGAGTCCTTGGCGATGCTGTGCCCACATTTCTTGCACGAACCTCGGCCACTCTTGGCGTACTCGGCCCGGTAGAGCTTCTTGCCTGCCTGACAGTCCTCCATGGTAACGGCTGCAGGAGACAGCGGAGCAGGAGAGGAGGACGCAGACCATTGCCCCTCGCTGGTGCAGAGCCGCCTTCACCGCTGCAGGCTGCTGAGCAACGGGTTGGCAAGGCGATGCCATTCGTTCAGTGTCAGTGCTCCGTCCTCGACGTCATCACGTTGTGACGAGAGGGCGGGGCAGACACTAAACCGGATATCTATGCCACCTCAAGTTTCCGGCTGAGGCTTCATTAGAACATTGGAGGTGCGTTTTATATATATAGAGATAATAGTTTCCACTATTTTGCCCAGCACTGACATTAGGCTTACCAGTCTATAATTTCCTGGATCACCCCTAGAACCCTTTTCAAAAATCGGCATCACATTGGCCACCCTCCAATCTTCAGGTACTATGGATGATTTTAACGACAGGTTAAATATTACTAACAGCAGATCAGCAATTTCATGCTTGAGTACCCTTGGTTGTATGCTATCCAGTCCAGGTGATTTACTATTCTTTAATTTGTCAAATTGGCTCAGTACATCTTCCAGATTCACCGAGATTTCTTTCAGTTCCTCTGCATCATCACCCTTGAAATCCATTTCCGGTACAGGCAGATCTCTTACATCTTCTCCTGTAAAGACATAAGCAAAGAATTCATTGTTTCCCCACTATGGCCTTGTCCTCTCTGAGTGCCCCTTTTGCTCCTTTGTGATCTAATGGTCCCACGGATTCCCTCACAGGCTTTCTGCTTCTGATGTACCTGAAAAAGTTATTACTGTGAGTTTTAGCCTCTGTGGCAAGTTTCTCTTCATATTCTCTTTTAGTCTTCTTTATTAATGTTTTGCATCTGACTTGCCAGTACTTATGTTGATTCTTATTTTCTTCATTTGGATCCTTTTTCCATTCTTTGAAGGACAATCTTTTGGCTGTAATGACCTCTTTTCCTTCACTTTTTTCACTATGCTGGCTGACGTTTTCTCTTCTTTCCACCTTTGCAAATATGTGGAATGCATCTGGACTGGGCTTCCAAGATGGTATTTTTGAATAATGTCCATGCCTGATTTAGTGTCCTAACCTTAGCAGCCGATCCTTTTAGTTTCTTTTTAACCATTTTCCTCATTTTACTATAGTCACCCTTTCAAAAATTAAATGCAGCTACAGTAGATTTCCTTTGTGGGTTCATCCCATATAGTAGCTCAAACTTGATCGTGTTATGATCACTGTTCCCAGGGGACCCAACACTACCACCTCTCGCACTATGCCCTGCACGCCACCAAGGACATTTCCAAAATGGCTCCCCCTCTCGTTGGTTCCTGGACCAGTTGCTCCAAGAAGCAGTCGTTTATTACATCTAGAAATTTTATCTCCCTGGCATTCCCTGATGTAACATTTATCCAGTCAATATCAGGGTAATTGAAATCACCCATTAATATAGTGTTGCCCAATTTGCCAGCTTTCCTAATGTCTGTAAACATTTCTTCATCTGTCTGTTCGTTCTGTCCCGGCGGACGGTGGTACAGCCCTACAAGAACACTCCTTCCCTTCACAGATGGAATGTCTATCCATAATGATTCCACACTGCTATCTGTGACGTGGAATGTTTATTTTATTTGACTCAATTTCCTATTTAAGGTTAATGCCATAACTGGGCCATATATTTTTAAATTGCATCATCTTAGGTATATTCATACATTATTAACACAAAAGCATTTTTCTGTGTTGGCTCAGTCTG
Organism: Microcaecilia unicolor; assembly: GCF_901765095.1. NCBI lineage: Eukaryota > Metazoa > Chordata > Amphibia > Gymnophiona > Siphonopidae > Microcaecilia > Microcaecilia unicolor. Next base: position 93,543,928 of record NC_044041.1, on the reverse strand, counting down.
TTGTTCTATCTTTTTTAGATTATTGTTATGGCATATAGGGCCTTATTCTATAAAGGTTATGCTCCTAAATTTTTGCTCCTAATTTAGGGCCTATTATGCTCATAGATTTAGCATGCATTTAGGAGTATAAATTATGCTCCTAAATTTATGAGCATAAATTTAAGAGTGTAAATTTATGAGCATACCCTTCATAGAATAAGTCCCATATTGTCTTCTATCTGATCAGTTAATTTCAAAATTACAGCTTTTACAAAATATTGCAGCTAAGATGGTGTTTAAAAAGAAAAGATTTGACCATGCTACCGCTTGTTTGGTTAAGCTGCACTGGCTTTTTGTGGATGCTCAAGTTTCATTTGAATTGGCCAGTCGGGTCTCCAAAATGTTCAGTGGTTCTTGTCCAGAATATTGGGCCAATCTTTTTTCTTTTCCTTTAGACCCTGCTTTCTCTAGAGCAGGTGATTATCATCATCTTTATTTTCCATCATTTACTGGTGTAAAATATTTAAAAAAATCTTTACAAACATCTTTTCTGTATCAAGCTGTTCAAACTTAGAATTCTTTACCTATTTCATTGAGAACATTTCCCACTTACTTTTCCTTTCGGAAGAGTTTGAAGACTTTTCTGCTTCAGAAATCCTGTTTGTAATGTTTAGGTTATTTTTATATTTGTACTTGGAATCCACTTTGAACCAAATTTTGGGCGTTGGCAGAATAGAAGTACTATATCATATCATATATTATAGTATTAACGTCTTATGTTAGAAGAGATATTGAACACTTACAGAAAGTCAACCATCAATAACTAGTGGAAATGCACACCTTTTGTGTGACAATATAGGGTGTGTGTGCGTGTGTGTATACATGTGTATATCTGTTTTTGTTTGTGTATTTATGCCTATGATGTGGACACAGGCAGGCGAATGGAACCTCATCAATACGCACGATCACTTGGGCAAAACATGCCAAAAATGGGAGAGAAAAATTATGCTATTTTATCAGCAAGACAAAGGTATTTATTGATTTTATTCATACACAATGGAATACGCCTAGAATGCAGTCAGTGATGCTGCAGGATTTCCAACTAACATTGCACTACATAATTACCAAAGTATAAATTTGGAATCCTGACAGCTTTATTCCCACATGGAAAGAACAAAACATACTGGGTTTCAAACTGGTTTTTGATCATCTGCAGCGGGCAGCAGAGGTCACAGCTGGCTGAGAAAACGTCCGGGGAGCGATAGAGCTTTTCCATTTCAATGTGGTGGTTTTAAAATGGTGTATTGAACCCTCACTGAATTATCTGCCTCTGGCATGATCTAAACCTCTATTACATTCAAACATATTAGGGTCCAGTGCAATATCTGTTGACTGAGGCTTAGGCTGAGCACTGGCTACCTACTTCATCAAGGACCCCTTTTAAAATTCTAACCATAGCTCATAAAATTCACTACAAGCATATGTCTATTTATTTTTATTTAGGAATCTGATACCATATTCCCCCTTGAGAACACTTTGATCTGCTCAATAAAATCTCCTAGTTATACCATCCTTTAGGCATACTAGAAGCAATACCATCCATCATGCCTTATTTAGCCTAACAGGACCCACACTAGAACTATTCCTTCTTTATATCACAGACTTGATATCTCTTTCCACTGGTTTAAAGATGGCTTAAGACATATTTGTTTCAGACTTATACCCAAGGCAGGAACCTGGGATGCAGAGGCTACCTCAAGACCTGGACTCTATACCTAATTTTCTCTCTCATCAATTATGTAACTTTGATTCCTAAGCCATCCCTTTTTTCTTTCCCATTTATTTTCCTATAAATGCTGACGTGACAGTATTCCAATTGGCAGTATATCAAAGCTGAAATACATGAGAGCCATCTGTATTTAAGAATGCTATTTTTACAATAAAGAAAATAATAAATTGAACATAGACATAATAAGGGCACCTATGTGGAAAATTGAAAAGGGAGGCTCTGTACCTTCTATGAAATAGCCAGCCAGAACTATCCTCAATAGCACACACATTCTTCATACAAAATATTACACCTGCTCCGAGGCAGGTGTCAATGTGGGCGTGTACTCGAGGCCCTGTTTTCTAAGGTGCGCTAGCGTTTTTAGCTTGTGCTAAACACTAGATATGCCCATATATTTCTATGGGTATCTCTACCATTGGCGCACTCTAAAAACACTAGTACGCCTATAGCGTGGCTTAGTAAACAGGGTCCTAGGTATGTATTTTAAAAAATACACATAAGCATGACAAATCTGTCCCCAGGAACACCTTTTCCATGTGTACAACAGGTTTTACAGTGAGGGAAAGTGTCATAAAAATACCCAAATGGAGGTTGTTTTATTCACCTATTTGACTGAGTCAGGCACACAAGTGGAGTGATGTCATTCGACATCCTCGCAATGGATCTGCTCGCCCAGAGCTCAGAACTTAGTGTAAGGTTCTGAGCATGCATGGCTATTTCCTGAGCACAGTGATCTTCTCAGCTCCTCAGTTTTGTTTCTTCTGCTGTGCCAAATGGATGTGTGACAAAGGTTTCTCAACCAATTACATTTTTTTCTATTATTTTTAGAACTGCATTTTAATTACAGTTAACTCTGTGATTAATGCATTAATCATTACTCACAATTAAAATATTAGTCACATTGCAGAGTCTCCTATCTCCTCGAAACATCTCTTCTGCCATCTTTCACTTTGGAGAAGGCCATAGGCAGCTTGTGTAGCACGCTGCCTCTTCTGGGGACCACCTTTAAGGTAGACTGGTGGTGGTGGTGGGGAGATTGAGGGAGGATGCTGAACCCAGGTGGGAGGAGGGGAGTGAGCTGCCGACCCTTCCAGCAGAACTGGAAACAGGCAATGATGTCAGTGAGGGCGGGACATGGGCACGCGGCGGATGGAAGTCTGTAGGGCTGGCTCAAGTAGCGAGAATGAATCACTGTAAAGATATTTGGGGGGAGGGAAGGGATGGAAGGGCCCATCCAAAATACTGAGTCTGGCTATGCCTCTGGTCAACACCATGCTTTTCTTTCTAGCTGCATATTCGTATAGCAACTGTCACTTACAGCAGATGTTTATATTCCCTTATACTAAAGCTATTGCTTCTCTTGCATTTCATTCCATTTCTTTCCTTTAGGTTCTACAGAAACTTGGGGGGGTGTCCTGACAAGCCCATCTTTATCTTTTCATTTTTAGCACATTTTTTTCTCAGTATTTTTCTAAGCTTGTTTATCAGTTTTAGCATCAACTACAAACCATGTCGTAGCTAATGCTCATTAGAAATCAGGTCTTTGGGATTTTACGGATTGTTTCAAAAAGCATTAAAATCTTTTTTTTATTTTGGAAAATTTTGGATTCATAATGTGATACTGAGGCCAATGTTCAGACCGCGGGAGGTAGCTGGGCTGCCTCCTGCAGTCAACGCTGAGTCTGGATATTCAATGCCAGGCCATTTCCGGTGACTGGCATTGAATATTCGGTTTATTTTTGGCCAGTTCCAACTTAACTGGCCAAGCCAATATTCAGCGCTGGCCGGTTAAGTTGGAACCGGACAAAGATATACTTACTCTTCAGAGGTGTAGCTAGGTGAGTCGCCAGGGGAGCTGCTTATAGAGTATGCTTAGGTGGAAATGTTTTCCATGCAGATTTTTTAGACGCCATCAGGGCCGCCGAGAGGGGGGGGGACAGGGGGGGACAAAATTCCCAGGGCCCGGGCCTCCAAGAGGGGCCTGGCGCCGCAGTCCCACCCGTCACCGCCACTGGGCCCCTTCCACCCGAACCCCCACCAGCAGAAGTGCTGTCTTCTGACTCGCCGGAGTCAGAAGACAGCACTTCTGTTGGCGGGGGTTCGAGTGGAAGGGACCCGGCCCGGTGGTGAAGGCGGGTAGGACTGTGGCGCCGGGCCTCCCTCAGGGGGGGCGGCGACAACCTGGGGGGGTGGCAGTGGGGGCCGGGCCAGGGGCCCGGGGGCAGCCTTGTCCCGGGCCTGGCCCAGTCTCTCGGCAGCCCTGGACGCCATATATAGAATCATCCAACCCCCTTTACGGCTAATGCTTGATAGAAATGGCAAGTAATGCAATGTAAAAAAAACACCTTATACACTTTCATTACATCCAGTGATGTAGCTACATGGGGCCCTGGGCCGCCCCAAATTTGCTCTGGGCCCCTGGTTTGGCTGGTGGGGATCCCCAACTCCCGCCAGCTGAAGCCTTCGTCCAGTGCTGGTCTCCGGCACTGCTGCATTGCCTGCCTTGCTCTCTGTTCCCCTCATGGTGCGGCACGCTCCATTTAGTGAAACTGAGCATGCCGGATGTGAGGGGAAGAGAGAGAAGGGTATTATTATTATTATTATTATTATTTGTTGCGTTTGTATCCCACATTTCCCCACCTCTTTGCAGGCTCAATGTGGCTTAAATTATGCTGTAATGGCGATCGCCATTACCGGAATAAGAAATACAGAGTGGTATTGCATTAAAGTTCATAAGTGACAGAGTATTTTAAGCAGTCAGGTATAGAGTGTTCATTTCCGGAATGAGAAATACAGCGGTATTGCGTTAAAGTTCATTAGTGACAGAGTAAATTAAGCAATCAAGTATAGAGGGTTCAGTTTTGTCCAGTTCTGGTATAAGTTTCGTTGTCTGGTATTTAGGATGGATCATTGTGGTATGCCTTTTTCAACAGATTGGATTTTAGTGATTTTCGGAAGTTTGTTAGGTCGTGCATTGTTTTTATGACGTTTGGTAGTACATTCCATAGTTGCTCTTTGAGCAGGGACTGTCGTTCTATGTTAAATTGTACAGCGCTGCGTAACCCTAGTAGCGCTTTAGAAATGTTAAGTAGTAGTAGTAGTATGTAGGAGAAGTTGCTTATGTAGGAGAAGCTGGATGCATATGTTGATTTATATTTTAGTCCTTTGCAGCTAGGGTAGTGGAGATTCAGGAATGTGCGTGCTGACCTTTTTGTGTTCCTGGTTGGTAGATCTGTGAGGTCTGTCATGTAGACTGGGGCCTCGCTGTGAATAATTTTATGAACCAGGGTGCAAAATTTGAACGCAATACGTTCTTTAAGTGGAAGCAAATATGGCGGTGCCGGAGATCAGCACTGGACAAAGGCATCAGCTGGCGGGGATTGGGGAGCGGCAGGGTGGCGGGGGGGGGGGGGGGGGGGGCATGGCGGTGGACCAAAATGTCCCATCCCCCCCCCACCCACTTTGGGCTCTGGCCTCCTCCCACCTCGAGGTCTGGTTATGCCCCTGATTACAGCCCTGATTCTAACAGCCTTTCAGCATGGTGGTGCATGATCTGATCAATGGCTATCCTCCAATTCTTTCTACTCATAAAGCTTTCCTTATATTATCATCAAGTTTAACTACAATCCTGCTTTCATTTTTTTATTAATTCCTTCTTTAAGCAGTTGACTCCAAGTCATCTGATAGAGCTCCATTTTTAATTTCCCTCATTGGAATGTAAATATTTTTCTATCCAAATGAGGATTAAAATGTGTCCTTTTCCGCTTCAGCAGATGGAATCCGTGTTTGATACGCTGACTATCTTATTTACATAGAGAACTCAGCTGCTAAGCAATGATCGCAATACCTGTTCATGACTCACAGGCCAGAAATGCTGTTACTAACAGACTCCATTTTATTTATATTTCATTAATTGTATTTATTTAATACTCGGCCCACATTTTTAATGGATGAGGACTGACAGAGAAGCATGGAGGAAAAAAGGAAAAAGCATGTGATAACCCCCAGACTTGGACAGAACAAGGTGTGTAGACAGTTGAAGACTGGGCTAAGTGGCTCAAAAGTGGAACCAGTCAGTGCTTTAGTAGCTGTCTCGGTTAAGCAAAAAGACGGATGTCGTACAGAGACGTCTACAGTCTGTACGTACGCATTTATAACCTAATTCTGCAAAAGAATCCAAAATGTAGCAGCTTTCAGGTGTTGTAACTGTGTGACTCTGACGCAACCCACCCTGTAATGGGATGGCTATATTCAGTAGTGTGCTGGAAAAATTTTTAACAACAGGTTCTCTCCGGGCATAGCCTGCCATGCAATTTGGGGTGGGGAGGGGCGGGGGGCCCGGGGTGGACTGGGGGAGCAACACATTCCTCTCTCTCCTCCCCCTTATGCGGGCACGCTAGGCATAACTTTGCTGGCAGGGATGCCAACCATCTTTCTTTTTTGATCTAGGCACAGGAAAAAAAATATTTAAATGCTCCCAGGTTTCAACCTAATTCATGTTTAATGTGGGATATAAATAAGTAAATAAATAGATAGGAACGCCGAATGTTGAGCACCTGATTCTCATAGCATGATGTCTGTTTTAGTGGCCCTTTACCAGGAGAAAAAAATCTCTGGACAATTACAACACATGCTACAGTGTCCCTATAACCAGACCGCCCGCCAGCCTGTCCGTTTGTCCAGAAATCCGGACAAATGGGCAGATTGCTAGCCTACCCTCCCCTTACTACTGCCCTGGTGGTCTAGTGACCTCTTCCGCCTTCGGGGCAGGAAAGTTGTGACCTCGCGAGACTTCAACTCTCGGTGGCCATTTTGAATCGGCACCGAGATCACGAACAGGAAGGATGTATGCAGGGCAGCGCTCCGGGCAGGAAAGAGGGGGCTGTTTCCTGCCCCGAAGAGGTCATTAGACCACCAGGGCAGTAGTAAGGTAAGGGGAGGGGGGTGATGGGGAGGGGGAGTGATGGGGTGTGTGACGGGGGGGGGGATGTGACAGGGGGCGGAGCAAGGGCATGAAAGGGGGTGGGGTGGGGTGTGAAAGGGGGCAGGGCATGTGTCCTCCTTTTGGGGGGACAAAATACGGTAACCCTAACCAGGAGGAGACCTGAGTCACCCCAGCCCAAATTTTGGGAGCCGGTTGTTAAAAGTTTAACAACCGGCTCCCAAAATTCTTTCAAAAATAACAAGTGGCTCTGGCAAGCTGGTGTGAGCTGGCTCCAGCACACCACTTCCTATATTGGCACATTGTTTTGTATGCTGACTTCACATAACATATGATTAAGGTATGCTGTGTCCAAATTGTTGAATAGTGGGGGTAACTAATGATACTGCAAATTACATATAACCCAATGCTGTTATAATGGTCATTTGTAATGATTAAAATTCAAATTGCCAATTAACCCTTAAGCTTGTCAATGCTCTTGTCAGGGCTCTTAACCAGGCCTTTAATGGTAGAAGTAACTAACTTGCTTGTCACACACACACAAAAACAGAATGAGTGACATCAGCTGCACATACTAGTCCAGTTTATACACTCCTACCCTGGCTTAGATAATATTCACCTTACTATCAAGCCTAGTTCCAATAATCATTTTTCACCAACAAACACTTTAGAAATACTTTGTAGAGTTACTGTTGGATCCGCCAGATACGCATGCTTCAACCGTTAGGCTAAATTATTTGAGCCAAGCATGAATAAGTGAATAAGGCTGAGCCTGTAATCATCACCGATCCTTTATCTATGTTTTCATTTTCTTTCCAGTGTATTATATATATCAAGTACTGAGCTTTACTTCTTAAATCCTTCATTATAGAGTGCAAATAAAATCATAGTAGGAGACACTTCGAACCACATGTATTCACGTTTTGCCGATGGCTGTCTCAAGGTCAGTCTCCATATAAGTTCTCATTCACTACGGTTTAATGAAGGATTTAAGAAGAAGTAAAGCTCAGTACTTGATATATATAATACAATGGGAAGAAAATGAAAAAATAGATAAAGGATCTATTGGACACTATATAACCTTCCTTTCTTCAACCCCCATAGTACCTGAAACACACATACCTTATTCTACCACAACATCACCTTGTATCTGTCTCCCTACCGGACTTGGCGAACGCCTCATGGTATTATGTAAGCCACACTGAGCCAGCAAATAGGTAGGAAAATGTGGGATACAAGTGTAATAATAATAATAGATTTTGGGTGAGAGTTCCAACATTTGGTTCCACTATAGGTGAAATCAGCAGAAAATACTAATTTATATACCACTAGTAAAAAAGGCCCATTTCCGTAACAAATGAAACGGGCGCTAGCATATGGTTTAGGTTATTATTTTTTTGTTTTTCCTGTTTGATATTAAGGGATATAAGTGTTTGTTCAGTTTTTTTTTTGGGGGGGGGGGGGGGTGGGGGTTTGAGGGACGTGGTGTGCTGTTGTGTATCGGGGGGGGGGGGGTTTGTGGAGTTGTTTTTTCAGAAATGTAAATGTGTGTCTTGGGGTTATCCTTTCCTGATTGTTGGATAAGTTTTTTTTTTCTTTGTTTTGCTGAAGAGCATTGTTGTTTTATATTTTTTGAAGGAAGAGGAGCATGTTATTTTGTGTCGGGTAAGGGAGGAAGAGAGAAGTGCTTTGCTTCTGGAAGGTTTTTTGGCATCCTGGATTAGTGAAATGATTTTCCCGAGGTGGAAGGGAGAGGAGCACGTTGTTGGGGCGTCGGGGGGGGGGGGGGAGTGAACCGGAACGTCTTCTGGAAGGTTTGTGGGCATCCTGGATTTTTTTGACGATTTCCCCGGGTGAGAAGGGAGAGGAGCACGTTGTTGGGGCATGGGGGAGGGGGGGAGTGAACCGGAACATCTTCTGGAAGGTTTGTGGGCATCCTGGATTTTTTTGACGATTTCCCCAGGTGAGAAGGGAGAGGAGCACGTTGTTGGGGAGGGGGGGAGTGAACGGGAACGTCTTGTGGAAGGTTTGTGGGCATCCTGGATTTTTTTGACGATTTCCCCGGGTGAGAAGGGAGAGGAGCACGTTGTTGGGGCGTGGGGGAGGGGTGCAGTGAACCGGAACGTCTTCTGCAAGGTTTGTGGGCATCCTGGATTTTTTTGACGATTTCCCCAGGTGAGAAAGGAGAGGAGCACGTTGTTGGGGCGTGGGGGGGGGGGGGAGTGAACGGGAACGTCTTGTGGAAGGTTTGTTGGCATCGTGGATTTGTGAAACAACTTGCCGGAGTCGGAAGGGAGAAGAGCACGTTGTTGGGGCGTCGGGGGGTGAACCGGAACATTTTGTCTTTTGCAGTCCGCTGGAGGGAAACGCTTGAAGGGGGGTGTGTCAGTGTGGGAATTGGGGGGGGGGGGTGCGTCGGTGTGGGGTTGGTTTTGCAGGTTTGCAGCCAGTCTCCAGTGATTCCGAGGCAGGGGAGGAGTAGGGAAACACTCCTCCCCCTGTGTCGGTCGCTGTTTGCTACTGGCTGTCTCATGGCTAATCATTCCAGCTGGGCGACAGGTTTCTGTTAGTGACAGCTTTTTGTGGGCGGCGACGTCCCTGATGGTGAGGGGCATGCTTTTGTTTTTCGGCTCCACCTAGTCCACGTGAATGGAATGCAAGTATTTCGCACATACCCACAGGTAGCGGTGGTCCTCTACTCTCCGTTCTGATCCGCTCTTCAATGCCCACAGTAGGAATATTGTGCTATCGTTCTAGCGTTGCTCCTCTGTTCTCTGTGCTGCACAATAATGTGGCGTTCTGCTGTTGAATACTCCTCCCTTCTTGCCTTGTACGTTCCTGTGATTGGTCCGCCTAACGTCGCATTGCATTGCCTGGTAACGGTTCACATTGTGTGTGGTATTTTCTGATCGGTCCTTCATGCCTCCTACGTGATTACCGTTGCCTGGCAATGTGAATGTTTTCTTCCATTGACGTTTGACGCGAGGGCGGGGCATAGGCTGGCTGGCTTCACCACCATGAATCCACGAACCCTTCAGGGAGTGATTGAGTGACTTCAGAACATTGTCTTCAGAACGTTGAGGGTGAGTTTTATTATAGTATATAGATGTTTTAAAAATTTGGTGGACAAAATATGCAAGGGTCCCTGGCTCCAAGGAAGGCTTTATGTGACTATATTTCTATTAAAAATTTGTTCATATAATCTGGAGCCAGTCCATGCAATATCTGCAATATAAAGGTACATAGCTTGATTGAGATCCTGGGCTTTAATGGGAAGCCAATGTAATCTAATTAATAAAGGACTGGCTTGCTCAAAACGGGGTACTTTAAAAATAAATCGAGCAGCTGTGTTTTGTACAGTTTGGAGTCTTTTTAGGACCTGCTTCTTACAACCCGAGTATACAGCGTTACAGTAATCCAACTGTGACAGAACTAGAGATTGAACCAGTAGGCTAAGGGTTCCAGATGTAAAGTAGGGCCTGATGCACTTAAGCTTCCAGAGAGTTGTGAATGATTTGGAAATGACCTGGGAGATGTGGAGGGGCATAATTGAGAGGGGCGCCCAAGTTTTGCTGAGGACGTTCTCGCAGGACGTCCCGGCGAAGGGGCGGGAAAACCCGTATTATCAAAACAAGATGGGCTTCCATCTTTTGTTTCGATAATACGGTCGGGGACACCCAAATCTCAACATTTAGGTCGACCTTAGAGATGGTCGTCCCCGATTTTCGGCGATAATGGAAACCAAGGACGCCCATCTCAGGAATGACCAAATCAAAGCCCTTTTGTGGTGGGAGGAGCCAGAATTCATAGTGCACTGGTCCCCCTGACATGCCAGGACACCAACCGGGCACCCTAGGGGGCACTGCAGTGGACTTCAAAAATTTCTCCCAGGTGCATAGCTCCATTACCTTGTGTGCTGAGCCCCCCCAACCCCCCCCCAAAACCCACTCCCCACATCTGTACACCACTACCATAGCCCTTATGGGTGAAAGGGGGCACCTACATGTGGGTACAGTGGGTTTCTGGTAGGTTTTGAAGGGCTCACATTTACCACCACAAGTGTAACAGGTAGGAGGGGATGGGCCTGGGTCCGCCTGCCTGAAGTGCACTGCAAGCACTAAAACTGCTCCAGGGACCTGCATACTGCTGTCACGGATCTGGGTATGATATTTGAGGCTGGCATAGAGGCTGGAAAAAATATTTACATTTTTTTTAGGGTGGGAGGGGGTTATTGACCACTGGGGGAATAAGGGGAGGTCATCCCCGATTCCCTCCGGTGGTCACCTGGTCATTTAGGGCACATTGTGCCTTGGTCGTAAGAAAAAAAGGACCAAGTAAAGTCGTCCAAGTGTTCATCAGGAACGCCCTTCTTTTTTCCATTATCGGTCGAGGATGCCCATGTGTTAGGCATGCCCCAGTCCCACCTTCACTACGCCTCTGACATGCCCCCGTGAACTTTGGTTGTCCCTGTGACGGAAAGCAGTTGAGGATGCCCAAAATCGGCTTTCGATTATGCCGATTTGTGTGACCCTGTGAGAAGGACGCCCATCTTGCGATTTGTGTTGAAAGATGAGCACCCTTCTCTTTCAAAAATAAGCCTGTTGTTCAAATGTGAGCTAATGCTACAAAACACTGCAATCAAGCTACTTAGCCATGCTATGAAATTTGACCATGCCTCACCTTTGTTTCAGAAATACCATTAGCTTCCTATTGAGCAGCGAATCATCCACAAGCTCTTAACTCTCACCTTTAAAGCTTTATGGATGGGTGTTTCACAATACTTATCTAATCTCATTATTCCATACTCTCCCAATGACTATCACTTGGTTTTGCCTCATCCTAAGCAACTGTTTTAGAATCTACCAGACATTATGCTTTTTATTTTGTACCTCTCTTTCATTGGAATTCTCTCTATTGTGATATCAGAGCTGAATTGTCCTTATAAAATTTAAACCAGCTATAAAGACCTAGCTTTTTCGCCAGGCATTCAACATTCCATAGGACTGTGTGCTGCTAATACCATTGTTCCCCCCAAATTATCCCAGCCCTACTCCCCATCTTATCCTCTCTTTTATCTTCATTATCCCTTCAACTCCATTATCCTTTCCTCTGCATTGATTGATTTAGATAGTGATGAATGCATGTTTATCCTTTCCTATCTCATTTTGTAGTTACTCTTTTTCTTTTTCACAAGATTGCCGTTATTGCTTTTATTGTACACCGCCTAGATCTACTGGTTAGTTAAGATGGTGTGTCAAATTTCTTTTAAATGAATGAATAAATATTAAGATGCTTGTTTTAGAAGCACCATTAACACTGGTTGTCCATAAACTGGCACTTAGACCTCTATCATGCATACAAGGAGGTTTGATAACAGGAGATGGCATGATGCCACAAGGCTGAAGTCGGTCTCCACCCACTCCATCCAAGGAGGTTTTAATTCTCTCCAATATAACTTCTGCCATCTTGGTACACCCAAAACAATAACATTGATAGGGCAACGAGCTCTGCCTATTGGCTTCAGCCCACATAATGGGCCAGATAGGCTCATTGTATCTCCTGTTATCAAACCTCCTTGCATGCATAGATGTCTAAATTCTGCTTTTACAAGTGATGGTTCTTCCATTGCTGCAGTAAGGTCCTTCAAGGTTATCATGGAGACAGCTTGACTCAGTCCTGGTACTGGTCTCTATTCGATTTATATTCCTACTTTTATTAGAGGAAATCATTTAATTACATAAAGTATGAGTAGATTAGCTTATTTTTAATAGCCTGAAGCTATCCACTGACCTTTTAAAGACAGAGCATGCCCCGGCTGGCCCTCAGACTACATGCCCTTTTGCTGAATTAAAACAGGCGAATGAATGAAATTATCCTTAAGGAATTCCAAATTAACCTTTTTTGCTTTGCAGGAGCTTCTGAGTTAATGTGAGTTTGATGATCAATCAGGAAGTTTGATCTGAACTGTACCGACTGTTTTTTGTGATGGGCTGATAAATCCTCATGAACAAACAGACCCTTCTAATGTACCTGATTGATTCTTTCCTGATGTTTATTTTTAACCAAGGACATCCAGAGTTCCGTAATTTTCTCTAGATTTTCACTTAAGGGAAAGAGAGCTTCAGGATCTTAAATCCCTAAAGATGCAGTTATTTCATGGTTATTTTCTTGGAGTGAAAAATTAACCTGATGAATAATGTAATGGGCTGAGAATCAGGTCTATAATTAGATTGCAACGTGGCTTATTTCTCCTCCCATGCTGTAAGTCCTACTGCTTTAGCAAATCCATAGTTTGGGGTGACCCCTCCCCAAATATTGCAGGTATTAATGCTGAATTAGTCCCTCTCCTTCCACAGCTTATATGATTTCCTTACCCCTTGCTCCACCCCCCCCCCCCCACCACACCAAAAAAAGAAAAGTAAGCAAGCAAACTACTAATGTGCTTTAGTAAAGTCCTTCATTTCCTGCTCAGATATGGAGTAGAGAGCTGCATGGGAATGGGGTTAGCGGGAATCCTGCAGTTCCCGTTGGATTCCTGCAGGGAACCCCTACAGGTCCACGGGATTCCTGCAGGATCCTGTGAGGATGGTCGCAGGTCCTGCGGGGTTCCTGCAGAAGTGTGGTGTCAGGCCAGTTTACCAATCCTTTCCTTGAGCCATGGCAATTATAATAGCACTAAAATAATTAATGGATATGGTTGATAGCATTGAAATCCCCATAAGCACTGAGAGGGGAAATTATCAACATGGGCTACTGTTGAGTTATTGTACCACAAGTTGGGTTATTTTAGCACAGGGGACGGGCGGGGATGGAAGAGATTACCTGCGGGGATGGGCGAGGGCAGAGGAGATTCCAGTGGGAACAGGAGGACGATGGATTAGATTCCAGCAGGGATGGCTGGGAATAGGTAACATTTCTGTACCCATGCAACTCTCTAATATGGAGCCAATGCATGAGAAGATCGGACAGCTGACAAAAAAAAAAAAACAGCCTTCTGACCTGAAGGGTGACATCTTGATTAAAAGGACAGGTGCTCTTTCCCTTCTGGAGTGGAGGAGTGGCCTAGTGGTTAGGGTGGTGGACTTTGGTCCTGAGGAACTGAGTTCAATTCCCACCTCAGGCACAGGCAGCTCCTTGTGACTCTGGGCAAGTCACTTAACCCTCCCTTCCCCCATGTAAGCTGTATTGAGGTGGTGGACTTTGGTCCTGAGGAACTGAGTTCAATTCCCAGCACAGGCAGCTCCTTGTGACTCTGGGCAAGTCACTTAACCCTCCATTGCCCCATGTAAGCCGCATTGAGCCTGCCATGAGTGGGAAAGCACGGGGTACAAATGTAACAAAAAAACAAAAATTCTGTCCTTTGCTTCCAGAGGCTTGCTCATGATCTTTCCATGTTCTCTGTCTCATCTATTTTAATTTTGTGATTGTAAACCATCCTGAAGTCTCAGACAAGGAGCGGTATAGCATACACCTGAATAAACTAAACTAAACTGATGGTCAGTCTCCAGGATCAGGTGGGGAAGGCTGTAAAAGTTGCATCACATACCAGGAGACCTAGAATTTCCATTAAATCCAAACAGAAATAACATATCCCAAGATACAGAAAGTCTCCAGGTGATGAGTGAAAGTTAATTGTTTATCTGTGCATTAAAAAAGTAGACTAAATTAGACTCAGCTGTGATCACCTTCTGCCATTATTGCCAGTCTCTGTAATCAGGAGCATAATCTTTTGCTGTGGATATCACTGCTGTTTTTACTGAAGTGCCAAGCAACAAACCAAGGATGCAAGCTACACTACATTCCATCCCATTCCTTGAGATTACAGGCCACCTTTAATGAATATGCATGAGATATATTTGCCTACATTGGCTTGCACTGGTATTTCAGGTCTTGTGAAATACCTATAAGATAGAGTTAAGAAGATGAGGGGTGAAAACATTTTTTTTTTTAATCTGAGGTTGATAAAAAGAAAGATTTTTCATAATGACTTCATGAGGAAGGCCTGATTGTGAAACCTGCCTGTAAATGTACAACCTTTGGGTAAAAAATACATATGCAAAATCGGAGTGGAGGTGGGGGAACTTTTGTGATTGCTTCCAAATGAGAAACAAATGTGTGCATACAAGCGGTGATGTTACAACAGAGTAATTATGTGAGAAGCCCAGAAAGGCACCTTCTGGTAGGTATTCCAAATGATTTAACCGGACAGAAATGGCTTTCGACCAGTTAAATTGTTTGTTCTGGGCTATCTGTTAATTTTCAGCAGCACATAACCATTTTTTCCCTGCTGAAAATTAGCGGAGAGCGCCTAAATAAAAGCCAGCTATTTTTGGGAGCATTCCAGGGGCGGAGTCGGCACTTGGCCAAGTGCCGATATTCAGCATTTAACCAGCCAGGTTAACCGCATAAAAGCCAGTTCTATCTTTATGCAGCAACCCATGGCCAGTTAAGTTCTGAATATCGACTTAACTGGCCATATGTTAGCTCAGCATTGAATAACTGGAAATAGCTCAGGCAGCAGTTGGAAAAATGCTCACTGTCTCCGGCTGAATATTTACCCCCTCTTTTTTATAAAGACAATGTAGGTGCCTATATGGCTTTCTAAAATAGGCACCCAGAAGCAGCTGTAATAGGGTACAAATGCCCATGCACAAATATGCACCTCCTCAGAGAGTGTAAATCAGGGCTGTTGAGAGAGACAGAGAGAGTCAGTCATATATGCTGATCTAAAAATCATTATCTCACTCTTGCCTTCACCTTAAAAATAAATTCCATGACACATTCTGACCACCCACCCACTACACAGTGGTTTCAACTGTGTGTTTAGGATTGCAAATCACTGTACAGCATGAAACCTTTGTGTGTTGATAACAAAATAACGTGTTTCTAATCTGGCAAGGTCAGGGTCCCTGGATCAATCTGGTTTATTTACTATGTAGCTTTGTTCATTGGGATGGTTCCATCTCTTTTCAAAAAACATTTTTAAGGAACTACAATAACACACAATTTCAGCATTGCATAACCAGTAATAGCACACAGCAGAGACACACAGATCCACTACACTCCAAGTGTGAAGGGAAAGAATAGACACATAGAGGGGGAGCTATTTTAGACTTGTCCTTAGTGGAATGCAGGACTTAGATGGTGTTGGGTCCACTGGAAAACAGTGATCATAACATGATCAAATTTGACTTAATAATTGGAGTGCAGTCACTAAAGAAATCTACTGTAGCAGCATTTTATTTTCAAAAGGGTAACTATGATAAAATGAGAAAAATGGTTTAAAAAAGTTGAAAGACTCAGATGCAAAAGTTAGGACTTTAATCCGGCATGGATATTGTTTAAAAATACCATTTTGGTATTCCAGACCACATGTATTCAATGTATTAATATAAGTGAAAAGCAGAGCAAATGACAGCCAGCATGGTTAAAGGGAGACGTGAAAGTGGCTATTAGAGTCAAAAGAACATCTTTCAGAATACAGAAAAAAGATCTGAATGAAGAAAACAAGAAGCAGCATAAGCACTGACAAGTTGCAAGTTAGATGCAAAGAATTGATAGAGAAGGCCAAAAGAGAATAAAAGAGAAACTTGTCTCGGAGGCAAAAACTCATTGTAATAACTTTTTCAGGTATATCAGAAACAGAAAGCCTGTGAGGGAATCTGTGGGACCGTTAGATCATCAAGGAGTAAAGGGGCACTCAGGGAAATAGCAGAGAGGCTGAATGAATTGCCTTGAACTTTACTGAAGAAGATGTAAGAGATCCCCCTGTACCAGAGATGGTTTTCAAGGGTGACAATGCAGAGGAACTGAAAGAAATCTCGGTGAACCTGGAAGATGTACTGAGCCAAACTGACAAATAAAAGAGTAGTAAATCGCCTGGACCAGATGGTATACACCCCAGGGTACTGGAAGAAATTGCAGATTTGCTGTTAGTGATCTATAATTTGTTGTTAAAATTGTCTGTAGTACCTGAAGATTGGAGGGTGGCCAATGTAATGCCTATTTTTTAAAAGGGATCCTGGGGTGATCCGGGAAATTACATACCAGTAAGCCTGACATCAGTGCTGGGCAAAACAGTGGAAACTATTATAAAGAATAAAATCACTGAATGCACAAACAAACATGGTTTAATGGGACAGAGTCAACATGTTCTTGGGCCATGTTCCAGACTTCCCGCAGGTCAGCAAGGGTTTGAGTAACCAGGGGCGTAGAGGAGTCAGAGGGAATGGGCAGAGGAAGCCGCGGATGTTGTCCGTACACAATGAAGAATGGAGACTGCCCGGAAGCAGAGTGTTCACTGTGGTTATAAGCGAACTTGGCCCAAGGGAGAAGAGATGGCCAGTTATCTTGCCACCTGTTGACAAAAGCCCGCAAGAATCCCTTTAACGTCTGGTTAATCCGCTCGACCATCCCGTTGGTCTGGGGATGGTAGGCAGAGGAGAAATAGGTGACGACCCCCAGGGCGGAACACAGGGCTCTCCAGAATCGCGAAGTGAACTGGGCTCCCCGGTCGCTGATTATCCTGACTGGTAGCCCATGGAGCCGGAAGATGTGCTGGATGAACTGCTGGGCTAACCGTGCTGCCGATGGAAGCCCTGGCAGGGGAACGAAGTGCGCCATGCGGGAGAACCGGTCTACCACCACCCATATCACAGTGTGCCCCTGGGAGCGGGGAAGATCCGTAATGAAATCCATAGACAATTCTTCCCAGGGGCTGCAGGAATGGGCAAGAGCTGCAGATTCCCCCAGGGGCGCCCCACAACAGACTTGGTCCGGGCACAGGTGGGGCAGGTCGTGACAAACTGAAGGATATCTTGGTTCATATGAGGCCATCGGTACTGTCGAGAAATCAGACGGAGGGTTTTTTGAAACCCAAAGTGTCCGGCCCATACAGACGAGTGTCCCCAGTGCATTACTTTTTCCCGGTCCCGCGGAGGCACGAATTCCCGCGTTGGGGTGACCCCACCCGGGGCCGCACAGAGGCAAGCCAGATCCAACATAGGATGAGGTTCCTCAATGTCCTCTGGAACTTCGAAGGCTCTGGAGAGGGAGTCCGCAGGGGTATTCTGCGCAGCTGAGCGGAACACTAGTTGAAACCAGAACCTGGCGAAGAACAACGACCAGCGGGCCTGCCGCGGATTCAACCTTTGTACCTCCTGCAGATACAAAAGATTCTTGTGATCTGTAATCACTGTAAATCGATGCTCTGCCCCTTCCAGCAGATGTCTCCACTCTTGCAGGGCTAACTTCAAAGCTAGCAGTTCTCTATCCCCTACGGTATAGTTGCGCTCCGCTGGGGAAAACTTTCGGGAGAAGAAGAAACAGGGTTGGCGCCGGCCCTTGGTGTTAACTTGAGAGAGGACCGCCCCGGCGCCCAAAGCAGAAGCGTCCACCTCTACCACAAAAGGTTTGTCCGGATCCGGGGCCTGAAGGATGGGAGCGGACTCAAATGCTTTCTTCAACTGACTGAACGCCATGTGCGCCTCGGCCAGCCAGTTCTTAACATCCGCATGCTTTTTAGTGAGCGCTGTCAACGGAGCCATCAATTGAGAATAATGGGGAACAAATTGACGGTAGTAATTAGCAAACCCCAGGAACCGTTGCAGCGCCTTCAGGCCTTGGGGTTGGGGCCACTCCCGGATAGCGCGGAGTTTGTCTGGATCCATCCGCAGACCCCCAGGTAAAAGAATATGTCCTAAAAAAGGCAGAGTCTGCTGGTGAAAAGAGCATTTGCTGAGTTTGGCAAACAAGCGATACTGCCGCAAGCGCTGGAGGACAGTCCGAACGTGGGCCACATGCTTCTGGGGATCTTTAGAGAAAATCAGGATGTCATCCATGTATACAATTACAGTAGAATAAAGCAGGTCTTCAAGGGCGAAGTTCATGAACCTCTGGAACACCGCTGGAGCATTGCACAGGCCGAAGGGCATCACCCGGTATTCAAAGTGCCCCTCATGCGTATTAAACGCAGTTTTCCATTCGTCCCCCTGCTGGATACGGACCAAGTTGTAGGCCCCACGGAGGTCCAACTTGGTAAAGATCTGGGCCCCTTGCAGCCGATCAAACAACTCCGGGATAAGGGGCAGAGGATATCGGTCCTTTATGGTGATGGCATTTAGACCCCGGTAGTCGATACAGGGCCTCAAGGAGCCATCCTTCTTGGTCACGAAAAAGAATCCTGCTCCGGCAGGGGACGTGGAGGGGCGAATGAACCCCTTCTGAAGATTCTCCCGGATGTAGGCTTGCATGACCTTCGATTCCTCTCAGGATAGTGTATAGAATCGGCCCCGCGGTGGCATCTTGCCGGTCATCAAATTAATAGCGCAATCAAAGGACCGATGTGGGGGTAGCACGTCCGCTTCCACGGGATTGAACACATCAGCGAAATCCCGATACTCTTCTGGCAGAGCAGCTTGACAGACTGGCACAGTTCTAGGAGTGGCCACCACCGCGGGGCAGCTGGACTCCCGACCCCTCAAACAGGTCTCGGCGCAGGCGCCACCCCAGGCTTGAATCTTCCCTAGAGTCCAATCTATTACAGGGGTGTGACGCCATAACCAGGGCAGGCCCAGCACCACAGGATGAATGGTACGGGGCAGAATCAGAAATTGAGCCTCCTCTCGATGGTCTTCCCCCACCTGGAGCCCCAAAAATGGGGTCACCTCCGTGATAGGCTGGGGTAACGCCGTTCCCTGGATGGACGTCACTTGCAAGGCGGGCCGATAGGGCAGCATAGACCATCCCATCTGCCGCAGGAGTTCCTGACTAATAAAGTTTCCCCCTGTCCCGGAATCCAACAAGGCTCGGGTGTGAACCAACGTCTCCTGCCACCGCTGGGGCACCGGGAGGGTAATCAAATTGTCTGGTAGGGGATTTGAGTGCCCCAAGACCCCTCCCCTCATGGCGCCTTGGGAGTGGCGTTTCCCGGCCGTGCGGGGCAAGTGCTGATGAAGTGACCGGCCTCGCCGCAATACAGGCAAAGGCCGCCCCGAAGGCGTTGAGTCCTCTCAGACGGGGTTAACCGTTGATGGCCAATGACCATAGGCTCCTCGGAGGCCTCCCTTGGCCCTCTGGAGCCCCTTCAGGGGGAGAGTACCCGACTAGGCTGGGGCCCGCCTCCGGACCCCCTCCGCCGGTCCGCACGGGCTCTAGCCCTTTCCTGGAATCGGGTATCCACCCGAACACAGAACGAGATCAAGGCGTCCAGCTGCCCCGGAACCTCCCGACCGGCCAGCTCGTCCTTGATCCGATCCTGAAGCCCCTCCAGGAAGATAGCGGATAGGGACTCCTGATTCCAGCGCAATTCTGTTGCCAGAGTCCGAAACCAGATAGCATAGTCTGCCACGGTCCCTTCGCCCTGCTGAATCCACAGCAGCTCAGAGGGGGCAGAGGACGGCCTTCCTGGAAGATCAAACACCATGCGGAACCGGTGCTGGAACTCCGCGTAGTTGTCCAAAAGCAGATCTTGTTGTTCACATAGCGGGGACGCCCAGGCTAGTGCTCGTCCAGTTAGCAAGGAAATAACATAGGCCACCTTTACCTGGTCTGAGGCAAAAGCCTCTGGTTGTATTTTGAAGTACAAGTTGCACTGGTTGAGGAACCCCCGGCAGCTTCCAGGGACACCATCAAACCGAGTAGGCTCAGGGAACCGAGGTCCCGGGAAGGACCCTCCCTGACGGGGAGCCGCTGCAGCGGCCTGGTGTGCCGCAGCGGCCTGGTTCTGCACCTGGACCGTGGTTAACTGAGAGCAGACATTCTGCAGGGCCCCTGACAGGGCGTTCAACTGCTCCTGCTGCTGCTGGAGAATCTTAGCTAGGTCTCGTAGATTGGGTTGCGTTGGCGAGCTCATGGCTTCAGGTTCCTGTCTTGTATGGAAAGAAGGTGAGCCCTTAGGTCCCGCAAGGCCCCGAAGGACCTCAGAGGACAGCCGTGCAACCCCAAGTCTTCACCCGCGGCGACCGCCGTTCACCGGGGGTTGAGCCCCCAGCTGCAGGCAGCCAACGGGACTTCCGGAACCGCGGGGTTGACGAACTGACTCAGTACCGGAACCGGGAGCGGAGAGGGCAGGTGGAAATCAGAGTAGTCCAAAAACAGGCCACAGGTCCAGACAGGTGGCTATCAGAGTCGTCCAAAAACAGGCAACAGGTCAGGGCAGGTGGCTAACAGAGTTATCCAGAAACAGTCCAAAGGTCAAACCAGGAGAGCAAGGGAACGTACTGAAAACAAGAACACACAAAGACCGGCCTTGGGAAACAGAACCTGAAACAATGTCCTGTTTCAGCCCCGCTCCTAAATACTGTCAGCATTCAACCGCCCAGCCCCAGCCGGCATGGCCGGCCAATTGGAACCCGGCTACTGAAGAAATCCCTCTGGTTGGTTCCGTCCGGCCTCTCAGGCGGAGCTACAGCACCGGCATCCCAATCTGGTTCCTCTGAGGTGGAGCTTCGGGTTCCTGCGCTCGAATGGGGAGAAGACGCCGGCCATCGCGTCTCGGCCCCATCCTCCCCGCTGGTGCGAGCTCAGATCCCATAGCCGGCGACTGAGAGCCTGGAAGCCGCGATCACCGGCCCACGGGCTCGGGCTCGGGCCCGGACAAGGCGGCCATCGCCGCGGCGAACCCCGGCTCTCAGCTGCGGCCTCAAGAAGGCCGGCCATCGCCGCAATGAACACCGGCTCGGCCCCGACTGCACCCGGAACCCGCGTCCATCCGGGAAACCGTCGGGTAAGCCTTCTCTGGCTGCGGGTCCTTCCTCCCGGCCCTTGCTTCCCGCAGAGGAGCAGCCGGAGGGAGCGAGGGATGTGACAGTCTACAAAATATTGAGTGTTGTAGAAGGGGTAAACAATTTTTAGTCTTTCAAAAAGTGCAAAGACTAGGGAACACTCAATGAAGTTACATGGAAATACTTTTAAAACAAATAGGAGGAAATATTTTTCACTCAACAAATAGTTAAGCTCTGGAACTTGTTGCCAGAGGATGTGGTATCAGCGGTTTGTGTATCAGGGTTTAAAAAAGATTTGGAAATGTTCCTGGAGGTAAAGTCCATAGTCTACTATTGAGATAGACATGGAGAAAGCCATTGCTTGTCCCTGAGATCAGATGCATGAATTATTATTATTTGGGATTCTGTCAGGTACTTGTGACCTGAATTGGCCTCTGTTGGAAGCAGGATACTGGGCTAGATGGAGCATTGATCTGACCCAGTATGGCTATTCTTATGTTCTTATCATAAACATCACCCAGTGAAGGTTCAGCCACAACCAGACCTTGCACATACCTGCACATGGAGAGACAGAAAAGCCTTAGGGCCCTGTTTACTAAGCTGCACTATATGTGCACTAGCATTTTTAGTGTGTGCTAAAAATTAGCACGTGCTAACGCTAGAGACACCCATAGGAATATATGGGTGTCTCTCATAGGCGGTCGGTGGCCCAACTGTTTGGGGAGGCTAAAGGGGGCGGGGCTAGGGGTGGAGCCAGGGGTAGAGCTTAAATCCATAGTTGTCTGATAACACACAGAAAAAATAAATAAATACAAATAAAAGTCACAATTAATACCTTTTATTAAATATAGATATTAGATATGTATCATATGTCAAAGAATAAAGTGGTTGCTCAAAGCATATTCTAACCACAATCGCTCAACTGCAAAACACTATGCACAACTTTGTGCAAAAAAACACTCAGAACCTTACTGTACCATAAATATTACACTGGGCAGAACCTAATACACCAATATACCACCCATACGGAAAATGCAGACCGTCAACAATATGAAACAAGGGATCATATCATCACAATTCTCATGTAGAGCCACAAAACACCCTAATTAATGTGGGATAAAATGCCATAAATAAGTAAATAAATATAAACTTTTAATGTTGAGCACCTGATTCTCAAAGTGAACATATTCCAAACACTATAATGAAAATAAAATGATTTTTTTTCTACCTTTGTTGTCTGGTGACTGTTTTTGTGATCATGCTGGCCCAGTATCCGATATGCTGCTATCTGTCCTCTTAACTCCGTTTCCAGGGCTTCCTTTCCATTTCTTTCTTTCCTTTCCTCCTTTCTTCTTCATTTCTGGTCCTCAGCTTCTGCCTATTTTCTTCATCCATGTGCAGTTTTTCTCCTCTCTTTCTTTCCCTCATCTCATCTCCTTCCTCATTCTTCCCTCCCCTCCATCCATGTCCAGCATTTTTTCTCTCTCCCCTGCCCTCCATCCACCCATGTCCAGTGACCCTTCTCTCCCCCTGCCCTGCATGCACCCATACACAGCAACCCTCCTCTCCCCTGCCCTCCATACACCCATGTCCAGCAGTGATCCTCCTCTCCCTGCCCTGCATGCACCCATTATACCCAGCGACCCTTCTCTCCCCTCCTTCCACAAATGCCCAGCGACTCCCTTCTCTCCCCTGCCACCCCCTCCCGAGTTGTTCGGTGAATTCCTCCTCCTCCCTCCTCCCTCCGGATCCGGTCCACTCACGTCACCGACCTGACTCTTCTGAGCTGTCAGCGCTAACTCTACCCCCGCTGCACTGGCGCTGCCGGTGTTCGCGCTTCAAAATGGCCGCTAAGACTTACAGGGCGGCCTCCAAGACTTCAGCAGAAGTCTCGCGAGGCCGCCTCTGGAAGTCTCGGCGGCCATTTTTAAAGCGAGAACGCCAGCAGCGCCAGCGCAGCGGGGGAGAGTTAGCGCTGACAGCTCCAAAGACGAAGAGTCAGGTCGATAACGTGAGGGACCGGGACCGGATCCAGAGGGAGGGGGAGGAGCCAGCTCGCTGCGGCTGGGGAGCCTTAGCCTCCCCAAGCCTTCGATACCGGGCGCCTATGGTGTCTCTATCATTTAGCGCAAACTAAAAACGCTAGCACACCTTAGTAAACAGCAGGGCCTTAGCCAGACACCCAATTTTGGGTGGGTCTGGGCCCAAGATGGATGAGCAGAAGAACTCCACCTTGTCCCACAAGTGATTTGGTCTCTCCCTCTCTCACTTGCATACCATATGGTTCTCAAACATACCCCCTCCCCTGCATACTTTTTAAATCGCAGATTTTCACAAAAATCTGGCTATGAATACACACTGCTCATGTTGGCCCCACAGCCTTCCCTCTGATGCAACTTCCTGTTTCCGCATAGGAGGGAATACATCAGAGGAAAGGCTGTGGGGCTAGTGTGAGCACTATGTATCAGTTGCTGCTCGCTGCTGCAGGTGAAGATCTGCTATTTAAAAGGTGTGCAGGAGGGACAGTTGTTGAGTGTTTTCGGCTGGGGGGGGGCTTGGGGATCTCTGCCAGCCACATCATAGGTGTGCTCCTACTAGGTGGGCCTGAGCCCAAAGTGGGTGGGCCTGGGCCCACCCTTAATGTCCTTAACACAGAAGAGCATGCCAGTTACACACTGCAGACGAAGGACAAGAACAGAAATATATGACAGAGGATCTTAGAGAAACACACATCCACATAATCCTTCAAACCCCTCAAAAATAAGAGTAGGAAGAAGTGATTAAGGTTGGGCAATTGTTTAGTGCTCTTTTCTAAATGAAACAATAGAAAAATACTGGGGAGGGAGGTTGTTGCTCTCATTTTATCAATGGTATTTGCAAATTGCACTTACTAAAAACAAAGAAGAAAAAAAAGAAACACATTTCTGTACACACCCCTAGAAAAGATTTACGAAACTTGTCTGTTTACGTTTAGAAGTTTCTTTTCTTATTGACTCTTGGATGAAGATGGTTGTTTTTGTTTTGCTTTTTTTTTTAAACTTCCATGGATTAAAATTTAAGCTGCTCATGTCCCTGACACATTAGCCAAACTTGTACACAGAGAGTTGCAGGAAGTGAGAGAAGAGAGAGGGGAAGGGGAGAGGCAGGGTTTATACTTTCCATGGGATTTTCTGTCTATACTGCAAGAGGGATTTCTTTTAAAGAATATTCTAAACCATTTCCAGTCCTTTACACTGAACTGGTGCTGGATTTCTAAATGTTTCCTCTCCAGCACTTTTGGATTGTTCCAGCTTGTTTCAGCACTACAACCCCTGGAATTATTGGATTTTGGACTTTAAAACCCATGATGGGTTGAAAGAATATTTTATGACCTGGAGTTGATTGCAAAGTCGGTTGGGTTTTCAGGCTATCCACAATGAATATTCATTAGCTTTACATTTGGTCTGAGTAAGGGATTAATTTGCACAGCAGACCAGGTTTGTGCATCTCTGATTTACAACATAACAAAAAATAAAAATATGCAGAAAATTTCAGAGCAATTCAATACAGAGCTTAGATTCCTTTGAAGTACCCAACAAAGTAATTTGTGGCATTCTTTTCTAGAAAATATAGACAATTTCAGAAGCATGATGCATAAAGGTAGCCTTACTTCCAGAAAGAGCTCCGGAAAGCTCAATTATCTTACTATTGGAATCCCTATTCTGGGCAATTAATTCTAGCCAGGGGAACAGAGGCACTGAGAGATAGAGTCACTTGCTGGAGGTCAGAGAGAGTCAGTGGCAGGACATTAGCTCAGCAGGAGAATCCTGCTTCCTACATTCCCAGCTGGAAGGTCAAATTTTTTTAAACTCAGGTCAGTAAGCTGATCATTAGCAGTGTTTTGATGCTCAGAGCCCTCTACCATAAAGGTTAATAAGGAGATAGGACTATAGATGACTAATTAACTTCTGGCTGACCTTTTACTATAAAACAAGGCAGGCTGTAAAGATTTGAAATGAGAATGTGTCATGGGAATTTCCTATGCAAAAACCTAAGCCGGCCAGCCAATGTTCTGGAAGTTAACCTACCTACCCCTCTTTTATGTTGTGACCCCCTTGAGCTTGGAATTTGCCACCAGATCCTCTTATGTGGTCCTTTGGAATCAGACACCAGGCAGTTTTGTTCTGTAAAGCTTTTTCTTAGGGTGTGAGGAGGAGTCCTTGACCCTGTCTACAGGCCTATCCTTACAGGTGGATAAATCAACTACAGTTCTTGGTTTCATCTTAGATACCTCAGGTTAATAAACTTATTAAGACAGTATTTTTCAGGTTGCAACAGCTTCGTATTATTAAGTCTTTGTTTTTAGAAACTGTATCAGTACAGGCTCTAATTCTCTCACACCTAGATTACTGTAATGGTCTGTACTGTGATATTTTTAATAAGCTGGTTAAGAAACTTCAGAAACTGCTAAATGTTTTAGCAGGTATGATCTTGTCTCATAAAAGTGTTAGTACCACCCCCTTGTTGATGCAATTGCATTGGCCCCCATAAGAGCTCGAATTTATTTTACAATGGCTTGTATTACTTAAAAAAAATTGAGGGAGTTGTATCAGAATATATGATTCAATTATTTTCTTTTCTGGAAAATGTTAAAACTTTATGGTCTTCTGTTTCACCTGTTATGTACTTTCCATCACCAAAAGGTATATGTTATTCCAGGATCTTTACCAGTTCCTTTGGCTTTCAAGCTGTTCAGTGCTGGAATTCGCTTTCAAGAAGTCTTAGAAATCTCAATTCTTATTCTCTTTTCTGACACTCCCTTAAAACTTTCTTATTTCAGAAATTATTATGCCTATTGATATTTCTTTTATTGTATCTCCCAGTTAATTTGTTGGTCTCTTTGTAGTATAATACTATTATGTAATCTGCTTTGGACCTGTAGGGATTCAAATAAAAAGTGACACTGGACAGGTGCAATGATGCAGATACAGTTCCTTGACCAAAAGTTTGCTTATCAAGCTTGGCAATGCTGTATATGTGGAGGGAACCAGCCTTGGTACCAAAACACCACTATTTTGTTTGTGGTGGAAAATTACTTTACAGGAAACTTTCACTCATGGCGAAGGTGTTTGATAAAATATGCTAATGGATGTTATCTAATGATCTGAAGATAAACCTTGATAAACCAACATCTTATGGGTGGGGGGTAAAGATGTAGATTTGTCACAGCTTAAAATAAAATTAGCTAATTCTGAAATTCTCCTCCAACCAGACATTCCAATTTTAGGAGTGACACTAGATTCTACTCTTTGCTTGGAGTAATATGTAAATGATATTTTCAGGAAAGCTTTTGTTAAACTTAAGGTTTACATGAAATTTAACCACTCTTAGGTCCTTCGCAACTACAAACAGTATTATCAGCAACAATTTACTTAGATTTTGCTTACACCTTTTTCAGTAGTAGCTCAAGGTGAGTTACATTCAGCCCCTGAGAGCTCACAATCTGTACCTGAGGCAATGGAGGCTTAAGTGACTTGCTTGACATCACAAGAAGCAGCAGTGGGATTTGAACCAGGCACCCCTTGATAGTAAGGCTGGTGCTCTAACCGCTAGGCTACTCCTCAATTATGACTCAATTAGACTTCTGTAAAACTGTATTTCTAGGTTTACCTGATTTACAGCTGCCACAATTGCAGATTATATAGAATGTAGTAGCCAAACTGATTTGGGGAGGGGGAATCTACTGATCACACTACCCTGCTTTTAATAAGGCTGCACTGGTTCCAGTTAAAGCCAGAATACATTTATTTCTTTCTTTCTTTCTATCTGTTTTTCTGTTAAATTTGCATTGTTTCAATAAAGTATATTATCAGTATAGCAACAAGAACCAAACCCCCTCTCCCACAACCCTTCTTCCACTTGGGACAACAGTGTTGTGTACATGCCATATCCCAAACCCAGTAATCTTATATAATAATTCTCATCTCCAATGTTCTGACTTGCTGCCTGGGACCGTGGCTCATTCCGAGTTGGTCTGCTAGGCTCCGTAGATCAGGCTGACATCTCCGTAGCCATTATGATGTCAACTTCAGAACCCGGGAGGAAAAAAAAACATGCCTCACAGCTGATCCATGTCCAGAGGAGGGTCGCTGGACATGGGTGGCTGCAGGGGGGGCAGGGGGTCACTGGACATGGGTGGCTACAGGGGGGCAGGGGAGAGAGGAGGGTCGCTGGACATGGGTGGCTGCAGGGGGGCAGGGGAGAGAGGAGGGTCGCTGGACATGGGTGGCAGGAGGGGGGCAGGGGAGAGAGGAGGGTCGCTGGACATGGGTGGCTGGAGGGGGGCAGGGGAGAGATGAGGGTCACTGGACATGGGTGACTACATGGGGGGCAGGGAGTCACTGGACATGGGTGGCGGGAGGGGGGGCAGGGGAGAGAGGTCACTGGACATGGGTGGCTGCAGGGAGGCAGGGGGTCACGACATGGGTGGCTGGAGGGGGGGCAGGGGAGAGAGGAGGTTCGCTGGACATGGGTGGCTGCAGTGGGCGCAGGGGAGAGGAGGGTCGCTGGACATGGGTGGCTGCAGGGGAGCCGAGGAAAACCTTGCTGGCGCCCGTTTCATTTGTGTCAGAAACGGGCCTTTTTTTACTAGTATATAATAAAAATGCTGAGTCTTATGGAAAGCCAGAATACATTTCAAGTTACCAATGTTTGTTTTTCAAATACTATATGGCTTACTCCTGCCTATCTAGTGCAGTGGACTTTGATCCTGGGGAATTGGGTTTGATTCCTACTGCAGCTCCTTGTGACTCTGGACAAGTTGCTTAACTCTCCATTGCCCCAGGTACAAATAAGTACCTGTATGTACTATGTAAACCGCTTTGAATGTAGTTGCAAAAAAAAAAAAACACACAGAAAGGCGGTATATCAAGTCTCTTTTCCTTTCCCTATCTCTGTGATACAGTCTGACTTTATTCAGCTATTAGACTACTATACTTATCACAGGAAGTTAGACTAACTATACCTTCTAACTCTGGAAATTATCTACCAGAAAGAGATCTATCATAGGAGAGTGGTCCTGACTTGTGGAACAAACTACCACATAGCATAAAAGTGATAAAATGTTATTTCACACTCAGGAGACTTGTGAATTTCTACCTATTTGATCTGTATTTGTTAAATAGTTAGGCTACATTTAAATTTTCGATTTAGCCAGCTGATTTATTTGGTGATATTCCAGCCGATATGCAAAGCCATTTAACTGGCCAGGAATGGCACCTGGACAGTTAAATGGTACTTAGCTGGCTATCTGCCGATATTCAGCGGGAGATAGCCAGCTGTCTCCCGCTGAATATCCCTGGTTAGTGCTTAGGGGATAGCCGATTATATCGTGCGATATAACCAGCTATTCGCTGATTTTCAGTGCATTGCCGGCTAAGTTTAGCGGCCATATCTGCCCATGTCAATAGGAGGTCTATTTTTGGTCGCAATGAACTTAGCCAGCCAGTGCTGAATATCGACTTGGCTAGCTATGTTCTTAGTGACCAAAAATAAACCGGATATTCAATGCTAGTCATCAGAAACAGCCCGGAATTGAATATTTGGGCTCAGCACTGACTGCAGGAGGCAGCCCAGCTACCTCCTGCAGACTGAATATCAGGCCCATTGTAATTAATGGGACTCTGGCCCAATTCTTTTATTCTTTTGTGATCCGCCTTGAGCCGCATCTAGGTTAAGCAGAATAAAAGTGACCATATTAGATTAACTTCCTGAGGCTGATTCATAACTTGTGCAACGCGCCTCTTAGCACTCCTATTCTGCCCTCTGTGCCACGGCCACAAAGGGGAGACTGTTGGTGTAGCTGCAGGTGGGCCTGGGTGGGCAGAGGCCCACTTATTCTTATTTCAGTTCCACCCAGCAGCTGCACCTCACTCCCCTCTCTTCTCCTCCGGTGGCCCGGCATCTGCTCTCTCTCTCTGAATCCCCTCATCCCTACCCGGTGTACCTCAGAGGTGTTCTGGTGGCCACAGCAATCCATCTTCGCTGCCTGTGTTGGCCTCTGCAGGCTTCCCTCTGCCATGTCTCGCTGTCATCACTTCCTGTTTCCTCACTGGTAGGATGCCGCAGAGGGAAACCTGCGAGGGCCAGCGTAGGCAGTGAAGTTGGATGCCTCCCATGAGGTACACCAGGGAAGCATGGGGATTCAGAGAAGGGGAAGATGCTGGTCTGCGGGGATGGGGGCAGTTAGGAAGGACAGAGGAACTGCTGAGCAAAGGGGAGGGGGAGGGTTTGGAAGGGCCAACTCAAAAATAGTAGATCTGGCTATACCACTGGTGGAGACAATGTACGGAAAGCGATTTTTGCTCCTCTGCCTCCCTTGTGCCCTTTGCAGCCACATTGCCTGCACAGCCCTTGGGACAGTCCTGCACACAAGTTGAATTTTGAAGGACTGGATTCAAATTTCTCAGTGCACAAAGTTTGGTTGGCAGTGTTAGAGGGAGAAAGGAAGGCCAAAGCCAGTCTCAGAGTCTGCAGTCCTGTAATTCTATCCAGGACGTAAGGACTGAGGTCTGGCAAGAAATCAAAAGGGAACCCATGAGTGGAGAAGAGAAGCAGAGACTGTAGTGGCAACCACAAGCCCACTGTCTGAGCTAATTACAACACATTAGTCGCAAATCTATTGAAAGGTTCTAATTATCTCTGACTGCAGTGGGTCTAACAAGAATATAAAAGACCACAAAAATGTATAACTTTTAAAACAAAAAGAAAATCATGTAGATTAATTGAAGAATACAGTTCGAAGTCAGGATAAAGTATATTATACATAATTAGTGCTCAGATATCTGATAGAGACACCCAGAGACCAAAGCATGGATTTTTCTGTGATCCTAATCATAGACAATGGTAGGTATCATTTTTAGGTCATTATCCATCGATATTCAGCTGTAGCAGTGAGCGCTTTTCAAAATGCTCATCATTGCCAACCAAATTAGACCTGGATATTCAATGCAGTGTCATTTCCAGGCACCAGCACTGAATATCTGGGTGAGTGGCGATACCAGAAAGTGATGTGGGTTTTTAGGTTTCAGCCAAAACTGAATCTGTGGCTGAAATTCGCAAACAGCACCCACTCTCTTCTCCCCCCCCCCCCCCCCCACCTAACCAGACAGAGCCTCCTTTACCCTTCCCCCCAGACCCACCCATTAACCTCCCTTAGATCTGCCTTAAACCCTGGTGGTCTAATGACCTACCTGGGGATTGTTTTTGCCCTGGTTAGGCCATTAGACCACTAGGGTTTAATGTAAGGCCTGGGGGGGGGGCTCACAGGTGGGTCCTGTTGTGGGACGGAGGAGACAGAAGGTAGGAATGGTTCTGTTCAGGGAGGGCCAGAGGGATGGACAGGGCTCTTCCAGGGAGAGGGGGAGGAACACAGACCAAAGTTTCCATTTCAGTGTTATGGCAATCAAAGCCTGCTCAGCTGCGATTTAACAGGACAGGAGCCTCTGTCGTCCAGTTAAATCATTTTGAATATCAATCAGTTTTGTCAGGCTAGTGTGATGGCTCAATGGAAAGGTCTGATGTGCTGTCTTGTGACAGAGGGCTAGGTAGGGAGCAGGATGGATTTACTAAAATAGGGGAAGATAGGTCCACAGCCCAACAGAGACTGGTTATGATTTTGCTGGAAGCCCAAAAGAACAGGTGGAAAGAAAACAGGTAAAAAATCAAACCAGATTTAGGTACTGGCAACCTCTCTGGCACCAGCTTTGATAATCATCAGAGTGTTGCTGCCACTGCCATGCCTCAGTCTGAGCCTTCCGCAGACCTGTTCAGAGGCCCTGTCCCCAGGCAGCAGCTGCAGCAGCAAATCCAGTTACAAAATTAAGTGGGCAAGTGAGCCCTTGAACTCTCATTTTGCATGGATGGATGGATGGAAGGATGGAAGGAAGGAAGGAAGGAAGGAAGGAAGGAACTAATGATGTTGCATGTGGACCAGGGGTAGGTTAAGAGGCACTGGGAGAGGGCAGAATCTGGGAAGGGGCAGTGGAGGATCTTTTTCCTTCTCCCTCCTTAGCCATTGCTCAATAGAAATCAAGCTCTGAAAAATTAGCACTGAACAAAGAAAGGGTCTTTTTGTTTCAACGATTCCCCTGTCCCAAAAATGCTCACTTTTACATATAAATATGAATGTGAAAACATTTGAGTTCTATGTTTGTCATTTTGGGTTCTATTTGGCAATATAATCCACTAAGAATGATCCTTTGGAGAGTAGTGATAAAATATAAATAATTTTAAATAAATACATAAACACGCTGAAAAATATACATGCATATATCAGAGACATGGCAACAGACATGCAAAAGGTTGGTACACCCACGTTTAAAATTTAGGAGCAGTGACATCAATTGCCAGTGCGTCAGTCCTGAGTTACCATCCATTCATTCAAAAAGTGGCACAAAGTGGCGTTTGGATGTTTTATTTGCCAAAATGTCCAAATCTCTATTTTCAAAACCCTTTCTTAAGACTTTTTCTATGCAGTTTGTTGGCAGTATGTCCAAATCACAAGGGGATGTGTTAGGGGTGTGATTAGAGTGTTCCTTTTTTCTGTCATAATGAAACTAAACAAAAACGTCAAGGGCTACATGACCAGATGACAACTGGAGGGATTAAGGTATGACTTCCCCTTACCCCCCCCCCCCCCCATGGTCACTGACCCCCACCACCCTGTATTGCTTCGGTATTGCAGCCTGCTCACTTGATCACCACAGAAAGCCCAAAGTCTCCATATGACCAGGAACAAGTCTTTTCTGCACGATGCGTCCATCCACAGAATGAGCCCCAAGGCTCTGCTACAAAAAGCCCATTTTTTATTAAGCTAAAACTTATCCAGGAATGTACATGAGGTTTCAGTCATATGCTCTCAGTTCAAGTAAACAAACCACTGGCCAGGTGGCTTATCTCCCGAACCTCAAGCATACCCCGCCTCCCTCCTGCACAAGCTGGCTTCAGAGGCATTCCAACCAAGAGGTGCCTTATCTCATACATTGTTCTTCAGTGTGACTTATCTTCCAGCCTGTTCTTTGAGATATACCACGAAAGTCACTTTTGGGTCAAAGACAGGGGATTTTAAAAATGTATTATCAATTAAAGCAAGACTGAAAAGCAATTTTTAATATTTTCCATCACACACCCCACCCCCAAAGTGTGAAAGAAACAGTATATACCAGCCTCTATGACAGCCTCAGATGTTATGGCCAGTATTATTAGAGCAGCAAACAGGTCCCTGGAGTAGCCTAGTGGTCGTGTAGTGCACTGTAGAGAAGGGGACCCAGGCCTATATTTTTATTTATTGGGATTTATTAACTGCCTTTATGAAGAGATTCACCCAAAGTGGTGTAAAGCAAGTACAGTTTAACATAAAACTTACAATTTTGTTAACAGCATAACAATAGTAAAATGACCCAAGTATAAACATAAACACAATAAATGAGGTAAACTTGAAAACAGCAATAGGACTGTCATGAAACAGTATAAAAAATATACACATTTAACAGCATTGAAATATCAGTGTCAGCCCTCCAAAAATCACCAAAAACCTACTGTACCCAAGTGTACAGCACTAGAATTGCTTATGGCTGCAGCTGTTACCTATATGTGGGCACAGTAGGTTTTTGGTGCATTTTGGAGGGGTCACCATACAACATAAGGGGGTAATGTTGAGTTGTGTACCTGGGAACTTTTATCTGAAGTTCACTGATGTCTGTGTGGCCAGTCTACTAAGAATGCTGCCCCTCATACATCCCAATGGCTTTGTTTTTGTGCGTTCTCCCTTGGACTTTTTTTTTTTTTCATAAATGGTCACAAAAGAAAAATGCACTGAGCACAAAAAAAATCCAGGAAAAACAACCATTTCAAAACAAAAGGATAGATGTTTTTCTGATACAGTTTGGCACAGTAGGTTTTTGGTGGGTTTTGGAGGGCTCGCCATGCAATATAAGGGGGTAAGGGTGAGATGTGTACCTGAGAGCTTTTATGTGAAGCCAACTGCAGTGCCCCCTAGGGTACCCCTCTGTTCTGCTGGGATGTCTGTGTGGCCAGTCTACTAAGAATGCTGGCTCCTCCTACATCCCAAAGGCTTGATTTTGTGCATTTTTCACTTGGACTTTTTTTTTCCCAAAGATGGTCCAAAAAGATAGATGCACTAGGCACAACAACCTCTAGCAAATTGCCATTTTCGAGAAAAAAAAAGATAGATATTTTCTGGTTTGAAAATGGACATGTTCGCTACTGGATTTTTAGATGTTTTCAGCAAAACGTCCAAAGTCAGATTTAGACATCATACCGAAAATGCCCCATGTCTCTTATCTATTCATAATCCAATCACTTTTAAAACAAGATCAGAAAATGTCTGTGTTAATTCACGTCATGCTTATAACATGGAACAAGGCTGTTAACAACTGAGTTCCCAAGAATGGCTAGCAATCTCCAAGCTTTTATTTGCCAAATATATGTCGTGAGGAGGAAGTAGGGATGTGCATTTATTTTAAACACCATTTCCCAGGTACCTTCATGTCATTTAGGGCCTGAAATGACAGGAAACCCCCCAAATGTGGGTTATTTTCCCCCTTAGTGCTGGAGTGTAAACTCTTTCTGACATTGACCCCAAAACAAAACCAGGAAAATAACCCTGTAAAACCAAATGAAAATTCCTGTAAACAACATGAAAAATTAAACATGAAAAAGTTTGGACTATACACCCCTAGTAGGAAGTGACACAACAACACAATAAGGGCCATATTTAGTAAATGACACCCAAAGTTAGGTGCCATTAAAATCTGTGCTAAATGCCAGTTCTATAAAGGTCGCTTAGTGCTAAGCAACCCTCATAGAATAGCGCTTAGTGTGGATTCCCTTACCCAACTTTGGGAATGGGGACTTACACCTGCCAAAAGCTGATGTAAATCCTTTTGCCCAACTGATGGCAGCTGGACATGCACTCCAAATATTCTATAACATCACGCCTAATTTTTGGGAATGCCCCTTTTGAGTTGTGCACCAGACAATTCAGCCTTAATCACCGAAGATCCTACAACCCAAAGACTCAACCTGCCCAAAACTGGAAATCTTTTCAACCACTAACAGCTGAGCATGTAAGATCAGTACTGTTGAAATTCTCCTGAGCCAACTGCTCCCTGGATCAATGCCCAATACACCTACTCAAATCCATCCCTACAGAAGCAGTAAACTGGTTACTCAATGATCTCAATGAGCTGTTAAAAACTGACTCTCTTCCTCTTGATATGGGCAAAATTATTCTCACTCCACTACTGAAGGGATTTGGGCTAGACGTAACATCACCTGCAACTACCGTCCAGTGGCAAGCATACCCCCTTTTACTAAAGCATTAGAAACCTACATTAGTAAATAACTCTCTTTTCATCTGGAAACATTTTCTATTTTACACTGGTCACAATTTGACTTCAGATCATCACATAGTACGGAAACATTACTGCTAGTTCTAACTACATATGTCAAACAACACCTATGCAAAGATGACCAAGTAATTCTTCTCCAATTCGATATATTGGTGGTGTTTGATGCGGTTGACCACATATTGTTACTTAGATGCCTGGATCAGATAGGAATAACAGGGAATGCTCAAATGGTTTAGTGAATTCCTTTCAAAGCGAAGCTATTCTGTCAAGCAAAACAACCAACTTTTCAACTACTGGTCTACTAACTGCGGGGTCCCACAAGGATCTCCCCTCTCCCTTGCCTCAATACACCTGGGACTTAATGAATTACTATTATTCTATGCAGATAACATCCTGCTTCTCTTACTATTAACAGCATCAAACAACGATTCAACTCAGTCTGTAGCGAATGGTATGACTGCTGTTAGCACCTGCGCCCTGACCAATAAACTGAAATTGAATGCACAAAAAAACCAAGGTCCTGTGGTTCCAGAATCAGGGAGTTGAGGTCCCATCAATATCTTTGTCCAATGGTCAAAGCTTTACAGTTGAATCTGAAACCACAGTATTAGGGGTCCTACTTGATTCTTCACTCACCTTCTCTTCCCATATTAATCAGCTATGGAAGAAAACACTATTCAAAATGAGACAGCTATGTCTAGTCAGACCACTTTTTGACCAAAAAGCCTTTGCACTACTAGTCCAAATGTTAGTCCTACCTCACTTGGATTACTGTAGCATTCTATTACTTGGTATTAATTGTCAATATCAGAAAAAAATGCAAATTATACAGAATACAGCTGCAAGACTAATATACAGATTGAATAGATATACTAGTGTTTCAACTCATCTAAACAAACTGCACTGGCTTCCCATAGCAGAAAGACTCAGGTTCAAAGCTGCTTGTTTAGTTTTTCAAATCATACGGGGCTTCACCTCTGAACTGCTGACTAAGACTGCTTCACTATATCTGGTCCAGTCTAACAGACTGAAACAACAACTAATGCTAGCATCACCATTTCAAAAGACAATTCAAAATCAGATTTTCAGCTCTCTATTCCCTCTACGTGGAGTCAAAATATGGAACTCTCTACCTTTTCCCATCAGAACAGAAAACAGCTACCTCAGCTTCAGGAAGAGGCTAAAAACCTTTCTCTTCCCAAAGACTGCTTCATAATAATCCATCATGACTTCTGCTTCCTAGTATTATCCATTATCCTTTCCTTTAATGTTTAAAGTCTCATTCATTACACCAATGGTATCTAATGTTTCTCATACCTCACACTAACACTATCTGCTTTTGTCTCACCTAGAATGTAAACCACACTGAACCCTGGAAAGGGGATATTAGCGGTATACAAGAATTGAATGGAATTGAATAGTGTTATAGAATAGCACACAGGCAGATCCATGTGTAAGTCCTAATTAGTGCCAATTAATACCATTAATTGATTAAGGGCTCATTAATTACTTTGCCTGTGGATCTGGGATCCATGCAGCAACCTTTATAGCATCCAGGGAAAATTAGCCCATCCAATCTGCTCTGCTTCTTCTTTGGTTCTCTACCACTTTGGATGGATGAACATACAAATTCCCATACTGACACCATGGCAGAAAGATACAGAAATATTTCTAATCGCTTTGGTTGTCACGGAGGCTTGATCACAAAAAATTTCCAAACACACCTGGATAGATTCCCCCCTATATGTGTTACATCTTACAAACTCCAGAAAGAAGCTCTCTTTGGCATAATGCAACTTTTACGGCGAACATTAGCAGTAAATTTGAGAGACTAAGATCATACTCCACATACCCTGGGCTTAAGAGTGAGGTTCATATGAACTAATCCATTTGGAGAAATTGCCTCCAAGACAAACCAACAACTCTCCCACCACCTCACCCTATGTTTTTTTAATCTTCTCACTCCCTGTTCCTACAGCTGCCTTCCATTAATTTTATCCAGCAAGTCCAAATTTTCTTACCTTCGCTGTTAGACTATTCAAGACCTTAGGGCTTTCTGTTTGATTCTTACATCGCCCAGGTTCTTTCCATGTCGTAGCAACAAGATTGTAGCAATCCACATAACACATTTAATGAGGCTGTGATCCAAAGCATCCAGCCATCCCATGTTCATTGCTGGCTCGATGACTGGAGTCATGCTCTTGAGTTTCAAACTTGCGTTAATTCAACTTCCCTTTCTTTTCTATGGTCTGTAATACAAAATTCTGCTCTCTAATTCCTGCTTGGCAAGAAATGCATAATCTCACTGAAGGAGCAGGCCACAAAAAACTGGTGATATTTCTCAGAGGAAACAAATGTTTCAGAGTCATCCAAGCAGCTGCTACATCACCAGAAAGATGTACGAACGCTGATCAGTCAATGATCACAGGGTTGGGGAAGTCAATAAACAGGAGTCAAGAACAGAACCAGTTGTGTCAGGCTGATGATAATGATAATGAGTTTAATTCCTGGACATGCTTGGTAGTACCTAAATGTCTCAGGTAGGGCTGGTGTTAGATATGCAGGAGACCAATTCACAAACTGGGGAGGGGGGGTCTCCAAAGCCTCTCCTTCAGTCTATGCTTCCTTAAGCTTAGAGAGGCTTGTGGCCCACTGTGGCATAGGGCAATTGCCCTGGTTCTCACCCCTAATGATGGCCATAGTCTTGGGCCCATACCTTATTTATTTATTTGGATTTTGCCCACACCTTTTTCGGTAGTAGCTCAAGGTGAGTTACATTCAGGTACGCTGGATATTTCTCTGTCCCAGGAGGGCTCACAATCTGTTTGTACCTGAGGCAATGGAGGGTTAAGTGACTTACCCAAGATCACAAGGAGCAGCAGTGGGATTTGAATCGGCCACCTCTGGATTTCAAGACTGTTGCTCTAACCACTAGGCCACTCCTCCACTCCTCACCTTGAGTTCTCCCTCCTCACTGGACCCCACTCCGGCAATAAAGAATTATCCCAAGACCTTTCCAGCCCCCACCACCGATCCTCATCACTTTTCCTTACCATGGTCCCTGGTGTCTAGTGGGAGCAGAAGAGATTCCCATTTACTCTCTATCTAAAGGCTATGGTTCCAAAATAGCCACAGTAATCTCACATTTACACTTATTTGGCAGTGGCCCCACAAGTAACACTGTGGTAGGGGTCATTACAGCCACTTTGAAACCTGGGACCTCTAGAGCAAGAGTGAGTGGAGACCACTCCTCCCGCTAGACACCAGAAACCCCAGTAAGGCCAGGGATGAAGTTTGGGGATGAGGGGATCTGCTGAGGGGTCTTCATGGTGGTTCTTTGTTGTTAGGGGGAGTCAGGTGGGGAGGCAGTTCTTCTTTCTGAAGGAGATCAGATGTGTTCAGGGTAGCCTGAGTGTGTGTGTGTGGGGGGGGGAGGAGGGGGGAGTCAGAACGTCAGCAGGAGTGATCAAGGGGAATGGGGGATTGATGCCATGAGGGAGTGATCTGTGGGGCACTGACCTCCGCATTGATGCCTGTCCCTTCCAGCAAGCATTTATGCATGTCTGGAGTGCAGGTGTAAATGTTGACATCTAGGGTTTTGTATTTTGGATCTTTGCAAAATGGGGAATCCATGTAGATATGTTAAATCCACCCAATCTATTACCTCTCCCCACCCCTGGCAATATGGAGGGCATCACCAGAGGTAAATAGTCCCTTTTGTGTAATAACTTTCACATACGTATGCCAGTCTACATGTGGGGATGTTTTTTGAAATAAGGACTTAAACATGTTCTATTTATATCTGCACTAACTTGCCAGATGTAGTGCCTGTGTTTTTAATGTGAGCCAAGTCCTTCTGCAATGGACCACACCAGCGCTGCCATCTCTTCTCCACTTCCTCTCATTTACACAGCAGGCCCCCATCACGGCGCCAATGGAACAGCTTGAAAGGCTCCAGGCCAAAACCCACAGAGCTTAATCAAAGCTACTATGAAAAAAGGAGGACTGAAAGACCGGATAAGATCATCACACGAACATTCAGCTCCTGGGATGTTCAGCTTGCTGTGCTCAATGCACAAACTCAGACTTCATGGACTGTAGCTCCTTTTTTTTTTCTGAATTCCACTGAAATCCATCAAAACTACTTTCTTTCATTTGTCATCAAAAGCTTTTAAAAAAAGAGGTTTGGGTCAGCCTGTGGCTGAGTGCTAGTACTGTGCGCTGCCTCATTGTTCTCAGAGTAATGTCTCCAAATGGGTTTGTTCTGTGCATACAATTATTCATCTTACTTGTAAGCCAAGGCATATGGAATGTCCTTGGTCCTTGACTGCATATTTTGGTACTTGATGATATTTTCTTTCTCTCCAAATGATGAACAGAATGATCAATGCCACGTGGAGGATTTGGGCTCAGGATGCTTCAGAAGCACCATTCACAGCTTTCCAGCAATAGTAGAGACACTCACACCTCAACAGTGACACCATCTGTCAGATATGGGATGCATGTACTGGACTCCACAGGGAGTTCCGGTCTATGGATCCAGACCATCATTCTGAGAGTTCAATGAGGGAAAGAAGGGCATAGTTTATAAACAGAAGGGAGGACTGTTGTAAAAGAAGGCTTATAGCATTGTGCAACAAAAGAGGTCAATTCAGAAAGAAGGAAACTGCTGAGTGAAATATAGAATAAAACGATAACAATGAAAGGGAGAGACTTGTCTCTAGCATTCAACACAGTTCCACAGGGCGAAATAGATTTCAGTAGCCTACATCTGTTATCAATAAACATAGTTTAAGGCTCATAGGTTACCACTGCAGGCTTCTTCAGTTTTGAATTACAGATAAGTTTAATAGGAGTGACAGTATCATTTTGGAATAAGTGGTGTAACCCTGTTAGTCCACATTTAAAGGTAATAAATAGAAATAAAATAAAACAAAACATAGAAAAGAAAAATAGATACCTTTGACATTTGCTCATTTCTGATCTGAAGAAGGTAGGTATTGTCATCAAAAGCAAATTTATTTATTTCCAGGTGCTTGACATATCACACAGGGTCCATATATGGCAACTGCACCACTTACAGTAAAATTAAATCTGAAGGGGGAATGAGACAAAAGGGAGGGAGAGAGAGACAAAATACTGCAGATCAACAAAAGGTTTCAGTGAAGAGTAGGGCCTTGAATCTGGACAATTCAAGACCCAGCTTAATTCTATATATGGCACTAAAAATTGTTTGCAGAAATTTGGGCACATGCTCCTAAAAAAACTGCAAACTGCCCAGAATACAGCAGCTCGACTCATCTTCGGCAAATTGAGATTTGAAAGTTTGAGACTACTACGTGAGCAGCTGCATTGGCTTCCTGTGGACCACATCGCGTTCAAGATCTGCGCATTGGTGCGCAAAATCATCTGTGGAGAAGCCCCTTCCTATATGGACACTCTCATTAACCTGCCACCCAGGAATTCCCGAAAGTCGGCCCGCTCGTACCTCAATCTCCACTACCCAGCTTCTTGTGGCCTCAAATGTAAGACAATTTATGGTTCCTCCTTCCCTTATCTCACCACTCAACTGTGGAACGGGCTGCCGCGAAAGGTCAAATTCACTCCTGATCACCCGACCTTTAAAAAGCTACTCAAGACCTTCCTTTTTGGCAGAGCATATGCTGAGCCCTTCTGGAGCTACGTCATTTTAACCCACGGCTCTCTCTCTCTATGATAACATAACACCTCTCCTCTCTTCCTTTTCCTCCTCACTTATTTCTTTCTCCCTCTTGTGACCTTGTATTTTGTACTATTGTTTGCTTTTTAACTATTGTACGTCACATTGAGCCTGCCCTTGGGTGGGAATACTGTGGGATATAAATGTCATAAATAAATAACCAGCTTTTTTCAAATGTTGTTGTTCTGGGCTCTGATTGGCCTGGAGTTTGAAATTACCCAGCAGTTGCCGGCTGTTTCTCCCAGTTTCAGGCTAGGAGAAGAGAAAGCTCTCTGCTGAAGCCCTGTAAAAATAGTTATATCTGATAACTGGTGGGCAGCTATATGTCCTGATCAACCCAGGTACTTTCTAGGAAGTAAACAAATGTTAGTTAGTGTTATAATTGATCCATATTTCAATTACCTGTTATTGTTTGCTGGTTGCACATTTTCTGTCCACTGTTCAATATTTTTTTATGAGAATAAACACAATTGTTTGTTTGCCCTGTTTATCTGGACTGATAATCCTGGTGGTTTGTTGGGTCTGTGAGTGCTTTCTGGGAACCACTGGGAGTATGGCTCTAGTAACCTACAAATCACTGGGGATAATTTGAGAGCAGGAGACCCGCTCAGAGGTGGCTGTGACCCAGTTGGTAGGAGGGTGCTAATGTAGAGCACAAGCAGCAGGTGTAGGTGAACTCGAGCTGTCCTAACCCTAGGCGGGTGGCTAGGTGTTTTGTGACAGGGGAGCAGCCATGGGAGGTTCATGGGTGTATCGGGGTTGTTCCCGCAATTTATGCATGCTGCTTTAGAATAAAGGGGATCTGCACTGGGTTTAGTTGGTGTAAATCCTCGAGCCTACTAGTCTATAAATGGCACCTTACTTTTAGCACCATTTATAGAATTGGGTCCAAAATGTATCAAGTTAGTTCAATAAAAAAGGCATCTATTTTTTATTTTCTAAGTGTTGTTTTATTTCTATTTATTACATTTTAGAGTAACAATCATGTATTGCAATTTTTCAAACCATGATAGGAAGATCCCTTTTTCCACACTACAAATGCTTTATAAACCTCTAACAAACACGTATTAAAGTTTTTTTTTAGTCCCCAACATTTCTGTGAAAGTAAAATGCAGCATTGAGGCAGCTGACCCAATTGTTAAGTGTCCAGCTGATAATTTGGAACAGGTGCTCTCTCAACGGACCGATTGTATCACAAAGGCGTTCTGACATGTGCACTCATGATTAGGGTTTATGTTAACACCTTGTTAAAATGTCATTCTAATAGCATAAACTGAATAGAAGACACTTTAATTGCTACTTATTAGAAGCAGGTTTATTGTAACCTCCCACTTGTATGAGAAATCAATTTCTAAGCCAACTCATGGCTTCAGACATCTGAGCTATGGAAATGTCTCCTCCCCCCCCCCCCCCCCCCCCCCATGTGTGAGTAATGGAAACCAATGGTGTATTTTACACTGCCTCTTTTGTTTAGAGTCTTTTCCAAAGGCCTCTATATCTATTTATTAAAGGATACAACCATTGTAGTGTGTCAGGGACAGGGATTTAGGATTTTTTGTAACAAATTGGGTTCTTTATACAGGAAGAATTTTGGTGGTCAGCATGTACAACCTGTATCTGAACTAAGAATTAACAGCCCCACTATTCAGAAAAACATTCTGGGGTTTTCAACATCTATAAATTAGGTCTTTGTTTAAGGTCTCATTGGAAACATAGCACCTCTGACAATATCTATGTCTGCAAGCACCAGGCAGGGAAGCTGGTTCAGAGAGGGAATCTCACACATTTTTTGTGGAATAGAAATTTAGATAAAGGAGTCATATTCTGAAGCTGGAGGGAAGGGTAAACTTAGGAGCAAGGGAAATATTTCTTCATAGGAAGAGAAACCTTTCAGTTCAGACAGAAACAGACCTCAGAGCCAAGAAAATAGGGATATGCAGACCAAAAATGTTGGGTTTTTTTTATTCAGATTTAACTGTTTCTCATTATGGGGAGCTGTTTTATTAGTAGTGTGTGCAGTTTTCAGAAAAAAAGTGGACTTTATGCAAATATTGTGCATTTTTCAAGAAAAATGCACTTTTTCAAGAATAGCACATTTTTCCAACAGTGTGAACATGCATGCATTATTTGTGCATGGCTGATCTATTGGGAGTGTGTCCTTTCACAAAAAAGTGCACATATGTGTGCACTATTAACAATGTATTAAAAAACAAACCCTGAAGTGTGTGTGTGTTGGGGGTCCTATCATTTTGGGTAAAGAAAACACCACATTTCTCATGTCACTTGACATGAATAGCCATTCCTACAAGAAAGCACAGGATAGAGTCTTGGTGAGAAAGGAGATAAAACAGGACCTATATCATCACAAATGGGAAGGAAAAACAGACAAGCTAGGCAGGCCCAACTGTCTTTACCAGCCATTAACTTCTACATTTGCTAAGCAACAAACACCACCTCCTGTTTGACCTGATACCCCAGGTCCCATCTAAGCATTACCTGGACCTAGAAACCAGATGCACACAACTGTACTAAAGTATCTTGCAATTCTGATCTCACCCAACATGAAGGTTCTTTTAAAAAGAAAAATCTGTGATCACAATTTTCTTTTATTGTGCATGATTTCTAATACAATTTCTCATAAATACAGTAAAGAACAGAACCCTCCCCCCCTCCACTGAATTATCCTTGTAATGCACTAAAAGGGGGAACATGTACTAGGGATGTACAGAGGGCAAAATGTTTCAACTTGTTTGGGCCTTTTACAGAACTTTCAGACTTTTCTCAGTTCATGTGTCCTAATGAATGCACATCCCTACATGTACAGTCTGAGTAGATTAAAATACATTGAAATGCTTTTTAGGGTGTTCTGGCACAGTTCAAAGTCCAGACGTGGAATAAAAGGCGCATCACCTGTTATTATTATGATAGGCAGTGTTATTACATTTTTAAAGTGGTCTTCAGGATGCTGGTGTAATTCTATGTCCTGCATCTATCACTCAGAAGGGTTTTGTTGGTCTGCAGCCTGGAAAACCCTTCTATGCTGCCAAAACAAATGGCTTAAAATGAACCTAATTGCCACAGGCACAATCTGGAAGGAAGCCATCAAAGATAAGATGTAGCCTGAATACAGGTTTTTCATAGTACGCGACAATCAGAAGTTTCTATCAATGGTCCTGTTACTTTAGTCATACGAAGGTCAGGACTCGATGAAAGGAACTGAACCAAACAGAACGTTACACTGACTGTTGAACTGCCTTCTCAATCCCAAGGGCTCAGCTGAATACAATTAGCAAAAGCATAAGATGGTGGTGGTGGCATGTATTACCACCACCTGTCCTTAATCTGTTTTGGGGGTGTGAGGGGTGAATAGTGAACTTCAGCTTCTAGGTCTTGTACCTTAGCACCTTTTTTCAGTGCCTTTTTGTCTAGCAAAAAGGTGCTGGTACTCAAATGCAAATCCACCCTTCAGGGGTGGGTTGATCATTGAGGGACCCACTTCACAATAGCCAGGCCCCCTGCAACCAGTCACGGAAGAATAGGTGTGTAGAGCCTGAGCTCTTTCATTAAAACTTGGGGTCCATGGGTTAATTTTAGCAGACAATGGAAAAGGTGCCGGTACTCAGTACCCCCAAGTACCCCCTCAAAAAAAGCTCTGCCTTTTTTATAAGTACTTGTCACAAATCTTTAAAATTAATTACATTTGAAAATTAGGAATCGCAGTAGAACAAAAATCCTCAGTACAATGATGACACCTAGTGGCTGGTCGGAAAAACTGCAACCATATTGTCCCAGTGATTTCTGTGA
Source organism: Microcaecilia unicolor (assembly GCF_901765095.1). Classification (NCBI taxonomy): domain Eukaryota; kingdom Metazoa; phylum Chordata; class Amphibia; order Gymnophiona; family Siphonopidae; genus Microcaecilia; species Microcaecilia unicolor. The sequence goes on along the minus strand of NC_044041.1, from coordinate 93,499,560 downwards.
TATTTTTAACATTAATTTAACTTTACATTCCACCTTTACCATAGATGTGTGTATATACATTGATAATTAATGGCTTGTTATGCTTACTAATAAGAGCTCCAGTGATCTTTTAAACTCTGATAGCTAAGACTGCTAAGTGATGCCTACTCATCAGTATGATGAGCAGACCATGTTTAATTTTTAAACATCTCCTGCTCATTTCAGCCTTATAATTCTAGTTAAAAAATAAATATGTCCATAAATCCCAAAATAGTAATTATTAATCAAATGCAACTGGCTTAAATGACAGATGGCCTGGAAAAGTGAAGTATAAAACAATTTCAAAAGCACACATTTATAAATTAGATAATTATCTTTCATGTATATATTATTTCTAGATAATATACCATTTTATATTTTGCTGGTATACCAATTATACTACAGCATAATTCAGCATAAGGGCTAGTGTTGCTAGTTAAGACAAATCTGACATTGGATCCATGCAATTTCCTTAAAGTGACATTAGTGTCAGAAGTTGCTGACCCCTCTCCACACACATGGTGAAACTAAGATATTTGTTAGATAAAATGTTCATAAAATCTTGGAATTCCTGGTCCATGTTACTAGGTGAAAGACAATCAAGTAGACACAGGAGTTTGAAGGAGAAAAGGGACGAGATTTGCAATGCATCACTTATCTAAAAGCACATATGAGACAAAGGGGCTCATTTTCAAAAGAGAGAAACATCCAAAAAGTGGCAAAAAACTGCATTTGGATGTTTTTCTCATAGAAATGCTCTTCTATTAAGTCTGTCAGAAGTGCATTCAAATGACAAGGAGGCGTGTCAAGGGTGGTATCTGGGCATTCCTAACACTTGGATGTTTTTCTGTGAGGACGTCCTCAGGAAAACTTGGGCGCCCCGTTCGATTATGCCCCTCCACATCATCTTAAGTTTGGAATTAACTTCTGGCCTTGATCATTTTTTGGCTTACTTTTACTGGCATTGTGGTACTTCCTTACTGTAGTTCTTTCTGTATGTGTCACTGGATTATGTAGTGATCCTAATGATGCTATAGAGGCTTATGTAACGATCGTACAGTACTGATATTATGCTTTTACAATTTTTGTAATGTTTTTGATGTAGGTTGTAATCACTTTGGTCACTAGAATGAAAAGGCAGGTTATAAACAACACAGTTAATTTAAATTCATAGTTCTCCTCCTTCAACTGGTCTAACAATTATGGCTGGTGACAATGATGTAACCATTGCCAGAAAATTACTTTGTCATGTGACATAGTGATGTACTAACCAATGGCAAGGCAGTTCTGCTGTGATTTACACTGAAAAAAGTATGATAAAAAAGATGTAGGAACTGGATTTTCACAGATAAATATGTCCCAGACCATTTAAAAAGCTTGGCAATTCCCTGAGTCACAACCGAAGGATTTTTATGTATTTTCTAGACAGTGAAGGCATTCAGCTATGATGTATATTTCACACATTATCCAGGGCACACAATCAAAATATTAAAATGTGTCCCTATCCTGAATAATTATTAACACAATTAGATATTAATCACAAGTTTCTGATCATGGTCAACATATTTTGATTTAAAGCACATTTTTAGCCATGACCTTTCCTGAGAAATGCTATGGTGATCTTGGCTGGCAGAGGCTGTAATTTTCAATAGTTGTTCAAAGCACTGTTTTCTGTGGGTTATGCTTATTATCCAGCTTGATGACAATGGCTTCATTCTTGTTTCACAGATCAGGGTACTAGATAATTATTTTAAACACCACCATGATTGTTGCCCATTGTGGTCCTGTAGATGCCAATCAGTGAGGAAACTGTGCCCATCAGACCTACAAGCCAGGATGGGAATTGTCCAGCCCACAGAAAACCAGGTGGCATCCAATGAATTGCATTAGCCAGGTCAGCCAGGTTGCTCATGATGGTCAGCACTTCAGATTGCACTAGGGTTTTTAACTGCTTTTGTTTCAGATGGGAAGATTCTCTGCGGGGGAAAAAAAAACAAGAAATTCAAGTGTCCTTTCAAATTAGGAATATTCAACTATAGCAACATCTCCTTAAGTTTCTGTTTATGCAAATCTAGTTGAGTAATAACAGCAGAAACAGTAAGTAATACAGAATAACCTTTTCTATCTCCTATTTGTAAGCCTTTAAACCATACAGGTGCTGGAAATATGCCGCCAAGCTACCCACCTCAGAGCTTGCCACATGAATATTTTTGAAGCATTAACCTATAAAATGGGCCGAGGTGCTCTTTGCATGAAAGATGACAAACAGATCAACATTCTCATTTAATCTTCTTTTCTATTCCAATCTATTGTATTGCATTAGAATAATACATAACAAAAAAAGAACAAACAAGAAAACCAAATTCTTACAACATACCCCAAAGAATATCCCCACACTTACCTTCCACCAAGTAACAGTCAATTTAAAACTGTAGGACAGCACAAGGTTTGGACTCTTGTAGCTCTGTCTGCCCAGTGAATAGACATCCTCCCATTAAACACCCCTCCCCCCACCTTCCCAAAATAAGAACAACGAGGTCCTATCCCAATGGTTCAACCTCCTCTCCCAAGTGACTTGAACCAATGTTGAGCAACTCTGAAGGTGTCACTCCTCCCAAACAGTAGGCCACCAGGATGGACTTTAATAAGCAAAAGCCAATAGAACTCCAAACTTACAGATTTGGTAAATCCTCTTTTATAGTAATGCAATTGTGTTAACGCATTTTGCATCTTTAATTACACTCTGAAACTTTCCTCAATCTTCATCCTCCCAATTGTAAAGGTCTGAAATACAAAGTGTTGCATGCGTCTACATTTTCCTATATGGGCACGCAGCTATGGAATGCACTACCACGCAACCTGAAAACGGTCCATGATCTGGCCAACTTCCGCAAACTACTGAAAACTTATCTCTTCGAAAAAATATATCACAAAGATCAACACGTGTAACTGTACAATCTTAATTATAGATAGTAATGTCTTTTAACGTCTTTTGTTGTAATACAACCATGTACTTCACCACCATATAACCCAAACCTTCTATAAACCAAATGTACATGTTCTACTTTCTATTTCCAATATTCACAATGAATTGTAAGCCACATTGAGCCTGCAAAGAGGTGGGATAATGTGGGATACAAATGCAATAAATAAAATAAAAAATAAAATAAAATAAGAAGTACTTGCTGGATAGCATGAATGTACACTACTATTGACCATTGTTTTGTAGTACAACACACCACAATGGCTGACAACTGACATGGCTGAGGCACAGTGCCACAAGAGTTCAAATTCCCTAATGTGTGCCACGGAGGAGTTCAACTGGGGTCCAGGGCCTCCTTGGTGATTAGTTGCAAGGGTGAGGCTTGGAGAAGGTGCCTCTCCAACATACAAATGGAAAAGCTTACTTAGTGCAGCCATTCCCAATCCAGTCCTAAGGGCACACCTAGTCCCAACGGATTTTCAGGATATCCACAATGAATATTCATGGGATAGATCTGCATGCAATCAAGGCAATCCTGAAAAATAGTGCCGCTCAAGCATGACATTTAAGAGGTGAAAGGAAACAAAGACAGCAAAGGAAAAAAGAAAGCCAATAAAGGGTCTTTTTTTTCTATCACTGATATCATAGAAAATCATAGGAAATATTGGAATACAACAATTATTTTTCTTTTGTAAAATATTTCTGATGGTGTCCTGTTATTTATATATACATCAAAGTGAACTGGCTGAAAATCATACCCAAAGCTGCTCCTCTTCTCCTTCCTTAACTTTCTTGTTAGCATACACAAAATTCTTAGAGACCTGAAAAGAATGGCAAATGAGATAAGAAATAAGATCTGACAATCTAGATGCAATGGGAACAATTCTGTAACATATATGCTAACATATGTGCACTTATGTGCATAAATGTTTAAAATGGAAAAATTAGGAATCACCGGCTATTTTTATTTCCTTTAGTCCCTCCAGATCAGTAATGTGTAGGTTGCCTTCTACCAACAGATGGAGACAAGAACAGGGGACAACAGAAAGAGTCCTAGCTGCTGGACCTTATGGGGGGCCCCTTGCCAATATTCAGCTGGGACTCATTTAAGACACTTATGGGGACCCCAGCTAAATTTTGCCCAGGACCCACATAACTTTTTTTTGTTGTTGTTGTTTTAGAGCACGCAATCCCTTCCCGGCCTCTCCCCGAAGGCCCCCCATTATTCTCTCCCATCCTCCTCCTCCTGCACATCATCCTCCCCCCCCTTCGGTGATCTAGGTAGGTCTCCCCAGGCCTACCTCTGCTCCCTGGTGGTCAAGTGAGGCGCTGGGGGTAGGAGTGCAGCCCCCTTGCTTCTGCTCCTTGCTGCTGGTCTGAGGAAATGGCTGATGCGACCTCTCAAAGCAGCCATATGTTAAAATATGACATGGTTCCAAAAAAATTAAATATTTTAACCTACAATGAGGATTTTCTCTCTATATACGATGCACCAGGCTGTCCATGCTAAACTTATTGGAGAGCCACAAGTGACGCACACAGCTTTCTGAAAAGTTCAACAGATTACTAAGGAATTGCCACAAACAGATTAAGTCTTCTTGGCCCCTTCCGAGACACCACCTTGCAGTGGTGGAGGGGCTTCTGTGTTTCAATGACTCAGAGGGCTATGCTGAAGGGTTACCAATATCAGACAGGCCTCTGAGGAGAAACCAGACAAAGAGTGTCCCAAACCAGGGAGAGTGGAAAGATGGCGACCTGAAGCTCGTACGCTCAACGGCCCAGCTGTCCTCTGAAGTTTTGTCTTTGTTTACTTGAAATTTCCTCTCTGCAACTGCAGTTACCTTAACTGAAAGGAAGGGGACAATCGGGGGTCAGCCACCGATGGACAGAGTTTTGTCCCCTGTGCAGCAAGTGTGGGACCGCTGCGCGATGAGCTGACCACAGATGACTGGGTTGGTGAGTCTTTTGATTAGCGCCGGCGAAGGAGCGTCGACGCTCTTGGACCTGGAAACAACTTCATCGCTCTCGAATTATTTAACCACCACGTCCAAAGGAATGGAGGAGTGAGTTAGGAGTCCATGCTTAAACGGAAGTTGTTTACAGTTGAACCCAAGTCGGCGGTGCCACTCCTAAACCCGTAACAGCTATCAGCTTGGAGTTTTTGACTCCCGTGGAGATTACATTGAATATCATCTGGAAGGCGCTCCAGGACCTAACAATGGTAGTAAATAACTTTGCTTTAGATATAATCTTATTAGTGAGCTACATGGATAACCTAATTGAACCCTTTGAGAAAGAAAAATTGATACAGCAAATGAAGTTCTACAGGAGTAGAAAATGGTTAATAAGATTTTGAAAATGATAATAGACCAGAAATTTGAACAAAATGAATATTATTACAGATGATTAATATTGAGATTGCTGTTTTCCCAGAGTTCCGGGTATGACTCCTAAAGATTTCCTCAGAAATATTTCCTGAAAATGTTGTTATTTTCCTTTGTAATGATTCCTCTTAGTAATATAAATTATTACTTAGTAATATTAATTCAAAATGAGTTAAGCCTATGAAACTGGCATTACCTTAATCAGTGGGAATTGGATTAGAGACTCAAGTGTTCGCATTGTTAAATAATTTCTGGGTTTAAAAGATAAAAATGAAATTAGGTGTATTATTTCTACTAATATTGGACAACTAGTAAAAAAAGGCCCGTTTCTGAGAAATGAAACGGGCGCTAGCAAGGTTTTCCTCGAGTGGGTATGTTTGAGAGAGTGTGCACCCCAGGTGACCTTGTTAATCACCCAGGGCAACCACTAGAGGTGCCTGAGAAAACAACTCTGGGAGGAGTTAATTGCTTTACTTGCAAGGAGCTCTGACCCCAGCTGACCTTGTTAATCACCCAGGGCAACCACTGCAGGTGCCAAACCGGATATCTCTGCCACCTCACGTTTCTGGCTGGAGGCTTCAATTAGAACGTTGGAGGTGCCTTTTATATATAGAGATAAGTATGTTTCCAATGAAATGAATTGAATATACACCATTTTGGGTTTGAAGAAGCCAACCAGACGATCAATGTGGAATAATGATTCAGATAAATAATAACTGGGGATAATCAGGTTAATACCACGTTTTGTTCTGTTTACTGTTGTTTAATTATCTCCTTGTCTTGTTTCATTCTCCCTATTTTGTGGTCTAAGGAAGAGTATAGAATTACCTGATTTAAATAATTCTTGTGTATTACTTTCTCTGTATTTCTGGCAAGATATTTTATTGCTTGTAAATTTAAATTCTTATTAAAAAAAAGACTTCTCTTGGCATACATCAAGTGTTTAATATTATTTTCTTTTCTAAGGGGAAAGAGTATATTCTGCAACACTTTGTAAAACTTATCCTAAACCATGACTACTTCTCATGGAAGACTTCTTTTCAACTTTTACAGCAAGTCCCCTGCACTTTCAAAAAAATAATATAATATATATTTTATAAAAGATTAACTGGGTGATGTGAGTAGATAGCAAAATGAAATCATTAGATAAACAAAACCTAACCAAATGGCTGAAGTGTGCAGACACAACAACGGGATCTTATTCACTCAAAAATACAGGTTAAATAATTCTAAACCAAAACAGTGAAAATTGAAGTTCTTAAAAATGATTCTATTATAAAGGAGGAAAGACCTCATAAAACTGCACCAACATCTCAATGAATATCACAAACTACTTTTTTTCAGTGTTCGCTTTGCTATTTTGTTTGGTGTTTGGGAACACCAATTTTGGTTTTTTTTGGTTGCAGATGTATTATGCAGTGAGGTCTCCAGCAGAAGCCTGAAGCAAAATGGGTCCCCATCGGGATCAGAACTGCTTTCTTTCTATGCTTGAGACTGTGAGAAAGTGCATTATCATGTAAAATGACTATGTTTCTGATGGTGGACACTAGAAGGACTGGTGATAACAAGATAAGTGCTGCTTTTGTATGTTTGAAGATTATATGAGTGGCACATTTTGTAGAAGTTATTTTTGGACACTATTTCATTTTAAGGAAGTTTTTGACCTATGATTACTATTTTAACTGTGAGCAAGAGAGAACACTGTAAAAAAAGTAGTTTGTGATATTCATTGAAATGTTGCTGCAGTTTTATGAGGTCTTTCCTCCTTTATAATTGAAGTGTGCAAGCAAACTAGACTCACCTCACAATTCCTAGTAGGAGAGAAAGCCCCCAGAAAACTATACTAAATGTCCACCACTTGTCAGACTTAGTTCGAAGAACTTTAGCATCTGCAGCCCATGCAATGTGCTCACATGGATAGTACAGCTGATCTGCCACATTCCCAAGCACAGAGATCCACCGAACAGTTGCATCTTCTTCCTCCAATCACAAAGGGAAATAAGCAGGAAAAGAACTGGTTAGACACACAATGGTTTTAAAATATCTTGCATTGTTTACTTATACTTATATTCAAATGTATCAAATAAATATGTCTCTGTTTTACTTCATGCATTGTGTATAAATTTATAATGTTATTGGTACTTTGTATATTTTATGTATTTTTTACACTGTTATTTGTTTTTATGTGATTTTGTAATTTGCTTTGTTCAGTTTTTGTTCTATAAAGGTGGAGTGTAAGTCCCTGAATTTAAATTTCCAGGATTCGGAGGACTGACACAGTGACTGTCACTCATAGGACTAAATGCCTCAGGGGACTGGCACAGAGCACAAAACCTTCCATCTGGAGGACTAAAAACAGAAATGTAGTTTTTCCCAGTATGCATTCAAATTTGCATATGCTTTCTACAACTACAAGCTGCTTTCATACCACTAAAGAGGATCGATATTTTAAACATAATCCCGAAAGAGAAAAGCATGTACAAATTTAAGAAAAGTTGGAAACACTGGATTAATTTCTTTTAAAACTGAGGTGTTAAAATCAAAAAAGATACTTTAAAAAGCAACTTTTCATAAAATAACATTTCCATGGAGGATGATCACTGGAGAAGGGCCAACATTCAACCCAGTCAGAATGCTTAAGATAGGTGGCTACATTTGAGCCATCTATTGTAAACACAGTTTCCGCTGTAACCTACCATGTGTTTTAAATAATAAAATAAAATTATTCATTTAGTTTGTGGCTGAATATTAGCATAATATGGTATATAACAGCAGATAGAGACCAATATTTATTTATTTATATCATTTATACCCCACAATTTCCCACCGCTGGCAGGCTCAATGTAGCTTACAACATTTAGTTAACAAACAGGAAAGTACAATAAATTGAAAGTGATACGGGTGGTGGGAAGGTACAGGGTTAAGAGAAAGTAGTTAAGTACACAAGATCTTTATATAGCCAGTCTGCTCAGAAAAGTAGCTAGGATTGTACCTGTTGTTCCGGGGGGGGGGGGGGGGGGGGGGGGGGGGGGGGGGGGGCGGGGAGAGACTGTGGCCCTGTGCAGGTTATCTCCCTCAATGCCTTTTTTAAAATGTAAAAGTCATTTAAGTTTTTGCTTTCAGTGGAAATGCTCTATATTTTTAATCCATTATCCTGCCATATGGACAGCCTCTGTGTTTATCCACATCTTTTTTAAAATTCTGTCACTGTTCCCCCCCCCCCCCCCATTTGTCATGGGAGAGCATTAAAGGCATCTACCACAAATTCTATGAAAAGATAACCATCTAGAACTTGCTGTAAAACTGGCCATGTTATCTTTACCTTTTTTCCCAGTCCATACTGAATGGAATAAGCAAACATGGATAGATCATCAAACAGTCGGAGCACTGTACGGCAATGACTAAGCTGGGATGCCAGAGCTAGGAGACTTTTCCCAGACTCACACTTGTCATTTCTTTTCTCAACCAGGATGCCACCAACCAGCTGACAGCTATAACACAATGTTCTGATCTAAAAGAAACAAGAATTCATATTAGATTCAGAACTGTTGAGCTTCAGAGAAACAACAATCCCTGTGCAAGTGACTGAAAAATAATCGTCATGTTTGTTTAGGAACCTCATTTGTTAATACAAGCAAATACTACTGTTTCAAAGTACAGGAATCTCAGGTGCTAGTCACAAATCTCCCTATGGCTTCTGGGCAGCTTTCTTTATTATTCTCCTTCAGCTAGCTGTAACTAAGCAGTGCAAAATTGCTGTTTTGTAAATCTGATGCCTTGGCAGCTATTCTTCTATCTGAATTTCGTGGGTGGGGTTCTACCACTGTAACAGCATATTGGAGAAGTAGGGGCTGCCACCAAATTAGTTAATTTGATAGATTATTACTCACAGATGAACAGTTTTAATCCAGGGGGCAGGAACCTGTTCAAGGGTCACACACTCCTGCTTTGCAAACAAACTTATTCTCAGATCAAATATATGCAAATACGCCTGATAAAAATTCATAGAAAAGAAAAAAGCAGCCAGAAGAACCAACTAGTGGCTGATGTAAGGATTTTACAAAAACAAAGGTTTTTACTTCAGTTATGAAGCAGTGCACACTGGCCTCGAGGAGTCCAGTGACGGAAAATCTTTGGGGCCCTTTTACAAAGCAGCAATAAGTCCACCTTGGGCTTACCGTGCACCCATACAGAACTAGCCCAGAAGTAGTTTCCACTCCTAGTGAATGCCACTTCTGGTGCTACAAAAATTAAGTCCTATTTTTGTAGTGTCAGAACTTAACTGGCGGTAATTGGGCAGCGCCGCACACTGCCCGGTTACCGCCGGGTTAGTGTAGGAGCCCTTCTTGCCATCTCTTCTTGGAAAGCTAACGATCCTTACACCATATCCTCATCACCAATCATCTTTCATAACATAAGAGTAGCCACACTGGGTCAGACCAATAACCGAGATACACTAACCGCTGTTACCATATCCTCTGGCAAAGAGTTCCAGAGCTTAAGTGAAAAAATATTTCCTCCTATTTGTTTTAAAAGTATTTCCATGTAACTTCCTTGAGTGTTCCCTAGTCTTTGTACTTTTGGAACCAGTAAAAAAAAAAATCGATTTACTTGTACTCGTTCTACACCACTCAGGATTTTGTGACCCTCAATCATATCTCACCTCATCCATCTCTTTTTCAAGCTGAAGAGCCCTAACCTCTTTAGCCTTTTTCCTTATATGTGAGGAGTTCCATTCCCTTTATCATTTTGGTCGCTCTTCTTTAAACCTTTTCTAATTCCGCTATATCTTTTTAGAGATACAGTGACCAGAACTGGACAAAATACTTAATGTGCGGACGCACCATGGAGTGATAAAAAGGTGTAGTATTTTCAGTCTTATTTACCATCCCTTTCCTAATAATTCTTAGCAGCCTGTTTGCTTTTTTGGCCACCGCCACACACTAAGCAAATTTCAGCATATTATCTACAACACCACCTACATCTTTTTCTTGAGTGCTGACCCCCAAGGTGGTCCCTAGCTTCAGGTAACTATGATTCGGATTATCCTTTCCAATTATTCTTATTGCTGTTTTGAAGAAAGATTTTACGATTTTTTTTAAATTCACAAACCATAAGTAACACACAGTAGGACATTTAAATCCTGTTTCAAACAACAGCACTGGCTCTGACCTTGATGTCATTGTCACTCCCTTCCCCCCCCCCCCCCCCCCCGTACATCCTTTGATCGTAAGCTCTTTGAGGAAGGGATTTGTTTCAGACTGTGTACATTACACTACTACTACTTTTTATTTCTAAAGAGCTACTAGATGTACGCAGCGCTGTACACTTGAACATGAAGAGACAGTCCCTGCTCGACAGAGCTTACAATCTAATTAGGACAAACAGGACAAACAAGAGATAAGGGAATATTAAAGTGAGGATGATAAAATAAGGGTTCTGAACAAGTGAATAAGGGTTAGGAGTTAAAAGCAGCATCAAAAAGGTGGGCTTTTAGCTTAGATTTGAAGATGGCCAGAGATGGAGCTTGAAGGCATATGGTGCAGCAAGATAAAAGGAACGGAGTCTGGAGTTAGTGGTGGAGGAGAAGGGTGCAGATAAGAGAGGTTTACCCAGTGAACGGAGTTCCCGGGGAGGAATGTAGGGAGAGATGAGAATGGAGAGGTATTGAGGAGCTGCAGAGTGAATGCACTTATAAGTCAATAAGAGGAGTTTGAACTGTATGCGGAAACGGATAGGAAGCCAGTGAAGTGACTTGAGGAGAGGGCTAAAATGAGCATAATGACACTGGCGGAATATTAGTCGTGCAGCAGAATTTTGAACAGATTGAAGAGGAGAGAGATGGCTAAGTGGGAGGCCTGTGAGAAGCAAGTTGCAATAGTCTAAGCGAGAGGTGATAAGAGTGTGGATGAGGGTTCTGGTAGTGTGCTCAGAAAGGAAAGGGCGAATTTTGGTGATATTATAGAGAAAGAAACGACAGGTTTTAGCAGTCTGCTGAATATGTGCAGAGAAGGAGAGGGAGGAGTCAAAGATGCCCCCAAGGTTACCAGCTGATGAGACAGGAAGGATGAGAGTATTATCCACAGAAATAGAGAATGGAGGAAGAGGAGAGGTTGGTTTAGGGAGAAAGATAAGAAGCTCAATCTTGGTCATGTTTAGTTTCAGATCGCACTGAGACATCCAGGCAGCAATGTCAAACAGGCAGGCTGATACTTTCGCCTGGATTTCGGCTGAGATTTCTGGTATGGAGAGGTAGATCTGGGAGTCATCAGCAAAACCATGGGATGAGATCAGAGTACCAAGGGAAGAAGTATAGATGGAGAAAAGAAGAGGTCCCAGGACAGATCTCTGAGGTACACCAACTGACAGTGGTATAGAAGTAGAAGAGGATCCACTAGAGCAGTGATGGTGAACCTATGGCACGCATGCCAGAGAGGGCACGAGCGCTGTCACTGGTCCGTCTGCCATCACTGGTTGGTTCGTCCGCCCTCCCTCCAAGCACCAGGGCCCCCCCTCCTCCGAAATTTAAAAGGCGTACCTGGTCGGGGTTAAGGCGGCGTCGGCAGCGAAAAGTGTGTTGTTTGCTCGGCGCGCCTTTGGCCTTCCCTTCTGTCTCTCAAGCTCTGGTCCCGCCCTCATTTCCTGTTTCCGCAAGGGCGGGACCAGAGCTTGAAAGACAGAAGGGAAGGCCAAAGGCGCACCGAGCAAACAACACACTTTTCGCTGCCGCTGCCACTTTAACCCTGACCAGGTATGCCTTTTACATTTCGGAGGGGGGGGGGGGCCCTGGTGCTTGGTGGGAGGGAGGGAGGCCGGCCTGGTGCTGGGAGGGAAGGAGGCCTGGTGCTGGGTGCTTGAGAGGGAGGCCTGGTGCTGGGTGCTTGGAAGGGAGGCCTGGTGCTGGGTGCTTGGGAGGGAGGCCTGCCTGGTGCTGGGAGGGAGGGCAGGGGGGAGAGGAGGGTGGCTGGACATGGGTGGCTGGAGGGGAGGGCAGGGGGAGAGGAGGGTGGCTGGAGGGGGTGGCTGGACATGGGTGGCTGGAGGGGAGAGGAGGGTGGCTGGACATGGGTGGAGGGCAAGAAATGAAGAAGAAAGGAGGAAAGTAAAGAAATAAATGGAAAGGAAGCCCTGGAAACGGAGTTAAGAGAACAGATAGAGAGCAGCAGAATCAGAGACTAGGACCAATATGGATAGAAAACAAAATCACCAGACAACAAAGGTAGAAAAAATCATGTTATTTTCATTTTAGTGTTTGGCATATGTCCAATTTGAGAATTTACATCTGCTGTGTTATTTTGCACTGGGTATACAGCAGATAGATCAAGAAGGACGAGGATAGAATAGAGACCTTTGGATCTGGCCAGGCACAGATCATTGGAGACTTTAGCAAGCACTGTTTCAGTTGAATGAAGGGAGTGAAAGCCAAATTGAAGTGGATCAAGAATAGCTTGAGATGAAAGAAAGTCAAGGCAACGGCAGTGAACATGACGTTCAAGTATCTTGGATAGGAAAGGGAGGAGGGAGATGGGGCGATAGTTGGAAGGACAGGTAGGGTCCAATGAAGGTTTTTAAGGAGTGGTGTGACTATGGCATGTTTGAAGGCATCAGGAACAGTCGCAGTGGACAGTGAAAGATTGAGGATATGACAGATAAAAGGGATGACAGTAGGAGAGATAGTGTTAAGTAGATGGGTGGGAATAGGATCAGAGGAACAAGTAGTTAGTTTCGAGGAGGAAATAAGATATGGTTTCCTCTTCAGTGATTTCAGAAAAGGAGCCAGGGGTTGGAGGGTTGAGAGAATGGACTAAGGGAAGGAAAGGTGGAGGTGACCTGGTTGAGAAATCAAGTTTAATCTTGTGAACCTTATCATGAAAGAACTCAGCCAGAGTCTGGGGGGAAAGTGAAGGGGGGGGGGGGTGGAGGTGAAGACACTTTGAGGAGAGAGTTCAGTGTGGCAAAGAGACGTCGAGGGTGTGAGCCAAGAGAATTTCCCTTTTCGGGTATGTTATTAAAGATGAGGGTGAAAAAAGGATAAAAGCCCAGAGCAGTACCCCAGCAAAGCCAGAGTTTTCGCTGGCAGCTGAACTCACCACCCGGTCTCTACCCCTGTAGGACTCCAGCGTGTTCACAAGGCTACTCAGGGCAACGGCCATAATGGTCTCTATTTACAAAATAAGCTGACCAAGTAAGATATTTTGATAGTTTCGCTTTCAATTCCTGTCAGAAAAATACTTTTTCCTCCCGTCTCGCCGCTTAACATCATTCTGCACCTTAACCCTAGCCCAAAAGGAAAGGACGAATCCTGTGTTTCAAGCCTCATTCTGGAGCACTGCACGGCTCCTGCTTTTCCCGTCTGAGAAAATCTATGATCTGATTGGTGGAGCAGAGCAACCGCCTACTGGAGCTTTCTCTTCCCGGGGGTGCAGCCTCTTCTAGGAAAAAAAAAAACTATAGATTGTCGTGTTGAGATGAGGCCAGTAGGGGGAGTATCGCTGCAGTTTGTGCGCGTGGTAGTCTGTGGAATGCCGTTATAAAGGGGAATGGGCTGAAGCGTCGTGTTTGTGCGAGTCAAGGACCGAGGTTTTTTTTAACGACGCTTTGGTGGTGAGATCGATGTTGGATGGGGACACTGTTCAGGGCTGTTGAAGAAGCTTGGGTGGGAAGAAAATGAAAGCATTTTTTGTTTTGTGTACTCTTGATCCCTCTCTTTTCCTAAAATAAAATGAAAGTTTGACATACAAGGCATCTAAAGGGGTCTTTTACTAAAGGTTAGCTCGCGTTATCTGCAGCAGATCCCATTTTATTCCTGTGGGCCTGCTGTAGATAACTCAAGCAGCAAATCTTTAGTAAAAGATCCACTTAGGGCCCTGCAGAGCCGTGCCAAGGGTCTGTGGCGCCCCCCTGCAGAAGATCAGTTGGCGCCCCCAGTGCCCACCCACAGACGAACAGTTGGGGCGCATGCACCCCCTCCCCTCCCGTGAAAACGATCGCTGCCCTTCCATCCACACTCCTCTCTCCCCTGCCCTCCCATGTCCCAACTGCCTGCCCTCTTCTCCCCCCCCCCCCAAGATCCCTTTTAAATTTACTTCCGTCCGGCAGCGAAGGCGCAGCGTCAGTGAAGGAGGCGGCGCTCCCGACGTCTCTACTAGTCTTCCCTTCGCTCAATGTCCTGCCTTCTTCTGACGTCATTTCCTTGACGTCAGAAGAAGGCGGAACACTGAGCGAAGGGAAGACTAGTAGAGACGTCGGGAGCACCGCCTCCTTCACTGACGCTGCGCCTTCGCTGCCAGACGGAGGTAAATTTAAAAGGGATCTTGTTGGGTGGGAGAAGAGGGCGGGCAGTTGGGACATGGGAGCGGGAGGGCGAGGTAAGCATGGTGCGGCGGGGTGCCCCCCAGAGGACGGCGCCCGCCTGCCGTGCTTACCTCGCTTACCGTGTTGGCACGGCCCTGGGGCCCTGTTTATTAAGCCATACAAACTTTTGAGTGTGATTAAAAAATAGTGCTTGGTAATGATAGAGACACCCATGTCTCTAATGTTAGTGCACGCTAAAAAGTTTGTGCGCCTACAGCACAGCTTAGTAAACAGGGCCCTAAGAAAGGTTCTTTTGCTTATGGCAGTAGTTCCCAATACTTGGCCTGGAAGTACCCCAGCCAGTCAGGTTTCCAGGATATCCACAATGAATAGTGGAGGCAGTGCAACTCTCGTGACTATTCATTGTGGATATCCTGAAAACCTGACTGGCTGGGGTGCCTCCAGGACCAGGAACCTGATGCTCAAAAATGCTGGTGTTCGAGGCCATAAGCGCCCACATTTACCTGTGCAGAATGATCAGAGTGGTCTAGTGCGGGGAACAATGAGTGCACCAGGCACTAGTGCAGATAGCAGGCAAATGTAGTCAAGCTCGTGTAAATGAGGTAATTTTGTATTCCTCCCCAATGCGCAGAAAAGAGCACCTGAAACAAAACTGCCTTACCACTGTAAAAAATAATGCCAGACCGGTCAGGCGTTAGGTTGTTGGAAGAGAGGATTTCTCATGTTTCTGCAAAATCTACTCGTTTTGATTGCTTTTGGAAGCAGAAGGAAGCCCGTGCAAGCTCTTAAGTGCTGATTTTGAGAAACAGCAGACCAAGGAAAAGCATACATTGGTGCATGTTTCCTGTGTCTAAATTTAAAGCATTCATGGTAAAAAAAAAAAAATGTTTTTAAATGTGTCCAAGCTAAAAAAAAAAAAAAAAAAAAAAAAATGCTTATATTTAGACTGCAGAAAGCAGACGCCAGTGTGTGCTTCACATTCTGGTTTTACCAGGTGCATGCACACAGGAGCTGAACTTACTGTGGTACTCTTCTGCGCATGTGCCAGCACAAATCCTTCTGCCAATTTCCCTAATGATGAACACTATGAGAGTGCCTATATTTGCATCACACTTGTTCTGGTGGTATTTTTACAATGCTATTCGGAACAGTGCTGGAGTTTTAAGTATTGGGTAGATTTGGGAAACATTGACTTAATTCTATAGAGAACATCTGGAAAGAAGATGTAAATTAGCTTATACCTTTGTAGACTGGCAGTACAACTACTTTTAATCCCACTATAATTGACTCAAGAACAGTAAAATAACACGAGTAAAAAAACCCATAAAGGACAATATGTGTTTAACAACACTAAGGGGCCTTTTTACTAAGCAGTGCTAAAAATTGGCCTGTGCTAGTTTGGACGCATGAAATTGGCGCACGCTGGCCACTTTTTACCGTGGCAGGAAAAAGGCCTTTTTTTTTTTAATGGGGCAGTAAATGACCATGCACTAATATTAAAATGAGCGTGTGGCTATTTACTTGAGCCCTTACTGCCACCTATTTAGAAGATGGTAAGGGCTCAAGCGCTACTCATGCGATAAATGGGTAGCACGCGGCAATGTGGCCATGCTGCTGATTACAACCGGCAACATTTTTTTCTACCGTGGGAAACTGCGCCAACTTCGGAATTACTGCCGGGCTCCCACGCTATCCCGGCAGTTGGGCCGATTAGGCATGCACTACCTGCATGGTAACCCTACTGTTGCTTAATGAAGGGACCCTAAAAGAGTGAAATATAAAAAATTAAGAAATATTTACAAAATTAAGCAATATGTATTAGCAAAGTTATAATGTTTGCAAGACAGTCAATCATAGACAAGAGACTAGGGGTCCACCCTCCATTGCCCCATGTAAGCCGCATTGAGCCTACCAATGTAACAAAAAAATAAATAAAAAAGCTGCGGTAACTGCAAGGGCCGTTTTTCCTGCGCACCAGGGCTCTTTTTCCCGCAGCAGGTAAAAGTCTCTAAAAAAAATGGCCATGCAATAAGATTACTGCCGGGTTAGCGCCTTGGTAAAAATTACAAAAATATTTTTTGTTGCGCTGGAAATGGCGCATGCTCGAGGCAGAACTACCGGTGGAGGCCGTGTTGGGCTGGCAGTAGTTCCAGGTTGCTGTGCAGCAAGCCCGTTGCCGTGCACCAACCCTTTAGAGAAAAGGCCCCTAAAAATGTTAAACTGTCTCGTACCCTTCATCCCATTTTATGAGGAGTTTTGTAGTTTAGTAATCTTTTTCTTTATGATGGATTTTCAAGCTTTTTGTTGGCTTTAAAAATAAGTTCTTTAACTAAATTTGTGGTCAAGCAATTAAGACATTTTTCAGCAATCATTAAAGTCTTGTTCTTTAATGCAGAAGTTGTTAGTTACCAGCATATGCCTTAAAGCTTCACTAGAACTGACTTGGCCCATGATATTTCTAACTGCTTTTACCACATCTTCCAGTGATTAGTTCCAGAGCTTAATTATGCACAGAGTGTTAAAACTGGGAGCAAAGTAGCCAGCCTATTTAGAGAGTGAAGAAGCGCTAGTTAACCATTCCAGGTGCTTGATTGGACAGACCCAGGGGCCCCACTACCTGGAAAGAGGGATTTCACACAGAGGGGTTTGAGGATCCTTCAAACTGGAAAGAAGGGTATCCCCAGTGGTGTGCTGGAGCCAGCTCGCAAGAGCCGGTTGTTAATTTTTTAAAGATCTTGCGAGCCGGTTGTTCAGCACAGCGAGCCGGCTCCGGTAAACGACGTAAGCATGGCAGGAGGGCACCACAAGCCATGCTTACCCTGTTTATTTCACCTCCCACCACTGCCCTCGTTTGCCTGCACCACCCAGCGATTCTCCTCTCTCCCCTGATTACCTCCGTCGAAGCGGCCAAGTCATTGAAAGCCCTGCCCATCTCTAGCCTTCCCTTCGAGTTTGTTCCCTCAGAGTCCCGCCTTCTGACGTCATTTTCTCTTTCCGCGAGGGCGGGACTCCAAGGGAATGAACTCGAAGGGAGTTCAACGGAGGTAATCAGAGGAGAATTGCTGGGTATGGGTGGCTGGAGGGGGGCAGGGGAGAGAAGAGAATCGCTGCGTGTGGGTGGCTGGAGGGGGGGCAGGGGAGAGAAGAGTATCGGGTATGTGTGGCTGGAGGGGGGGCAGAGGAGAGAAGAGAATTGCTGGGTATGGGTGGCTGGAGGGGGGCATGGGAGAGAAGAGAATTGCTGGGTATGGGTGGATAGAGGGGGGCAGGGGAGAGAAGAGAATTGCTGGGTATGGGTGGATAGAGGGGGGAAGGGGAGAGAAGAGAATCCCTGGGTATGGATGGATAGAGGGGGCAGGGGAGAGAAGAGAATCGCTGGGTATGGATGGATGGATGGAGGGGGGGCAGGGGAGAGAAGGGAATCGCTGGGTATGGATGGATGGAGGGGGGGCAAGGGGAGAGGAGGGTTGCTGGACATGGGTGGATGGAGAGGAGGGCAGGGGAGAGAGGAGGGTTGCTGGACATGGGTGGATGGAGGGGAGGGCAGGGGAGAGGAGGGTTGCTGGACATGGGTGGATGGAGGGGAGGGCAGGGGAGAGGAGGGTTGTTGGACATGGATGGAGGAGAGGGAAGGGAGAGAGAAGAAATGCTGGACATGGAGGGGAGGAAAGAGTGAGGAGGGAGATGAGATGAGGGAAAAGGAAGAGAGGAGAAAAACTGCACATGGATGAAGAAAATAGGCAGAAGCTGGATCCACTGGACAGTCAAGTCTGCGGAGGACCCAGCTTTTACTTACAGATGTGGGGCAAGAAATGAAGAAGGAAGGCAGAAAGTAAAGAAATAAATGGAAAGGAAGCCCTGGAAACGGAGTTAAGAGGACAGATAGCAGCAGAATCGGATACTGGGCCACAGGGGCGTATCTGCGTGGGGCCTCAGGGGCCTGGGCCCCCGCAGATTTCGCCCTGGACCCCCCTACCGCTGCCAACCCTCCCCCTCCGTTGCTCGCCTACCTTCGCTGGCGGGGGCCCCAACCCCCGCCAGCCGAGGTCCGCGTCCTCCTGCCGCTGCCGGCTGCCTTTAAAGAATTCCGTCAGCTGGCGGGGGACCCCCAACCCCCGCCAGCCAAGCCGAGGTCATTTCATTTTTCCACTGAAGCTGGCGCCGACGAAAGTTTCTTTTGAGTCTGACGTCGCTGCACGTTGTACGTGCAGGACGTCAGACTCAGAAACAGCTTCATTCTGTTGGCAATGGCAGCGGCTGGGGGGAGGGGGATCGGCGGCGGCGGCGGGGGGGGGGGGGCTATAATGTGCCCCCTCACTCTGGCCCTGGCCCCCCCTACCGCCGCAGTTCAGATACGCCCCTGCTGGGCCAGCATGATCAGAAAAAACAGTCACCAGACAACAAAGGTAGAAAAAATCATTTTATTTTCATTATAGTGTTTGGAATATGTCCACTTTGAGCTCAACATTAAAAGTTTATATTTATTTACTTATTTATGGCATTTTATTGCACATTAAACATGAATTAGATTGGAACCTGGGATCATTTAATTTTTTTTCTCCCTGGAGTAATGCATTGCCCCCTCCCCCCAGGCTCTCTCCCCAGCTATAGCCAGCTTCAATTTTGGGGGGGGGGGGGGGGGGGCGCAGAGGTGGACCGGGGAGAGAGCCTGTTGTTAAACATTTACCAGCACACCATTGGGTATCCCCGAAATCAACCTCGAGAGTAATATACAGAGATAAGTACAGAAAAATTCCCAGCTGTGAGATGGAAGTAACGAAAGTGCAAGCTGAATAATTTGGCCAAATATTTCAGCTTACTCTTGTGTTTCTTCCATCTCACAGCTGGGAATTTTTCTGTTCTTATCTCAGTGTTTCACTCTCGGGGTTGGTTTCAGGCAGTGGCGTAGCCAAGGGTGGGCTTGGGTGTTCAGGCCCACCCAGTAGCAGCATACCTATGATGTGGCTGGCAGGGATCCCCAAGCCCCACCAGCCGAAAACTCCCAACAAGTGTCCCTCCTGTATACCTTGTAAGTAGCAGATCTTCGCCTGCAGTGAGCAGTGACATACATACTGCTCGCACCGGCCCCACAGCCTTCCCTCTGATGTATTTCTGCCTAGGCGGAAACAGGAAGCTGCATCAGAGGGAAGGGTGTGGGGCCAACATGAGCAGTTTGTATTAGTTGCTGCTTGCTGCTGGTGAATATATGCTATTTAAAAGGTATACGGGAGAGGGGGGATGTTTGAGAGACCATATGGCATGCAGGCGAGAGACCAAATCACCTGTGGGACGAGGCGAGGTTCTTCTGCCCACCCATCTTGGGCCCAGGCCCACCCAAAATTGGGTGTCTAGCTACGCCCCTGGTTTCAGGGATACCGTTCTTTCCAGTTTGAAGGATTCTCAAACCCTCTCTGGGTGACACTTCTCTTTCCTGGTTGAGGAGCTCCCGGATCTGTCCCATCATGGTCTCTGTAGAATTCAGTGTTTAGCTCTTCGTAAAAAGAAACTACTGTTCTAAATTAGACCTTTGCTAGAGAAGGAATAAGGGGTGGGGGCAGTGTACCATATGCAGTCATTTGTCAGTAGAAGAGAATGACACTGGGATGGGGACATGTGGTTATCCATGGGGATGGGGATAAACTTTGTTCCTGTGTCTTCTCTTATGCCCTGATGCTCAGAAGCAAACACGGGCGCTAGATGCCATTAGAGCTGGCGCATCATATTCAGAGGCCCCTACTGTGGTGATCAATGAATATGTATGCCAAGCGATAGCGCCAATAGCATTAAAATTAGATTTAAATTAGGTCATTTTGTATTCCCCATAATGCTCAGAGTCCTGAAGACGGGCGCCCCTAACGTAGAAAATCTAACGCCAGCTCCGCGCTGTTGTTAGGGTTGAATGCACTGCCTTGAGTATCGGAGCAGCTGTGAAGTCCTGTTACATCTGCTCCTCCTGTTATAGCAGAAAAGAATTTTAAGCTCAGACCCGCCACAAGCAAAAAAAAAAATCTTTTTTTTTCAAGTGATTATTTTATTGAATTTTTAAAGTAAACATTATAGTGCATGTATAAGTAACAATAACTAACAAGTGAACAGCATACAGAGTACTGCCTATGCTGCTGAATAAAAAGGGAAAAAATTAAAAGTTATCATTGCTGGAATAAAATATATGTCAAATTATTACATTGAGAGTAGTACTGATAAAATTAGAAGTTTAGTTAGATGGGTTGGTGGAATAAATCAAAAGTTAGAAATTTGATGAATTCTGATGGCTGCAGCCTCTTCGTATTTTTTGATATCACATAGATGATTCCACTGCATATTCAAGTTGGTGTTGTTTTTCCCAATGTAGAATAATGATGTGAGTAGCCAGAGCTAACATTAGGTCCAGAAGTTTATTGATATGTTCTGGGAGGAGTATTTCTGGAGCGGAGGATCGTATTATAACAATCTTGTGTGAGATTTTGATGTTGGTGTCTATCGTCAGTATGTTGGAGATTTTGTCCCATTCATCAGATCAATAAGATTCAACACATGGACAGAAAAATATTTGTGACAAAGAACCATCTTGAGCTGAGCAGGACTGACATTTGGAGGGAAGATGACTTCTAGTAACTTTCGCTATCCTGTTCGGAGTCCAGTATGCTTTGTGTAGTATAAAAACAGAGAATTGTGTGATTCCTGCAGATAAAGAGGGTCTGTTGGTTTTAGACCAAAAAAGTTCCCAGTTAATGGAGTTTGGTGTCAGATCAAATTCTTGTTCCTAGGCATGGGTTAAAGAAATAGAGTGGATGTCCCTTTAAGTAATAACCTGAGAACATGCTTTTGAGGTCTTTAATTAGTGATGCATATAAGCGAGGATATGATTTTATCACTTTAATGTTAACATTTAAAATATTGATAGCGTTTTAAAACCAGTGGTAGCCATCTTGGAAGAACCAGAAGCGATTAAGCTCCTGTCAGTGGGTTAAAGTTCTAAGTTAAAATTAAATGTTTAATAGTAGTCGTTGGGGAAAATGATTGAATGATATTGTTTTTACATATCTCCTTATGAAACCATTTTGAGGTGAAACCTGGATCCGAGTTGGAAATCACAGGCAGTGGTGTGCTGGAGCAGGCTCTCACAGGCTCTCGAGAGCCATTTGTTAAGTTTTTAAGAATTTTGGGAGCCGGTTCTCCATGGCTACTTTAACAAATGGATCCCAAAATGTGGGCTTGGGCCCCTCCTGAATTCTCTTTTAATTTGCTGACGAGAGAGAGCCCCCTGTTAACAATTTACCAGCACACCCCTGGTTTACTAAGGTGCACTGAAAAATGGGCTGCGCTAGTGTAGGCATGTGTTTTGGGCACATGCAGATCCATTTTTCAGTGTGCTTGTAAAAAAGGCCTTTTAAAATTTTTGTCAAAAATGGACGTCCGGCAAAATGAACCCAGCTCGTGTCCATTTTAGGATTCAGTGAGTGCTCAGAGAGAAATTATGAAATAAAAAATTTGTTAAAGTAGCTTGCTAACTCAGGATTACAGAAGAGGAGCTGGAAGCTAAGGAGTCAAGCGTTTGTATTCTTCAGAGCTCACTTGCACCCCAAAACCCAAATCTTCTAAAAGGGGTTTTTTTTTCAATAAGGATTTTTCTTGGGGGGGGGGGGGGGGGGGAGCGTGCTGTGCTTTCTGGAACACAAGAGCAGGACTAGATCACAGAAGCCAGTCAGGAGAAGGAGCAGAAAGCTGCAGAAAGAGTGAAGGCGAGAGGAAGAGATCAAGGAACATTTACAACATTTGACACTTATTTTCCTGATCATCCACTACATACCTCTGAAAGACAATCCAATTATCTTCCCAGGTGATATAAAAACAGGCAACCAAATCTTTCAGAAGGTTGTACCAAAACCAGATCAAAATGGAAGGTTTGAGTCATCAACAACTGAGGATCCTCCACAATCCACATTCCCAGAAAGCGTCACATCTGTGGAAGAGCCCCCCCCCCCCCCCCCTCCAAAAGAATGAAAATGGATGTTAGCAGTTTTATGAGCAACTTTTATGGAACAATGCTCTTTTG
Source organism: Microcaecilia unicolor (assembly GCF_901765095.1). Classification (NCBI taxonomy): domain Eukaryota; kingdom Metazoa; phylum Chordata; class Amphibia; order Gymnophiona; family Siphonopidae; genus Microcaecilia; species Microcaecilia unicolor. Next base: position 93,476,804 of record NC_044041.1, on the reverse strand, counting down.
AAGGTTATTGTTAATGAATTGGACAGTTATTTGTATTCAAGTGATGCAGTCAATGATGCTTTGATTTTTTTAGAAAAACAAGCAAAAAACTGGCAAAACTTGTATGGGGGATCCTGTCATTCCTGCTACCAGCACATCTTTTGAGAGAACATTTTCTATTGCGGGAAGAACTGTGGAACACAGAAAAAACTCAACACCATGGTTCAATGAAGAACTGAAAAAAATTAAAACCCAAGTCAGAAGGTTAGAACGAGCTTGGAATAAAAAGAAAGACGACACCACACTTAACGCCTGGAAACAACTTCAAAGAAAATACAAATACACCATAAGACAAACCAAAAGACTACATTACAAAACCATAATCGGACCAAGTTACAAAGACACACATAAACTCTTCCAACTCGTGAACAAAATATTAGATACCACACCAGTCACAACCAACAGCAAAGACACTCCTGGAGCAGACAAACTCGCGAGATACTTCAACGAAAAAATAATACAATTATGACTTAAAATACCTGTCAGTACCTTTGACTATGTTGAACTCCTTAATTGCGGGCAGAACCTGGACTAACTTCGAGATATTATCGGAGAACATTATCTCCCAAAGACTCAAAAGATTTGCCAAATCTCACTGCAAACTAGACATACGCCCAAATAACCTGATGACATCTGCTCCTCAGCGATTCATAAACAACATAACGAAGCACCTAAACTACATGCTACAAAATGGACTCTTCCCGAAGGAAAAAGGAAACATTCTACTCACCCCCATTCCCAAAGACGCAAAGAAAAGCGCCAGTGAACTAACGAACTACAGACCAGTAGCATCTATTCCCTTAATAACCAAATTAACGGAAGGGTTGGTGACCAAACAACTTACAAATTATCTAGATAAATTTTCAATACTTCACGATTCCCAGTCAGGATTTCGGTCTAACCACAGTACCGAAACAGTATTAGTAACTCTCATGACTAAATTCAAACAAATGATTGCGTCTGGGAAGAACATAACTACTTTTACAATTTGACATGTCAAGCGCTTTCGACATGGTTGATTACAGAATTTTATTAAACATTCTTGAATACTTCGGAATCGGACGCAACGTCCTCAACTGGTTCAAGGGATTCTTAACCACAAGATCATAGCAAGTAACATCCAACTCGACTATTTCAGCCGCGTGGATACCTGAATGCGGAGTACCACAAGGATCCCCCCTTTCGTCAACTCTATTCAACTTGATGATGATACCCTTGGTAAAATTACTTTCAAATCAAAACCTTAATCCATACATTTATGCAGATGACATAACGATCTACATCCAATTCAAACAAGACCTAAAAGAAATTTCCAATGACATCAACCAAAGTCTCAATATCATGCATTCCTGGGCGGACGCATTTCGGCTAAAACTCAATGCAGAAAAAACCCAGTGCCTAATACTCACCTCCCAGCACAACAAGAAAGAATTTACTGCCATTAACACACCACTTTAAACCTTCCTATTTCAGAAACCCTAAAAATTCTTGGAGTCACCATTGATCGACACCTAACTCTAGTGAGCCACGCGAAAAACACAACCAAGAAGATGTTCTACTCAATGTGGAAACTAAAAAGAATAAGACCTTTCTTCCGAAGGAGTGTTTTCCACAACCTAGTACAATCAATGGTGCTCAGTCATCTAGACTACTGCAACGCACTATTTGATGGCTGCAAAGAACAAATAATCAAGAAACTACAGACAGCCCAGAACACTGCAGCTAGACTCATATTTGGCAAACCAAAATTTGAAAGTGCCAAACCTCTACGAGAAAAACTACACTGGCTCCCACTTAAGGAACGCATCACGTTCAAAGTATGCTTACTAGTTCACAAAATCATCCATGGAGACGCGCCAGCTTATATGTCTGACCTGATAGACCTACCACCTAGGAATGCCAAAAGATCATCCCACACATTCCTTGATCTACACTTCCCCAGCTGCAAAGGAATGAAATGCAAACTAATGCATGCGTCAAACTTTAGCTACCTGAGCACACAGTTATGGAACGCACTGCCGCGCAGCTTAAAATCGATCTACGAAAGAACGAACTTCCGCATATCACTGAAGACCCATCTCTTTAATAAAGCATACCACAAAGATCAACCAATGTGAATATGCACAACTCGCCTATCTATGTTTAGAACTGTTTCTCAAATATCTGCTTGTATACTATAACTTTGTTTAATTATCATCATGCTGTCCAATACTCTGTAATACTAAATGTTTATTTACTAACATTCCTCCAGTACTCATGATGTATTGTAAGCCACTTTGAGCCTGCAAAGAGGTGGGATATAAATGCAATAAATAAATAAGACATAAGAGCTAGACTGAATCCTAAGATTGTTGATGATTTACAGTTCATCCATAGATTAAACAAATCATAAAAGTGCTTCTATAGGGCATATTTCTTCCCTGCTATGGCATACAGTGCAGGTTGTATGTCACCCTGGATATTTTAACAGGGTGAATTAGAGTTCCTTGGGGTAGTAGAAGCCAGGTATTGTTGGGGCTGGAAGGGGGGGGAGTTGTTTCAGTTGCTCGATATTATTGTTTTCTGTTTGTGATTTATAAACAGCAGTTGTACAGAATATTAATCCTTTTTATACTTTAATAAAAATATTTAAATATAAAATCATAAGTGTTCGAGGCTTTTGCAGATGAAGACAGAGGGGTGATAGGATGAGAATAGGGACAGAACCTGCGGGAACAAACTTTGTCCCCCTTCCACTCTCTAGTCAGTAGAACTTATCTTCAAGGCTAGATAAAAATGTTACCCCCCCCCCCCCAAAAAAAAAGACAAAACATGAACTTTTTTTTTCATATTTTGGGTAACAAAGGATAAAACAGTTCATTTCAAGAATGATTTTCTGAGTTATCTGTGCCAAAGTGTTTCCTTTCTTTACCTGCAGATTGGGCCTGTGCTATGCTGCTGTATAGGGGCCATATGTACTATTAAGCATGAAAGGAAATTGCTGTTAAGATGTGGTACTAGTCCACTGGGGGCCCTAACAGTGGGACAGGTGGTTAAGGAAGGTGCAGTGGTTCACAGAGAAAGTAACACTCTCCCCCCATCTCCCCACTTGAGTTACTCATGGATTCATTCCATTGTGCTTGTGTTTTATAGCCACTGGTTCTGGGCAAGATATAGACCAGTGGATTTCATTTCAAGAGCCTGCTTTATTTACTTGATCCAGTACCCAGACTATTTTTGGCTCCTCCCAGCTTGCCTGATTTCTTGTAAATACTTAGTGCTGTAGGGTTGCTACCCGAGCTGACCCAGGTCGACCTAGATGTGAAGTTGATCCAGAGCTGATGATGTCCCTTTGCATCTGCCCATTTTGTAAATGCAGTTTGTTTAGGAGAAACAGTAAGTTTGCATGTTCATAGAAGCAATGGAGGAAAAAAAAACATGGTTATCCCATTCTAGAAATATTATTGTCCTTCCTTCTTGCCATGTAGGAAGCAGGGGTTCCATGTATTCACCACCCTGTCTATAGACCAGGGGATGTGTGCTGAGGACTGGGTTGCGAACCTTTGCTATAGACAAATACTTCCTTGCAAAAAGGGTCTACTAGCCTTGCAACTTGACATGTTCTAGAGCAGGAGTTCTCAACCCAGTCCTCAGGACAACTAGACATTCAAGTTTTCAGGATACCCACAATGAATATGCATGAGATAGATTTGCATACCTTACCTCCATTGTAAAATCCAATTCTAAAGATCATCCATTTCCATTCATAAAGACCATGTGGGGACTCAGTATCATATAAATTCAAACCTAATGTCCCAAACGCTTATCTAAAGCTTAGTAGTAGAATGCACTTCTTAGATGGTTACAAAACCACAATCAATATTTGTCATATCAGAGCAACTTTTCAACATCAATTTAAGTATGTAAAAATTTTTTTGAAGGGGATCATCAGAATATCCTGCAACACACACCACTCGAAAACTTTGTTTCTTTATAATAATGGTGTGGCGCAAATCGTCATTAATCCACTAATTTTATCTTTTTTTGTTGTTTTTTAAAAATACTTTCTGTATATTTAACCTCCATACTCAAAAAACATACGTAAAGTTATAATATATGCATATTGCATCACTTAACTGGCAGAAATTTTTCCACCAGAGGAGAACCTCCGCCCGTGGCCAGGTTTCGGTTTCTTCTTCAGGGAAGAGGTTCAAGATACATGTCACGCAATGCTCCTGCATAGGCCACCATTTTCTTCCCTATGCAGGAGCATTGCGTAACATGTATCTTGAACCTGTTCCCTGAAAAAGAAATCGAAACCTGGCCACGGGCGGAGGTTCTCCTCTGGTGGAAAAATTGCTGCCAGTTAAGTGATGCAGTATGCATATATTATAATTTTACGCTTGGTTTTTGAGGATGAAGGTTAAATATAGAAAACGTATTAACCCCCGCCCCCCCCAAAAAAAACCCAGATAAAATTAGTGGATCAATGACAATTTCTGCCACACCATTATTATAAAGGAACAAAGTTTTCGAGTGGTGTGTGCTGCAGGATATTCTGATGATCCCCTTCAAAAGAATTTTTACATACTTAAATTGATGTTGAAAAGTTGCTCTGATATGACAAATATTGATTGTGGGTTTGTAACCATCTAAGAAGTGCATTCTACTACTAAGCTTTAGATAAGTGTTTGGGACATTCGGTTTGAATTTACCTCCACTGTATGCAAATTTCTCATGCATGCAAATTTTAGGAACACCCTTGTCCCGTAGCCATGCCCCCTTTTGGGTTAAGCGCTATGGGATTTGGGTGCACATTGTTATAGAATAGCATATAGCAAGATGTGTACCCAAATCCAAATTGGTGCCAGTTAGCTTGAGTATTAGGCTTGCAGCCACAAGTTTCTAGTCATGGTAAGGGGAGTTCATTTGGTGATTCTTTGTTGTAGTTTTTATGTATTCTGCTACGCTTTTTGTGTATGTTCCTGATGTACACCGCCTAGGACTAATGGATAGTGCGGTTTAGCAATATTTCAAATAAATAAATATCCTGAAAACGTTGACTGGCTGGGAGTGTCCCGAGGACTGAGTTGAAATTCCTCTGAGACTGAAGCCATGAATCTGAGGGTTAGCTATATTTCTGGAGTCATTAGTTATGTTCCATATTGCCGGTGACATCACAATCTTGGCAGTGCCATCACCATACATTCCTTAGCTGGTTTTCAGTTACCGGTACAGCTGCTGGGGGCAACTGTGGGATTGCCAGTGTGAAAAACAAACCTGAGGTTTGAATGGTAAGAGGAACGTCTACTGGGTTGTCAATACAGGATTTAATTTGAATACATTTAGGTGCTCTTAGATTTACATAACTGTTTTTATCCTATAATTTGTGATATTCATAGATTTCTGAGTAAAGTTATTAGCTTCTGGGTTTCCCTGGTGTAATGTCAAGGAGGGATATACTCTGGAGTTAAATTATACTGTAATTTTTACTGATCCCACTCATGAGGGTATATAGATTTCCCTTCCTGGCCCCCGTAAAGCTCTTGCAATTCCCTCCTCTCCCCCCACTCCCCATGCCTTAAAGCACCCCTTCTAACGCAGCTTCCTGTTTTCTGAAGGGTGGGATGGTTCAGAGAGAAACCCCTGATGCAGGCGGCCACAGGCAGCCTATGAGTACCGCTGCCCAGGTGAAGACTGGAGGTGATTTTAAGGCATTGGGGGGGGGGGGGGAGAGGGTAGGAGGGGTGGAATTGCAAGAGCTTTGCAGGGCTGGGAAAGGAAGCGAAGGGAGAGATGCAGTGGGAGGGAGAAGGAAGGGAAATACACCCCACTGTTGCAAAATCCTCGCTACACCACTGAACTTTACTGGCTTTCATATTGGAGCCAGACTGGAATACAGTACTTAAATTGTATTTTAGATTTATACAAGAATAGTTTATGGCACCTGTGATAATATTTCCTGTTCCATGTCATCAAGCAGATGAAGCCATTACGTATCGGTTGTGTCCATCAACCAGCAGGGGGAGATAGAGAGCACTCAACATTTCACAGTGCCTCATGGCCAGCAGCTCCACTGCCTCTTCAGTATTCTCTATCTCCCCAAGCAGGGTGGCTGCAGCATCTTCGAGCTCCATCAAAAATCTGCCTGGGGGTGGCTCCCGGCTTGCCAGTTGTTAGCCCGGGTGTTAGAGGCTATAGCAGCTTCACTTTGAAGGCACATAGGTTAACCCTTTCTCTGCCTTACCCATGCCCCCGTGGATGTGGACATATTAGCTTGCTTTTCCCTGTCCTTTCCCACTCAGTGGATGCAGGCACATTGGTTCGCCTTTCCCACTCATCTGAGCCTCCGGAGTTCTTATTACCTCTGCTTTCCTCACAGTGTTAAAAAAAAAAAAAAAAGTTTTTCCTTTGATTCTTCTATGGGACTGGAGCTGTGATACTCGGTCCAGTGAGGTAAGAGTGTTTTCTAACTCCTCCGGGGTGGGCCCGCGATCGGGGCGTTTTTGGCGCGAAACTGCCATTTTGAATTTTCCTGCCGTTTTCGGCGATGGCTGCAGAGAATGTAAAGCGCTGTTCCCGGTGGGGCAAGCGCAAATCAGCAGCGGGGCTCTGTAAATCGTGCTGTACAGGTGTAAGAGCCGGCCCGAGCATGGCGAGCAATGATTCTTCCTGCTCAGAGCTGGCAGCGGACGCCATTTTGAATTCTCCACATGGCGCAGCCTCCGTAGAGCCCGGGGGGGGGGGGGTGACCTCGAATTGAGGCTATTCAGGGAGCGACTAGCCCCGGACGGGATCTGGGTGCCCAGGGCGAGTTTTTCTCCCCTGATTTTGTGTTATTATTGCATAAAGCATACATGCTGAAAAGAGCTCTCCCTCAAGGGTCGTCTGAGGCCCCTTCTGTTGTCCCCCCCCAGTGAATTCTGGCCTGGGACTGCCCGCTGAGGCTATTTTCCCTGATAATTGGCATAAAGAAAAGCGTAGAAGGGCTAATTCCCCTTCAGATTGTGGTGTACCTCCTTCCCCCCCCCCCCCCCCCCCCCACCGTGGTCAGGCTGTGAGGATTCGGAGAGTTCTGGCAGGCTTTCGTGGTCTGAGGAGCCAGAGTCAGGTGCAGAATTACCACAGGATCTGGATGATCCCTCCGCAGTGAGGATTTTCCACCGTGATGAGCTGCCAGCGCTTATTTCAGATGCCCTACAGGTCCTTTCTGTTGAAGAGCCTGACAGTGGCACGGCCTCCTCTGTGAATCCTAGGATGGCTAGTACCAAAAAGCCTGCTCGAGCCTTTCCTTTGCATGACTCCATCCAAGAGCTTATTTCCGCTCAGTGGGCTGACCCCGAGGGACCTTTGAAAGTTTTCAGGGCTATGGGGCAATTATACCCTCTGCGTGAGGAGCATTTGGCTCGCTTTGCAATGCCTAAAGTAGATGCCCTAGTCACTGCGGTGACAAAGAGAACTACCCTCCCTGTGGAAGGAGGAGTTGCCCTGAAGGATATACAAGACCGTAGGCTGGAAGCAGCACTTAAACGGTCCTTTGAAATTGCAGGTCTTACTGTTCGGGCGTCTGCATGCAGTTGTTATGCTGCTAGAGCCTGCCTGGCGTGGTTGCAACAGGCAGTGGAACAGCCCGGAGATGGAGTGGAGAGCCCTTCTCGGATGTGGCTCCGCGGCTGGAGTCGGCCTTGTCCTTTTTGGCTGATGCCCTTTATGATATTGTCAGAGCTTCGGCTAAACAAATGGCAGTAGCAGTAGCGGCTCGCCGTCTTATTTGGCTACGACACTGGGCAGCAAAGGTTGGTGAAGTTGCCCTTTCAAGGCCTTCTCCTATTTGGTGAAGAGTTGGAAAAAAAAATTGTTAAAGGCCTGGGAGATCCTAAACCCCAGCGCTTGCCCGAAGATAGGCCGAGGCCTTCCTCCAAGGGCCAGGCGGTCCACTCCTCTTATAGACCTCGCTTCCGTGAAGCTAGAAGGTACCGCCCGGGGCGTTCTGCTGGGTTAACTTCTCGTGCCCGTTTTTCAGCAGAGGAACTCCTTTCGCTCGGACAAGCGTTCCACAGCCACCGGCTCTAGGCCTGGAGTTCAGGGGCGACCCTCTCAATGATGGTGCGCCGGCCCCCTCCTCGCTTCCTGTCATCGGAGGACGTCTCCCTCTTTGCCGAGGAGTGGGCCAATATTTCCTCAGATCAGTGGGTTCTGGACCTGATCAGAGATGGCTACAGAATAGAATTCAACGCCCCAGTAAGAGACGTGTTTGTGGAGTCCAGATGCGGTTCTGCCGCCAAACGGGCGGTGGTAGAGGAGACTTTGCAAGGTCTGATTCAGTTAGGGGCCGTGTCCCCGGTATCTCCCGCCGAACACGGCTACGGCCGATACTCCATCTACTTTGTGGTGCCGCGAAAAGGTGTGTCTTTTCGCCCTATTCTGGACTTTAAAAATTAAACAAGTCCCTGAGAGTGCGGCATTTCCACATGGAAACCCTGCGCTCCGTCATTGCTGCAGTACAGCCAGGAGAGTTTCTCACGTCTCTAGACCTGAAAGAAGCTTACTTGCACATACCAATTTGGCCCCTGCACCAGAAGTTTCTGAGGTTTGCGGTGTTGGGAAAACATTTCCAGTTCCGGGCCTTGCCTTTTGGCCTCGCCACAGCTCCCCGAACCTTTTTGAAGGTAATGGTGGTAGTAGCTGCTTTGCTCAGGCGAGAAGGTATCAGGGTTCACCCGTACCTAGACGACTGGCTCATCAGAGCAGACTCTGTAACAGAGAGCTATCAAGCTACAGCCAGAGTGGTCTCAGTACTTCAATCTCTAGGCTGGGTCGTCAATATGGCCAAAGGTCACCTGACCCCCTCGCAATCTCTAGAATATTTGGGGGCCAGGTTCGACACAGACTCGGGCTATGTATACCTACCCGAGCTAAGGCGGTGCAAGCTTCAGAATCAGGTCCGTCTGCTCCTGAGGATGCCCTCCCGCGAGCTTGGGATATTGTCCAGCTGCTGGGATCAATGACAGCCACATTGGGTGTCCTGGGCGAGAGCGCACCTGAGACCTCTACAGTATTCCCTATTTCAAAGATGGTCTCCAGTTTCTCAGGATTATCAATGCAGACTTTCTTGGCTCTCTGCGGCCCGACTCAGCATGGAGTGGTGGCTCTCAGACAGCATGCTGCGGCGAGGAATGCCACTGGCGCTCCCCGATTGGTGTCTAGTAGTGACAGATGCCAGCCTGAAGGGCTGGGGCGCACATTGCAAGGGGAAGCATGCCCAGGGTCTGTGGACACCCAAATAGTCGGAGTGGTCCATCAACCGCCTGGAGTTGAAAGCGGTGTTTCAGGCGCTTCTGGCCTTTCAAGTGGCCCTGGAAGGATTGGCTGTCAGAGTGATGTCGGACAACACGACAGCAGTGGCCTACATAAATCGACAAGGCGGCACTCAGTGCAGAGCACTGGCCGCGCAGGCTGAACAGATTTGCCACTGGGCCGAGCTGCATCTTCAGTTTCTGTCGGCAGCTCACATTGCAGGTCAGAGCAACGTGCAAGCCGATTATCTAAGCAGGCATCAGATCGATCCAGCAGAATGGGAACTAGCAGACGAAGTATTCCTGCAGATATGTGCCAAATGGGGCAAGCCCGTGATGGATCTTATGGCGACAAGTTCAAATGCCAAAGTCCCGTGCTTCTTCAGCAGATGGAGAGGTCCTCGCTCAGCAGGGTTGGATGCCTTGACTCAGCCCTGGCCTCCGGGCCTACTATATGTGTTCCCTCCGTGGCCCTTGATAGGGCGCGTGCTCCTGCGGATTCGGCTGCACCCAGGAGAAGTGGTCCTCATCGCCCCGGATTGGCCCAGGAGGCCTTGGTATGCGGACCTCTGACACATGCTAGTGGAGGCTCCCCTTCCTTTACCTCTGGTACCGAACTTGTTGTCACAGGGCCCGGTAGCCATGGAGGACGCCTGCCGCTTTGGTCTTAAGGCATGGCGATTAAGAGGGCACAATTGAGGGACAAAGGCTATTCAAACACAGTCATTTCGACTCTCCTGCAGGCCCGCAAGCGTTCCACTTCCATGGCTTTTGCCAGGATTTGGCGCCAGTTTGAATCTTGGTGTGCTTCAAAAGCGATCACACCCATGCGGGCTCCTGTCTCGCCGATTCTGGAATTTTTTGCAGGATGGTGTACAAATAGGCTTGGCCTATAATTCCCTGCGGGTGCAAGTGGCAGCGTTGGCCTCCCTTTGTGGTAAGGTTGAAGGCGTGTCTTTAGCTGCTCATCCAGATGTGGCACGGTTTCTTAGTGGGGTGCTTCGGCTCCAGCCTTCCGTGCAAGCACCCTGTCCAGCTTGGAACCTGGGGCTAGTTTTGAAGGCCCTGCAGGCTTCTCCTTTTGAGCTGCTTCGGCGAGCATCGGAGAAAGATTTGACACTAAAGGCCGTTTTTCTTGTGGCCATTACTTCAGCGAGACGGGTGTCAGAGCTCCAGGGGCTGTCCTGTAGAGACCCATTTCTGCAATTCTCAGAGTCCGGGGTCACGGTTTGGACCGTGCCTTCCTTCATGCCTAAGGTGGTTTCAGCATTTCACCTAAACCAGCCTATTTTCTTGCCCTCCTTTGATAAGGAGGCGTTTCCAGAATCTTTTGGGCAGTTGCACCTGTTGGATGTGTGCAGGACTCTGCTGCAGTATCAGCGAGTTACTATCTCTTTCAGGATCTATGATCATCTGTTTGTTTTGCTATCAGGTCCTCGCAGAGGGTCTCCAGCGTCTAAAGCCACTATTGCCCGCTGGCTCAAAGAAACTATCTTTTCAGCTTATCTTATTGCCGGCCGGTCTCCGCCTGTAGCCTTTAAGGCGCATTTTACCAGAGCAAATTCTTCCTTTTGGGCTGAAACTGGAGCACTCTCTCATCAAGAGATATGCAGTGCAGCAACATGGGCTTCAGCTCTCTTTTGCCCGACATTACAAGCTGGATGTGGCTGCTAGGAGGGATGCGCGTTTTGGAGCACAAGTGCTAGCGCGTGGTGTGACCTGTTCCCACCCTATATAGGAATTGCTTTGTTACATCCCATACGTAATGGCTTCATCTGCTTGATGACAAGGAAGGGAAAATTAGGTTCTTACCTTGGTAATTTTCTTTCCTTTAGTCATAGCAGATGAAGCCATGAACCCTCCCTGTATGATTGTATGCTGTGAATCTGTTTCAGGTTTTGTTCTTGTTTCCTGAAGTTCCTTCCTTGGGAGAAAGTTGGAAAACAGTCTTCAGGATTCATGTTCACTTATAGGAGGATGAGTCCATTCCCTCCAGTTTATGTTTTGGAGGATGAGTTTATTCCCTCCAGGAGGTTGCGTGTATCCCCTCCAGTTATGCAATAAGGAGGATGAGTTCATTCCCTCCTTTTGAGTTCATGCCCTTGTTAAGGGACCATCGTTCGCTGTGAGGAAAGTTCATGTTATTCCCATTGCGGTTTGCCATACTGCTTTGGAAGCTTCAAATACTGAAGAGGCAGTGGAGCTGGCTGGCCATGAGGCACTGTGAAAAGTTGAGTGCTCTCTATCTCCCCCTGCTGGTTGATCGACACAACCCATACGTAATGGCTTCATCTGCTATGACTAAAGGAAAGAAAATTACCAAGGTAAGAACCTAATTTTCCCATTTATCTAGGGAGATGCAAGCTAGGAGATGGGACTTTCTGGCTTTAAGATTCAGCGTCCAGGCCCTGGGTGCAACCTTTATTTTTAAATTTCCTTGTTGTTTTATAATCATGGAGAATAAGGTTTTTTTTTGTTTTTAAATAATTTTTAATCACAAACAACTTCTTTAATTGTTAAATGCAAGAGAATGCTAAAATGTAGAATGTTTATTTTACTAGTGCATCACTGGCTTCAGCGGTCTCATCATTTATTATTGTGCTATTTCTCAGATTGTTTTTTTCCCACTTATTCTTGTCCTGTTTAATTTAGTGGGCAAAAGTTTGATAATATTGTCTATGCTTTAAATTTTTCTCTTTCTTTTGTTTTTCTTTTTTCCTTACATTCAAGTTTGTTTCTTGGGTGGATTATTGTAAAAGTTGCAATAAAAAAAATCCACTCACTACCTGGAGCTTTTATGCTCTCAAGCAACAGATCCAGTTCTTTCCCAAACTGTTGGTATTATATTCATTGGACAAAGAGCATGGAGAATATACCCTACACCCAGGAATCCCTCACGATGACTCCCTTTGCCACAACACTAGCTGCTCCAACCTTTAATTCTGAATGGCTTAAAGAGAAAGACTCCTGTAAATTCTGGGCTACTACTTTGCTAAATCAGATCCACTAGTTAACCCATTAGTGCCCACTGTTCCCATATGGGAACAAATCAGTTTGTTCCCATATGGCTTATTATGGGAACATTGGGCATCAATGGGTTAAACATCCCCTATTGAAACGTATCTGAATTTAAACAAGTGGAGGGGCATTTTCAATATGACATATAAGTCTGAACCGAGACATTTTGCCGACAATGTCTCAGAAAGACATCTAGCTCACAGCCATAGTCATACCAGAAAAATGTCTACATTTCTGGTTTGATTGTGACTTTGAGCTGGATGTTTTCAGGCTCAACAAGTCTATCTGTGGTTCCATTCAAAATTAAAATGTCCCAGGGAAAAACGTAGAAAAACGAGTCAGAGAGATGTCTGTCTGGCAGCATTCCTAGTAAAACTGGCCACGTAGACATCCCAGCACTGCAGAGGGGCAGCCTAGTGGTCAGTGCAGTGGATGTCACATAAAGGGACCCAGGTACAAATCCCACTTAAACCCCTTCATATTGTATTGTGAGCCCTCCAGAAACAGGGAAAACCTACTTTCCTTAGCCTCAGCAGTAGATGAATCCAGGAACTGGTGGGTTGTATCCGCCTACCAGCAGGTGGCGATAGAATCACAGAAGAGATAGCAGTGACCCTGGATGCCCAGCTCCTTATCACCTCAGTATATCTCTATCTCTAGCAGGTTGTGGATGGACTCCTCCCAGCTCCTGGATTCCACTTGAGGAGGCTCCTGGGCTAGTCTGCCAGTTGATCTTGGGGGCGTGTGGCTGAATGGTGCCCACCTTAGGGACATACTTTTGTTCTACAGGTCCCTGTCCTACCCTGTCTCCTCTGCTCTCTTAGCTCCCTGTGCTGCAAAAAAATAAAAAAAGAGTCTCTCCTCACAGCTCTGCAGCTTACAGCCAGCTAAACACACAAAAAAAGGCAGAGGGGCTTGTCTGATTTTCTGAACAGCTGTCAGACTGTAGGGAGCTGGAGTACAGTAAACTCCTTCTGAGAGTCGTCGCTGCCGCTTGAGGCAGTTCTCTGCCTCGGTGAGTGTTTTTTTTTTTGTTTGGGTGGCGTTTCGCTTCGGCTCCAGGGGGCGGAATGTGCTATGGCGGCGGAAAGTGTCAAACGGTGTTCCCGCTATGACTCTTGCCGTTCCGCAGCGGGCGCTTGCATAGCTCGATGCGCCGATGTCGTGCCTGACTCGAAGGGGTCCAGGGAGATTGTAGGGGAGTCTTCCTGCGCGTCTGTCTCGGCAGCGCGCGTTGGTTTTCCCGCGTCAGAGGTGGTTGTGGAGCCAGTTCTATTTTCTTTGGTAGATCCTTCCCACCTCTCCAGTCCGACTGTTTCGGCCCCTTGCGCCTCAGGAGCACTTTCTGAGATGTTTTCTGCAGTTTCTCCTGCTGCCCCTTCGGGTTCTGATTTTTCTCCAGAATTTATCATGTTAATGCATCAGGCTTTTCCTTGTCATCAACAGCAGATGAATCCATTAACTGATGGGTTGTATCCGCCTACCAACAGGTGGAGATAGAGAACACTGAAAGCACAAGGTGTTCCAGGATGCCCAACCCCCTCTGCCTTCAGTATATCTCTATCTCCCAGCAGGTGTGGATGTCGCTTCTCAGCTCCTGGATTTCTGCCTGGGGTGGCTCGTGTGCTTTGCCAGTAGAGCAGGGGGTGTTGTGGCTGGTGGTGCCCACTTTAAAGGCATACTTGGTTTTCCCTGTCCCTGCTTTACCCCATTCCCCCTCCTTCCGGAGTTCCTCTCTGGCTGCCTGCCTCTAACTTCCCTCACAGTAAAAAAACAAAAGAGAGAGAGGCTTTCTCCTGAGCTCCTGGTTTGGTGCAGCTTGACCGCAGCTCGTTTGACTCGGTCTCCTGAGGTGAGAGTGGTGCCCAGCTCCTCCGGGGAGGTTCCTGCTGACAGCAATCTCTGTGTGGGGTAAGTTTTGGCACAAAGGCGCCATTTTGTTTTCTGTATTTGATGGCTGCTGAAGGGGTTAAGCGCTGCTCTCACTGTGGGAAACGCAGATTAGCAGCGGGACTTTGCAGCACATGCTGCCTAGATGCAAATGCTGGCACGAGCATGGCGGGCGGTGATTCTTCCTGCCCGCTGGAGTTGGCAGCAGCTGCCATCTTGGAGGCGCCACGTGACTCGACCCTCGTGGTTGTGGAGGGGTCTGAGTGCAGGGGGACGCCTCGTTTCGAGGTTTCTAGAGGAGCTTTTGCCTCCGCTTCCCCCAGTGTGGGGGCGGATGTACAGGTTGAGTTTTTCTCCCCTGAATTTGTGCTGCTGATGCATAAGGCTTTTATGTTAAAAAGAGCACTGCCTGAGGCTCCTGACAATTCCTGTCGGTCTGGGTTGCCTCCGATTCTTTATAGCCCAGCGTCTGCTGGAGACTTTATTTCTTCCCCCAAGCTTTTGGCTGACGCTAAGCGTAGACGAGTGAATAACCCGTCTGAGGGGGACTCGCCACTCTGTTCTCCCCCGTGGTCTAGTTTCGGGGAGTCTGAGGGGTCTGGCAGGCCCTCACGGACTGATGATCCAGATGAGGGTGGCTGCTTGCCACAGGAGTTGGATGACCCTAAAACGGTTCGGATTTTCCACCGCGATGAGCTGCCAGCTCTCATTTCTGATGCCTTACAGGCCCTTTGTATTGAAGATCCTGACGAGGGCGCTGCCTCTTCTATTAATCCTAGGATGGCTAGCACTAAGTTGCCTTCTTGGGCTTTTCCCGTGCATGCTTCCATCCAAGAGCTTATTTCAGCTCAATGGTCTGACCCTGAGGGTCCCTTGAAGGTGGCCAGGGCTATGTGTCACCTTTACCCCCTGAAGGAAAGTCAGTTGACCCTCTTTGGGATGCCTAAAGTGGATGCTTTAGTCACGGCTGTGACTAAAAAGACTACTCTCCTGGTGGAGGGAGGGGTCGCTTTGAAAGATATGCAGGACCGGCGGCTGCTGAAGCGGTCCTTTGATATCTCAGTCCTTTGATATCTCGGGCCTTTCCTTACGGGTGGCTATTTGCAGTTCCTATGCAGCCTGGGCCTGCCTTTCCTGGTTGCAGCAGGCGGTTAAGCAGCCCGCCGATGGAGCGGGTTCCCTCGCTGAGGTCGGCCTGCGTATGGAGTCTGCCCTGACTTTTTTGGCTGATGCCCTTTATGATCTGGTCAGAGCTTCGGCTAAGCAGATGTCTGTGGCGGTTGCTGCCCGCCGCCTTCTTTGGCTCCAGCATTGGGTGGCTGACATGGCCTCTAAACAAAGGCTGGTGAGGTTACCCTTTCGGGGCCTTCTTTTATTTGCGGAGGATTTAGAGAGGATTGTAAGGACCTAGGGAACTTAAGTCCCAACGGTTGCCTGAGGATAGGCTGAGGCCTTCTTCCAAAAGTCCTTCTTTTCCCTCCTCTTCCAGGCCACATTTTCGTGAAGCTCGCAGGTATCGCCCGGGGTTTGGTCAACGCACCCGTTTCCAGCAGAGGAACTCCTTTCATTCGGACAAATGCGCGGCAGCATCCAGGCAACGTCCAGGAGTGTCCTTAACTATGATGGGGCACCGGTCCACTTGTTGGTTCCCGCAGTAGGGGATCGTCTTTCCCTCTTTTTCAAGGAGTGGACCAAGATTACTTCGGATCAGTGGGTCCTAGACCTGATCAGAGAAGGTTACCGGCTAGAATTTGCCTTCCCAGTAGGAAACGCGTTTTTGGAGTCCTGATGCGGCACTGCCGTCAAGCAGGCGGCAGTATATGAGACCTTGCAGGTGTTGCTGAAGCTCGGAGCGGTGGTTCCGGTTCCGGTTCCTTCCGCCGAACACGGCTGCGGTCGCTACTCCATTTATTTTGTGGTGCCTCAAAAAGGCATCGTTCAGACCTATCCTCGACTTACACAGAGTCAACGAGGCCTTAGGAGTGCAACACCTCTGCATGGAAACCCTGCGCTCCATCATTGCGGCGGTACAGCCAGGAGAGTTTCTCACGTCTCTGGATCTCAAGGAAGCGTATTTGCATATTCCCATCTGGCCACCGCATCAGCGGTTTCTCTGGTTTGCGGTATAGAGCCAACATTTCCAGTTTCGCACCTTGCCTTTCGGCCTGGCGACTGCCCCTCGGACGTTTTCCAAGGGCATGGTGGTAGTGGCTGCCTTTCTCAGGCGAGAGGGTATTAGAGTTCACCCTTATCTCGACGACTGGCTCATCAGCGGATTCGGCAGACGAGAGTCGACTTGTCACAGCCGGAGTTGTTACAGTTCTTCAGACTCTGGTCTGGGTAGTCAATATGCCCAAAAGTCACCTGACCCCCTCTCAGTCTCTCGAGTATTTTGGGGTCCGGTTTGACACGGCTTCGAGGTTCGTTTTTCTTCCCAACAGTAGGCGGCTCAAGCTTCAGAATCAGGTCCACCTGCTCCTGCGGATGCCTCGCCCTCGAGCTTGGGACTTTGTTCAGCTCCTGGGATCGATGACAGCCACCATAGAGGTGGTTCCTTGGGCGAGAGCTCACATAAGACCGATGCAGCTTGCTCTGCTTTAGCAATGGTCTCCGATTTCCCAGGAATACCAACGCAGACTACGGTGGCTTCCTGCGGCCCAGCGCAGTATGGATTGGTGGCTTTCCGACAGCATGCTGCGGCAGGGGATGCCACTGGCTCTTCCTTTTTGGTGTCTGGTGATAACGGATACCAGCCTTTCGGGCTGGGGAGCTCATTGCTGGGGATGCTATGCTCAGGGTCTGTGGTCCACTGCAGAAGCGGGATGGTCCATCAATCACTTGGAACTGAGAGCGATATTTCAGGCTCTTCTGGCCTTCCACAGGATGCTGAAGGGTCTTCTCGTCCGAGTTCTGTCAGACAGCACGACAGCAGTGGCCTACATCAATTGCCAGGGCGGCACTCAGTGCAGGGCCCTGGCTGCGGAGACATCTCAGATCTGCGACTGGGCCAAGCGCCACCTAGAGCTGCTGTCTGCGGTTCACATATACGGTCAGAGCAATGTGCAAGCCAGTTTCCTCAGCAGACATCAAATCGACCCAGCGGAATGGTAACATAGGCAGGCTGCACACCCTCTCGCTCCAGCCCTCGCCTTCACCCCTCACGCTCTCACAGACCAAGCATGAAACAGGTTTTGGGATTAAATGGCCACAGCTTTATTTAAATACATTAAACAATTCCTAGGAAGCACCTGAGCCTTGGGATCGACGTTGCAGATGCTCCGACCCTCCGCCATGCTTATCCAGCTAGAGCGCCAGCATGACCGCCCACGCTGCGACCAGCCCTGTCTCTGCCTCCAGCGTGGCCGAGCTTCCGACTGCTTGGGGCAGCCCACCCCCCCAGACCAGCGTCCCACCTGCCCTGTGTAACCAGCGAGGTGATTAGTCTGCCAGCAGTGCGTGCTCCTGTCCCTTGCCTGGAGTGGGCGATCTTCCTTTCGGCTGTTGCTCCAGCACATCCCAGAGTTCCCCGGCTCGGGTGCCTCCGCCACAGCCTGGGGGGCCTGAGAATCAGGGTCCTCGGGTCCCCCCCTTTTCCCCCTTTTCAGAAATGTCTCTCAAGGGCCTCCTGGAAGTCATTAAGGAGGAGAAAATCAGCAACTTCCGAGAGATGGATAAAATCCTGGCAGAAGTACCCCGGAGTGAGAGGGTAAGCCCAATGGTGCCAGATCTTTGCTCCGCCAAGCTGCTCCACCCGTGGGTCCCCCCCTGCTCCCCCTTCAAAACTGTCGCTCCAGGACCTCCTGGTCTGGGCTCACAAGCTGATGCCATCTCATACCTGGGATGCCAATCCATGTCAGCACTGGCCCCTTAGCGTCTAGCCCAGGTGAACAAGCAGGACATCCGGCTGAGGTGCCGCGAGCAGCGGGCACAAGCTAATGCCATCCCGTACCTGGGGTGCCAATCCATGCCAGTGCTGCCGCTTTAGCGTCTAGCCCATGTAAACAAGCAGGATGCCAGTCCAGGCTAGCGCTGCCCCTTAGTGACTAGCCCAGGTGAAGAAGCTGGATGCCAATCCATGCTAGCGCTGCCCCTTTAGCGTCTAGCCCAGGTGAACAAGCAGGATGCCAATCCATGCTAGCGCTGCCCCTTTAGCGTCCGGCCAAGGTGAACAAGCAGGAGGCCACTGATGGTCTAGCCACTGATGCCAATCCATGCCAGCGTCTGGTCCAGGTGAACAGGCAGGATGCCACTCCATGCTAGCGCTGACCCTTCAGCATCTAGCCCAGGTGAGCAAGCAGGACATCTGGCTGAGGTGGCGTGATCAGCAGCGGGCACAAGCCAAAGCCATCTCATACCTGGGATGCCACTCCATGTCAGTGCTGGCCCTTTGGCATGTAGCCCAAGGGGTAGGTCCGTCTCCGGGACGTAAAGCACTTGCAGGCATTGGCGATGTATTAGTGCCTGATGATGCACAGTGTACCTGTCCGCAGCTGGAGTCCTGCAAGGGAAGGGGATGGGAATGTATTGCAGTAGCCTGATATAGGTTCGGTATGCAGTAGTCCCGTAATTGCCGGGGCAATAGCCAGTTTATATGAGAGCTTGTCGGAAGAAAGCCGTGGACTGCAAACGCGTGAGCGCTAGCATCCTGATGAAGCCATGCAGAGTAATGGTGTGACAGTTGCCCACCTGATCAGTTTTGGACCTAGTGACTCGCAGGTGGATCTTATACCGTGCAACAATCCGTTCAGGGTAATGGTGTGTCATTTGCCCTCCTGATCAGTGTTGTGCCTGGCGCATCGCAGGTGGGCCGCATCCTGTGCTATAGTGATGTGGGCCATCTGGGGGCCCCCAGAGTGCGCGGTAAGCCCGCCCAGGCGCATGAAGCAGGATGTGGCACGAGAGTTGCCCCAGCCGCAGAGCCTGGCATAAGAAGAAGCCTGAAGCAGGATGTGGCACGAGAGCTGCCCCATCTGCAGAGCCTGGCATAAGAAGAAGCCTGGAGAGTTGCCCCATCCACAGAGCCTGGCAAAAGAAGAAGCCTGAAGCAGGATGTGGTACGAGAGTTGCCCCATCCGCAGAGCCTGGCAAAAAAAGAGGCCTGAGAAGCTTGCAGTGCACGAGATGACCTCTTACCTGGAGGCATCCTCTGGAATACAACGGGGACCGTTCCATTGAAGGCATAGGCGCCCAGTATAGGAGGCTTGGGGAGGCTAAGCCTCCCCAGCTGAGGTCCGCTCACTTGCAAAATCTTTTACCTGAAGTTGTGATTTTCCTCTCTCCCCTGCCCAAGTCAGTGCAGCAATGCTCACTGAGGCAGGCATGCTCTTCTGAAGTTGCTTAAAAGAATACAACCAGTGCTATATAGGTCTTTGGTGTGGGAAGAACTTCTCATTCGGGGTGAGCTTGAAGTGAACAACATTCAAATTAAAGAGAACAGGTTTGGAGGGAGGTGTGCAAGTGAGACTGGGGAGAAATAAAAAATAAATAGTGTAATTGTTAAAATCTTTAAATGGTTCAAAGTTTTTGTTTTTTTTTTCTGAGCATGTACACCGAGAGGAGGGCATGATTGCAATGATGTGTGCATAATTATCAGGTAACCTGGGATAGCTACAGCTTGGCTGATGGTTCCAACAGTAGGTTCAAAGAGGAATAAGGAAGGGAAGGACTGATACCAGGCTACAAGACAATTTCTGATTTTTGGTCCTTAATTCTATAATTGATGAGGGTTGGTCTGTGTTTTGCATGTGAACCAGCAGGTGAGAGATTTTGCTGGCATGTAGTTTGTGTGGGGGATCTAGGAGTCTGACTTGTCTGGCCTTTCCAATGAGATACGTATTGCTGTTGTGTGTATTCACTGCTGCATTTTTAAAGGTACTGTTATTGGCATTTGTATTCAGAATTGGTTAAGGTTTACAACATAGACTCAAGAAGCTTCTTTGAAGGATGTTCTGTTACTTCACAAAGTACCTGGAGGTGAAGGGATTTTGTGTTGTTATTATTGAGGTGCTACCCGAATTTTAATACATTTTTCCTATGGAAAGCTATAAGAGGAAACATTCTAGCTATGTCCTCTATATGCGACAAATTCCATAGTAGGTAGAAAAGGAAGAAGTCTTCAAAGGTATATTTACCAAATTTAAAATGTTTGATTAATACAGCTTAATAAGGCATACAGTATATATTTATTATAATGTAAAGTTGAAGGATATGTACCAAACTGTGGTCATTTTATTTTGTCAGCATCAGAAGGGAGATAGAGTAGAGCTAGAGGAAGTGAAAAAGACTTCAAGGTTTACTTAATCAGGCATTTGTTATAAAGCAAAGTTTGAAGGATCTATGCTATTGCTGTAATTATATTGCAGGATCCTGTCATGTGTATTGAGATGTTTGCCATTATTGCAGACTTATGTCTGGTCAAGTTTAAGATATGGGATAATGTAAGTATTACAAATATCTGTTTTTCTATTAAGTATATATGTGGTTTATATTGATGCAGGGCAGCTGTTGGGCAGACTACTTAGAAATCCATCATTAAGTGCTACACATACCTATATACATAGTGCTCACCCATATTAGCTCCAGGCCCACCCAAAATGTCAGATCTGGCTACGCCACTGTCTGAGAGTAGACCAGTCGACTGACTCCAGTCCTCTCTCTTCTTTGCAGTGCTGTCGGCTCACCATCACCTGAGCGCCATGCCCATGCCCAGTTCCGCCCGCCCGGGGCTACTCTGTCTCTCACCGGCGCGCTGCGTCCCTCCTCCTCCTCTTTTTGCCTCCACACCGTCAATCCGCCTTAAACTGGCTTCGGGCTACCCAATGTCACCAATCGTCATCATGATGTTCTTCTTCGCCTCAGGCTCAGCCAGTCAGAGTCAGCCTTCCCTACGAGAGCTCCCGTCCCGTCACGATGCAACTTCCTGTTCCGCATAGGCGGGAATGCGTGGGAGGGGCTGTCACTGAGTAGGGAAGGCTCAAGGCTGGTTAAGAGTGGCTGTCTGAGGTGTTCCCACTTCCTTCCCAGACCATAATAATTTGAGGAAATTGTGGCATGCAGCGCACGTTGGATTGCAGGAGAGGTAGGTGCTGACTCTGAAGGGTTTAAGTCATAATAAAAAAATTAATATTTTGTTTCTTGCAGATCTCTTTTGTTTAAACATAACTAAATGGGCTATAAGCCCCTAATGCTTTTGGTTTTCCTATATTTTGTTTGTGATGACTTATACTGTGCCAAAATTGAAATTTGAAAACTCTTATCTCTGGTCATTAATAAAAAGAGCTCATTGTGAACACTGTCCACCCTAAAAGGGTGTTTTGTGGCTCTACATGAGAATTGTGATATTATGATCCCTTGTTTCATATTGTTGACGATCTGCAATTTCCGTATGGGTGGGATATTGGTGTATTAAGGTCTGCTCAGTGTAATATTTATAGTACAGTAAGGTTCTGAGTGTGTTTTTGCACAAAGTTGTGCATAGTGTTTTGCAGTTGAGTGATTGTGGTTAGTATATGCTTTGAACAACCACTTTATTCTTTGACATATGATATCTAAATTTAATAAAAGGTATTAATTGTGACTTTTATTTTTACTTATTTTTTTTCTGTGTGTTGTCAGACAATTATGGATGTAAGCTCTGCCCCTGACCACACCCCTAACCCCACCCCTTTAGCCTCCCCAAACAGTTCGGCCACCGACCGCCTATGATTGAAGGTATTCAGAAACGTGATGAAATACAAGTGCACACCGACATGCGTGCAAAATAGAAATGGGCTAAAGATCTGCCGCTGAGCAAGTGCACGGTGTTGTGACCAGATGCCAAAGGTGGTGGGGGACTGGGGTCGGCTGTCGAAGGAGTGAAAATTGAAAACATGAGAGAGCATCCGCCATACAGTGATCAACTCTGGGTACGTGCTTGGGCAGCTGAAGTTGCAGGCAACGGAGCTGAAGCCGCAGACGCGCTGCAGTGTGCAGGCAACATGCCTTTTGCTTGTTAATGATCTGCAGCACGGCTACGCTGTTCGACCGAAGGATAACAGTTCTGTTGGCTGGCACCGGTGATGCTCTTGGTGTGCAGTGCAGTGAGCAAGGGATGGAGAGCCAGTCCCCGTAGTACTAGGCTCCACCACTCTTATGTCAGTCGGGCACCCTTCTGTGGTGAGCCTGGGTTGCTCCATATCTAGGTCTTCATAGATAGATATTACTGGGGAGGCAGAGGTCCTACCAGAGCCGTCGTCAGGTATGTTAGTCGAAGACTTAGTCCTATCAGATCATTAGTGGCCCGCATACTAAAGTATGCACCTCAGCAGAGTAAGTTCACATCTAACCCGTCTGCTTAGTTCGCTCCAACCAAGAACATAGTGGATCAAGCCTCCTAAGATCAGTTATATCTTAGCATCTAGATGCATATCTAGATGTATCTGGATGTATAACCTCAGGACGTGAATACACACTGAAGCTGGATTGCCTTGATACACACACAAGTCAGAAGAGGTGTGTGTTAGTACGGAGCCTTCGTATTCTGGAAGCTACCTTGGTGGTAAAATTAGCAGCAGTGTGAACTGGAATCATAGACCTGAAGAAGATGACAGCTGGACTGCGGAAGTGGAAAAGCAGTTACACAGGCGTAGCAGCTTACAGATCATTGGCAAGATATTTGTGTGAGACCCGAGTTCACTGCAGGGAGTCTATGAGGGCAAATGCCGCCAGCAAGACTGCAGAGACAGCTACCAAAGACCAATGAGAACAGAGCCAAGGTGGGGAAAAGTCTAGGCAACAGGCCTCCAATGATAACCGTTTTATCAAGTGCGCCTGCAGTACATGGGAAGTAGAATGCACATAATGCACTGCATATGTAACATAACGGTGGCCCACATTGAATCACTGACACATTTCAGGAATGTGTCCCAACCCAGCAAAGCAGACAAAGGACAGGTCATCGGTCCAATGTTCCCTGGGGGAATTCGACTTCGGAGGTAACCACAGTAACTTTGCTCCTACCCTCCAAGTAACACAACATGAGTAGTTCGAGTGCTGTGCCAAAACTGAGCGTGGGAGATGGGCAATCTCATAGCAGGGAGATGGACACCGGGAAGGTGTGCACTGTTAATTACTCGGTGGGAGGGAAATGAACATGTCCTGTAAAGGGTGGAGGATGTTACAGTAGTCAAAGGAGTAAAGTAAGGGAGGATAACCCTGAAATCGCAGAGCTGCTGAACTGTCGATCTCTGGGTAGTGAAATGAGAAGTGTCATACTGGCTGCAGGTAAGAATCTGGATTAAGAGAAATACAGCAGCAATCAGCATTTGCCTGATCCGGACAGTGAGGGTAGCACCCTGCACTAGATGCACATGGGGCTTCAGGAGCAAGGACGAGGAAGCATAAAATGAAAGGTCAGAAATGTTGGCAGCTCAGTCATAACGAAGGGAGAGGTACTTGGTAGCATCCAGTCTCGGGCTTAGCACGTGAGGTGAAAACCTGGGAGCGTAGGGAGACGCCACTTTAAATACTCAGGAACTTCCATACGATACCATACTGTACTCTACTTCACCAGGAAAGGATCATCTGATAGGGAGATGCCACTTTAAATACTCAGGAACCTCTATGCAATACCATACTGCAGTCTACTTCACCATGTTATGTATGTGCTCTAATGTAATACCAATTGTAAATCTCCACCCGGAATTGGCGATCGCCATGCAATGTAAACCAAATTGTGCCCGCACATTGGTGGGAACGTGGGATACAAATGCTAGTATCAAATAAATAAATAGATTTGGTGGCTATAGTGATAACAAGGAGCTGCATGGGCGAAAACCCTACCTGCAGTACATGACTTAAAACCACATACCTGTATTAATACAAGGTTGGTAACCACCAGACTCAGATGTGAAGCAAGTGATTATGAACCATCACGGGGATACCAGCAGTGCAACATGTCTATGCTAGAGGAAGGGTCCTTGGGACCTCATTCTCCTCCTTCCATTTTGGCGGGCTGTGGTGAGTCTGGCCGTCCTAGGCTGGAGGACTTGGAAGAGGCTGAATTTCTTCCTGCTGAACAGGATGACCGGATGGCTGTCAGGATTTTTCATCGTGATGAGTTACCTGTCCTGATCTCGCAGGCCTTGGAGGCTGTGAATATTTCAGATCCAGAGGTTCAGGCGTCAACCTCAGTTAATTTGAAAATGGCAAGCACGCGGAAACCTTCTAAAGATTTCCCTCTACATGATTCCATTCAAGAGCTGATTTCCGCTCAGTGGTCTGACCCTGAGAGTGTTTTCAAAGTGGCTAGGGCTATGGCCCGACTTTATCCGGTTTCTGCTCTGACTTTTTCCTTGCCTAAAGTGGACGCTTTGGTTACTGCAGTCACCAAGAAGACCACTCTTCTGGTGGAAGGTGGGGTTGCGCTTAAAGGCATTCAGGATAGACGTCTGGAGGCTTCCCTTAAACGTTCCTTTGAGGTGGCAGCTTTGGTCTTACAGGCCTCTATTTGCAGCTCTTATGCTACCAGGGCTTGTCTTTCTTGGTTCCAGCAGGGTGTAGAACAGGTTCCTGACCCTGCTTCTCCCCCGTCTGCTGGTCCTCCTATGGAGTCAGCTCTTGCTTATTTGGCGGACACCCTTTATGACCTGGTCAGGGCGTCTGCTAAACAGATGGTTTTAGCAGTTTCAGCTCGTCGTCTTCTGTGGCTCCGCCACTGGTCAGCAGACATTGCTTCTAAACAGCGCCTTACCAGGCTTCCCTTTAGGGGGAAGCTTCTTTTCGGTGAGGATCTTGAAAAGATTGTGAAAGACTTGGGAGATTTGAAGTCCCAGCAGCTTCCGGAAGACAAGCCCAAGCCAGGAGACTCACTTTGTTCTTAGATTCGCTGCCTTCTTCAGACTCCCTCCCCTTGGGCTAGGGATTATGTCCAAGTTCTCGGGTCGATGACATCCACCTTGGATGTGGTTCCGTGGGCGAGGGCTCACATGCGACCCTTTCAGCGCGCCCTGTTATTCCGACGGTCTCCAGTTTCTCACGATTACCAACATTGTCTTCCTTGCCTTCCTTTGGCAAGGGACAGAATGACTTGGTGGTTGTGTGCTCCCAATATTCATAAGGGAATGCCTTTGGCGTCCTCGCAGTGGCTTCAGGTAGTTACAGATGCCAGCCTCTCAGGTTGGGGAGCGCATTGTCTTCACCAGGTGGTGCAGGGGCGTTGGTCGGTGACGGAAGTGAAGTGGCCCATCAACAGTCTGGAGTTGAAAGCTGTGTTGCTAGCCCTTCAATCTTTTCAGGATATCCTGGAGGACCAGGCAGTTCGAATTTTTTCGGACAACACGTCGACGGTGGCTTACATCAACCAGCAGGGAGGCACTCAGAGCAGAGCTCTTGCCGCGGAGGCCTCCGCCCTGTTGATTTGGGCGGAGTCTCATCTTCTCTGTCTCTCAGCGGCTCACATTGCAGGCCAGGACGATGTTCAAGCAGATTTTCTCAGCCATCACCTTCTGGATGCAGCGGAATGGGAGTTGGCGACGGAAGCATTCCTTTTGATCTGCCAAAAGTGGGGCTCGCCAGTAGTGGATCTGATGGCAACCAAATCCAATGCCAAAGTTCCCAAGTTCTTCAGCAGAAGGAAAGAGGTTGACTCTGCAGGACTAGACACTCTGTTACAGCCCTGGCCGGAAGCATGTCTTCTTTATGTCTTCCCACCGTGGCCTCTAATCGGGCGTCTTCTACGTCAGACCAGACTTCATCGTGATCTGGTGGTTTTGGTAGCCCCAGATTGGCCATGTCGTCTGTGGTATGCAGACCTAGTTCGTTTTCTGCTGGAGCCTCCGCTCCGGCACCCATTTTTTTCCGGACTTCTCCATCAAGGCCCAGTTCTGATGGAGGATGTCTCCCGCTTTGGGCTTACGGCTTGGCTGTTGAGAGGACAAGATTGAGGAAGAAGGGTTATGCTGACTCAGTCATTGCTACTCTACTTCGAGCCCAGAAACGTTCCACTACTACAGCTTATGCCACACTGCATGTTTGATGCTTGGTGTGCAGAGTGGGGTTGGTCTCCCCTTAAGGCGTCTTTCTCAGATTTTGGCATTTCTGCAAGAAGGGCTGCAGAAGGGTTTGGCTTATAATTCCCTTCGGGTTCAAGTAGCAGCTCTTGCCTGCTTCCATGGTCGGGTGTCTGGCTCGTCCTTGGCATCTCACTCTGATGTGACTCGGTTTTTGAAAGGAGCTCTTCACCTTAGGCCTCCGATTCGACGTCCGTGTTCTTCCTGGAAGTTGAATCTTGTGCTCAGTGCATTGCAGGGTCCACAGTTTGAACCCTTGTGTTTGGTCTGTGATAAAAATGTCACTCTGAAGACAGTGTTTTTGGTGGCCATTACTTCGGCGCGTCGAGTTTCTGAACTGCAGGTGCTGTTGTGTAGAGAACCTTTTCTGCAATTTTCAGACTCTGGTGTGTCTCTGAGGACTGTTCTGTCCTTTTTGCCTAAAGTCGTGTCGGCTTTTCATTTGAATCAGCCAATTTTTCTTCCTTCCTTCCGGAGGTCGGATTTTCCACAGAATGTTTCTCTTCTAAGACTGTTGGATGTTCGTCGCTCCCTCCTCCGCTATCTTCAGAGAATGAATGACTTTTGGTGTTCGGATCATCTTTTTGTCCTTTTGTCAGGCCCTAGAGGGGGTTTTCCCGCTTCCCAAGAAGCCATTCTTTCGGCTTACCTTCTGAAAGGTCAGATTCCTCCCGACGGTTTGCGTGCCCATTCGACTCGCGCTCAGGCTACTTCTTGGGTGGAAACGGGGGTCCTTTTCTCTGGACGACATCTGTTGAGCGGCCACTTGGGCTTCTTGCCATTCTTTTATTAAACACTACAAATTTGATGTTTCAGTGTGGGAAGATGCGCTTTTTGGGGCGACAGTGCTCACTCGGGGGGGGGGGCGGCGGCTTCCCACTGTTATGATTGGGGTCAGAACCCCTCTCAAACTTACCTCTTTCCTGGGGGTCAGCTTCTTAGCTGGCTTCTGTTTCTTTTGTCTGTCCTGTCTGAGCTGGCTCTGTCTCTCTGTGCTGGCAGCTTCCAGCAGCATGGCTCTAATTGTTTCACTATACTGCACCTGTGTGTGTGTTGCCTGAGTGCTCTACCTCTCTTTGGGTGTACTGGCTTCAAGTGCTTCACAGTGTTGCATTGGTGTGGGTTGGGCCTCTCTGGGTCAGTGTGCTTTTGCCTAGGTCTAGGGAGTGTGACATCATCAGGGAGGGCCTTGATAAGGAAGTGGTGTTGTTTCCTTCAGGGCCTTTGCAACGGTGGTGTTTGCTTTAGGTAGGGTAGTGCAGTGTGCACTTCTGACTTTGTGTCTAGTTTCCCTGCTTGCTTTTGCTAAGGTCCAGGTTAGTGTTAGTGCAGTGTGCACTGGTGTTTGTGTGTTTAGCTTTCCTGCTTTTCCCTCTTGGTTTTGGAAGCATTGCTATGTGTAGGGCTTTGGAAGCTCTGTTGCTGATAGAAGTACTTCAGGGTTTGGTGTTAGGAACACTGCAGAGTTTGCTGTTAGAAGTACTTCTGGTGTTTGTGCTATTGGGAGCATTGCAGTCTTTGCTGTTGGTGTTTGGTGATTTAGAATCACTTTTGGCTTATGTGTTAGCTTCCCTTCTTTTTCCTTGTGGCTCCCGTCTTCCCTTTTAGTGCTAGGAGCTCTTCTGGTTGCTTGCCAGAGTAGTGCTTGGGAAGCACCTAGTTAGTTGTATCTAGCTTGCTAGAGCAGTGCTTAGGTAGCTGGTTAGTTTTGTGTTTAGCTTATTAGTGTAAAGCTCTGCTTGTAGCTTGGTGCTTAGTAGCACCTGTGTTAGCTTTGTGTTTAGTTCCCTGCTCGGTTAGTTTAGGGCTTAGGAAGTCCCTTTCTTGAGCAGGGATTAGGAGCTCCTGTTTAGTATAGGGCTTAGGAAGTCCTTTTGTCAGTTTACTGTTAGGAACACTCCTGCTGGTTTAGGGCTTGGGAGCACGTAGATCAGTTTAGGGTTAGGAGCACTTCTGTTTCCAGTCCTGGTCCCTATGTCATCCGGTATCCAGTAAGTCCTGTCGGCTACTCGAACCCAGGAGCTCAACTCCTGGGGGGCTTAGTAGCTAAGCGCAGGTGAAGCTGTGCGGACCAGTCCAGTGTGCTCCAGTCCAGTGTGTTCCGGTCCGTTGTGTGTGCCAGTCCTGTGTCCTCCAGTCCGGGGGATTCCAGTCCATGTGTTCCGGATCGCTGGGCAGTGCCTGCAGTCCCTGCCGGTGTGCTTGCCCAGTGTTGGTTGGTGGGTTTTGCCTGCTGCTGTCGCTCCTCGTCAGCAGCTCAAGGGCTCACGTTTGCTCCAGAGCCCGGCCCCGCGGGCTCTGAACCTGAGAACCTGACAGATTGCAAAGGCCATGAGCCCGGCAAGAACCCCCGCCCAGCTGACCCAGCTGGGGTCCAGCTCCATCATTGTTCTTGATCCTTCTATGACTCTTCGTCAGTATCGTGGAAACTTTTGTCTCATCCTGTTTTGAAGAAGACCCCCGAAGCGGCAGCTGAGAGAAAATGTGTCCGGTGGCTTGGAATCGCTGAAAACCCAGTTTCAGATATGGACCCTTTTATCACGCTCGCTGAATATCGCCGCAGCCTGGTCTTGAATCCAGCTTTGTGGGATACTCCTGAAGCTGTCGCTGAGAGGAGACGTCTTGGGAATTCCACGCTCTGGGCCCAGCAGTTCAAGCAGCGCGCCCAGACAAGCCTCTGAATCCAGTCCGAGCAGCGCGTCCAGCCAAGCTTCAGAGTCCAGTCCGAGGAGGGCTTCTCACTGAGCCTCCGATGCCAGTTCAAGGGGCTCTTCCACTCAAGCCTCGGAGCCTGGTCCAAGGGACGCTTCGAACCGAGCCTCCTATCCCAGTTCAGGTGGCGCTTCCACTCAAGCCTCTGAGTCCAGTCCGAGGGGTGCTTCTGACCGAGTCTCCGATTCCAGTCCAAGCAGCGCTTCAAGCCAAGTCTCTGCGTCCAGTTCAAGTGGCGCTGTCTACTGAGTCTCCTAGTACAAGTTTGGATCCCAGTTCCAACCCAATTTTTGATCTGGATCTGTTTCTGACACTCCAGGATTACCGGGTTGCACTTTTGTCTGATCCAGCCCTGAAGAATACTCCTGAAGCTGCAGCGGAAAGAAGGCGTGTCTCCTGGCTTGGGTTTAAAGAAAACCCAGTTTCTGCTATTGATCCCTCTACCAAGCTGTTCTTTTACCGCTTCCAACTCCTATCGGATCCAGCCCTGCGGGATACTCCTGAGGCCCAAGCTGAAAGAAGGTGGCTTAATAGTCCCGGGCCAAGTGCCAGTCCTGGCCGAGCTGCTGAGTCCACGCTGAGTGCTGAGTCTACACTGAGTGCAGAGCCCAGCCGAGATGATGAGTTCACGATGAGTGCTGAGTCTGCACCGAGTGCAGAGTTCAGCCGAGATGCCGAATCAGAATTGAGTTGCAGTTCCAGTCAAGATGCTGAGTCTGGATCGAGTTGCAGTTCCAATCAAGATGCTGAGTCTGGATTGAGTTGCAGTTCCAGTCAAGATGCTGAGTCTGGATCGAGTTGCAGTTCCAGTCAAGATGCTGAGTCTGGAGCGAGTTGTAGTTCCAGTGAAGATGCTGAGTCTGGAGCGAGTTGCAGTCCCAGCCGGGATGCTGAGTCTACACCGAGTGATGAGTCCATGATGAATGCTGAGTCTGGATCGAGTTGTAGTTCCAGTCAAGATGCTGAATCTGGATCGAGTTGCAGCATTGGCAGTCAAGATGCTGAGTCTGGATTGAGTTGCGGTTCCAGTCAAGATGCTGAGTCTGGATCGAGTTGCAGTTCCAGTCAAGATGCGGAGTCTGGATCGAGTGGTAGTTCCAGTCAAGATGCTGAGTCTGGATCGAGTTGCAGTTCCAGTCAAGATGCTGAGTCCGGATCGAGTTGTAGTTCCAGTCAAGATGCTGAGTCTGGATCGAGTTGCAGTTCCAGTCAAGATGCTGAGTCTGGATCGAGTTGTAGTTCCAGTCAAGATGCTGAGTCTGGATCAAGTTGCAGTCCCAGCCAGGATGCTGAGTCTACACCGAGTGATGAGTCCATGATGAGTGCTGAGTCTGCACTGAGTGTAGAGGCCAGCCAAGATACTGAGTCCACGATGAGTGCTGAGTCTACACCGAGTGCAGAGCCCAGCCAAGATGACGAGTCCACGATGTGTGCTGAGTCTGCACCGAGTGCAGAGTTCAGCCGAGATGCCGAATCAGAATTGAGTTACAGTCCCGGGCAAGATGCAGAGTCCGGGTCAAGATACAGTCCCGGCCAAAATGCTGAGTCCGGTGAGAGTTGCCGTCCCGGCCAAGATGCTGAGTCCGGGTCAAGTTGGAGTTCCAGTCCCAGGCAAGATGCTGAGTCTGGGTCAAGTTGCAGTCCCGGCCAAGATGCCGAGTCCGGGTCAAGTTGGATTTCCAGTCCCAGGCAAGATGCTGAGTCTGGGTTAAGTTGGAGTTCCAGTCCCAGGCAAGATGCTGAGTCCGGGTCATGTTGGAGTTCCAGTCCCAGGCAAGATGCTGAGTCTGGGTCAAGTTGCAGTCCCAGCCAAGATGCCGAGTCCGGGTCAAGTTGGATTTCCAGTCCCAGGCAAGATGCTGAGTCCGGGTCATGTTGGAGTTCCAGTCCCAGGCAAGATGCTGAGTCTGGGTCAAGTTGCAGTCCCGGTCAAGAGGCTGAGTCCGGGTCAAGTTGCAGTTCCGGCCAAGATGCTGAGTCCAGAGCGAGTTCCAGTGCCAGCCGAGATGCTGAGTCTATGCTGAGTACCGAGTCCAGCCAAGATGCTGAGTCCGAGTTGAGTGGCAGTTCCGGCCAAGATGATGATGCCGGACCAGGTTGCAGTCTCAGGCAAGATGCTGAGTCTACTCTGAGTTCCCACTTCAACCAAGATGTTGACCTCCTTCTGAGTTCCAGCTCCAGCCAAGAGTCAAGGTCCAGTCTGAAGTCCTGTTCGAGTTCCTGTCCGGCTTCAGATTCCAGAATGGGTGTGGGCTCTAGCCCAGTTCTGGCTGCTACAGTGGAGTGCCAGGAAGTCAAGAAAGTTGTGGACTCCTTCAGGAGATGGTTCCTGTTGAATAGAATTCCACTTGTTGCATCCAAGACTCTGATCCTGCCTAGCAGCCGTTCTAAAGAGCCTCGTGGCGGCCAAAGCCATTCTGGTTTCCTAGTTCCAGATGTACTTGTCACTTCCTGCCCAGCCGCCCTGATTTATGTTGTGAAACCCATTGGGAGATTTCATCACAGCTACCCATGGAGACCTAAATTGTCTTTTGAGACCTGGAGCTCCCGTGGGGACACGGGAGCCTTGAGGGGGAGGTGCTGTTATGATTGGGGTCAGAACCCCTCTCAAACTTACCTCTTTCCTGGGGGTCAGCTTCTTAGCTGGCTTCTGTTTCTTTTGTCTGTCCTGTCTGAGCTGGCTCTGTCTCTCTGTGCTGGCAGCTTCCAGCAGCATGGCTCTAATTGTTTCACTATACTGCACCTGTGTGTGTGTTGCCTGAGTGCTCTACCTCTCTTTGGGTGTACTGGCTTCAAGTGCTTCACAGTGTTGCATTGGTGTGGGTTGGGCCTCTCTGGGTCATTGTGCTTTTGCCTAGGTCTAGGGAGTGTGACATCATCAGGGAGGGCCTTGATAAGGAAGTGGTGTTGTTTCCTTCAGGGCCTTTGCAACGGTGGTGTTTGCTTTAGGTAGGGTGGTGCAGTGTGCACTTCTGACTTTGTGTCTAGTTTCCCTGCTTGCTTTTGCTAAGGTCCAGGTTAGTGTTAGTGCAGTGTGCACTGGTGTTTGTGTGTTTAGCTTTCCTGCTTTTCCCTCTTGGTTTTTGAAGCATTGCTATGTGTAGGGCTTTGGAAGCTCTGTTGCTGATAGAAGTACTTCAGGGTTTGGTGTTGTTAGGAACACTGCAGAGTTTGCTGTTAGAATTACTTCTGGTGTTTGTGCTATTGGGAGCATTGCAGTCTTTGCTGTTGGTGTTTGGTGATTTCGAATCACTTTTGGCTTATGTGTTAGCTTCCCTTCTTTTTCCTTGTGGCTCCCCTGTCTTCCCTTTTAGTGCTAGGAGCTCTTCTGGTTGCTTGCCAGAGTAGTGCTTGGGAAGCACCTAGTTAGTTGTATCTAGCTTGCTAGAGCAGTGCTTAGGTAGCTGGTTAGTTCTGTGTTTAGCTTATTAGTGTAAAGCTCTGCTTGTAGCTTGGTGCTTAGTAGCACCTGTGTTAGCTTTGTGTTTAGTTCCCTGCTCGGTTAGTTTAGGGCTTAGGAAGTCCCTTTCTTGAGCAGGGATTAGGAACTCCTGTTTAGTATAGGGCTTAGGAAGTCCTTTTGTCAGTTTACTGTTAGGAACACTCCTGCTGGTTTAGGGCTTGGGAGCACGTAGATCAGTTTAGGGTTAGGAGCACTTCTGTTTCCAGTCCTGGTCCCTATGTCATCCGGTATCCAGTAAGTCCTGTCGGCTACTCGAACCCAGGAGCTCAACTCCTGGGGGGCTTAGTAGCTAAGCGCAGGTGAAGCTGTGCGGACCAGTCCAGTGTGCTCCAGTCCAGTGTGTTCCGGTCCGGTGTGTGTTCCAGTCTGATGTGCTCCAGTCGAGTGTGTTCCGGTCCGGTGTGTGTTCCAGTCCTGTGTCCTCCAGTCCGGGGGATTCCAGTCCATGTGTTCCGGATCGCTGGGCAGTGCCTGCAGTCCCTGCCGGTGTGCTTGCCCAGTGTTGGTTGGTGGGTTTTGCCTGCTGCTGTCGCTCCTCGTCAGCAGCCCAAGGGCTCACGTTTGCTCCAGAGTCCGGCCCCGCGGGCTCTGAACCTGAGAACCTGACACCCACCCTAATTAGGGGATTGCTTTGATACATCCCACCAGTTCCTGGATTCATCTGCTGCTGAGGCTAAGGAAGGTAAAATTAGGTCTTACCTGATAGTTTTCTTTCCTTTAGTCGCAGCAGATGAATCCAGGATCGCTACCCTGTATTGTTCTAGCCGCACATTTCCTTCTTCGGATGAGGGATCTGTGTTATGAAATTAAGATAAGATGAATGAGAAGAAAGAAAAAGAGTTACTACAGTTATTGATGTTTTTTTCTAACAAGTTCAAGTTATGGGTTCGGCTGTTGCCGCATAGTTGTGAGGAGTGTTCTTGTTTCAATATTTTATCCTTATCCTCTGCTTTGGGGATGCAACCTATACTGAGGTGACAGGGAGCTGGGCGTCCAGGGTCACTGCTAATCTCTTCAGTGTCTCTATCTCCACCTGCTGGTAGGCGGATATAACCCACCAGTTCCTGGATTCATCTGCTGCAACTAAAGGAAAGAAAATTATCAGGTAAGACCTAATTTTACTATACCTGAAGGACCACACTACTATAGCTCTCAGGCTTGCAGATCACTTTTATATTTACATACAGGAGGTATTTCTATGTTCCAGGAGGGCTTACATATTTGTACTGAAATTAAAGTGTTAAAACTGACCATTAGGCTACTCCATCCACTTGCTTGCTGCTTTCTTTGGATTGGCCATAATATCTGGAGCTGTCATAGAGTCTGGTATCCACTGTCACATTTTTGGGGGGGTGGGAGGGAGGTCGGCGACTACTGGAGGATTAAGAGGGGGTGATGCCTTAACACCTCCAGTGGGAAGCTGGTCAGTTGGAGCAACTTTTTCTGACTTTATTGTGACTGAAACAGGTACTTCTTTTTTGCCCTGGACCTTTTTTTCTGTTTCATTACTGCTGAAAAACGTCCAGATTTAAAGCTCACCCAAACCATGCCTACAACATGCCCCCTTGCAATGTAGACAAACTGTGGAGTAAAATGTCCCAAATAAGCTATTTTGAGCAGGGACTGTCTCTCTATGTCAGGTGTTCAGTGCTGCATGCGTCTGGTAGCGCTATACAGATGCTAATAATAATACATCTGAGTTTCAAAAATCATGACTTGGACATTTTTTGCAAGAAAAATATCCATATGCTGCTTTGTGCTGCTTTTGAGACATCTTTCTCATTTGAAAATGAGTGCCATATCCACACATCTATCTTACATCATAATGTGAGTCTATAAATATATCATCAGTAAGGGACAGTTTTTGTACCCATTACATTAATATTGTACTCTCTCTGTTAACATGTTTCACTATTTTTCTTTGCATTTACAGTAAATGATGGCAACCATGCAAGAATCAATACAACCTGAACTCACTGGCATACCTTTCTTAAAAGCTTCCCATTTTCGTCTGGAACAAGACCGGCGCCTGTATGATGAGGCAATGAGGTCCACAACAAAATGTGACTTCCGTCCCTACTGGGGCATCTTGCCAGTAGGCTTAATACTACCCCCAAAAGCAGCTAAAATGTTCCATGAAGACAGGACTAGGATTAAGGAGTTTTTATCTGAAACTAATTATTGCTACAGACCCAAGAAACTCAGTGAGAAATTCATTCCTTCCATGACACTCCAAGTCACTAACTATAAAACACATTCGGATCCCAGGATCAAAACCTTTATGCCCAGAATGGCAACAGATTTTACCTATCCAGATCAAGCTGAGCGGCCATTTAGCGCAGAGCCCTCCGAGATCATAAAGAAAAGTTCCATCTCATTTGGAAATAAAGAAAAAATAAGAGATTCTTCATCAGAATTTAGGTCGTCCTATGTGGGTCATGATGTGACCAGTCATCTTAAGGCTGAATCCTGTAAACGTCTAGGTTTGTTGTGTTATTAATTGTAAATTTCTTAGTGTCTGCAGCAGATGAATTCAGAGACTTGTGGGTTGTGACCATCTACCAGCATTTGGAGATAGAGAGTGCTGAACTGCGCTGTCTTATAGGATGGAATGCTCCTTGGTCAGTTAGTATTCTCTATCTCCAGCAGGCAGATGGATGGTCTCTCACGAGCTCCTGATCTGATGGTGGCTCCTGTTCTGGGTCTCTGAATTCAGTAGAGCTTTGGGGTGTGCAGCTGGGCGGTGCCGGCTTTAGGGGGTACACCTGGTCACTCCAGGTCCCTCCCCCACCCTTCTCATCTATTCAGCCCTTCCTCCATTCTCTTTCCTCACTGAAAAACAAATTGGGGTATAATTCTTTAAAGCCCACAGCCTTGGCTGCAGGAGAGATACTGGTTTGGGCCAGTATAAAGGGCTTAGTGATGGAGAGGAGATGAGTGTGCTTCCAGCAGCATAGGCTGGATTCCTGATGGTTGGCTCTCTCTCAGGGTGAGTCTGTTGGGTTTTACCTTTGTTTTCTTTGCAATGGCTGTTGAAGTTGTTAAAAGCTGCTCCCACGGTGGGAAGCGGAGATCAGCATTAGAGCAGTGTCCGGGTGGCTAGGCTGTTCTCTGGCAGAGGGGGTTGTGTTTGGGGAGACTTTGTTAGTTTCCTGTTTGGGAGAGATGCAAGCTCGTTCTCCACATGGGGCTGAAAGTAATCTGGCAGCTTCTTTAACAGCAGCGCGATTTGGGAGCAGCACTGTTGGCGGCTTCTTTACCTGGCACTGCTTCGTAGCGCCTTACACATATCTCAAATGCTCTGGGGAGATTTCTCGGGGGGTGGGGTCTTCTGGCTTTTTTTTATCCCCCAAGTTCATTCTGCTGCTCCATAATGCCTATATGTTGAAAAAGCCTTTGGAGATTTCTGGCTTATTCCCTGTCTCACAGTTTCCACTTATGGACCCTGCCCTGAAGAGAAGATATTTGCACTCCAGCTCAGAAGTCGGGTCTATTGTTTCTGTTTCCCTATCATTCTGAGGGAATCACATCAGGGCAGTCCTTGTCTGCACA
Source organism: Microcaecilia unicolor (assembly GCF_901765095.1). Classification (NCBI taxonomy): domain Eukaryota; kingdom Metazoa; phylum Chordata; class Amphibia; order Gymnophiona; family Siphonopidae; genus Microcaecilia; species Microcaecilia unicolor. The sequence goes on along the minus strand of NC_044041.1, from coordinate 93,440,808 downwards.
GATGCATGAGGACTTAGAGGAGGGGGAGCTATTTACAGAGGAATCTGATGATCCTACCGCAGTGTGGGTGTTTCATAAGGAGGAGTTGCCTTCCTTTATACCTAAGGCTCAAAAGGTTCTTAATATGCTAATCTTAAAATGGTGAGCACTAGAAGACTGCTTCAGTCTTTTACAATGCATGAGGCTATGCAGGAAGTCATTTTTAACATATAGTAACATAGTAGATGACGGCAGAAAAAGACCTGCACAGTCCATCCAGTCTGCCCAACAAGACAAACTCATATGTGCTACTTTTTGTGTATATCTTACCTTGATTTGTAACTGTCATTTTCAGGGCACAGACTGTACAAGTCTGCCCAGCACTATCCCCTCCTCCCAACCACCAGCCCCGCCTCCCACCACCAGCTCTGCCACCCAATCTCGGCTAAGCCCCTGAGGATCCATTTCTTCTGAACAGGATTCCTTTATGTTTATCCCACGCATGTTTGAATTCCTTTACCGTTTTCCTCTCCACCACCTCCCGTGGGAGGACATTCCAAGCATCCACCACTCTCTCCATGAAAAAATACTTCCTGACATTTTTGCTTGTGGGTCACCCCAAACATTGCTATTCAAGTGGCGGCAGCTATGTCGCGTCTTTACCCCATTTCCACGCCTGATTTGGAAAAGCTATGTTTGCCTAAAGTGGATTTGTTGTTAGCAGCAGTCACCAAAAGGCCACACTGCCTGTGGTGAGTTAAGATTTTACTTGTAGTTCCAGAGTTGGTTAAATGCTATTCCTAGTGTGGGAGCCAGTGAACAGCATCAGGGCAGTGCACTATCAGGCTCATTTTCAAAAGAGAAAAATGTCTAAAAAGTGACATGTCTGCATTTGGGCATTTTTCTCACCAAAACGTCCAAATCAGTATTTTCGAAACCTATTTTTAGATGTTTTTCTATGAAGTCCGTCAGAAGTACATCCAAAGGGGGCGTTTCAGGGGTGTGTTCAGGGCGGGACTTGGGTGTTCCTAAGACTTAGACGTTTTTCAGCCATAATGGAACAAAACAAAAACGTCCAGGACTAAGACGTTTTGAGCTAGACCTGTTTTTATTATTACAAATAAGGCACAAAAAGGTGCCCTAAATGACCAGATGACCACATGGAGGGAATCAGTAATAACCTCCCCTTATTCCCCCAGTGGTCAGTAACCCCCTCCCAGCCCCCCAAAATGTGATGAAAAACATTACTTGCCAGCCTCTGTGTCACCCTCAGATGTTATACTCAGGTCCATCAGAATAGCATGCAGGTCCCTGGAGTAGTCTAGTAGTAGGTGTGAAACAGGCCCAGTGGTGCAGTGCACTGCAGACAGGTGGACCCAGCCTCCTACCTCTTCCTACCTGTTACAATTGTGGAGGAAACTGCGAGCCCTCCAAAACTCACCAGAAACCCACTGTACCCACATATAGGTGCCCCCTTCACCCATAAGGGCTATGGTAATGGTGTACAGTTGGGGGTGGTGGGTTTTGGGGGACTCAGCAGACAAAGTAAGGGAGCAATGGTCAGATGTGTACCTGGGAGCATTTTTTGCAGTGCCCCCTAGGGTGTCCTATTGCTATGCTAGAATGTCAAGGGGACCAGTCTACTAAAAATGCTGGCTCCTCCTACATCCCAATGGCCTGATTTTGTACGTTTTTGCACTTGGACTTTTTTTTCCAACATGGACCCAAAAAAAACCCCCATCCAAATCACAAAACGTCCGTAGTATTTTCGAAAAAAAAAAAATAGACATTTTTCTTTTTTGAAAATGACCTTCTTCCCTGCTCAGAATTTGGATGTTTTGTGTAAAACGTCCAAATTCAGATTTAGACATTATATCGAAAATGCCCCTCTATGCGTGTTAGGCTTTTGAAGGGCCTATTTAGTGTTATTATATTCCTTTCATTTAGAGAGCTAGAGTCCCCTCAGTTTTTTCACAGAGGGCAGTTACTTAAAAAAACAAAACAAAACAATAAACCAACCTGAAAGTTTTCCTCACTTCTTTTGTGGAACTTTCTTTTTGTTATCAGAACTCTATTTTTATTGGCAGTATAGGAATTCCTTTTTTCATCGTTTTTACAAAGGAGTTTAGTTTAGTTAGGCATAGTTCTGTTGGCTCCATGTTTCTGTGAGAAATGTTGCATATTGTTATTGTCCGAGCCCATGTCTCTCTTGGTCTCCATAGTAACCATGGAACCTCAGTGCTGCCATGGTGGTATTTTCTTCAGGTTCAGTGTTAATAGCAGAATACAGTAGTTTTATTCTGGAAGGTGGCTGGCTTCCAACCTGAAGGTCAAAGGTTCAAGCCTGGTTTGTGCATCGTATTAGAAGCTGTGGAACTCAGCTCTATTTCAATTTTCTTGCCTTTCCAAGCAGTTCATTGCATGGCTGGGACAGCTAGCACTACACTATAGTGCTAAAGGTTAGCTGTTTTGGTTTGCCACAGCAGCTCTGCTCTCTGATATTGCCAAAACTATTGTGTACTAGCTCCAGCCACCACTGTATCAGCAGCACCAATAGCTGTATGCTGTAGTATCTCTAAATGCTTCTGTTGCACTTTTGCCCCTTTTCATCATATTGTACAGCTAGCGATTATTACAAAGCTACTTCAGTATAGAGGAATAGCTTAATGGTTAAAGCAACCAGCTGAGCTTGAGCACAAAGATCTAGAAGTTGCTTGACCTTGCCATTAATATTGCACAATGGTACAAACAGCCATATTCTGCTACACTATGTAGCTCTGGTTCTCAGCCACGCTAGTTAGCTCCAGTGAGCAGCCAGTTCTAATGTACAGCCACACCAGCCATTCTTGACCCTCTCAGCAAGAACACAGCTCTGGCTTAGGCATTGGACAGCTGATTTGGCTTCTAAGTCTTGTTTAGCAAGCAACCTTTTAGAGGTAAACTTTTATTTGGAGAAGATCTACAGAAGTTGGGTAAAGCACTTGGGGGACTCTAAGTCTCAGAGATTGCCAGAGGACAAGTCTAAAGATTCTTTTAAATCCTCTCATTCTCATCTTAGGTTTCGTGAACCCAAGTGCTACAGGCCAGGCAAATCTAACTTTCAGAGTTCTTACTTCAAAAAAGACAAGCCGTCTTTCATGCTGCCAGAAAGAACTCTGATTCAAACTCCAGGTCTGCCAATGCCTTCTGCATCTCCCAATGATGGGGTCTCAGTTCACTCCTTGGGTTTCATAATAGTAGGACTTCTCTCCAAGTTCCATAAAGAATGGGCCAAAATTACCTCAGACCAATATGTCTTGGAAATACTAAAGCAGGGTTACAAACCGGAGTTATCCCATTACACAGCAGGTTTTTTCTTGGAATCTCCATGCAAGCTCCAGCCCAAATATCAAGCAGTTCAAGACACCTTGCAAACACTTCTTCATTTAGGCACAGTCAAGACTGTCCCCAGTTGCAATTGGAGAACAGGAAGTTATTCCATTTACTTTGCAGTTCCAAAGGAGGGCGCTTCCTGCTAGCTGAGTTTGGACTTCAAAAGAGTCAAGAGTGTTAAAGGTTCAACGTTTCACAATGGGAACATAGCAGTCTGTAATAGTTTCAGTCCAGAAGGGAGAGTTTCTAACCTCCCTGGATCTCAAGGAAACATGCTTTCCTATTCCCATTTCACCTTCCCACAGAAGATTTGTGATTTGTAATCCTTGGAGAACATTATTTATGACCATGCCATTTAGCCTTTCCACATCACCAAGGACATTTTTTCAAGGCCATGGTGGTAGTGGCAGCCTTCCTTCACAAGGATGGATTGCAGGTTCATCCGTACCCCACGTTGACTGATTTGTAACTCTTCCTATCAAGAGAGTCTGCAAGTTTCATCCAAGATAGCTACTCTTCTTCAGTTCTCAGGAGCCGGTACGTCAGGCTCAGTCTCTGGCTGTCTTCAAATCTAGGCTTAAAGCCCACCTCTTTGCTACTGCTTTCGACTCCTAACCATGACTCTCTTACTCAGTACCCTCACTTATTGCCCTATCCTTTATCCTCACCTCTTTATTCCCCTACCCTTAATTGTTCTGTCTGTCTCATGTCTTATCTAGATTGTAAGCTCTTTGAGCAGGGACTGTCTTTTTTTGTGTATGGTGTGCAGCGCTGCGTATACCTTGTAGCGCTATAGAAATGATAAGTAGTAGTAGTAGGACTGGTATTCAATCTCACCAAGTCAGTTGTTTCCAACACAAATCTTGGTGTATCAGGGAGTGATATTCAACATAGGCTTAAGGAAGATATTTCTTCCTGTTGCTCATCAGCAAAAGATTCACACCCAAGACAGGTTCTACTTTCTCTACCAGATCATGGGGTCTGGGAATACATTCAAGTTCTGGGTGCAATGGCCTCTATCTTTGACATTCTTCCATGGGCCAAGTTCCACATCAGACCACTTCATGGGTTCCTTCTCAGCTGTTGGACTCCATCTCTCTTGGACCCTCCAAGCCAAACACAGCCTCAACTGGTGGATTCACTGTAGCCTTCCTCTGACATTTCAGAGGTTCTCTCTCTGTCTGCAGGCAGCTATCTGCAGCTCGTATGCTGCTAGGGTGTGTCTTAGTTAGGTGCAACAGATTTCAGATTCCTTCTAGAAGTCCAACAGTCATCCTCCTCCTGAATTGCCAGATATGGAGACAGGGCTGGCATATTTGGCAAGTTCCTTGTATGACTTGATTTGGGCATCGACCAAGCAGATGTCTTTGGTGGTCACAGCCTGTCATTTGCTGTGGTTGTACCACTGGGTGGCAGATGCAGCTTCAAACTGCAGCTAGTTAAGCTGCCTTTTAAGGGCAAGCTGTTATTTGGTGAGGATTTAGCGAAGTTGGTAAAAGATCTGGGTAGCTCAAAGACTCGGTGTCTTCCTGAGGACATGTCTAAATGTTTTTTCCAGTCGGGTCAGGCACGTCGTCATTTTGAAGATACCAGGTGCTATCATCCAGGGCAGCCAAGTTTTAATCAGAGATTCAGGTATCTGTCTAAGCAGGGTTTTAGAACTCCAGACTTCATCTTGTCGAGATACTCTGGATTTCTGCTGAAGGGGTGATGGGGCGTATAGTCCCATCTTTTCTTTCTAAGGTGGTTTTTGCCTTTCATCTCAACCTTTGTTTCTTCCTGCTCCGTTGACATTCGCCATGTGCTCCTACACTATTTGGAAGTGACCGAGTTCTGTTGGTTAGATCATTTGTTCATGCTTTGCTTGGGACCTCAGAAAGGTAATGTGGCTTCCAAAACTACACTACCTCACTGAGTCAAAGAGGTTATTACGTCCGCATATTTACTAGCTGGTAAACCATTTCCAGCCGGATTCCAGGCACATTCAACCTGAGCTATCATGACTACTTGGGTGGAAGCCCGTCTGTTCTCCCTGGAGGAAATATGTAGAGCAGAGACACGGTCTTCTTTGCATATCTTCTCCAGACACTACTGTTGAATGTCTCTGCTTGGTCGGATGCATCTTTTGGAGTATCGGTGCTATCTGCAGGACCTTCAGGTTACCACCCTATTTCAGGACTGGTTTGTTACATCCAACAAGTCTCTGTATTCATCTGCTGCTGACGCTAAGGAATGAAAAATTATTTCTTACCTGATAATTTTCTTTCCTTTACTTGCAGCAGGCGAATCCAGAGGCCCACCATGTTTTTCTGGCGGTTCCTATCAGTTAGTTCTCTCTGTTGGAATTTGTTGCTGCATTTTTATATTTTAGATAGTGTTTTAATTGGTTTAGATGTTGGCAGTTCTTGGTTTAGCACTTTTCTCTGTGGGGAATGATAAATGTTATAATTCCGTTTTCTTCTGCTTTGTTATGAGAAATACTAACTGACCAAGGAGCATTCCATCCTATAACACACTGCAGTTCAGTGCTCTCTATCTCTACCTGCTGGTAGATGGTCAAAACCCATAAGTCTCTGGATTCATCTGCTGCAACTAAAGGAAAGAAAACTATCAGGTAAGAAATAATTTTTCATTATAAATAGATCAAATAAGTGTGCTTTGAGATTAGAGAGGCATAGATTTTATTACCTCCTTATAGATAAGAATTTTTATATTGAGATGTAGTTAAGTTAAGAGTATGTTTCTGGAGAATGTTCATTAGGCTAGATTTTTGGAACACATTTTAAGAGAAGTTAGAATGAGTTCTTTGAAGACAAGAAAGGTCATTTCTTGTGTTGGGCTGCTTTGATTTTAAGTGTTGACCAAGGTCGATGCAAATTCTGGACTCATGAAATCACTTCTATTAGGAGATAACTGTGACAGTTTTCTTTTTCCTCATCCTTAGATCACCTCTAGGAAGATGCTATATACATAAATGAAGAAGGCTGAACACAACATTTTCTTTACCACTGTGTCTGTAAGACTGGTGTAGGGTAGCCCTTGTGGTTTAAAAAAGGTGCCTCAGGAGTGGATTGCATTATGGAAACCACTACATCATTTTGAGTGATCTAGTCCTTAACAACAAAGACAAAAGTTTAAAGAGATTCATGGATTTTGTGCTGATCTAGTATTACCATATTTCTTGTGGTCCAGTGGGAGGATAAGACAGTGCCGCAAGATAACAGGACTGTAGTTGACAGCCTCACTTTTACCCCACAGCACCCAAGAACTAGTAGTTCTATATTCCTAAGAAAAGCATGACTCCATTTATGCCTGTTGGAAAATAAGTCTAAAGAATGTTGTCCCAGTGGTTGTATATTCCTTCATGTCCCTCCAGATTGGTTATGCACTCCTACCAGCAGATGGAGACTGAGTACTGAAAGAACCTATAATTGTCTTGTGCAGCCTGGGTTTGTCGGGGTGGGGGGTGCAGGAGAGGATTGCATCTTTATCTAGAGGTTCACGATTGTTGTATGGTGTTACTTTGCTCTATTTAATTAAATAAAAAAGAAAAATATTTTTAAAGCTTTCTCCCTCTCGGTGCTGGCCCTTTGGTGCAGTTTGGGACTGAGGTCTGTAGGGTCTCCTTTGCTCTGGGGGTATTACACCTGGGTGGTTGGTCTCTTCCCCCCCCCCCCCCTCAAGTTAGGGTTGGGTCAGAGGGCTGCAATGTGCTTTTGTTCTCTGGCTGGGAAAGGGAACCTGGAGTGCCATTTGTGTTAGCTAGCAGCTGCTTTGATTAACAAACAAAACAATGTGAACTGGCTGTGCCTTATTGCTGTACCTTTTCCGGTCCGGTGGTTCTAAAGTTGTTAGCAACCCATCCTCATCACCGCAGTTTCAGGATGCCTCTGTGATGGGGGGAGGATGCAGTGGGAGAGAGAGCGCACGATGAACAGTGAGAGGTCCAGACACTTGGATGCCAGGGTTTGGAAAACTTGTGGGTGGCATTTCAATTCTGCAGGACCCTTAAAGGAACTGCCGGCAGCAGCTACTGCAGCCGATTCAGGCACAGAAAAGCAGCAGTGATAGTGATGCCATCTGTGTGGGACAGGAATGCGACATAATGACGTCTCCAACTTTGCTGGGAACCACCACCATATTGGAGAATGCCTCGCTTTCTGAACAGCTGCCACAGTTGGAGGCAGTGGCACCACTCCCAGAACAATCAAGCACTGGTTCAGTGAGTAATTCATCAGATGGGTTAGGTTTCTGCCAGACTTCATCCTAGCTATGAACAGAGCTTTTTACCTCAGGAAGGCTGGAGAGTAGCCAGCACTGGAACACAAAATATCCCAAGGAAGTCCTAGTGTTTCAAAACAGCAGAAATTTGACTGGGAGGAGAACTTGTTGGATGAGGGGTCCCTCTTGTTCAAAGAGGAGCAGTTTCTGGAAGAGGAGCTTCAGATAGAGCGTGAGGCCCCAGAGGAGGACTCCTGGATAGCGGACTTGTCTCCAGGAGAGGATTTGTCAGTAGTCCAAATATTCCATAGGGATGAGCTGCAGGAGTTAATCTCTCAGGTATCATCTATCTTGAATTTCAAGGAGCAAGCTAAGGAGGGGGAACCCTGTAAAGTGAATCCTCTACTGAAGAGAATTAAGAAACTCACTAAGTCCTTTTCTGTGCATCAGAACATTTGAGATGTCATCCAGGGGCAGTGGATGGTGCGACTGTACCCAATCTCAAAGCAAGATAGAGATCCATTGAGGCCAATGATGATGGATGCAGTGGTGTCTGCGGTTACTAAGAAGACAACTGTCCCCATTGATGGTAGTAAGGCTTTAAAGGACACTCAGGATCATAAAATGGACACTCTTATGAAGCACAGTTTTGAAGTTTATGCCCTGGCAATGCAGGCAGTGGTGGCTAGGGCATGTTTTTGCTGGGCAGTGAAAGTTCTAGATAGGCCAACAGAGGGATCGGTGTTGGTGGATCATGACATCTCTAAGATTGAAATGGGAACTTCTTTCTTGGTGTATGCTTTTTATGATGTGCTTAGAGCTTTGGTAAAATTTATGGCCCTGGTTGTAGTGGCCAGGCGGTCCTTGTGGTTGCATAGTTGATTGATGGAAATGGCATCGAAATTGAAGTTGAGCAAGTTGCCCTTCAAGGGTACGCTTTTGTTTGGAGAGGATTTGGATAAGTTGGCCAAAAGCCTTGGAGACTTGAGACTAAGGTTCCGCAGCTGCCAGAAGATAAGCCAGTGTCCAGAAATAGAAATATGTCAGGTAGAGGCAGATTTAGAGAGACTCGGCTCTATTGTCTCAGTAGAGTGAGTGGAAGTCAGGTGACAGTTTTTTCAGCAGGTGCAGTTCTTTTGGGATGGCTGGCAAGGTGGAAGGGACTTAAGTACCATTACATCAGGACAGACCTGTGGGTCCCAATGAAGGTGTTGGGGTCCATCCGGCAGTCGGTGCAAAGTGAGGTCCTTCTATTGAGGATGGTCTCACATTACCTTGGACCAGTGGGCTCTCAAAGTCATTGCAAACGGTATGCCCAGAAGTTCGTGAGGGACACTTTTCTGGAGTCTCCTTGCCATTTCTGGTACAGATTTGAGCAGTGGTTCCTGTTTCACAGGCAGAACAAGGCACTGGAAGATACTCGGTATACTTTGTGATTCTCAAAAGGGAGGAAATTTTCTGCCTATCCTAGATCTCAAAAGAGTCAATCAGTCTGTCAGGGTTTCCAGTTTTAGCACATAGACCAGTGATGGCGAACCTATGGCATGCGTGCCAGAGAGGGCACGCAGAGCCCTCTCTGTTGGCACGCACGCCGTCGCCTCAGCCAGTTCCAGCCCCCCTCCGAATAAAAGTCATACCTGGTCGGAGTTAAGGCGGCATCGGCAGCTGCAGTGAAAAGCGCTGGCTCGGCGCGCCTTAAGCCTTCACTTTTGTCTCTCAAGCTCTGGTCCCGCCCTCATTTCCTGTTTCCGCAAGAACGGGACCAGAGCTTGAGGGACAGAAGGGAAGGCTGAAGGCGCGCCGAGCCAGCGCTTTTCACTGCTGCTGCTGCTGCTGCCGACGCCGCCTTAACTCCGACCAGGTATGACTTTTATTCTGAGGGGGGGCCCTGGTGCTCGGAGGGAGGGTGGGCGACCTGGTGCTTGGGCGGCCTGGTGCTGGGTGGGAGGGAGGAAGTGATGCCTGATGCTTGGAGGGAGGAATGCCTGATGCTGGGAGGGAGGAATGCCTGGTGCTGGGTGGGAGGGAGGGACAGATGCCCAGTGCTGGGTGGGATGCCTGGTGCTGGGTGGGAGGGAGGGAGGGAGGGAGTGATGCCTGGTGCTGGGAGGGAGGGATGCTTGATGCTAGGTGGGAGGCCTGCCTGGTGCTGGGAGGGAGGGCGGCTGGAGGGGAGGGTTGCTGGACATGGGTGGATGGAGGGGAGGGCAGGGGGGAGAGGAGGGCAAGAAATGAAGTAGAAAGAAGGAAAGTAAAGCAATGAATGGAAAGGAAGCCATGGAAATGGAGTTAAGAGAACAGATAGAGAGCAGCAGAATCAGAAACTAGGACCAATATGGATAGAAAAACAAAATCACCAGACAACAAAGGTAGAAAAAAATCATTTTATTTTCATTTTAGTGTTTGGAATATGTCTAATTTGAGAATTTACATCTGCTGTCTTACTTTGCACTGGGTATACTGGAGCTGTAACAGCTTACAGAAATGATTTATAATGAAAAAAAATCATGTTATTTTTTTCTCCTATATTAGTATAATAGTTTCAATGATGTCTGTTTATATGCGCCATGGCTGGTGTAAGGGGTGTGGCTATCCTAGGGGTGGAGTCATATGTGGTGACCCCGCCCATAATGAGTACCGGCATCTGCGATAAATAATTAGATTTTGGGTTGCTGTTTGGGCACTCGGTCTCTGAAAGGTTCGCCATCACTGACATAGACTCTTAATCCGTCATTGTGGCAGTAAGGCAAGGAGAACGTCTTACGTCCATAGATCTAACCAAAGCCTATCTCCATATTCTGATTTGTCATGGGCATCAGAGGTTCCTTGATTTTTCAGTTTCAGGACAGCATTATTAGTTTTGTGCGCTTCCCTTTGGGTTGGCAATAGCTCCCTGCACTTTGTCGAAGCTGATGGTCATGGTTGTGGCGGAAGAGGGGATTCTGGTGCACCTGTATCTGGATGATTGGTTGATTCAAGTATAGTTGTTTCAGGAGAGTGCTCAGGTCACTGCTTGCTGGGTTCAGTTTATGGAGTGGTGAGGTTGGGTGGGCAAACCAGCCAAGAGCAACCTAAATCTGTCACAGGAAATAAACTGTCTGAGAGACTGGTTTGATACTTAGCAAGGATGCATATTTCTTTTGGAGGCCAGGGCACAGAAATTGCAGGATCAGATTCAATTTCTACTCATCTCAAGAGCTCTGCAGGCCTGGGATTATCAGCAGATGTTGGAATCCATGGTGGCAATGCTGAAGATAGTTCAGTGGGCCAAGGCTTATATGCGCCCTCTCCAAGAGGCACTCCTTTCTTGCTGGTCCCCTCAAACACAGGTGAGGTTGCCCCTTTGAGGCAGGGTGCAGAACAGTTTGCAGTGGTGGCCTCACAGCTTCAACCTGGAGAGGGGCATGAGTTTGAAGCGCCCAGAGTGGACAATAATCACCACAGATGCCAGCCTGAAGAGATGGGGCACCCACTGTCTTACATTGCTTAGGTTCGGTGGTTGATCAACAGGCTGGAGACCAGGGCAGTTTGGCTTGCGCTGTTGTTTCAAATCCTGCTAGAAGGTGAGGCAGTGCAAGTGATATCTGACAATACCATAATGGTTGCCTATCAGGCTTATTTTCGAAAGAGAAGGGCGCCCATCTTCCGACACAAATCGGGAGATAGGCGTCCTTCTCTCAGGGTCGCCCAAATCGGCATAATCAAAAGCCGATTTTGGGTATCCTCAACTGCTTCCCGTTACAGGGATGACCAAAGTTCACGGGGGCGTGTTGGCACTGTAGCGAAGGCGGGACTGGGGCGTGATTAAGAGATGGGCATCCTCGAAGAAGGGCGTCCCTGACGAGCACTTGGCCGACTTTACTTGGTTCATTTTTTCTTGCGACCAAGCCGTGAAAAGGTGCCCAAACTGACCAGATGACCACCGGAGGGTATCGGGGATGACCTCCCCTTACTCCCCCAGTGGTCACCAATCCCCTCCCACTCTAAAAAAAAAAACAACTTAAAAAACACTTAGCTTTCCAGCTGTCCAAGTGCTTGATTGTGGCTGCCCGAAAGTCGGGCCGTGGTTAGTCTCATTGAATAACTGGACGGGCCGTAGGCAGCCACTATCAAGCACTTGGACAGCTGGAAAGCTAAGTGTTTTCAAAAAATAATTAAAAAAAGTAGCATTAAAAAATTATAATAGAATAGTGGATCAGGAGGTTTTTTTTGCCTGTGATGAGTCCGCAGGCCTCCCTAAAGTGGATTTGTCAACACAAGGAGTGCCTCAGCGGTTCTTTTGAGGTTTTTTCCTCTGTTTAGTATCCATTCTTGCATATGTAGATACCCTATATTTGATTGGTTATTCGACTTTTTGGTATCCTACTAGCTATATTTAGGTATTTAGATTTAACACAAATGTCCTCAGACTACCATAGAGAACAAAATATATTTGAAATAAATTATAGTTAAATATGAAAGCAGTTTCAGAAATTATGGCCTGCTATGCCAGATCAGCATACCCAGAATCCCACACATTCAAATTACATAGTATATACTAAACACAAAGTAGACAATCTTGATCCTTACAAAGGCAGTGAATTTGTAAAATATATTCTGCATGTCTCAGTCAAATGAAAGCACCTTACAGTGTTACACACTAACCATGCCCAACAATCTGTTAGTATGTCGAAAACAGACCCATATATAAGGCAACTCTCTCGCCCCCAACTCAGATTCTACTGTACTTGCACCTTATTCCTGTAATCTTTACTGTGGAATTAGTCTCTGGTGTGACTGCTGAAGCAAGTTCACTGACAGATGGACAGACATGGTGTTCCCATCAGATGTCTTGGTAGGAGATTACACCCTACATGCCATGCATTGTTTTACTTTGTAACTAAATGCTGAAAAAAATAGAATCAAACAGTAGCCCCAAGCAGGGCACCTAAATAAACTAAGTCAGTAATACTGGGCACAGGAAGACTTGCATAGGGATCCAGCACTTGGAATACATGCTGCAAAATATGTACCTCACAGCAGCAGGAATGTAGTGTAGTGGGCCCAGGTGGGAACAAGAAGCAGAGCTTTGGATCAGAGGAAGCAAATTTTATTATTGGACCTGACACAACCTGTGTTTTGGCTAAACACCCGTGTCATGTCTGTGGCCATGACCACCCTCAGCCTTACCTTCTTTCTGGGGGTCAGCAGCTCTGCTGGCTTCTGTCTGTCTTTGTGTTAGTTTTGGCTCTGGCTTTGTGTGCTGATTGCTCCACTAGACCTCACCTGTGTGGGCTCTGCCTCTCTAGGGAGCCAGCATCTAAGAGGGCTGCCACCGGCTCTATGCCAGCTTCCAAGATGGCTCCTGCTTGTCTTTCCTGTGGGCTCACTTCCTATGTGTCTCAAGCCTCTCTTTGGGGTCAGTGTACTTCCTGCTTCTGTCCTGCTTCTGGTGACTCACCAGTGAGAGCCTTCATAAGGAAGTGCTGTGCTTGTATGGGCCTTTGCATGGTGTCATGCCTAAAGGTTGGCAGGTTAGTGAGTGTACTGTGGCGCTGCTACTAAGCCTGTCTCTGGGTTCCTACCCATCTGCTTTCTGTACCTGTGGACTGCTAGTCCTTCCCTGTGGGCTTTGCCCCTCTGTTTGTATGTCTGGGGACTGCTAGTCTTTCTAGTGCTTTCCTCAGTGTTTGTAGCCTCCGTCTTTGTTCAGCCTGAGTTTGGAGATACTCAGCTACAGCCTGAGGTTATTTCTCTGGCTGTGTGTGGAGCTGCTGTAGCTTCAGCCCAAGACTCTTGGCCTGTTATTCCTGCTTTGCTCTCTTTACCCTGAGCCCTGCTTTGCCCAGCTTTTATGTTAACCCTGAGCCCTGCTTTGCCCAGCTTCTGTGTTTACCCTGAGCCCTGCTTTGCCCAGCTTTTATGTTAACCCTGAGCCCTGCTTTGCCCAGCTTGCGTGTCAATCCTTAAGCCTGTTTCTGCCTAGCTAGTGTTATCCGGTTTCCCGCTCTGCCTAGCTAACGTATATCCTGAGTGTATATCCTGAACCCTGCTTGTATATCCTGAGTGTATATCCTGTCTCTGTCTAGCTAGTGTGTATTTCCTGGGGGATTATCCTGTATCCTGCCTCTACCTAGCTAGTGGGCTTACCCTGTGGGTATTCCTGGATTCCCGTTCTGCCTAGCTTGCATGTATGCCCTAGTCCTTGCTCCTGCTAAGCTTCTGTACGTCTTGTCTTCATAGTCTGTCTTGTGTTTCTGGCTTAGCGGCTGCGTGCAGCGCTCAGAGCAGTCTAGTATTTAGTATTGCTTCCTCGTGTTTCCTAGACCCAGGATGGGTCCTCTGGATCTCCAGTTCCGGCCTTGTCCTGCAAGCCCTGCCGTCCACCCACACGCTGGAGCTCAACTCCAGCAGAACGGTGGCTAAGTGCAGGTGAAGCGGTTCCTGTTCTGCCGGTTCCAGTTGCCTGCTTCCAATCCAGAGTTCCAGTCCTGTCCTTCCGTTTGTCCAGTTCCAGGGTGGTCTTGCCTGCCTCTGTTGCTCCTCGGCAGGGGTCCAAGGTCTCACGATTCCTGGTTCTGCCTCGAGGACCTGACAGAATGCAAAGGCCCTTGAGAACGCGACAACCTGCATCAGGGGTCAGATGCAGCCAAATGCACTTCTCGCTATACACTTGCAAAATTAACATCTGATCTCATGGATGTTTAGCCGATACACTGGCCGTGTTGGGTCCAATAATAAAATTTGTTTCCTCTGATCTGTTTCTTGTTCCCATCTGGGCCCACTACACAGCATTTCTGCTGCTATATTTTTTATTACATTTGTACCCTGTGCTTTCCCACTCATGGCAGGCTCAATGCGGCTTACATGGGGCAATGGAGGGTTAAGTGACTTGCCCAGAGTCACAAGGAGCTGCCTGTGCCTGAAGTGGGAATCAAACTCAGTTCCTCAGGACCAAAGTCCATCACCCTAACCACTAGGCCACTCCTCCACTCCGTTGATTTGCGTTGTTGATTCCCTCTGGTCTGCTCATTCTGAAATGTTTATCCCACAAAGGAATGTTGCATTCCATCAATGATGGCAAATATTAAAGGGAAAAACCAGGACACACACTGGCCTTATCCTGATTTCAGGTTATTTGTAGATGATCAGATAACTACATGTGGCAAGGGACAAATTGAGCCAGTGCTGGTTTTAGCCTCGTGCATGCATTCAGATGCAATTTCTCCATTCTTGCAGACATTAAGGTAAGTCCAAAGAGGCAATGATAATAAAACAGGGACTAGCTCATTTTATCCTTTATGGCTCAGAGCTATTTGGTCGCATTAGACTTTGTAGCACTGCTGCCCACATTGAGTAGGATAGTTCTGTTGAGCTGGTGTGGTGGTAATGGTCTTGTTTTATCTTGTACCAATAGGAGGAGAGCCAACTATCAGGGTTGACAGAAACAGCGTATCCCATTATGATAGCATGTATAAAGCAGAGTTTCAAGGTCAAATGACGAAACCTCCAGATCCATTTGGAAAGGTATCTTAAGTCATACTATAGAGCGACATTTTACAAAGGTCTTTCAAATCAGAATTTAATGTCCGGCTCAGGACATCTCAAGTTTTGGTAGTATTTTAGAACAGGATATGTTAATGTAGACCCTGTTCTAAAATATATGTTTATGTGCCTGCTGCATTCAGAAAGAATGTCCATAGATGGTCATGTGGCAGCACATAAACGATGCTGTGAATTAGCAACATAGAGATTCATGTATCTACACATAAATGTTTGTCAGCCATTTTAATCATTTAAATGTTCTTTTGACCCAAGCTGCCACAGAACCTGTTGTGGCAGCTAGCGCGTGGGTCATTACCATAGGCTAGCTGGCACAACAGGCGATAGAGTGGCTGCACAGTTCCACATCCCCCTCCTGCCTCAATATCATCCTCACTTTAATATTCCCTTATCTCTTGTTTGTCCTAATTAGATTGTAAGCTCTGTTGAGAAGGGACTGTCTCATGTTCAAGTGTACAGCGCTGCGTATGTCTATAGAAATGATAAGTAATAGTAGTCTTTGGGATTCCGGAATCTTGCTACTCTTTGGGATTCTGGAATCTTGCTACTCTTTGTCCTTATCCCTTATTTGTCCTGTTTGTCCTGATTGTAAGCTCTGTCGAGCAGGGACTGTCTCTTCATGTTCAAGTGTACAGCACTGGTACGTCTAGTAACGCTATAGAAATAATAAGTAGTAGTAGTAAGTAGTAATTTCACCACCCAATCTCCTGCCTCCCCCCCCTCCCCCCCCAGTTTCAATTCCACTAATCAACACCCCTTCCAAGAAGTCCAATTCCTCCTCTCAACTCTTGCACCCAAACACATCAACATCTTCCTAGCCCTAGCCCAGGGATTCTCGGCCCAGTCCATGGGATACACCTAGATTTGCATACAAAAGAAGTAGTGCATGCATATTTATCTCATGCATATTCATTGTGGATATCCTGAAAACTTGACTGGGTTGAAAACTCCTGCCTTAGCTTAATATAGGGTATGTCCAAAAAGATGGGTCAGAGGACAAAAAGTAAAATTTCAAGTCTCCTGCATTAACCCTCCCCCCCCCCCCAAATGTTTCTTTCTTAAGGCTGTCAGAAAATGGTTACCTCAATGTAACTCAATAATCATTTACTTCTCTAAATATATATATTTTGTTATCTTAATTTTCCATTGTTAGATACTGCCAAAAACATATTTGAAATATCTGTACAAAATAACAAACCTGTTTGGAACATTTCTTTATATTGGTAAATGTGGTTTGCTAGCCTTTTATTTATTTATTTATTTATTTATTCATTCATTCATTCATTTTTTGCTGTTTGTTTTATTTCTGTAATGTGGCCCAATATAGAGTATCAGAACCTGCAAAGAATCAATTTTTCTTTGGGAGCAGTGCGGCTACTGAGGTTTTATCCTTGTGCTGTCAATTAAATTAAACTATACTCTTTTTGTTTGTTATGTTTCATACAGCAAACTGATTCTTGTCTTGTGTTCGGGGACCCAGTTCATATTCGTGAGATGGTACCGAGGCAAAGAATTGATTACCAGCCTCATGAAGGAACATCACAGCGGTACAGCAAGGATAAATTTAATGATGTCCTTATGATGTGGTCTGTTCTCAGATACCATGCCTTACCTTCTTTGTGTTTTTCAAATCCAAGGAATTGCTCATGCTCAGTTTGCTGCACGGTTCCTGCTTTATACAGAGGCTCTTTTACAAAGGTGCATAAGAGCCTATGCGCATCCAGTGCACGCCAAATCAGCATACCACCTGGCTACCGAGTGCCCCGGGCAGTAATTCTGAACTTGGCACACGCCGAAAACACGTTAGAAAATATTTTCTATTTTGTACTGCGTGGCGCTTACCTGGCAGTAAATGGCAGTGGGCGTGGTGCACACTGCATGCTTACCACCCGGGTAGCGCATGAGAGCATATTGCTAAGTCATTGGATGGCGGTAAGGTCTCAAGCCGAAAATGGACGCGATGGTTTTTATTTTGCCGCACGTCCATTTCCAGCCCCTTAAAAAAGGGCCCTTTTTCTAAGACACAATAAAAACTGGCCCAGCGTTTGCCCAAAAAGACACATTCGCACTGCCACAGGCCACTTTTTGCCGCAGCTTAGTAAAAGGACCCCCAGTGTCTTAGGTAAACTGTTGTGGTTGCCATGTTAGTTCACTTAAATATGCAGAAAGCTGTAGGTGATATCTTTATTTGCTAATAAGAACTAAACTTCAAACAGAAACTCTGAAAGAGACATTGGCACAAAGCCCTGCAAGATCCCACAATGTAAACTGTGCAGCATAATTCACATGATACCATTGCTACCCACTTGGGAAAGATATTCACCATAAACAGTTCACATTCATGCTTCTCTATGAATGTAGTATATGTGATAAAAAAAAAACAAAATTTTGAAGAGGGATACTATATCCATAGGAGCCAACTTTTCAAAATGATTGGGGGTGCTGAAATTTTTTTTTACAGGCGGTGCATTCCCTGCCCCCTCCCTCCATGTTCCAGCCCCCCCTCTCCCTCCCTCAGAGTTCCAGTCCCTCCCGCCCACCTGCCCTCCCAGTTCCAGGGGCCCGCCCTCCCTCCTTTTCCTCCCCCCTCTCCTTTCCCTGCTCCCCTCCCTCCCTCTGTTCCAAGGCCTCCCTCTGAGTTCCAATGCCCCCCTCCCTCCCTCCCTCCAAATTCCAAGGCCTCCCTCCCTCCGAGTTCCAAGGCCCCCTCCCCCTTCCTCTGAGTTCCAAGGCCTCCCTCTGAGTTCCAATGCCCCCCTCCCTCCCTCCCTCCAAATTCCAAGGCCTCCCTCCCTCCGAGTTCCAAGGCCCCCTCCCCCTCCCTCTGAGTTCCAAGGCCTCCCTCCTTCCGAGTTCCAAGGCCCCCCTCCCTCCCTCCGAGTTTCAAGGCCCCCCTCCCTCCCTCCAAGTTCCAAGGCCCCCCGCTGTCCAAGGCCCCCTCCCTCCGTCTGTCCGAATTTTAAAAGCCCTCTTCTTACCTCGCATCAGTAAAAAGCGTGCACTGCAGGCTCGTCGGCGCTTCAGCCTTCCCTTCTGTCTCTTGGCTCTGGTCCCGCCCTTGTGGAAACAGGAAATGAGGATGGGACCAGAGCCGAGAGACAGAAGGGAAGGCTGAAGCGCCGACGAGCCTGCAGTGCATGCTTTTCACTGACGCGAGGTAAGAAGAGGGCTTTTAAACTTCGGACGGACGGAGGGAGGGGGGCCTTGGAACTCGGACGGAGGGGGGCCTTGGAACTCGGACTCAGAGGGAGGGGTGGCCTTGGAACTCGGAGGGTAGTAGTACTAGTTTTAAAATTCTGGCTGGGCTGGAAGGAAACTTCCGGTCCGTAAAATATTGGGGATGCTTGAGCACCCACAGCACCCACGGAGTCGGTGCCTATGACTATATCAATGAGTCAATAAAAAAGGGTATATTGTTTACAAACTTGTTGACCCTTATTATTTCTTCGTACTCATAAGACACAAGAGGGTGTGTTTTACCAGGTTATTAACTAACTTTCTAAAGGAAGAGAAATAAGATTATGAGATTGCCATGTGTGTGTGTTAGTGTTACTTATACATACCAAGATGTCACAGAATATTCTGATGAGTAATTCATTTTTGATTCACCTTTATGCAGATGCTTTGACAAATACAACAGAGCAATAAAGAAGCTATGTTATCTAGGGGCTGACTTAATATCCCAGTGGCAGCATGCTGCCTTGATTCTGAAACCCACCCTGTCACTTCTCAGGCCTGATGGAGGCAGGGAGGATATGGAGGCAACATTTCACAGCCCTCAAAGAGAAGGGTAGAAGTCCCAGCTTTTCCTTAAAAGTGACATCTACCATTCAGACTCATTGGATAAGTACCCTCCTCCAGGGTTGGTTATGGTCTGTGGCCCCAGCCAAGGAATTGTGGCTGTGATATCTGGTTTAGAAAGCAGGGGTTGAATATTACAGAATGCCCTAATACTTGCAAATGCCACATAGCCCCACTAAAGATAAGTTGAACTTGATGGCATGCAATGAATGCAATATCTTTATGGTCTGCCCATCTGCTGCAACATAGGGTGACCAACTGACTCCAACTGATCAAATCCTGGCTTTACTCCATGGCATCTACGACTGAGTTCTTCCAGTTTCTCTAATAAAGACACATAACTACAAGCCTGACATAACCTAATGCCATGTTGTAGGCCATATTTGATATCTAGTCCTCTCTTTAGTTCCTCACTATTAAAGATCCTTTCAGCTCTTTACATACCACCTTGTACAATAGATAAATTTAGTTGTGTTTGAATCTGATGTTTTGTGAAGATGCAGCAGTTCTTTTACCTGGCCACCAGGCTGCACAGATGTATCACCAACCATTCACATTGCAGCTTTCATCTGTCAGCCTCTAGTACCATGTTATGACATTTGTTAAAATGATTTCCTAGGTATGATAGACAGCAAGTCCTGTCCATAATGAACAAGGCCAACTTCAACCCAGGAGATGGTCAGAACAGGTTCTTCACTACCAATGCAGAGTCGTATGGGGACTATAAAGCAGGTGAGGATGTAAGAAAAAAAATTATATCACTAGATATGGTGTTTCTCTCTTTATCTTTGAACAACCTCTTGTACTCTCCTATCTTTGTTTGCCTAGAGTTTGCTACCAAGTTCTTCTGCATTCAGTCAATCATGTTTGACTGATTACCCTTCCTTAAGGCTGATCGTCCAATTGTCTTTGGCTTCACCTGAGGCCGCTTTGCACAGCTTGCGGCAGCTGTATTGCCCTATGCAAATTAGCATGAAAAAAAGACACATTTGTAATGTTCTCCTTTTAGAAAGTGGACCCCATTTGATGTGATAGCAGAATATACTTTCAATACCACATGTATTGGCCACAGTGATGGGGGGAACGGTAGCACCTGGTGGACAAAGTGTATGAGTGCTGTATGATGCATTTCAGTAAATTAGCAGTTAGCAAGGGTTGCATGTAAGAGAAAAGTTTTTAGTTGCACGGTTGCACCAGATGAGATGCAGCTATTTATAAAGCTCAGTCCCAAAGGAAACTTGACTGACTGCAATCTGGTAAAGAGAAAGTCTCTGATTTTCAGTTTTTCCTTTTGTTTTATCTTTTTTTTTTTTTTTTTTAGAATTTCCTAGCCATGTTGGCAGAATATATCCATTGACCAGCATCCCGGGGGATCGAAATCTAGAGACACGGTGTAGCTGGAGCACAACCCATCGCAGGGCCTATACCAAGGTCTGGGGCTAATTTGCTGCCCTGTACTTGATCTCTCATTATTTTATGAAACTTTCCTTTTGTTTTAAAGTATTTCTGTAGGGCCATAGCATGATATGTGTGCAGTTCTGGTCACTGCATCTCAACAAAGATACATCAAAATCAGAAAAGGTACAGAGAAGGGTGACCAGAATGATAAAGGAGGTGGGATGGGTTCCCTAAGAGGAAAGGCTAAAAAGACTAGGGCTCTTCAGCTTGGAGAAAAGAAGGCTGAGGGGAGATATGATAGAGGTCTATAAAATCCTGAGTGGAGTGGAATGGGTAGACGTGAATCGCTTGTTTATTCTTTCCAAAAAGACTTGGAATAAGACTTGGAATAAGCAATGAAGCTACAAAGTAGTAAATTTAAAACAAATTGGAGAAAATATTCCTTCACTCACCCCCTAAATCTGTAATCTTATGTGCATGTTTTCATGCTTAGCACACAAAATGGCACATGTAGATTATAGAATACTGGCAGTTATATGCACAAGTTAATTCTTAAATTAGATGCTAATTGGTGCTAACAACCAATAATGGGCCATAATCAAAGCTAATGTCTATAATTGGCACTAATTTGCAGTTGCATGTGTAACTGCATTTAGGCGATAGTCTATAATGTTAGCGCCTAAATTCTATAAAGTATAACTGTGAGAGGGGTGTGGACAGGGATGTTCCAAGCACTCACATGCTAAATTTTTACAATACTGTCAGTTATGTGTGTAACTATTGTACTTAGGCACAAGTTTTTATGAGCTAGCAGAAGTGCTTCTGTGCAAATGCAAACTTACGCTAGTATTCTACGACGGTAATTCCATGCATAATTGCCATAATAGAATTCGCACTTATAGGCTGATGCTCAGAAGTAAATGCGGGCACTAGAGGCCATCAGTGCTGGACTATCACCCACATTTACTATTGCACAATACTCAAAGTCCCCTACTGCTAGAAACTGCGAGCTCGCTGAAGAACAGCGCAAATAACATGCTAATGTATTCAAACAGGGTCCTTTCCTATTCCTCCTGATGCTCAGAGAACAGTGAATTAAACAAGGGTGCCCTTACTGCCGAAAACCTAACAGCAGCTCAGACCAGGCATTAGGGTGGCTGAAGAGAGATGAGAGCCCAGCTCTTGGGGGGGGGGGGGGGGGCAGCGGCTCAAGATCACGAGCACACATGTCTGGAAGGGGAGAGATCGACATACATTGAGGTCTTCCCCTTTCCAGTTCCATCTCTACCCCCAAAAGCAAACCTCCCCCGCCGTGAGGCTTAGAGAAGATCTACAAATGACCCAAACGAGTCCCGGGATCACCAGCAACTGCTCCAGAGATCTTGTTCGCTCTATTCACCATTGCAAACTTTGTAAAGACCAAAAATCCATCTCCACTCAGCGCGAGCGCATGCGCACAAGAGCTGTGCTTGACACACAGCTCTTGAGTGCTTGTGCAAGGCACAAACCTCCCCTGTAACTCCCTAATGTTCAATGCTAACAGCGCACCTATATTTGCATATCATTATCATTGAGCATTAGGGAGTTGTTCTGCCGCACTGTTCTGGCACTATTTTTCCAGCACTGTTCTGTACAGTTCCGGAGTTTTGAACATCGGAGTTTAAGCGCATACACTTTAGGCACCTAACTTTAGGCAACCTTTTGAGAATTACCCCTTCAACGTGTAATTAAGCTCTAGAATTAGTTGCCAGAGAATGTGATAAAAGTGGTTAGTTTAGCAGTGTTTTAAAAAGATTTTGACAAGTTCCTACATGAAAAGTCCATAAGCCATTATTAAGATGGATTTAGGAAAATCCAGTGCTTATTCCTGGGATGAGCAACATAAAATCTATTTTACTCTTTTGGGATCCTGACAGGTATTAGTGACTTGGATTGACCATTGTTGGAAACAAGATACTAAGTTTAATGGACCTGAGTGGAGGAGTAGCCTAGTGGTTAGTGCAGTGGACTTTGATCCTGAGGAACTGAGTTCAATTCCCACTGCAGCTCCTTGTGACTCTGGGCAAGTCACTTAACCCTCCATTGCCCCTGGTACAAAATAAGGACCTGAATATATGTAAACCGCTTTGAATGTAGTTGCAAAAACCTCAGAAAGACTGTATATCAAGTCCCATTTCTGTTTCCCTTTCTCCTTTGGTCTATCCCAATATGGTGATAATTATGTATGGCTGGTGCACCAAAATTGCACTTCATTCATTTCTTCCCCTGCTTGGCCAGCATCTCTCCTGCCCAGTTAAATCGCTTTGAATAATTAACCCCATAGTTAGTAAATTGGCCCCATTGAGAATAATGGGGTGTGTGTTATTTATCGTGTTAAATCACATTAACTTCAGAATAATAAATAGAGCCTTAAATTTAAATTTTAGCATTGGAATTTATGTCACCCCTCAGAAACGAGATTTGTGCACCTTTGGACACAAAGGTTTTTTTTTGTCACTTCTTCTGGGGGGGTTTTTTTTTGCCGGTGTTGTTCTGTTTTCTTTCTTTCACCCCTTAGAAATTTCCAGATATACAAAAAATTCTCAAAACTTATTCTTTATGTTAAATCTTGAAATTGTAATTATAAACGTCACATATTGCAAAAAAAAAAGGCCCCAAAATATACTTAAATACAAAGTAGGTAATTTTGTAAAGCAAATGGCCACATTAACAGATAGCCTATAGAAGGCACAGCAGGACCTAGTTTAATCCTCAATCCCACCCCCCCACCCTCCCCAACTCCTGCCCACCCCTATAAATGAAGAGGTCAGTTATTCTACTTAGGATAACAAGGGAGGAGTGCTTTTACAGAGTTTTAATTACATTTCATTACTTGCTAAGAAGAAAACACATGTATGATTCTCCGAGGACAAGCAGGCTGCTTGTTCTCGCATATGGGTGACGTCCACGGCAGCCCCCAGGTCCGGAAATCTTCCTAGCAACAAAGGTTGCTAAAGCCTTCGAGCGAGCGGGTGCGCGGCCATCTTCCCGCCCGTCGCGCAAGAGTCCCGACGGGTGGGAAGATGGCCACGCGGTGCGCGCACCCGCGCGCTCAAAGGGTTTAGCAACCTTTGTTGCTAGGAAGATTTCCGGACCTGGGGGCTGCCGTGGATGTCACCCATATGTGAGAACAATCAGCCTGCTGTCCTCGGAGAATACCTGCTACAGGTAAGTAACTTCGCTTTATCTGCCATTTGCTCACCAAATGGCAGATAATCATACAAGTGACATTCAGTGCAAAAGGCTGAATAGCACCCCTCTCGCTGCTGGACTGCTTAGTATTTTGGAGTTTTTCAATAATTTAAAACTTGCTAAGGTATTAAGGATATTAGTCTAATATAAAAAAGTCTTTAGCTTATATTGTATATTGGGTGATTTATTTAGTGTTTTCTTCTTAGCAAGTAATGAAATGTAATTAAAACTCTGTAAAAGCACTCCTCCCTTGTTGTCCTAATTAGAATAACTGACCTCTTCATTTATAGGGGTGGGCAGTTCAGGGACATCTTCTTTTTGTTTTGTTTTTTTGAGTACGGGTGAAGGACATCCAAGTGTTAGGCGCCTTCGCTATACCTCTGTCCCTGCGAGGACGTCCAAAATGTGGATGTTTCTGTGAGAAGGACGTCCATGCTTTTGCTATGCCTCCTACACCCCCTTTATTTATTTATTTATTTGGATTTTGGATCACAAGTAGCAGCAGTGGGATTTAAAGCAGCCACCTCTGGATTGCAAGACCAGTGCTCTAACCACTAGGCGACTCCTCCACTCCACTCCCTTGAAATTTGGCCGTCCCTGTGGGGGGGGGGGCAGTTCAGGACGTCCAAAATGTTTGAAAGAAGGACGTCCACGCCTTCGCTATGCCTCCGCTGACACACACACACACCTCCCCCCTAGGGACCTGCATACTGCTGCGATGGACCCGAGTATGATATTTGAGGCTGGCAAAAAAAGTTTTTAAAGTTGATTTTTTCAGGGTGGGAGGGGGTTAGTCACCACTGGGGGGGGGGGGGGGGGAGTCAGAGGAGGTCATCTGGTTGTCATCTGGTCAGTTCGGGCACCTTTTTGAGGTTTGGTCATAAGAAAAAATGGACCAAGTCAACCAAGTGCTCATCAGAGATGCCCTTCTTTTTTCCATTATCTCTCAAGGACGCCCATCTGTTAGGCACGCCCCCTGGGAACTTTGGTTGTCCCCGCGATGGGAAGCAGTTGGGGACGCCCAAAATCGGCTTTCGATTATGCCGATTTGGGCGACCCTGAGAGAAGGACGCCCATCTCCCAATTTGTGTCGAAAGATGGGCGCCCTCCTCTTTTGAAAATAAGCCTGTAAATGTATTAGCTTTTGTATGCGAAAACAGTTTATGGTTATTGTTTGTATGAAACAGCAGAATCTTTAATAAAACTTTCAATTGAAAAAAAAGGAATTGCTGATCTCCTGTTAGTAATATGTAACCTGTCGTTTAAATCGTCCCTAGTACCTGGAGGTTGGAGGGTGGCCAGTGTGATGTTGATTTTTAAAAAGGGTTCCAGGAGTGATATGGGAAATTACAGACCGGTAAGCCTGACGTCAGTGCCGGGCTAAATAGTGGAAACTATTATAAAGAATGAAATTATGGAACACATAGACAAACATGGTATAATGGACAGAGTCAGCATGGTTTCAGCCAAGGCAAGTCTTGCCTTTCCAGTTTGCTTCATTTCTTTGAAGGTGTGAATAAACATGTGGATAAAGGTGAGCTGGTTGATGTAGTGTATCTAGATTTTCAGAAAGCTTTTGATAAAGTTCCTCATGAAAGACTCCTGAGAAAATTAAAGAGTCATAGGATAGGAGGCCAGGTTCTGGTATGGATAAGGAATTGGTTATTGGACAGAAAACAGAGGGTAGGGTTAAATGGTCATTTCTCTCAATGGAGGAGGGTGAACATTGTTCCAAATTGGGAGAAAGACGCCCATCTCCCGATTTGGGTTGAAATATGGACATCTTTCTCTTTCGAAAATAAGCTGGATGGAAATCAGAATGATGAATGAGGTGATTAAATTTGCAGATAACACAAAACTATTCAAGGTTGTTAAAACAGGTGCGGACTGTGAAATATTGCAGGAAGACCTTAGGAAATTGGAAGACTGAGCATCCAAATGGCAGATGAAATTTAATGCGGACAAATGCAAGGTGATTCACATTGGAAAGAATAATCCGAATCATAGTTACCTGATGCTAGAGTCCACCTTGGGGGTCAGCACTCAAGAAAAAGATCTGGGTATCGTTGTAGGTAATACACTGAAATCTTCTGGTTAATGTACAGTGGTGGCCAAAAAAGCAAACAGGATGCTAGGAATTATTAGGAAAGGGATGGTGAATAAGACCAAAAATACTATAATGCCTCTGTATCGCTCCATGGTGCAACTGCACCTTGAGTACTGTGTTCAGTTCTGGTTGCTGTGTCTCAGAAAAGATATAGCGGAATTAGAAAAGGTTCAAAGAAGAGTGAACAAAATGATTAAGGGGATGGAACTCCTCTCATATGAGGAAAGGCTAAAGAGGATAGGGCTCTTCAGCTTGGAAAATAGACGGATAAGGGAGGATATGATTAAGGTCTACAAAATCCTGAGTGGTGTAGAACGAGTAGAAGTAAATCGATTTTTTACTCGTTCCAAAAGTACAAAGACTAGGAAACACTCAAGGAAGTTACATGGAAATACTTTTAAAACAAATTGGAGGAAATATTTTTTCACTCAATGAATAGTTAAGCTCTGGAACTATTTGCCGGAGGATGTGGTAATAGAGGTTAGCATATCTGGGTTTAAAAGTCCATCGTCTGTTATTGAGACAGACATGGGAAAGCAACTGCTTGTCCTGGGATTTGTAGTATGGAATGTTGCCACAAATTGTGTTTCTGTCAGGTACTTATGACCTGGCTTGGCCACTGTTGGAAGCAGGATATGGGGCTAGATGGACCATTGGTCTGACCCAGTATGGCTAATTTTATTTTCATGGAAAGTCACAATCATAAAATCACATGGATGTATACATTCTTAAAAAGTAGGCATACCAGAAGATAGTGCCTACTGTTAAATGATCTGTGCATAGATGTTCCCGGAGCTTAAGTTTGGCCAGAGTTATATACATGTGTACACACAAACCTCCGGATTCTGTATATCGCGCCTGATGTTCTGCACTGAAATCCAAGCATACTCTATAATAACACGCATAACTTAATTGGATTAACAAGCTAATCAGTTTTGATAACAGGTCTTAACGAGCAATAATGAGCAGTAATTGACAATAATTAGAATTTAGACGCTCAACTCACTAAGCATATTCTGTAACGCAGAGCGCCTAAATTCTAATGCGTGCAGCGAAAAAGGGGCATAGTTATGGGCAGATAAATGGACATTTCGTGGACATTCCAAAATTTGCGTGCGTTGTTATAGAATATGGCCCTCAGCGCCTAAATCTACAGCCAGCATTTACACCTCATTTCCCTTGGTGTAAATGGATGTACATAATTTTAAGTGCTGTAAAATCAACTAAGCATATTCTATATACTGTGCCTAAATATAGGCGCCACTTACAGTATACGCTTAGGTGGAAATTTATTCCACGCAGAGTTTTCAGACGCTATATATAGAATCTGGCCCAAAGTACAGGTGCTTTGTTTTGAAAAATTTGTAGGTGCCCTGTTATGAAATTAATCTCCACACGTCAAACATCTTGTCTGGCAAGTCACAATCTAGTTATGAAAAATGTGTACGAAAAACACGTTCCCTCAACCCCCACCCATCCATAAGAACCACATATCAGCTTATGAAATAAGCTTAGGAAAGAGGACTCTTGCAAGCTTATTCAAAGACACACCTTTGCAGTTAGTGATTGTAAATACAAAGAATCCAGGATTCTATCCCAGCTCATTTTGGTAAGTCAAAAATACATTTATTTGAATTTGTTGACCCATCAAGGTGGTACAGATATCAATTACATTAATCCAGGTTATAAGTATATCAAATATATAAACCTCACACATAAGTCAAATTGTACTTTCAGCACAAAAATAAAACCAGCATCGCAGTCATACTGTGACTGGGTCCCAATACTGATATCAGTCTTAGTTATCAACCCAGTGACCCACAGTATCATGGGCAGCACCAGCTCAAAAAGCCAAGCTATGGCTTTAAGCTCAGATAGCTTTTTGTACTACATAGCTCAAACAGAGCAGAGTTCCAAACAGCTGGCAGAAAGCAACAAAGTGCTGTATATCTAGTAGTGGCCAGTTCAACAACAAGCGACAGTACAGCTGGTCAGCACTGCTGTGAAGATCTTAGTGGTATTCCTGGTTTGTAACATTTCAGGATCAGCTAAGTACCTGGGATCACCTTCATTCAGGTATCTGAAAGTTAAAAACAAGAAATCTGAACTTAATTCTATCCTCCTGGAAACCAATGTAAGTCTTGTAAAATTGGTATGTTGTAGCCCTCCTTTTATCCCTGACCAATAGCTTAGCTGAGCAATTGGAAATGCGTAAGGCTAGTTATGTTAGTCTCTGATACAGAGGCCAATGCAGAAAGCTGCCACAAGCCTAACTATAGAGGTTGTATGCACATGTTACTGGCTGAGCAATGCAAAGAAGGGCTGTGTGTGAGTGTTAACTTGCAAGGAAGACATGGACAAACACAGCATTAAAATGAAGGTAAATCAGCTCGTTGTACCTACCCATAAAGAAATAATTCATGAACACACTAGGACATCTATTTTTACAGTCCAAGGCCCACAGCTAAGGAATTTATTACAAACCTATTTACGATTACAATCATTTCTTGCCCAATCTTAAAACATTCTTATATATCAGTGCATTCGGCTAATTCCCCCTCCATGTGCCGGAGTTATTAGAACTTACCTATTGTCAGTGCATTTTTTCTAGCAAAAAAGGTGCCGATACTCAAATGCTAAGCCACACTTCAGGGGTGGGGTGATCACTGAGGGACCCACCCTACAATAGCCAGGTCCCCTGCAACCAGTCACAGATCTATGACAAGGCAGAATTGGTATGTAGAGCATGAGCTCTTTAATTAAAGCTTGGGGTCCATGGGTCAATTTTAGCAGACAATGGAAAAGGTGCCGGTATTCAGTACCCCCAAGTACCCCCTCAAAAAAGCCCTGCCTATTGTGTGTACCCCCCTTTCTTTCCTATCTATAATGGAGCCCCCCCTTTCCCCCACCAATCTCCCAGTCTATGCTGTTTTGTTTTTTGATCACACTTTCATATGATTGTAAGCCATCTAGATGGTTCCCCTGTAAGGCGGGATAGTAAGTATTAATAAAACTTGGAAACTTGGAGGCCATTAAGTATTCCACTGCAACGCACAGAAGGAAACAGTAGCTTTTGACATGCACATAATGCAAGAAATTTTTTGCCCTTCCTCCTGCACCCCCTGTTTAAAATGTCTTGCTTTTCTTTTTTATCCAACCAGAACAGTACCTATAACTTGAAAACACTGATATATTTCAGTGGGAGATCAAAGATATTTTAAGTCTCCAAAACCACTCTCATGCAGTTTTCAAATGTCGATGCCAATGATATTTCCGTACACCTATCATTTTGGGGGTTTGTTCTTTTCTAGTTGGATCCCAAGAAGAAGGAGCATCTGGAAGAGATGCCTTGGGCAAGGAAAAAGAGCAATCTGCACTTGGGAGATGCAAAACTGGGCAGTCATTACTACATAACAAACCATTCCTCTGATTTCCAGCCTGCAGAGCCCACAAGAGTAATTGTATCAACCAGGTCTAATCTAGAGAGCAGTGTACCTCTTGATTTCTTCAGTAAGTATTCATGCTACTGCATTTTTAAAAGAAATAATTGTTTTAACATTTATTCATGAGAGATTGGAACCCAAGGGTGCCTTTTCTAATTTAGAAAGAATATTTCTAGGCGCTACTGGCTAGATTCAGTAAATGACACCTACAAAATCGGCACTGAACCCCCCCCTGCTTATGCAATATTCTATAAGCTGCACCTAAACTTCGTCGTGGTTTATAGAATGCCGCTTAAATGTTATGGTCACTTGTAAATTTATTCTGTAAATTTCTGCACTCTTATTCTGTAATTATGCATGTAACTCAAAACCAAGCCTCCATTCCGCCCTGAAACACTCATGGCCATTTCCCTTTCCGCAACCCCTTTTTCAGGCCGCATGTAAATTTTAGGTGTGGATCCTGCATGTTAACACCCAATGAAATCTAGTGCCAATAATTGCTTGTTAAAAAGCCAATTCACACTAATTGGCTTATTCAATTAAATTGTTTACGCAAATTGGAACTGTGTCTAAATTTGCTTACACAATTTTTGGCAACCTTTATAGAATCGGGGAAGATCAAGTCAAATGAGAAAAGTCATCTTCATAGTAAAGCATCTGCCACGGTGACATAAGAATAGGAGCTCGATCCTTGTTTGACCTGTTTCTGTACTGTAGATATCAGAGTTTCCTTTTTCCTTTCTCTCATCAGACCAAAAGCAAATAGAATAAAAAGGCACTGGAGTGTGAAAAGAGCCAAATCTGAGATTTATGCAGTACTTGAACAAGAAATTTTCAGTTAATCCATTGATAGGGTGATTCTCCTCCCTATACTAATTAGGGATGGGTATGGAAAACTTTTTTTTTATTTTTGGATAATTTTCAGACTTCCTCCTGAGTTTTGAACATTTTTTAGTTTGTTTCATACATTCATTTTTATGTGTGTTAATGTGATTTTGCATGTATTAAATTTTTTAAGGTGCGCTAACAAATGCTATTTCTATACTAATGTTTTCCTCTCTCTCAGTGGACGTGGTGGTGGGGAAAAATGGTTGTAGGAATTCAAGACTGCACAAGATAAGCGCAGAGGAGCCATAGCAGAGAGGAAATACCTACTGAAAACTAGAATGATTACACAGTGTGGGTCTCTAAGGAGCTCATTTTCAAACTAGAAAAACGTCTCAAAAACATCTGGAAAATAGTGATGATCAAATTTTTAAAAAAAGAGACATTTTTCTGGTTTGAAAATTGCTATGTTCAGGGTGAGAATTTTAGATGTTTTCAGCAAAACGTCTACAATTGGACTTGGATGCCATATCGTAAATGCCCCTCCACATATTCCGTATAACTGGAGACACTTCTCATCCTAAGTCCAGTCTGAAACTGTGGCAATGTGAGCACAAAAAAGCTCTCTATATGCCCCTAAGTAGTTTAATTTTTAGTTTATTTGCATTTGTTATACCGCTATTAGCTAAGTCGCAGATCACAGCGGTTTACAAGTCTAAAATCAAAAGAAAGGAACTCCAATAAATTTATAGGATAGAAACAACACAAACCCTCCTACAAACACCCAAATATGCAATCATGAAACGGGAGGAGAGGTAGGATATTGCAGGAAACAGGGTGTGAGGTAGTAAAGTCTTAGGTTGGGCTAAATGCTTGGTGAAACAACCAGGTTTTAAGAGCTGTTTTAAATTTCTTAAATGACAGTTCTGCACAGATAGAAAGTGGCATAGAGTTCCATAAAAAATGGGGCTGCAAAAAAAGTCAGGTCTATTAGAGCAGCAAGCAGGTCCTTGGAGTAGTGTAGTGGTCAGTGCAGTACACAGTGGGGGACCCAGGTCCCTATCTCCCTCTGTCACACTTGTGGTGGAAACTGTGACCCCTCCCAAGATCACCAAAACCCTATTGTACCCACATATAGGTGCCCCCTTCAGCCATAAGGGCCATTGTGGTGTACAGTGGATTTTGGGTGGGTTTTGGAAGGCTCAGGGGACAAGATAAGGGAGCAAAGGTGAGATACGTACCTGAGAGCACTTTTATGAAGTGCACAGAAGTGCCCTCTAGGGTGCTCCATTGTCTCCTGGGAGGTCTGGGGGACCATTCTATTAAACATGCTGGTTTTTCCTACATCCCACTGGCATGAAAGAATCTACGTTTTGCCACCTATTCAGGTATTTTTTGAAAACGGACCGAAAAACAAAACGTCCAAATCAGAAAAACTTGTTCAAAACAGTTTTTCTTTTTTAAAAATGACCACCTTTCCTATTTGGATTTTGGATGTTCTGTTTATTTATTTAGATTTTGCTCACACCTTTTTCAGTAGTAGCTCAAGGTGAGTTACATTCAAGTACATTGGATATTTCTCTGTTCCAGGAGGGCTCACAATCTAGGTTTGTACCTGAGGCAATGGAGGGTTAAGTGACTTGCCCAAGATCACACGGAGTGGCAGTGGGATTTGAACCAGCCACCTCTGGATTTCAAGACCAGTGCTCTAACCACTAGGCCAGTCCTCCATGCCAATTGTTTTTGTGCAAAACATCCAAAATCGGACACAGACAGCTCTTCTGAGCAGGGACCGTCCTTAGTTATTAATTTGTACAGCGCTGCGTAACTCTAGTAGCGCTCTAGAAATGTTAAATAGTAGTAGTAGTAGAAGACATCATATCAAAAATGCCCCTGTGTTTGTGTGTGAGGGGGGGGGCAGGGGGAGGGAGGGAGTGGGCACTTGTTCTGTGCAGGGGCCAGCTTTGGTTTTGCCCAAAAACAAGCAGCAAATTTTGGCCACAGATTCAGTTTCAGTGGAAAGCAAAGAAATGTGTTTCAATCACCTTCTAAATTCTAGTGTCATGCGCCTAGATTGTCATAGACAAATGGCAGGAAGTTACTTATGGGGCAGCTGAATCAGCTTGCTCATTGTAGGGAGCTTGTTGTGCAGCTGTGCTGTAGATGCTAACAGTTCCATCAACAGGGGTCCGTTGCCTGGAATAGACATCCTTTAAAAGCAATGAAATGAAGAACATCAAACATATAAATGGCAAGTGACCGTACTCACTTGCAAATGCGCAGTACAGACTTCCCTCTCTGTCCCGCCCTCGCGCCAAGATGTCATGACGTCAGAGGGCGGAACAGAGAGGGAAACAGAGTCGAATTGTCGGATGCCGCCGCTGCCGCCTGGAAAGGAACATTGCACGAAACAACCTCCACCATCCCATCCCCGCCACCGCTCCCGCCCCCCTCCGTATCGGGCCCCCAGCACTGACTTGACAGCGCCTCTCACCTCCGTGTGGAAGCACTGCAGGCAGCAGCAGAGCGATCTGCTGCTACCTGTAGCGCTTTCACACGGAGGTGAGAGGCGCTGTCAGGTCAGTGCAGGGGGCCCGGAACGGAGGGGGGAGGGAGCAGCGGCGATGAGGGTAGCTGGACATGGGGGGAGGGCAGGGGGGAGAGGCCATGGTTGTTGGACTTGGGGTGAGAGCAGGGCACAGAGGAGGGTTGCTGGACATGGGGGGAGGGGGGAGGCCAAGGGAAAGAGGAGGGTCGATGTATATGCGGGGGGAGGATCGGTGGACGGGGTGAGGCCAGGAGAGAGAGGAGGGCTGCAATACTCGCCCGTTTTTACGGGCTTAACGGCTAGTAGAAGTATAACACAACTGAGGCTGATTGTCACTGTCACCCAATACCTAATCCTTAGATCCTTTTGCTGGAGATATTGTTGTGTGATGGCCTTGTGACATCACATAACCTCCTATAATTTGGGAGTGTGGCTAACAAGATGCCCACCTCATAGAAGGACACCAGCTGATCTTTTTTAGTTATCCATTGCGGTATAATGAATGTAACTTACCTTGGAAATAATTTGTGAGCTAAATGCTTAAATAAAATAAAATTCTTTTGAGTAGCTTTTCAGCTCCACTCAGGAATTGCCTGCTTTTCCAGTGGTCTGCCAATAGACTAGTCCATAGGAGCCAACTTTTCAAAATTATTGGGGGTGCTAGGACCAATGGAAATAACCCCTCCCTGGACACATACAAGGAATTTTCTCAATATTGGGGGTGCTCAAACACCCACAGCACCCACAGAGTCGGCTCCTATGGACTAGTCACACTCTAGCAACAGGTTCATCACCGACTGTGATGTAATTAGTGACTATTTTCCCTCTATGACATCATCACTGATCCTATGAAAACTCTTTTTAAAAGGTATTTTCACAGCTTTTAGAGCTGACAGGTTTACTTACATTGGAATCAAAAGTGGCATTTCCCCCTAAATGTATCTTTTTCTTTTTTATGTTATTTCAAATATTAATTTGTAATAGAAGATGAACGTAGTTTGTCAGAAGCCCAGGAAGCTTTTGTACCACACAAGGGAAAAATGAAAATTTCAGAAGAAAAACTGCTTGAGGTAAAAATGAAAACAACTGAAACAAGTCTAGAATTATTTGGAAACTTTAAAAAGTGAGAAATTGCTGCAGGGGAGGAGGAAAGGAAAGAAAGACGGAGATGGGATGAAGAGATGAAAGAGGATCTGTGGTCTGGGGTGGGAGGAGATTTGGGGTTTAAGGGAGGGATGAAGATTGTGGGAGGGTGAAATGTCAGTTAAGGCGGACCTGGGGGCATGAAAGAAGCATCACTTGGGGAGGGGGGTGAGGAAAGGACCCTACAAAACTCTAAGGGGCCCTTTTACAAAGCTGCAGTAATCACTAATGCGTGCTTACCGTAGCAAAAAAATGACTTACTGTGGTGTCCTGGGGTAATTTTGTGATGTGTGTGCACGCTACCACACACTAAAATTTAATTTTTAGTGTTGTGCGCGGGTCTATGGGCAGAGAATGGGCGTGTTCTGCACTAATCTGTTATTGGTAGGCATTGCTGTGCACTAACTGACTAGCACAGGTTTAGCGTTCAAGTCCCTACCACCTACACCATAAATGGCAGTAGGGGCTCACACGCTAAGGGGAAATTTAGGGCCCCTTTTACCAAGCTGTGGCAAAAGGGGGCCTGCGCTGGCGTTGGTACATGTTTTTGATGCACACCAAAGGCCCCCTTTTACCACAGTGGGTAAAAGGGTAGGTTGCCGCATGATCATTTCGGGGGGGGGGGGGGGGGGGGAGCCCATACTGCCACCCATTGAGGTGGCGGTAAGGGCTCCAGTCTAACCCGGCAGTAACCAGGCAGCATGTGATACTGCCCGATTACCGCCAGGTACACACTGGATATGATGGCGTGCTGGGGGTGGGAAGTACCACTGGGCTGCTGCAGTAGCCCGGCGATACTTCCTGTTTAGCGAGTGGTAAGCCCGCATTGGGCTTACCGCCCTTTGTAAAAGGGGCCCCTTAGTGTGTGGCCATTTAATAGGAAAAATTGGAAATTTTACTCCAGCAGTAAAAATGGCCTTAGCGAGTAGGAATGACCCGCATAAGGTCACGCTAAGGCCACTTTTTACTACTGTTTGGAAAAGGGCTTCTAAGTGCCAGTCATGTTCCATGCAGTAGATGAGGAGGAGGATGTGCCCCAGTTCACTGACATTCTCCTCTTGATGCCAGCTCCGTAAGCAGTGGTGAGAAAGGTATGTGTGTGGGAGGATGGTGGATCATAGACAAGTTGCAAAAGTTCAAATTAAGGGCCCCCAGGCAAAATATTGGAAATGCCAATGCAGCAGGGGAGATCCAGCTGAGGAGATATGGGTGTGACCACTCCATAGCTTAGGTAGAATTTAAACCATGTTACAGGTAATGCATGAAGAGAAATGCACCTACACATCCTTGACTTGGCTACTGATTCCTGTAATTCCGGTGACCCTGACTATGAGTTTGTATGCCTTCCTTCTGTCCAGTGGCGTACCAGGGTGGGGGCAGTCTGCCCCGGGTGTACGCCATTGGGGGGGGGTGCCGTGCGCCTGTGGGCTCTTCGTTTTCATGCTCCCTTTGCCCCGGAACAGGTTACTTCCTGTTCCGGGGCAGAGGTAACCTGTTCCGGGGCAGAGGGAGCATGAAAACAAAGAGCCGGCAGGCGCGCGGCACCCCCCCCCCCCAGCGGCGTGCACCTGGGGGGGGAGGTCTTTCCCCCGGGGGGGGGGGGGTGCTGCACCCAGGGGGTGGGGCGCTGCACCCGGGGGGTGGGGCGCATCGGCGATCCGCCCCGGGTGTCAGCCCCCCTAGGAACGCCACTGCTTCTGTCAAAGATACTTCTAGTCCCTACCTGTGAAGCCACAGATTGGAAGACAGACAGACCAAAACCAAAAGCATGTTTTTATTTATAGGATGCTCTGACAAGATATATTTTCTCTTGGTGTCTGTAAATTAGATTAGTGGTTTATTCTGCCAAGATCACTGACTGGCATATTTCTTGTAGTGGCTGGGCTGTAGAATGGAATGATGGATGATTTCTGATCATTCTGCTTAACAATGGAAGTAAAAACTTCTGTTTTAACTTTTCTTTCTGCAATAAGCTCCATTTGAACTATTTTCATAGTTTTTTTTATTTATTTTGTTTTCTTTTAAACAGAACAAGAAGTCTCATATCATCCATCCGTGGAGGGGGCACAGATTCCTGAGTACAACGCATCAGAGGTCATTTACACCGAAGTACTTGGGGCCCCAAACCTTCTCCAAAGCAGATACCCAGGCAAGCCACTTGCCCCTTGGAACACTAGGGAAATATATCCCCGGTCGTTACAATGCTCTTGCCAATTAATGTGCTCTGCATTACTATGGGAGCATCAAGCAATAAGGTGGCTGAATCGTGAAGAATTAAAAAGAAAACCTGGATATGCAGACCTCCTGCAAATCTATGCCATCAGCAATATTTCAGAACACAATACAAATTACCTCTCCTTAGGTACAATGAAGGAAATTGCTCCTTTGAATTGGAAAAGAGTAAGTTCTTCAGAGTGATGATTAATTTAAATTGAAAAAAAGCTTTCCACAGAGGCAAAAAATATTGGTAAAAACTTTTTCAGATACATTAGAAGCAGCAAGCCTGTGAGGGAGTCATGCAGAGTCATATCTGAAGGGATTCAGATCCTTGTCTGTGGTGCCCCATGAGTTCACTTCTAACCTTGCTTGGGACAAGTATCGTTCCTGAGCTCTTCTCTGTGTTAAGACTTGTGGAGACTGTGAGCCAGCAGTGGTAAAGTACGACTAACGTTTGATTCAGAATTATACCGTGCCATCCAGGCATGGTTCCACCAACCCTCTACCCTACCTGATCTCTTTTGACCCCATAGGTGCCCTTAAAATGTCTTTTTGGCCGGCCATGGAGGGGTGGGGGCCAGCAGCAGAGGTAGGTGCAGATGGATCCCTAATATGGGCCTACTTAGACCTGCCCAGGGAAGGCTCCTAAGTTCTTCCCTCTAAGCACGGGAACTCTTAACAAAGCTGCTCTGGAAATCATTGTCACCAGATCCTGCTGAGCCAGCTACAGCTATTCCCCATCTGCTGAAGGCAGAGACTACAGGCTAGCTAGACCGTTTGCTTTAGCTGTTATATTGGAAGTTTTAGTTGGTCAGGAGTTGTCTTTACCTTCACCTGCTGGCAGGGGGACATAACCCACTATCTGAAATGGTCTGGCAGGATGTGAAGGAACTGTGGAGTCGGGCTCTTAAGCGGTGCCACAGGTTCTTACTGCCCCCAATGCATTGGAAAGGTGCTTTCCTGTGAGGTGGGGGACCTTGGGTAGTTGGCCTGGCCTTGTGGCCATGTGCACGCAAGTGTGGTCATTGAGAGAGCAATGGAAAGCTATGGTTACAGAGCCCCTGGGGAGGCTTGTCTTAAGGATTTTTCTCTGGAACTTGTCTGCATTATGCACCAGGACTTCCAGTCTATGAAGTGGGGTACAAAAGGGGATCATCTGGATTACTGAAAATATAGTTGTTGGCTCTTGTCTCACTTTCTTCCAATTGTGTATGTCCTACAGGAATGATTTTGATTTGTTGTGTTGTGGTACTTTATATTCTCCAAGGACAAGCAGGCTGCTTGTTCTCACGACTGGGTGACGTCCGCGGCAGCCCCCACCAACCGGAAAAAGCTTCGCGGGCAGTCCGCACGCAGGGCACGCCCACCGCGCATGCGCGGCCGTCTTCCCACTCATGCGCGACCGTTCCCGCCAGTCTTGTTTTTTCCGCGCTGGAGAGAGTCGTGCGTCGCCGCTCTCTCTTGTCAGCCCCGGAAAACCGTCGCGTTTTCGCGAATTTCTTATTTTTTTGTTTCTGGTTCCCGCGCGTTCCGGACCCTTTTCTTGTTTAAAAAAAAAAAAAAAAAAAAGGTGAACGCGCTTGTTTTTCCCTCGTTTTCTAGCGGGGGCGTCGCGTTGCGGCCTTGTGGCCGCGCGGTCGATTTATTTTTCGAGGTGTGATTTACCGCCACCATCGACGACTTTAATTTCGCCGATGCGATTTTTCCGTCGATGTCCTCGAAGGTCCCGAGTGGATTTAAGAAGTGTGGTCGGTGCGGCCGGCCTATCTCGCAGACCGACACCCACGCTTGGTGCCTCCAGTGCCTCGGGCCGGAGCACAATATCAAGTCGTGCTCTTTGTGTCTTGGTCTCCGGAAACGGACTCAGGTTGCGAGGCAAGTTCTACGGGACCGTCTTTTTGGAACTTGCGCCGGCCCCTCGACGTCGACCTCGACGACATCGGTATCGACGGCCGGTTCTTCGGTACCGGTATCGATGTCAGCGAAATCGGCACCGATGGCATCGACCCCAGGAGCACAGGTCCCGTCGGCCCGCCGGTCCTCCGGTGAGGGTAGGGGTGAGAGGCCGCTTGGGCAATCGGCCCCGGTCACTCCCTCTGCCCATGGCCCTCGGGACCGAACCCTGTCTGACCCGGTTCCTCGAGACCGAGGGGGATCGACCTCCTCCTCCTCCATTCCACCTGGCGCCGATGACGGGCACCGCAAAAAATCAAAGAAGCACCGTCATCGGTCGCCTTCGATGCATCCGGCTCTCGGTGCCGGCGAGGAGTCGACGCCGAAGCGTCAGCGTCGAGGAGAGGTCCCCTTCGGTAGTGGAGGTCCCGACGCGTCAGGGTCCCAGCACTTCGGTGCAGTCTCCTGGACCCGAGCAGCTTCTGGCACCGACACCTCTACCGGCTCCCCCGTCTTTCCCGACAGCGGGCCTGGACGAGTGCCTCCGAGCCATCCTTCCGGGGATCCTGGAAGGGCTGATGCGCCAGGCTGTGCCGGCGCCGGGGGTGCTTCTGCCCTCGGCGCCATTGACTGTGGCGCCGGCGAGCTCAAGCCCGGTGCCGAGGCCTTCGACACCGCCGCCGCTTGTGGCACCGGTCTCGACCGCCACGCAGGTGGAGTCCCCGTCGACGTCGATGGAGGGAGCTTCGTCCCCGCCGGCGCGGGAGTCCACCGCTCGACGACACCGAGGCCTCGGTGCCTCGACGTCGAGCCGGGCCCAGTTAAGGACTCAGCTACATGAGCTTATGTCCGATACCGAGGAAGAGGCCTCGTGGGGGGAAGAGGAGGACCCCAGATATTTCTCCTCAGAGGAGTCTGTGGGCCTCCCCTCTGACCCCACGCCTTCACCAGAGAGGAAGCTCTCGCCTCCTGAGAGCCTCTCCTTTGCCTCCTTTGTAAGGGACATGTCCATTTGCATTCCCTTCCCCGTGGTCTCTGTGGATGAGCCGAGGGCTGAGATGCTCGAGGTTCTCGACTATCCATCACCACCTAGAGAGTCCTCCACGGTGCCGTTGCACAATGTCCTCAAAGAGACACTGCTTCGGAACTGGATGAGACCATTATCTAATCCCATCATTCCCAAGAAAGCAGAGTCCCAGTACAGAATCCACTCGGACCCAGAGTTAATGCGGCCCCAATTGCCCCATGACTCGGCGGTCGTGGATTCTGCTCTCAAGAGGGCACGGAGTTCGAGGGATACCGCCTCGGCGCCCCCGGGGCGGGAGTCTCGCACTCTGGACTCGTTTGGGAGGAAGGCCTACCAATCTTGCATGCTCGTGACCCGCATCCAATCTTACCAGCTCTACACGAGCATCCACATGCGGAACACTGTGAAGCAACTGGCGGACCTGGTTGATAAGCTCCCGCCGGAGCAGTCCAGGCCTTATCAGGAGGTGGTCAGGCAGCTGAAGGCGTGCAGAAAGTTCCTGTCCAGGGGTATATATGACACCTGTGACGTGGCATCTCGTGCTGCGGCCCAAGGTATAGTGATGCGCAGGCTCTCATGGCTGCGTGCCTCTGACCTGGACAACCGCACCCAGCAGAGACTGGCCGACGTCCCTTGCCGGGGGGATAATATTTTTGGCGAGAAGGTCGAGCAGCTGGTGGACCAACTGCATCAGCGGGAAACCGCCCTCGACAAGCTCTCCCACCGGGCGCCTTCAGCATCCACCTCAGCAGGTGGACGTTTTTCCCGGGCCCGGCAGGCTGCGCCCTATGCTTTTGCCAAGCGTAGGTACACCCAGCCGGCCCGAAGGCCTCGACAGGCACAGGGACAGCCCCAGCGCGCTCGTTCTCGTCAACAGCGTGCGCCTAAGCAGCCCCCTGCGCCTCCACAGCAAAAGCCGGGGACGGGCTTTTGACTGGATCCACGGGAACATAGCCACCCTCAAAGTGTCCGTGCCGGACGATCTGCCGGTCGGAGGGAGGTTAAAATTTTTTCACCAAAGGTGGCCTCTCATAACCTCCGACCAGTGGGTTCTCCAAATAGTGCGGTGCGGATACGCCCTAAATTTGGCCTCCCTTCCACCAAATTGTCCTCCGGGAGCTCAATCCTTCAGCTCCCATCACAAGCAGGTACTTGCAGAGGAACTCTCCGCCCTTCTCAGCGCCAATGCGGTCGAGCCCGTACCACCCGGGCAGGAAGGGCAGGGATTCTATTCCAGGTACTTCCTTGTGGAAAAGAAAACAGGGGGGATGCGCCCCATCCTAGACCTGAAAGGCCTGAACAAATTCCTGGTCAAAGAAAAGTTCAGGATGCTTTCCTTGGGCACCCTTCTGCCAATGATTCAGAAAAACGATTGGCTATGTTCCCTGGATTTAAAGGACGCATACATTCACATCCCGATACTGCCAGCTCACAGACAGTATCTCAGATTCCGCCTGGGCGCACGGCACTTTCAGTATTGTGTGCTGCCCTTTGGGCTCGCCTCTGCCCCACGGGTGTTTACAAAGTGCCTCGTGGTGGTAGCGGCGTATCTACGCAAGCTGGGAGTGCACGTGTTCCCATATCTCGACGATTGGCTGGTCAACAACACCTCGGAGGCAGGAGCCCTCCGGTCCATACAGTGCACTATTCAACTCCTGGAGCTGCTGGGGTTTGTGATAAATTACCCAAAGTCCCATCTCCAGCCAACCCAGTCTCTGGAATTCATAGGAGCTCTGCTGAATACCCAGACAGCTCAGGCCTTCCTTCCCGAAGCGAGGGCCAACAACCTCCTGTCCCTGGCTTCGCAGACCAGAGCATCTCAGCAGGTCACAGCTCGGCAGATGTTGAGACTTCTGGGTCATATGGCCTCCACAGTCCATGTGACTCCCATGGCTCGTCTTCACATGAGATCTGCTCAATGGACCCTAGCTTCCCAGTGGTTCCAAGCCACCGGGAATCTAGAAGATGTCATCCGCCTCTCCACCAGTTGCCGCACTTCACTGCTCTGGTGGACCATTCGGACCAATTTGACCCTGGGACGTCCATTCTAAATTCCACAGCCCACGAAAGTGCTGACGACGGATGCATCTCGCCTGGGGTGGGGAGCTCATGTCGATGGACTCCACACCCAGGGTCTGTGGTCCCTCCAGGAAAAGGATCTGCAGATCAACCTCCTGGAGCTCCGAGCGATCTGGAACGCACTGAAGGCTTTCAGAGATCGGCTGTCCTGCCAAATTATCCAAATTCGGACAGACAATCAGGTTGCAATGTATTACGTCAACAAGCAGGGGGGCACCGGATCTCGCCCCCTGTGCCAGGAAGCCATCGGGATGTGGAGTTGGGCTTGCCAGTTCGGCATGCTCCTCCAAGCCACATACCTGGCAGGCGTAAACAACAGTCTGGCCGACAGACTGAGCAGAGTCATGCAACCACACGAGTGGTCGCTCCATTCCAGAGTGGTACGCAAGATCTTCCGAGAGTGGGGCACCCCCTCAGTGGACCTTTTCGCCTCTCAGACCAACCACAAGCTGCCTCTGTTCTGTTCCAGACTTCAGACACACGGCAGACTAGCGTCGGACGCCTTTCTCCTTCATTGGGGGACCGGCCTCCTGTATG
Organism: Microcaecilia unicolor; assembly: GCF_901765095.1. Lineage (NCBI taxonomy): Eukaryota > Metazoa > Chordata > Amphibia > Gymnophiona > Siphonopidae > Microcaecilia > Microcaecilia unicolor. The sequence goes on along the minus strand of NC_044041.1, from coordinate 93,399,445 downwards.
CTTATCCTCCCATACCTTTGGTGGGGAAGACCTTACTGAAGCTCAAGCAAGACCGCGGCACCATGATTCTGATAGCGCCCTTTTGGCCCCGTCAAATCTGGTTCCCTCTTCTTCTGGAGTTGTCCTCAGAAGAACCGTGGAGATTGGAGTGTTTTCCGACTCTCATTTCGCAGAACGACGGAGCGTTGCTGCACCCCAACCTTCAGTCCCTGGCTCTCACGGCCTGGATGTTGAGGGCGTAGACTTCACTGCTTTGGGTCTGTCTGAGGGTGTCTCCCGTGTCTTGCTTGCCTCTAGGAAGGATTCCACTAAAAAGAGTTACTTTTTCAAGTGGAGGAGGTTTGTCGTTTGGTGTGAGAGCAAGGCCCTAGAACCTCGTTCTTGCCCTGCACAGAACCTGCTTGAATACCTTCTGCACTTATCAGAGTCTGGCCTCAAGACCAACTCCGTAAGGAATCACCTTAGTGCGATTAGTGCTTACCATTATCGTGTGGAAGGTAAAGCCATCTCTGGAGAGCCTTTAGTCGTTTGATTCATGAAAGGCTTGCTTTTGTCAAAGCCCCCTATCAAGCCTCCTGCAGTGTCATGGGATCTCAACGTCGTCCTCACCCAGCTGATGAAACCTCCTTTTGAGCCACTGAATACCTGCCATCTGAAGTACTTGACCTGGAAGGTCATTTTCTTGGTGGCAGTTACTTCAGCTCGTAGGGTCAGTGAGCTTCAAGCCCTGGTAGCTCATGCTCCGTATACCAAATTTCATCACAACAGAGTAGTGCTCCGCACCCACCCAAAGTTCCTGCCGAAGGTGGTGTCGGAGTTCCATCTTAACCAGTCAATTGTCTTGCCAACATTCTTCCCCAGGCCGCATACCCGCCCTGCTGAACGTCAGTTGCACACATTGGACTGCAAGAGAGCATTGGCCTTCTACTTGGAGCAGACACAGCCCCACAGACAGTCCACCCAATTGTTTGTTTCTTTCGACCCTAACAGGCTAGGGGTCGCTGTCGGGAAACGCACCATCTCCAATTGGCTAGCAGATTGCATTTCCTTCACTTACGCCCAGGCTGGGCTGGCTCTTGAGGGTCATGTCACGGCTCATAGCGTCAGTGGCCCACTTGAAGTCAGCCACTATTGAAGAGATCTGCAAGGCTGCGACGTGGTCATCTGTCCACACATTCACATCACATTACTGCCTCCAGCAGGATACCCGACGCGACAGTCGGTTCGGGCAGTCGGTGCTGCAGAATCTGTTTGGGGTGTAAATCCAACTCCACCCTCCAGGACCCGCATTTATTCTGATCAGGCTGCACTCTCAGTTAGTTGTTCTTCGTAGGTCAATTTTCTGTTGTACCCTCGCCGTTGCGAGGTTCAATTGACCTGGGTTCTTGTTTTGAGTGAGCCTGAGAGCTAGGGATACCCCAGTCGTGAGAACAAGCAGCCTGCTTGTCCTCGGAGAAAGTGAATGATACATACCTGTAGCAGGTGTTCTCCGAGGACAGCAGGCTGATTGTTCTCACCTACCCTCCCTCCTCCCCTTTGGAGTTGCGTTTTCATCATTTTTGCTTGTCATTCAACTGGCGGGAACGGTCGCGCACGGGCGGGAAGACGGCCGCGAATGCGCGGTGGGCGTGCCCTGCTTGCGGACCGCCCGCGAAGCTTTTTCCGGTTGGTGGGGGCTGCCGCGGACGTCACCCAGTCGTGAGAACAATCAGCCTGCTGTCCTCGGAGAACACCTGCTACAGGTATGTATCATTCACTGAGCTGAGCCACAGGGAGTGTTACTGAATAGCTTTTTAGCACCTTAAAGGATCTGAGATTGTGAAATCAATCCTAGCCATTAGTATGAAAATTTTAACAAGTGTAGTTTAGACCAGTACATTAATAGAAAACAGTTTATATATACAGTTTCACGTGTTACATTTTACATATCAGAAAAACAGTACAAAGGGCCTTTAAAAACACAGGGAACACAATTCTTTCATATAAAAATCCTTTAATAATGGAATTTGATTGGAGGAAGACCCGACACAGGCCGTGTTTCGGTGCTACTGCACTGCGTCAGGGGTCTGCATTAAACACATTATAATAAACAATCAGAATACATAAAAATACACTTCCATAAGGAACCAAAAAAGAATGAAATATATACATATATAAAAGAGTTCTTATACATATATATTAGAAAATCCATACATACATATTTACACATATATTTATGTAGATGCATGCATGGGATAATAGAATACTATGCATATCAGATTAATACCAACTCATTATTTAAAATTCTTTTTATAAAAAACAGTATACTGTATCAATACCTACTCATTATTAAAAATCATATTAGTGTATAGAAATTAAAACAGATCATATCTAAACTCGTCAGTGTACCTTAATCAAAACCAAAAATCTATACATACATAAAATTACATATAAATTAAAATGTAAATTCACCTATGAATCAATATAATAATCCTTACAAAAATAATTGTATATGTATGTAGACTTATACATACACATATACATATGCATATATATGCATTTTTCTATATTTTATTGTATATATAACATATATATAACAAACCGCCAATATCAGTATTTTAAAAAAACTTAAGAAGATAATTACATTATGCAGTTATCAAATTAAATATAATAATAAGAAGAAAAATGACTCACCACACCAATGACTAAAAAAACCAAGCTGATTTGGTCAGTGGACACTCAGTCCTACATCTGTGCAGATGACGTGCAACTACTGATATCCATTGAACCTGACACCCATAGCCTGGAATAAACTGACTACCTGTCTAACATCAATTCTCCGAGGACAAGCAGGCTGCTTGTTCTCACTGATGGGTGACGTCCAACGGCAGCCCAGGATCGGAAAATCTTTCCTAGCAACAAAAGTTTGCTAGCCTCGCGCTCCCTTGCGCACCGCGCATGCGCGGCAGTCTTCCCGCCCGAACGCGAGCGTGCTCGTCAGTCTTCTTTTTTTTTTTTTTTAAATTCTTTATTTATTAAATTTTACATTTATATCTATACAACATAAATGTGATGAAATACAGAAAATAAAATACAATGGAGTAAAACATTACCCTGAATATAACACAAAAATAATTTTTTTTTCAACATTTGTCCACAAACATTTGGATCAAGAACTAAGAAATTCTAACATAAGAAAAAAAAAAACCCAGTTTTATAACAATAAAGAGCGGATGGGAGATAAAAGCCCCCACAGCCAATTGTTCCAGCATAATCATCATTATGGGTTCTGTTCTAGGGATAGAGCATTCCTTTCCTTTGCTTCAATGAAATCTAATAATTTCTTGGGGCTAAAGAAAAGGTAGTTTATCAAATTCAAGGTAATACAACACTTGCAAGGAAATTTCAAAATAAAAGTACCACCTAACTTTAGAACCCTAGCTTTATACATCAAAAATTCCTTTCTTTTCCTTTGAGTAGCTCGCGCCAGATCAGGGAAAACTTGAATTTTATATCCCATGAATAAATCATTTATATGCCTGAAATATGACCTTAAGATGTTATTGCGGTCAAGTTCAAGTGCGAATGTCACCAGCAATGTAGTACGTTCAGAAATAAGTTCAAGGGAGGATTCCAAGAATTCTGTCAAATTCAATCAGTAGAAGGAACATTCTTGAGTATTCTCTTTAGGCAATGAAGATATCCCTGTGATATACTGGGTTCTCGTTATAGGAGGATATGCCTCCTCTGGAATCCCCAGTACATCCTTGAAATATTTTTTCAACATATCCAACACATTTATTAAAGGAGACTTTGGGAAATTCAAAAATCTCAAGTTGTTCCTTCGTCCGTTATTTTCAAGGTATTCAAGTTTTCTATCCTGGATATCCCGTTCCTTGACTAAAACCTCTGTGAGATTTTGTAATTTCACAATTTGTTCTTCAGTGTTTTGAGATTTTTAACTTTCTGCTCCTGAATTTGTTCAGACATTAAGTGATTAGACTTCTTTAAATCAGTTATTTCATTTTTAAATGAAGTACTTAGCAAAAGTAAGGTATTGTTCACTCCCTGAATGGCGTCCCATAAGGCATTCATAGTTACCACTGCAGGTCTCTCTAATACTCCGGTACTCACGGTGCCGATCTCCAGGGCATTTAGTGCAGATCCTCGAACCGAGTCCTGCATCGGTATTCCTTTGCCTGGGGTAGAAGTACTCGCGGGTCCTCCTGCAACAAACACTGAAGAGCTGGGAAATTCCACAGCGTCCAAAGGCTGTAACCTCGCATGCAACAAATCGGCTCCGGGTCGTGGAGGTGCAGTGTGAGAGGGAGGGGTGAGCGTAACTCCCTCAATGCTGCACTCGGCCCTCAGCAGGGCCGAGTTAATCGAAGTGGGTGACTGTTCTCCGGGGATCCCAATCCCGAAATTATCCAAGGTCGTTTGGCGTGTGGAGGAAATTGATTGCGGGACCGCGGAGGTAGGAACCGCTATCTTTCCTTTTCTCTTCCCCATCGCTAGGTCAGAGAAACTTCTCACTCGCCAATTCGTCGGTGAGCAATTCGGGAGCTGGTGAACCCGACTTCCGCTCATGTCACCATCTTGATCCCGTACAATCCAGTCTTCTTTTTTCTGCAGTTCGGAAACGCTGCTTTGCCACTTCTCTGCCCAGGATTCCTCTTGCACTATTTCTTTGTTTCTTCGCCCGTTGTCGGCGATTTTCTTTTTTGAGTCTTTGACTCTTCTTTCTTACTTTTCTTTTGTTTAAAAAAAAAAACAAAAACAGAAAATCCCTTAGTTTTCTTAGTTTTTTCCCCTTAAGTTTACTTTTTTTTGTTTCGCGGCCATTTTGGGCCGCCCGTGCGGGTCTTTCTTTTTTTTTTTGTCTTTTTTTCAGGCACCATCGCGTTCGACCTCGCCGGTGCAATTTTTCTGCCCATGTCCTCAAAGCCTACCAGCGGCTTCAAAAGGTGCACGCGGTGCAGCTGGACCATCTCCCTTACTGACAGACACGCTTCATGTCTTCGGTGCCTAGGTGAGAGTCATCAACCTGACGCCTGTCTTCAGTTTCTTCAGTTGAAGAAGAGGACTCAGTTGGTGCATTTGGCTCAGTGGAACATCTTGTTCGGAGCCCGGTCCTGTCCTCCGGCGTCGACGGAGCCAGCGGTACCAAGGTCATCGCAGGTATCGATGTCGGCATCGGAGGGTACATCATTCTCCGGAGCGCAGGTAATGGCTGTCCAGAGACCCCATGCTGGTAGCAGTGAGCCATCGAGTGGGTCTCCACCTGCCTCGAGGACTCCTGCTGCGCAGGCCCACCGGGACTGACCTTCAGACCCGGCCCCGAGGAGCCGTTTGGATTCAACGTCCTCCTCTTCGGCACTGGGAGGTACCGGTACCGAGCTTCGAGCTAAGGCTAAGAAGCATCGGCATCGGTCACCATCCCGTCACGGTGCCGAGAGCTCCAGGGCGCCGAAAGAGTCAGCACCCGAGAAGCACCGATGCCAGAGGGACCGCTCGCTCTCTATTCAGGGGGTGTCGGTGCACTCATCTCCGGACAGCCCGGTACCGCCTCCGCGCTCCAGACAGGTTCTTACATCTTCTCCTGTACCGGCGCCTTTGCCTTTTCAGCAGCCACTCTCAACGAGAGCCTCCGAGCCATTCTCCCAGAGATTCTGGGGGAGCTGTTGCGCCCATCTCCGGTACCTTCGGTGCTTGCGCCATCGGTACCGTCTTTTTCGATGCTGTCGGTGCATGCGCCGCCGGTGCCGTCGAGGGAGGTGGAAGCTGGCTCATCGCCCGTGGTGCGGTCTCCGACTCCAGTACCGCTTGCGGTGCCGGGGACGAGTGCCACCCAGGCTGATTCCCCACCATCGTCGATGGAGGGAGCTTCATCGCCTCCGGCACGGGAGTCTTCCTCTCGACGACACCACGATGGGCATCGGTCCTCGGAGTTGAGACGGGCTCGGCTTCGGACTGAAGTTCATGAACTCATGTCCGACTCCGCAGAGGATACCAGGTACTTCTCAGACAAGGAGTCCTGTAGTCTGCCCTCTGACCCTACTCCCTCGCCCCAGAGGAAGCTTTCTCCCCCGGAGAGCCTTTCCTTTTCATCTTTTGTCCGGGAAATGTCTACGGCCATTCCCTTCCCAGTGGAGACTGTGGATGAGCCCAGGGCTGAGATGTTCGAGGTCCTGGACTATCCATCCCCTCCTAAGGAATCGTCCACTGTTTCTCTGCATAATGTCCTCAAGCAGACATTGTTGACGAACTGGACGCATCCATTAACTAATCACCACATTCCCAAGAAGATTGAGTCCTAGTACCGAATCCACGGGGATCCGGAGTTGATGAAGACTCAGTTGCCTCATGACTCTGGAGTTGTGGATTTGGCCCTTAAGAAGGCCAAGAGTTCTAGGGATTACGCCTTGGGGCCCCCGGGGCGTGAATCTAGAACTATGGATTCTTTTGGGAGGAAGGCCTATCATTCTGCAATGCTCGTGTCCAAGATTCAATCTTACCAGCTCTACACGAGCATCCACTTGCGGAATAATGTGAGGCAGTTGGCAGGTTTGGTTGATCAGCTCCCGCAGGAGCAGGCCAAGCCATTTCAGGAGGTGGTCAGGCAGCTGAAGGCGTGTCGTAAATTCCTGTCCAGGGGTGCTTACGATACTTTTGTTGTTGCATCCAGGGCTGCCGCTCAAGGTATAGTGATGCGCAGACTCTCATGGCTGCGTGCCACTGACCTAGATGGTAGAGTCCAAAAGCATGTTACGGATGCTCCTTGCCGGGGGCATAATATTTTTGGTGAGAAAGTCGAACGGGTGGTAGATCAGCTCAACCAGCGGAATACCGCATACAACAAGCTCTCCCACCAGGTGCCTTCAGCATCTACCTCTACAGGTAGACGTTTTTTCGGGGGTAGGAGGACTGCTCCCTACGCTTATAATAAGCGCAGGTACAATCCACCTTCCTGGCAGCCTGCTCAGGCTAAGCCCCAGCGCGCTCATTCAGGTCAACAGCGTGCGCCTCCTCGGGCCCCTGCGGCTCCCCAGCAAAAGCAAGGGACGGGCTTTTGACTGGCTCCAGCAGAGCATAGCCGAGATAAAAGTGTCTGTGCCGGATGATCTGCAGGTCGGAGGGAGGTTAAAATTTTTTCACCAAAGATGGCATCTTGTAACCTCCGATCAGTGGGTTCTTCAAATAGTCCGGCTGGGATACTCCCTCAATTTGATATCAAAACCTCCAAATTGCCCACCGGGAGCTCAATCTTTCAGCTTCCATCACAAGTGTGAGTGGAGGAGTAGCCTAGTGGTTAGGGTGGTGGACTTTGGTCCTGGGGAACTGAGAACTGAGTTCGATTCCCACTTCAGGCACAGGCAGCTCCTTGTGACTCTGGGCAAGTCACTTAACCCTCCATTGCCCCATGTAAGCCACATTGAGCCTGTCATGAGTGGGAAAGTGTGGGGTACAAATGTAAAAAAAAAAAAAAAAAGCAGATACTTGCAGAGGAACTCTCCGCCCTTCTCAGCGCCAGTGAGGTCGAGCCCGTGCCACCGGGGCAAGAAGGGCTGGGATTCTATTTCTCCTTCATTGGGGGGAGGGCCTCCTGTACGTGTATCCTCCCATACCTTTGGTGGGGAAGACTTTGCTGAAACTCAAGCAAGACCGCGGAACCATGATTCTGATTGGTCCTTTCTGGCGCCGTGAGATCTGGTTCCCTCTTCTTCTGGAGTTGTCCTCCGAAGAACCGTGGAGATTGGAGTGTTTCCAACCCTCAGAACGAGGGGGCGCTTCTGTATCCCAACCTCCAGTCCCTGGCCCTCACGGCTTGGATGTTGAGAGCGTAGACTTTGCCTCCTTGGGTCTCTCTGAGGGTGTCTCCCGAGTCTTGCTTGCTTCCAGGAAAGATTCCACTAAAAAGAGTTACTTCTTTCTATGGAGGAGGTTTACCGTCTGGTGTGACAGCAAGGCCCTAGATCCTCGCTCTTGTCCTACACAGACCCTGCTTGAATACCTTCTACACTTATCCAAGTCTGGTCTTAAGACCAACTCCGTAAGGGTTCATCTTAGTGCTATCAGTGCTTATCATTACCGTGTAGAGGGTAAGCCTATCTCTGGACAGCCTTTAGTTGTTCGCTTTATGAGAGGTTTGCTTTTGTCAAAGCCCCTATCAAACCTCCTACTGTGTCATGGGATCTCAACGTCGTTCTCACCCAGCTGATGAAACCTCCTTTCGAGCCTCTGCATTCCTGCCATCTGAAGTACTTCACCTGGAAGGTCATTTTCTTGGTGGCAGTTACTTCAGCTTGCAGAGTCAGTGAGCTTCAAGCCTTAGTAGCTCATGCTCCTTATACCAAATTTCATCATAACAGAGTAGTCCTTCGCACTCACCCTAAGTTATTGCCAAAGGTGGTGTTGGAGTTCATCTGAACCAGTCAATTGTCTTGCCAACATTCTTTCCCCATCCTCATACCCCGCCCTGCTGAGCGTCAACTGAACACATTGGACTGCAAAAGAGCATTGGCCTTCTCTCTGGAGCGGACGAGCCCCCACAGACAGTCCGCCAATTATTTGTTTCTTTTGATCCCAACAAGAGGGGTGTGGCTGTAGGGAAACGCACCATATCTAATTGGCTAGCAGATTGCATTTCCTTCACTTACGACCAGGCTTGGGCTGACTCTTGAGGGTCATGTCACGGCTCATAGGTTAGAGCCATGGCTGCGTCAGTGGCCCACTTGAAGTCAGCCACTATTGAAGAGATTTGCAAAGGCTGCAACGTGGTCATCTGTCCCACACATTCACATCTCATTACTGCCTTCAGCAGGATACCCGATGCGGACAGTCGGTTTGGGCAGTCGGTAGTTACAGAACCTGTTGGAGTTAGAATCCAACTCCTCCCCCCTAGCCCATTTTTATCTGTTCCAGCTGCATTCTCTGTTAGTTGTTAACTTGTTAGGTCAATCTCAGTTATGTCCTCCCCGCCGTGCGAGGCCCAATTGACCATGTTATTGTTTTGAGTGAGCCTGGGGGCTAGGGATACCCACTCAATGAGAACAAGCAGCCTGTTTGTCCTCGGAGAAAGCGAAAGCTACATACCTGTAGAGAGTATTCTCCGAGGACAGCAGGCTGATTGTTCTCACAATCCCGTTCCACCTCCCCTTCGGAGTTGTGTCTTCCCTTGTCTTAGCTCTGTACGGGACTGATGAGCACGCTCGCGTTCAGGCGGGAAGACGGCCGCACATGCGCCGGTGCGCACGGGAGCGTGAGGCTAGCAAACATTTGTTGCTAGGGAAGATTTTCCGATCCTGGGCTGTCGTTGGACGTCACCCATCAGTGAGAACAATCAGCCTGCTGTCCTCGGAGAATACCCTCGACAGGTATGTAGCTTTCGCTTTCAGGAATGGGCTAAAAACAACAAACCAGTGGCGTAGCCAGACTGCCAATTTTGGGTGGGTCTGAACCCAAAGTGGGTGGGCACAAAATTTTCTCTCTACCCCCCCTCCACCAGCAAAATTTAGTCACACTTTTCAGTGAGCTTTCAGAGGCCAAAACCTCCTGCCTCAGGTCAGTATAATGCTGTTACGGTATCCTCTCCTGACCTAAGGAAAGGAAGTATTGGTCTTTGAAACTTTATTACACAGGTACCATATTACTTTATCTAAATTAAAATAAAATTATTTTCTTTACCTTTGTTGTATGGCCATTTACTTTTTCTCATTGTGTTGCTCCCAGTCTCTAGATTCCGCTTTCCTTCGTCTTTCTCTTGCCAGGGTTTCCTGTCCATTCATCACCTATGGCTTTTCATCTTTCCTCACCCTTGTTCGCCACATGGCCCCTTCTCTTATTCTCCAGTCTTTCCCTACTCTGTCCTCTCCCTCTTTCCATCCAGCAGCTCCCCTCTTTCTCTCCCTCTTTCTTTTGCATCCAGCGTCTCCTTTTTCTCCCTACCTTCCATCCAGTGTCTTCCCTCTTTCTCTCCTTATCCTTCCACTCATCTACCCTCTCTCCTGATCCTTCCATCTAGTGTCTCTATCTCCCCTCTCCTTCTATCCAGTGCCTATCTCTCTACCCTTTTCTGTTCAGTCTCCTCCCTCTCTCCACATCCTTCTAGTTTCTCCCCTTTCTCCTCTGCATCCTTTCATCCATCCCCTCTTTCTCTCCCTATCCTCCCATGTCCAGCAGCTCTCTTCCCTCTAGTCCCTTCTTCCTCTTCCTTCCTTGTCCAGCAGCTCTCCAGCCCCTTCCTCCTCTCCCTCCCATGTCCAGCAGCCCTCTCCCTTCCATCCAATCCCCTCCTCCTCTCCATCCCATGCCAGCAGCTCTCTCCCTTCCCTCTAGTCCCTTCTTCCTCCCTGTCAGCAGCTCTCCAGTCCTTCCTCCTCTCCCTCCCATGTCCAGTAGCTCTCTCCCTTCCCGCCAGTCCCCCCTATCCCAGCAGCTCTCCCTTCCCGTCAGTCCCTTCTTCCTCTGCCTCCCATGTCCCAGACGCTCTCCGCCCTTCCCTCCAGTCCATTCATCCTCTCCCTCCCATGTCCCAGCAGCTCTTCCTTCCTTCCAGTCCCTTCTTCCTCTCCCTCCCATGTCCCAGCAGCTTTTTCCCTTCCCTCCAGTCCCTTCTTCCTCTCCCTCCCCTGTCCAGCAGCTTCTCCCTTCCCTCCAGTCCCTTCTTCCTCTCCCTCCCATGTCCCAGCAGCTTCTCCCTTCCCTTCAGTACCTTCTTCCTCTCCCTCCCATGTCCCAGCAGCTCTCTCTTCCTTCCCTTAAGTCGTTCCTCCTCTCCCTCCTATGTCCCAAGCAGCTCAGCCACTTCCCCCCCCCAGCCAGCGAATCCACATCCTTCCAGCGCTGTCGCTGCCCTTTTGTCCCGCGGAGGCAGCGTTCAGCGTTTCCTTCCTGCCCTGACTTCTCCCCAGGCTCCGCTGAATCGTCCCTGCAAGTGGAATCCTTTTCCTTTCGGCCGTCGCACTGCGCTGCATACAAATAGGCAGCTTCGCTCCTCCCCCGACCGCATCCATTCTGGCCTCTCTGATGCACTTTCTGTTAGGGCCGGATGATCGCGGTGGGGGAGGAGTGAAGCTGCCTGTGTGTATGGCAGCGCAGCGCGACGGCCGAAAAGGATTCCACTGGATGATGCAGCGGAGCCTGGGGAGAACACAGTACAGGAAGTAAACGCTGAACGCTGCCACCGCCGGACAAAAGGGTCAGCGACAGCGTACGAAGGATGGCGGGCCTGGAGGGAAAATGGTGGGCCTGGGCCCGTCCAGGCCCACCCGTGGCTACGCCCCTGCAACAAACTTTGCCTGAACCCAAGTAAACTGAGCTTCTATGGTCCCTAACACAAGTGGGGACATAACATCAAGAAATCTCTTTGGGGAGGTAGTGGCCTATTATGGATTAAAAACTGTTAAAAGATAGAAAACTGAGAGTAGGGTTAAATGGTCAGTTATTCTCAATGGAGAAGGGTAGATAGTAGGTTTCCAGGGGTCTGCTTTTTAACATATTGTATAAATGATTTAGAGATGGGAGTAACTAGTAGGTAATTAAATTTGTTGACGAGCACAATGTTATTCAAAGTTGTTAAATCACAAGAGGAATGTGAAAAAATTACAAGAGAACCTTACGAGACTGGTAGACTGGTCATCTAAATGGCAGATGACTTTAATGTGAGCTAGTGCAAAGTGATGCATGTGGGAAAGAGGAACCCGAATATAGCTATGTAATGCAAGGTTCCACATTAGGAGTTGCTGACCAGAAAGGGATCTAGGCTCATCGTTGATGATACGTTGAAACCCTCTGCTCAGGTGTGCGGGCAGCAGCTAAGAAAGCAATAGAATGTTAGGTGATATTAGTGAAAGGAATGGAAAACAAAAAAAAGGACGTTAGGCCTTTGTATCACTCATGGTGTGACCGTACCTCAAATATTGTGTTCAATTCTGGTCACCACATCTCAAAAAGATGTAGTGGAATTAGAAAAGGTACAGAGAAGGTCAACGAAAACGATAAAGGGGATGAGACGACTTCCCTATGAGGAAAAGCTAAAGTGGCTAGGGCTCTTCAGCTTGGAGAAAAAGATGGGCAAGTGGAGATATGATAGAGGTCTATAAAATAAGTGGAACCGGTAGACATGAATTACTTGTTTACACTTTCCAAAAATACTAGGGGGCATGCAATGAAGCTACACATTTAAGACCCCTTTTTTTGGTTTTAACCACTAGTAGTCCACAATATCTTTTGAATCTTTTGATTAATTATGTCCCTGTTTTGACCCTTAGGTCATCTTCTTTAAATCTTTTAATGGTTCCTTCTCTTCGAGGGATAGCACAACATTCTCTTAGTTGTAAATCGTTCTGTCTCGGGACCTAGGCTTTGGAATACCTTGCCAGTAAATATCAGGCAGGAAGAGTCCGTATCTATTTTTAAGAGAGAATTGAAGGCCTTTCTATTTTTAGTAGCCTTCGGCCCTTGATTTACCTTCTCAGTTTGCTGTCTTTGGGACTGTCTTACGGAAGCCCTGGGATCTGCTATATATGATTGTATGTGATGTTTTTTTAAGATGATGGGTTGTAAAGATTTGTTTGCTTTTTAGTTTTTCTTTCCGTCAATTATTGACATTCTTTCTTACTTTTAATTTTTAGTATTGTAAACCACCTAGGCATTTCTTGAGCAGTATATTAAATTTTAATAAACTTGGATGCTATCAAAGTTTCAGGTACCGTTGTATGTGACTCGTATGCATTTGAGCTAGAGGGATAACTTGTATCATAACTACATGGCCTAGTAATATATTATTGTACTGTAGTACTGGATTTCATAATCAGGTTAGATTATTGATAAAATCATGTTTGTCTATCAGAAGTACAGCTGAAGCCATGTTTGTATGAATTACTGCTCCTATAAACTGTACGGTTTGAGTTGGGTCAAGATGTGATTTAGAGTTTGAATAGTTGAATTCAATGGCACCGTTGAAGACACTACAATTAGCTAATCATCTAAGTAAGGATCCAAGATGGCGTCTGAGGCGGATGTGCGAGCGTACACCTCCTGAACGCCAAGTGATTCCCTTAGCATTGGACCTCTCTAGCACCCAGTATGGGGAAAAGAAAGGGGAAATCCCTTGTGCTCACCTCCTCGAGACAGGGAGAATCTTCCACCATGCGGCAGGGAACATTGGACGTGATTGTGGTGCGCACGCCGGGATCCTTGATGAGTGCTTCGACGCCTCCGACGCTTCTGCCGGAGCACAGCTTGGAGGGAGTCTCTTTGAGTCCTCCCCCTTACACAGCTCCTCCGAGACCTGTAGGTGGGAAAGCGGCGTCGGAGGAACAGCGTCATGAGGGCTCCGGAGATGGTTTAGCCCCTGGGGCTGTGGTAGGAGGCCCCGTCGCAACTTCTTCTCCAGCGGAGACATCAGGGCAGTCAGGACTTCGGTCCGTGAGTCTGCCGTTGCAGGAGTCACCTACAGGAATTATCGGAGAACGAAATAGAACGGCTGTGGTCACCCTAGAGATGGTATGGGAAGCCATTCAAAGCATGAACGCTACTCTGGAAAGAATTTCAGCGAAAACACAAGTGGAACTAATGGAGATAAAAACGGTGCAGGAGAATTTCAAGGCCAAGCTTGAAGCCCAGGACACCAAAATGGAGACTTTGGACAGTGAGGTACAAACTCTTAAAACTTTTACTGCTTTAGTTTCCAAGGAAAAAAATATTCAGAATAGAAAATTTGAACATTTAGAGAACCAGCTTCGTAAGAATAATTTGCGGATACTGAACTTTCCAAAATCTCCATTAATTGCCCCACTGGAGATGTTTAAGAAATATTTGAAAGAGGTTTTGCATATTCCGGAGGAAAATATACCACCAATAACTAAAATTCAATATATAACTGGAATCCGTTCAGCTGTGGGGGAAACCCCAAATGAACTTAACAGAATTTCTCCAGGATTCACTTGAAATAATAACTGAGAGAACTACTTTGTTGGTGTCCTTCGCATTTGAGCTAGACCGTAACAATGTTTTTAAGTTGTACTTTCGTAATATAAATGAAGAATTCTTAGGCGCAAAAATTCAAATATTTCCTGACTTGTCCAGGGATACTCAAAAAGGAGGAAGGCGTTTTTAACTTTGAAGCCTAGGCTGATTAGTATTGGAGGCTCCTTCCTTCTTAAATATCCCTGTAGATGTGTAGTATGATTTAATTCTCAGAATTATATTTTCTTTAAGCCTGAGAAGCTTCAGGAATTTATTATTGGTAAAGAGTAGAGATTCATGCCTTGAATCATAAGCTGAGATCGGCTGCGCTCAAAAAGAATCCTTCTGCCTTTGTCTATTAGTTTAATTAATTCCTTAAATAATATTTCTTTGATCTTGGATCCAGTGTTGTCGTCTAATAATTTAGGAAAAAAAGGAAGGAAAACATTTGTCTTTTTCCTTTTTAATTTCTTGAGTGATGTAATATTGAATTTCTTTTTTCCGTATTTCTGATTTTATGTATATGCATAATGATAATGTAAAATTAATAAAAATAAAAAAATCATCTAAGTAAGGAAAAACTATTATTCCTTGCTTGTGAATGTGGGCTGCCACTACACATTTTGTGAAGACTCTTGGTGCTGAAGAGAGACCAAATGGCAGGACTTTGTTCTGATAGTGTTTCTCTTTGTCTTGACATTTGAAACGCAAACCTTCCAGTGTTGAGAATGAATTTGGATGTCTAGGCATCTTTCAAGTTCAACAGCAACTAGCCTGCTGATCTTCTTATCAGTGGAAGAATGGTAACTAGACAGCGTTCAATTTGAATGTTCTTTCTGGATAAATTTGTTCAGACAATAGAGATCTAAGATTGGTCTCATTCCTCTTGATTTCTTGGGGATGAGAATATATTGAAGTAAAACCCTTAACTGAGGCTCCTCTATGGCTTGTGCTTGATAAAAGAAACATGAACTCTGATTGCAACAGCTCCAACTGATCTATTGGAAGAGGAGAGATGAACTGTTCTGAAAGGAGGAATGGAGAGAAAAATTTCAAATAGTATCCATGTTTGATAATACTGATTATCCACTTGGCGGTAGTTACGCATTTCCAACTGTCAAGAAAACTGGCCAGCCTGCCTCCCCTTAGTATATGTAGAATGGAACTGTTGTAAAAAAACAGGATTTGTCTTTGCCTGCTGAGGTTGAGAAGATCTTTGCGATTTTCTATCCTTTGAGGTCGCTGCAGGCGATATCTAGATGAATGTTGCGATATCTGTTTTGAGTAAGATTGATTGTTTTGCTGGTACTTTCTATATGTATAAAACTTCTTATAAGAATAAGAATAGTTATTTCAAGAAGAAGAATTCTATTGGTCAATGTTGTGCTAACAAGGTTTGTATGGTGGAGCAGTCATTCTTTATCAAAGAAACTCTTTTTTTTTTCCATTCTTTCCCCAAACAAATTCTCCCCTGAACAAGAAGCATCTGCAGTCCTATTGTGGACATCCTCCTTGAGGTCTGAAGCTTTCAACCATGCCATTCTTCTTGCAGAGTCATGAATAGCTGTTCTCTTAATTGCAATGTCATAAAAATCATGCACAGCTCTTATTAAATTCTTCATGCATTCTCCAAAATCCTGTACAATAGATGAAGGAGATCTTGTATTTTCTTTGGAACGGTTACTCCTGGAGGAATCCATATCTAAATCTGAAAAAGCTTCCACTTGCATTGATAGAGATGTGTAAACCAACAAGGAGCACTGACCAGGGGATAAGCGAGTTACATGATGGCATTCTGGTGAAACATATTTCTGTGGAAAGGCAATCTTGAGTGATCTGATCCATATTTCTCCCTAAGAAATTCTCTCCAGTGCTCTACCATGAGTGGGTGCAGTTGTGATGGTAATCAAGTTGAAGATCGTTCTCTATGTGATGAGATAGGAGGGAGGAGTAGTAACATGAGATTTTCTTTTACATTCATTGACCATCTCATGATAGTGATCTGAAATGTTAATGAGTGCTCCTGTTAGTGTGCCGTGCCTTGAAGGACAGCAGCTGCACCTGTGAACAGAAACATTTTGTCTCAGTGCCGATGACATCATCTCCTTTTCTGTAACTCTGTTAAGCAGAGGAGTAAGTGTGTCGGTTCCATGCAGTCTACTCTGCAGTAAGGAAGAGTGGCATGCATGCATGCAAAGGCATCATGTCTTGCTTTTTTTGGAGTCAACTGGGTTTGCTTCTTAATTGGCGCCGATGGCAGTCTGGGGTGGAACTTCTAATGTCATTTGATTCTACTCCTCAGTGCTTTGGTGAGACATGACTCAGCTGCAGTGACGCATAAGGTATACGGGACAGTTCCATTCAATACTTCATGATGCTATGTCAGGGAAGCAGAGGTGAGCTGAGGCCGATACAGTAGGTTGTATCAAGACTCACCATCAGTAGTACACTCATTACGGTCAGCACTTCAGGTACCATATGCTCCAGAAAAAGGAGGACGGATTGAGCTAGCCGGGTTTTACTTCCATTGCTTTCCATTGAAAGCAATGGAAGTAAAACCCGCTGGCTCAATTGAGCTATCAGTGAAACATTCCCACCAATCAAATTACATTTACGAGTTTCAGGGCTTTATTTTTATTGTCCAAATAATCTCTGATTAGCTCTCTGATTTTTCCAGCCCAGAGCAACACTGTGCACAGGCCGGACAGGCACTGGTCTTATGAGAGAGCCCCATATAGCTGACACATTATTCATGTGAACCTGTGACAGACATTTCCCTTTTATGTTTTGAGCAATATTTGAAACCTGTATTTTTGTCAGGCGTGATGACGCATTTGTCTGCAAAACTGAAGGTAAGACAACAAATAGATTTATTCAGGAAAACACTAACTGGACAAATCCATTGACATACAGCTGCTACCATGGAAAAGGTATGACTGAAACTTATGTTGCAGTACGTGGAAGGATGGGAATGCCTGTGTAAGAACACAAAACATTCCACTTGGTTCTATCACTGTATAATGCAACCAGTTTTGTGTTCAATGATCCATACTGTCCATGGAGAACAGTAGTGACAGAGTGCATTTGTGATGTCATTGAGTACAAAGTTCTGGAATCATCTGAAAGAGTTATGTCACAGGGGGCAGAGGATAAGAAGAAACCTTGCTTCCATTACTCTTGCTGAGTGTCGCTTTGGTGTTTAGATGTCAGTGGTTGACAATGCCACCCTGCATATCAGTTAAAATTACTTTATTACACTGCCAACAGCAGCACTAAAGCCAGAGGACTTCAGGAGTTCAGTGAATCAATTCCTTGGCTCCATTGCCTTTTCTGTCTAGGCTCTGGGCTAACAGGGGTTCTTGATACCATCTAGCATCCTGTTTCAAGGTGTGGGTAAGTGGGGTGTCATACTGCTTTTCTGAGTCAGTCTGTGAATCTGTAAGCATGCAAACACAGGGAAGAGAGCAACTCTTGCCTGGCTACTCTTTTGTCCAGTGACTGCCCTGCTATCTGGTCAGGAAGGGCTTGCAAAGGGGTAAAAAAGAGGGCGGAGGGATTAAGTTTTAACCATGAGAGCATTTTCCAGTTACCATGAATGAAAGATGAAAAACTGATGCAACCCTAGGACTGGCAGCTGTAATAAGGCCCCCAGCTTTTCCTCTTTGGAATGTGGGATGCAGAAAAGGGATTTAATAGAGGAAACTTGCCTCCTCCTGTCAGTTTGCTGCTTGTTTAGCATCACTGTGACTACAGTCATTTTGAAATATCTGCGTTAGTTAGCAATGTTCTTATGTCAGCCTAAGAGAAGTGTGGAGGGGCATTTTCAAAAGAAACATGTAAGTTGAGACTTGGACATCTTTGTAAAACGTCCAAATCTGGAGGCGGGGAAAAGCTCATTTTCGAAAAAAGATGGATGTCCATCTTTCGTTTCGAAAATACCAAGGACGGCCTTAGATGTGGACGTCTTTGAGTTTCAGCAGTTTTTGAAACCAAAAACGTCCAAATGCAAGCCATTTGGATGTTGGAGAAACCAGCATTTCTAGTGCACTGGTCCTCCTGACATGCCAGGACAGCAATTGGGCACCCTAGGGGGCACTGCAGTGGACTTCATAAAATGCCAAGGTACATAGCTCCCTTACCTTGTGTGCTGAGCCCCCCCAAAACCCACAACCCCCAATTGTACCACTACCATAGCCTTTACGGGTGAAGGGGGGCACCTAGATGTGGGTACAGAGGGTTTCTGGTGGGTTTTGGAGGGCTCACTGTTTCCTCAACAAATGTAACAGGTAGGGGGGGTATGGGCTGGGTCCACCTGTCTGAAGTGCACTGCACCCACTAAACTGCTCCAGGGACCTGCATGCACTGTCATAAACCTGAGTATGACATCTGAGGCTGGCAAGTAATATTTTTAATAATGTTTTTTGAGGGTGGGAGGGGGTTAGTGACCACTGGGGGAGTAAGGGGAGGTCATCCCTGATTCCCTCCAGTGGTCATCTGGTCATTCCGGGCACCTTTTTGTGTCTATTCGTAATAAAAACAGGTCCGGGTGAAAAGTCCAAGTTGTAGTTATGGACGTCTCTGCTTTTTCGATTATGGGTCAAAGACATCCAAGTTTAGGAACGCCCAAGTTCCGCCTTTACCACGCCTCTGATGTGCTCCTTGAAATTTGGATGTCCTTGC